>NC_058089.1:50657177-51257177 GCF_014858855.1 Bufo gargarizans
CCTGAACTGTTTGGAAAAAACGTTTATTCAAAGTCAAGCCAGACTGGACTCAAGTTATTCTTTCCAATCCCTCAATTATTCTCCTTTTATTTGCTTTGGAGCCAAAGCCTGGGTTCTAGAAGTATCCAGGTAGGAGCACCATGACACATAAAGAGACATTTAGGCCACACTACACCACTCGGCATTCGTACTACACCTGGGACGTGATATAGAGGCCCTGGGGGGGTACACCCGTTGTAGATGCAGAAGGTTCCACCACTATTTAGTGTCTGTCAGGATAGTGCAGCTCACCTCTGGATTTCTGGCGCTGTGTCTGCCCTGAACAGCTGATTGGTGGGGGTGTCGGGTATCAGACCCCTACTGATGTGATATTGATGAGCTGGATCATTAATATCTGCAGCCCAGAGAACCTCTTTAACTAAAACAAACATGTCTGGATATCTGATAATGCTCTGGCTGCCTGAAATCCCCTCCACTAGGGGGAGCTTAGGAGCTTGTTGCATACTGTTAAAATGGGTTTTACAACCTTATTGGCTGCAATGGTAACATGTCCCTGTGTTGATAAGACCAGGAAGTCAACAGTGACAGGGAACCGGACATCCTCAGAATGTGAGCGGTTGGTTATCAGTAGTTTTGATCGAGCATGCTCGGCCGAACATCAGTTCGGCTCGAGCATCTCGATGCTTGGCACATGGTGTTATTCGGCCGAATACTGCATGTGCTCGAGCGCAATGCTCGAGTCTCTTCCCCACACGTTTGTTGGCTGCTACGCAGCCACTAAACGTTCAGGTGAGTACTGCCCTTCACTGTAATATTGGTTACTGGCATTACAGTGATTGACTGGCCGGAATGCGTCATTGGGTGCTATATAGCACCCGATGACACGAGTTCGGCTCAGTGTTAGTCAGGGAGAGCTGTGCTGAAGAAGGGAAAGATAGTGGGGGGGGGGGTTTCTGTTGAAAAGCTTATCAGAGACCCAAAAGTCCTTTTAAGGACTATTCTTGTGTGTGGCAGCAACAATATATATTTTTAGTGTAACCTGCGCTAAATTGCTAAAACTTTACAGACTTAAAAGTCCTTTTAAGAACTATTGCGTGTGGTAGCAATATGTATTTTTAGCGCATCCTGTGCTAATTAGCATGCAATAGTTAGGCCGCTGCAGACAGCAACATTATCTGCGCTTCATCTCCTCTGTAACGTGTGCGCATCCCAAAAATATCTGTGACATCCAGTGTACTTTTTCCATAGACTGTGTCGGCTGCAGACAGTGACATTACCTGTGGTACATCTCCTGTGTAACGTTTCCACATTTCAAATACCTGTGACATTCCCTGTAAGTTTTTATTAGCCGCTGGTGACATCAGCGACATTATCTGCGGTATTTCTCCTGTGTAATGTTTCCACATCCCAAATACCTGTGACATTTCCTGTAATGTTATATTAGCCGCTGCTGACATCAGCGACATTATCTGCGGCATTTCTCCTGTGTAACGTTTCCACATCCTAAATACCTGTGACATTCTCTGTATTTTTTTATTAGCCGCTAGTGACAGCATTGACATTATCTGCGGTATTTCTCCTGTGTAACGTTTCAGCATCCCAAATACCTGTGACATTCCCTGTAATTTTATATTATCCGCTGCTGACATCAGCGACATTATCTGCGGTATTTCTCATGTCTAACATTTCCACATCCCAAATACCTGTGATAATTCCTGTAATTTTTTATTAGCCGCTAGTGACAGCATTGACATTATCTGCAGTATATTTCCTGTGTGACGTCTCCCCATCCCAAATACCTGTGACATTCCCTGTAATTTATTAGCCGCTGGTGACATCAGCGATATTATCTGCGGTATTTCTCCTGTGTAACGTTTCCACATCTTAAATACCTGTGACATACCCTGTAATTTTATATTAGTCGTTGCTAACATCAGCAACATTATCTGCGGTATTTCTCATGTGTAACGTTTCCACATCCCAAATACCTGTGACAATCCCTGTTATTTTTGATCAGCCGCTGGTGACAGCATTGACATTTTCTGCAGTATATCTCCTGTGTGACGTTTCCACATCCCAAATACCTGTGACATTCCCTGTAATTTTTTATTAGCCGCTGGTGACATCAGCGATATTATCTGCAGTATTTCTCCTGTGTAACGTTTCCACATCCCAAATACCTGTGACATTCCCTGTAATTTTTTTTTAGCAGCTGCGGACATCAGCGACATTATCTGCAGTAATTCTCCAGTGGAACGTTTCCACATCCTAAATACCTGTGACATTCCCTGTAATTTTATATTAGCCGATGCTGACATCCGCAACATTATCTGCGGTATTTATCCTGTTTAACGTTTCCACATCTCAAATACCTGTGACATTCCCTGTAATTTTATATTAGCCGCTGCTGACATCAGCGACATTATCTGCTGTATTTATCATGTGTAACGTTTCCACATCCCAAATACCTATGACAAACCCTGTAATTTTTTATTAGCCGCTGGTGACAGCATTGACATTATCTGTGGTATATCTCCTGTGTGACCTTTCCACATCCCAAATACCTGTGACATACCCTGTAATTTTATATTAGCCGCTGCTGACATCAGCGACATTATCTGCGGTATTTCTCCTATATAACGTTTTCACATCCCAAATACCTGTGACATTCCCTGCAATTTTTTATTAGCCGCTGGTGACAGTATTGACATTTTCTGCAGTATATCTCCTGTGTGACGTTTTCACATCCCAAATACTTGTGACATTCCCTGTAATTTTTTTTTAGGCGCTGCTGACGTCAGCGACATTATCTGTGGTATTGCTCATGTCTAACATTTCCACATCCCAAATACCTGTGATAATTCCTGTAATTTTTTATTAGCCGCTAGTGACAGCATTGACATTATCTGCAGTATATTTCCTGTGTGACGTCTCCCCATCCCAAATACCTGTGACATTCCCTGTAATTTATTAGCCGCTGGTGACATCAGCGATATTATCTGCGGTATTTCTCCTGTGTAACGTTTCCACATCTTAAATACCTGTGACATACCCTGTAATTTTATATTAGTCGTTGCTAACATCAGCAACATTATCTGCGGTATTTCTCATGTGTAACGTTTCCACATCCCAAATACCTGTGACAATCCCTGTTATTTTTGATCAGCCGCTGGTGACAGCATTGACATTTTCTGCAGTATATCTCCTGTGTGACGTTTCCACATCCCAAATACCTGTGACATTCCCTGTAATTTTTTATTAGCCGCTGGTGACATCAGCGATATTATCTGCAGTATTTCTCCTGTGTAACGTTTCCACATCCCAAATACCTGTGACATTCTCTGTAATTTTTTTTTAGCAGCTGCGGACATCAGCGACATTATCTGCAGTAATTCTCCAGTGGAACGTTTCCACATCCTAAATACCTGTGACATTCCCTGTAATTTTATATTAGCCGATGCTGACATCCGCAACATTATCTGCGGTATTTATCCTGTTTAACGTTTCCACATCTCAAATACCTGTGACATTCCCTGTAATTTTATATTAGCCGCTGCTGACATCAGCGACATTATCTGCTGTATTTATCATGTGTAACGTTTCCACATCCCAAATACCTATGACAAACCCTGTAATTTTTATTAGCCGCTGGTGACAGCATTGACATTATCTGTGGTATATCTCCTGTGTGACCTTTCCACATCCCAAATACCTGTGACATACCCTGTAATTTTATATTAGCCGCTGCTGACATCAGCGACATTATCTGCGGTATTTCTCCTATATAACGTTTTCACATCCCAAATACCTGTGACATTCCCTGCAATTTTTTATTAGCCGCTGGTGACAGTATTGACATTTTCTGCAGTATATCTCCTGTGTAACGTTTTCACATCCCAAATACTTGTGACAATCCCTGTAATTTTTCATTAGCCGCTGGTGACAGCATTGACATTATTTGTGGTATATCCCCTGTGTGACGTTTCCACCTCTCAAATACCTGTGACAATCCCTGTAATTTTCTATTATCCGCTGGTGACATCAGCAACATTATCTGCAGTATTTCTCCTGTGTAACGTTTCCACATCTCAAATACCTGTGACATTCCCTGTAATTTTTTATTAGCCGCTGATGACATCAGCGACATTATCTGCAGTATTTCTCCTGTTTAACGTTTCCACATCTCAAATACCTTTTTACATTTTTTGGTGCATACACTTACAAATCTTACGCTACTGTACGTATGACATACTTTCAAGCATATATAACATTTAATATGAAGAAGGTGAGCATTAAGGAACAGGGAAGTGGGCGTGATGCTGATGGTGCACTCAGAGGCCGTGGCCCTGACCGCCTTGAAACTGTGCCGGCTGCCAGAGCACAATAAAAACAATCATCCACGATACCTAGCTTCATGTCCCAGTTTGCAGGGTGGCGCAGGAGAACGCTCTCAAAGTCAGACCAGTGCAGCAGATAATGCTTCCAGTCAGTTAAGCACCACCCTGTCTTCCACCAAGTCCAGTCTCAGTAGCCAAGAGTCTGGTCAACAGAATCCTCACCCTGATCCTCCTTCCTCCCACCATGGAGAATCTTGCCAAACAAGTGCTCCCACACTCGGATATTCCGAGGAGCTCTTTTCAGCGCCATTCCTTCATTTGGGCCTCTAGATAAGCCTGCTTGAAGAGGGACATGAGATCTTGTGCCCTGATTCGCAAACTCTTGAGCATCCACAGTCACAAGAAGATGACGGTGGGGAACAGCAATTAGTGTTTCACGAGGTGGATGATGATGATGATGAGACACAGTTGCCAATAAGTCAACGGCAATTAGTGTCTTAAGAGGTTAATGATCAGGATGAGACACAGATGTCAATAACTCAGGTTGTTGTTAGGTCAACAAGTAAGGAGGATGAGCACAGTGAGGAAGTGGAAGAGGAGGTAGTGGCCAATTAAGTCACTAACCCAACCTGGGAAGGTGGCAAGCCGAGCGAGGACAGCAGTACAGAGGAGGAGTCAGGGCCGGCCTTAGGTGTTCAGGCGCCCTGTGCGAGCTAACACTGCTTGTTGCTGGCATCATGGCATAGGCTGGCTGACTATCCAACCAAGTAGTTACCAGCCCACACACCCCAAAGGCCGGTGTAATGTTATACTTCCCCACTTCGTGAGATTTCCCTACCCTCGTCACTTCCGGTCGCACCGGACATGACGTGAGGAGGTGTGCAGCGCCGCGCAGGCGCACAACGACAGGTTAGGGAAATTTCACAGCAGAGTGCGCATGCGCCAGGAGCCTCGCCGGCGGTTAGGGTAGGGAAAAACTATGGGCCAATGCGCAGGCGCAGTGATCGGATGGATGTTCTCAGCTGAACACCGGCCGACACTGCGCATGCACCGGGAGCCTCACCAGCGGTTAGGGAAGCGAAAAATTACATACGGGCCAGTGCTTTTTCCCTACCCTAACCGCTGGTGAGGCTCCCAGCGCATGCGCAGTGTCGGCCGGTGTCCAGCTGAGAAAATTAGTTTCCAATGTAGTATTAATAACTAAACAATTAAATAATAAACATATTGCATTGTCTACTTACCACCAGGACAATAAGATGATCTGCACTCTGGCTGCAATCTGGCTCTGGGGACTCCATTGTCACTCTCTTCTCTCCCCCCCCTCCCTCCCTTGTCACTCTCTCCACCCCCTTCCCTTGTCACTCTCCTTATTCCACCCCCCCTCCCTTGTCACTCTCATTATTCCCCCCTCTCCCTTGTCACTCTCATTATTCCACCCCCCCTCCCTTGTCACTCTCATTATTCCACCCCCCCTCCCTTGTCACTCTCATTATTCCACCCCCCTCCCTTGTCACTCTCATTATTCCACCCCCCCCTCCCTTGTCACTCTCATTATTCCCCCCCTCTCCCTTGTCACTCTCATTATTCCCCCCCTCCCTCCCCCTTGTCACTCTCATTATTTCCTCCCTCTCGTCACTCTTATTATCCCCCCCTCCCCCCTTGTCACTCTCATTATTCCCCCCCTCCTCCCTTGTCACTATCATTATTCCCCCCCTCCCCCCTTGTCACTCTTATTATTTCCTCCCCCCCCTCCCCCCTTTTCACTCTCATTATTTCCTCCCCCCTCCCCCCTTGTCACTCTCATTCTACTCCCACCTCCACCTCTAGTGTAGCGTGGCTGAGCTCTGTTCGATCCGCGGTACAGGAGCATTTGTTTCCTGTACCCGGCCGGACTGACAGGAAGTGCACACTAAGTGAGCACTTCCTGTCAGTCCGGCCGGGTACAGGAAACAAAAGCTCCTGTACCGCGGATCGAACAGAGCTCGGCCATGCTACATTAACAGCACACAGCAGGCGCAGGCAGGATTCTTTAGAGCGGCAAGCGCTCAGCCGCAGCCGCTCAGGCGGCGCAGCATGAGGGGCGCCGCCGGCCGCCCGAACTTATATAAGCAACTTTTTTTTTAAACCGCAACGGGCGCCGGGCGCCCCCTGCTGGATACAGGGGAGGGGGATATGGAGGGGGAGATGGAGGGGGCGGGGGCCCGCCCCGAGAGAGAACACAAGTGCCGCCTCGCCTGCCGCATATTACATTGCGAGCTGTCGGCCGCCCGGCGCCCCTGTTGCACAGCCCGCACACCCCAAAGGCCGGCCCTGGGAGGAGTGATCCGCAGCATCGCAACAGGCTGGAAGAAGGCGGGCCACACCAAACAGGCCCGTAACTGTTTCCCGGAGCACACCCTTGCGGAAATCTACCTTTCCAATGGGTAGGTGTTCCGCAGTCTGGAGCTTTTTTGAGGAAAGTGCGGACGACAAAAGAATTGTAATTTTCAACCTGTGCCATACAAAAAGGAGCAGGGGTGTGAACATTAGCAACCTCACCGGCATGATCCGCCACATGGCATCACAGCACCGTAATAGGTGGGCAAAATGCCTAGGTCCACAATCAGTGTCTGCGGGTCAGACCACTGCCTCCTCTTCCCCTGTGTTACATGCTGGCCAATCCCCTGTCGAAGGCGCAGGCCCGGATGCCTCCCGCCCTGCACCTGGACCTTCGCAAGCACCATCAGCGACCACATCCACTTCCGTGTCCCAGCGCAGCGCACAAATGTCCTTACCACAGGCATTTGAGCGCAAGTGCAAATACCCAGCCACCCATCCACAGGCCATAGCACTAAATGCGCAACTTTCCAAATTACTGGCCCTGGAAATGTTTCCATTTAGGCTTGTGGACACTGAGGCCTTCCACAGTCTGATGTCGAAAGGCCGTTGCTCGTTACTCAATCCCCAGCCGCCACTATTTTTCACGGTGTGCTGTGCCCGCCTTACAACAGCATGTGTCTCGTAACATCACCCATGCCCTGACCAACGCAGTTACTGGGAAGGTCCACTTAACCACAAGTGCTTTTGGCCAGGGACGCTACATTTCCCTGACGGCACACTGGGTGAACATTGTGGAGCCGGGAGCGAGTCATACCCTGGGATGGCACAGGTGCTACCGATGCCAAGGATTGCGGGCCCTAATTCCATACACCTACGTTAGTGGCTGCAACCCCCACTTCTCCTCCCCGTCCTCCTCCACTTCCATCTCAGAATTATCATCTTGCAGCACCAGTCAGCCATCAGTCGGTAGCTGGAAGCAGTGTAGCACTGCAGTGGGGAAGCGTCAACAGGCCATGCTTAAGCTGATCTGCTTAGGTGACAACCAGCACACCGCCTCATAGCTGTGGCAGGGGATAAGAGACCAGACTGAGCTGTGGCTCTCGCCACTCAACCTAGAACCAGGCATGGTTGTGTCTGATAATGGCCGTAACTTGGTGGCAGGTTTGGAGCTCGGCAAGCTCACACGCATCCCATGCCTAGCCCACGTCTTCAACTTAGTGGTTCAGCGGTTTCTCAAAACCTGCCCCAATTTGCCTGATCTACTGGTGAAGGTGCGCCGCATGTGTGCCCATTTCCACAAGTCATCGACAGTTTCCGCTGGTCTGTCAACGCTGCAGCAGCGCTTGCAATTGCCAGCTCACCGACTGTTGTGTGACGTGACCACGCGCTAGAACTCGACGTTCCACATGTTGGCCAGGCTTTGGGAGCAGCAGAGGGCAGTAGTGAAATACCAGCTGCAACATGGTTGTCGTCTTTCCAGTCAGCTTCCGCTCTTCACAAGCGATGAGTGGGTATGGATGTCTGACCTCTGTGAGGTTTTAAGAAACTTTGAGGAATCAACACAGATGGTGAGCGGCGATAACGCTATTATCAACTTCACCATCCCACTTCTGTGTCTACTCAAATGCTCGCTGCTCACAAAAGTCTGACGCTTTGCATGTGGAAGAGGTGGAAATGGGGGAAAACATTACACAGGGTGATAGCCAGACCACCCTCAGTTTGTCTTCTCAGCGCGAATTGGATGATGAATAGGAGGAGGCGGTTGCCTCCGCTACAGAGGGTAGTACCCATAGCAGGTTTATTCCATCTGTTCAGCGTGGATCGGCAGAAGAGGAGGAAGAGGATAAGGAGTTTGAGAGTCATCCTCCTGATGACGACAGCGAAATCTTGCTTGTTAGAACTCTGGCACACGTGGCTCACTTTATGTTAGGCTGCCTTTCCAGTGACTCACGCATTTTACGCATTTTGGACAACACCGATTACTGGTTGTTAACCCTTCTCGACCAACGCTACAAAGAGAACTTCTCATCTCTCAAGCTAGACATGTGGCTCGAACTGGCGCTCTACGCCTTGGAGTTGCTGGCCTGCCCTGCCACCAGCGTTTTATCAGAGCGGGTATTTAGTGCTGCTGGGGGCATAATAACTGAAAATGCTGACAGGTTGACTCTAATCAAAATGAACAAGGCCTGGATTGCCCCTGACTTCTCTACTCCACCAGAGGAAAGCGGCTGAACATAAAGGCACTTTAAATTTGTTTTTTTTTATAATGTACTGAATACACTGTATTCCCATGCACCCCTTTCACCACAAAAAAAAGGTATATAGTTCAATCTTCCTTTTTTCCACCTCCTCCTCTTCCAGCATATCAACATGCTTATTAGTCTGCCCTCGCTCCTAATGCTTTAGAGGGTCATCATCGTTCCCTGCCATTGCGCCTGCTACTTACAAAGAAATGCGCTTTGTGGCGAAGTAATTTGTCACAAAGCAAATTTCTTTGTGAAATTCAGGGAAGTAGCTAAATCAAATATTTGTAAACTTTGCTTATCACGACTGATGACAGTATCTGATCGGTCGAGTGACCCTGGGATGCCCACCAATCAGCTCTTTGAGAAGGCATTGGCGCTTGCGGCCTTCTCTCTGCTTACGAAGCACTGCGCCATACATTCACTTCAATGGGGCTGAGTTACGTCTAGGCCGATGAATGTGTCATCACTGGCCTAGGAGAAGCTGCGAGAAGGCCGTGGTGCTACTGCGAGCGCCGGTGCTTTCTCAAACAGCTGATTGGTGGGGTCCCGGGTTTCGGAAATCCACCGATCAGATACTGATGACCTATCCAAAGAATAGGTCATCACCACAAAAGTCTCTGAAAACCCCTTTATTTGTCACATATGTTGATTGGTTGGGATTGGGAACGCTGATTTATAGCATTTAGAGAAAACGATGTACATAAGAGGAAAAAAAAAGAGCAAGAATCAAGACCGTCCCGGATCACACAGATCAGCAATGGGCCCCATAATACAGGCTCTAAATAGACCCTGTGTCAGGAAAGGAGCAGAGTCTGCGTATATGAATGTGGAAGATAAAATTCATGTAATATTTATTCTAAACCACAAACAGCTGCAGCTACAGAACAGACGACGGGAGGAACAGAAGGGGAAAAGGAAGACAAATATACTCATCGGTGACACAGAACACGATCCGTGGCCAGGCACTCCGTGTTTGTTCTGAAAATATTTAGGACAAAACCTGTTGACATTACATGGAAAATGGATGTGGGCAGAGAACCGCGAGTTCCTGAGAGGTCAGGACCTCTTCATGGTGATCAAAAATAAGTCTGGACTGTTAGACCAACGCTGAGCAAAAATATTTGTGTTACTGACTGACACATTCTGAACGAAAATGGAAAAACATCAGAAAAACATTGACTGATCCTTTAAAAAAAAAAATCTACTGTGAATTTTTATTATCTAAATTGTCATGTTGATGACCTATCCTGAGTATAGAACATGATGAACATCAATGTGAAAACCCTGGACAACCCCTTGAAGAATAAACTAGAGTTTCGATGCAAGTGTTAATATCAGTCCTTGCAAATGGATTTAACTCTCGACTGACAGTTTACACTTCCGGTTCTGTTCACACCAGACTATAGTGCACAAAAACCTAATACGCCTTATGCACAGGACCACTTTGTGCATATAGCACGCTGACCCATTCATTTCTACGGCGCCATGGTTTTTTTTTTTGAAAATCAGTGTGCCTATTCTGCAAGTTATAGAACCATACCTCCCAACTGTCCCGAATCTGGTGGGACAGTCCCAGATTTAAGTGGCTGTCCAGTGGTCCCGGTCCAGGGGAGGTACGTCCCACTCTCTGGCAGCTGTCCTGGCTTCCATAGGAAGCAGAGACAATTGCCTGCAATGACGAAGCAGAGCCGTTCGTCGGCTCCCCGCTCCATCATTCTTCCCCTCTGTCTGTGCTTCACACTGTATATCTGGGCAGGGGGTGGGGCCGGACGGGAGTTTCGTGTATCATCCTGCTGCTGCTGCTGGGGAACGAGGTGAGTATGTGGAGTTTTTTTTTATTGTCTGTGAAGGGGGCTCTTTACTGGGCATATTACTGTGAGGGGGCACAATCCTGGGCATATTACTGTGAAGAGACACAGCTGGGCATATTACTGTGAGGGGGGCACAACTGCGCGTATTAATGTGAGAGGGCACAGTTGGGCATACTGCTGTGATAGGACATATATCTGGGCATCGCTACTGTGAGGGGGTACATATCTGGAAATAACTACTGTGAGGGGGCACAATCCTGGGCATATTACTGTGAGGGGGCATATATCTGGGCATCGCTACTATGAGGGGGCACATATCTGGACATAACTACTGTGAGGGAGTACATATCTGGGTATAACTACTGTGATGGGGCACATATCTGAGCATTGTTACTGTGAGAGGGCACATATCTGGGCATCACTACTGTGAGAGGGCAGATATCTTGGCATCGGTACTGGGATGAAGGCTTATATCTGGCTATAAGTACTGTGAGGGGGCACATATCTGGGCATAATCTGTGAAGGGGCACAGTGCTAGAATAACTACTGTGTGGTAGCATAAAGGGGGATTATTTGCTATGTGGGGGCATTTAGGGGACTGGGTGGTATTAGGTGTTTAGCTATGTTTTGGGTGGAGTTAAATATGTGGCCTAGTGCTGTCACGGTACCTTCTGTGACAGAGGTTAGAAGATCAGAGAGACTGACTGCACGTGAGGCTAACTGACAGTCTCTTGATTCTCAGTGTTGTTGCTTGGTAATGACCACACATCTTGTCAGGCATAGCTGGTGGTCATTACTGCTTCCCTATTTAGTTTGGTTTCACACTTCATACCATGCGGTTGATATTCTCTGCTTGGATTTGGAAGAGTTGGTGTGTGGACCTTACCTGTGTTTCTGGTGATCCATTTTCTATAAGATAAGTTACTGCTCTTTGTATTTGGTTGTTCCCTTGTGCTTGTTGTTACTAGGCCTTATGGAGACACTGGTTCGTTTACCTGGGAAGGAACCAGTAGTCTCATTTCCTGTCACTACCTCTAGGGCCTCTCAGGGCTCCTAAGGTTTTAGGTTACGGCGTATGTATTTTCCCACCTTCAGGGTCTATACATAATGACAGGAATCAGGGCCAGATCTAGGGGTTTCCTAGAAGGTGACCTTTTCCTTCTCCCTAGTCTTGAGGCCTAGTTCTTTGACTTCTCCCTTCTGTTGTCTTTCTGGTGTCCCTCCCCTCCCGATTATTCGTGATAAGTGCTTTGCGTGCCGCACATAGAGTCCCTCTTCCTTATTTTCAAAAGTTGGGAGGTATGTAGAACATGTCCTACTCCTGTCTGTATTGCAGAGAAGAATGGGAATGAGAAAAATGCTGAAAGCAATGGAAGGTATCTGTATTTTGCGGATCTGTCATGTGCATGAGCCCTTAAAGGGGCTGTCTGGGTTCAGAGCTGAACCCAGTTATATCCTCTTTTTTACCCAGGCAGCCCCTCTGATATGAGCATCAGAGTATTTCATGATTTGATGCTTTCCCTTGCCCTGCGCTGTACTACGTAGAGCAAGGGCTTTTTCGGTGACCTACCGGGTCTCTAAATTGGAATGCTAGGCGGAGGCTTCCACTTAGCAGTGAGCCCGGTGACACCGGCATTAATGGGAGGTATTTAGCGCTGCCCTAGCCTGTAAACCAGCACTAGCGGTATATTATTCTGGCAGAGGAACAGCCTGCCGGAAGACATCATATCTGGCATAGTCAGATACTACTTGACCTTGCCGGGGTCTATTGATGATAATGGGACTACAATCAGCAGTATTTGTTAATCTAAATCCCGGCACGACTGCCAGAAACAGGCCGGATGCCCATAAAGTCCCATTATAACCAAAAGGGCATGGTGATGCTCTGGGATTTTCTGGGTATGCCGGATATGATATCTTCTGAAAGGCTGTTCTTCTGCTGGAAGAATTTACCACTAATATTAAACTAGCCTAAGATATTTAGCCTAAAGAGCATGCGTCAGCATGATCAGCCCTAGTAAACCAGACATACTGAATGCAAGGATTCCCTTCTTCCAGTCATCCGATGTGTATTCACTGAGAAATTCCCACTTTTCACACTAATGAGGTGCTGGGAGCCCAAAGGGGTGGGACTAACCCCTGGGAGCACCAATTTATCTCCACCTTACTGTTCTGATGACATGGGCCAGTGAGGGTTCAATCAACACATGCCCAGTAGATCTCATTATGCTGTCCATGGTCCCGAGATCTGAACTCTCGGTTTATGCACCGGATTTCTAAGTCAGACATCGGAACATTGATGATGCCGGGTCCTGTCAATCAGTGAAAGAGAAGTAGTGACTGTGGGAGAATAGCGGAGGTGAGGCATAGCTCAGAGCCCCTTATTAGCACAAAAATAAAAGTCGAAATGTTTCAATAAAGACACTTTGGATTGCTGCAAGAGAAGGGTCTTTGTATTCAGCATGATCAACCCCACCAGGCAGTATATGTGGTTTACTAGGGTTGATCCTGCTGATAAGTGTCCTTTAGGCAGTTGGCATTTGTGTCAAAAACAGCTCTGAAACCAAGAGATTTCTCAGCTGTAGAAAAGAACAATAAAGAACTGTAGGCTTTCGAGTCTTAATATAATGCTTTCTATGGATATGGAAGACAGGAAATTTTTGTTTGCTTAAGCACTTTGCACATGAAGCTCCTCTGGCTTCCTCGTCCTTATCAAGAGATACAGAAATCGTTTTTGAAGCTCTACACAGAATGGAAAAAGCAGACGGGTGCTGAGCGGAATAGCAAAACAAGGAAGGCGACAATCTGCTATCTCCTGTCCGGGTCTCTAATTTCACGTTTGATCTGTCATTGAAGGTCATGATATGGATTTTAATTTGAGGGCTGGATGCCTCAAAAAATAAATGCATTGTTAGGCGCACCCACTTTTATTATACAAACCATTGAGGCACAGAGAAACACTCATATAACCTTCAAAAACATAAATCATGGGATGTCACACTAATACCTCCCAGTAATGTGATGTAAAAGTGCTCAGCACATGCTTCCGAATGATGAAAGCAGCTAGGCATAAAAAAAACTGTGGACGACCCGTACTGGAAGTAAAAGAGAGTGGAACATAGACATAGAAAATAATATATAATGCTACATACATGGATATTAGAATAATCAAGGAAACTGGTGTATAACAATGTGTTTTAGTGGTTCCTTTCCTTTTAATTCCTTGTAATGTAGTTGGTTAGTGGTGCCTGATACCTGGCCGCATTCCTGAAGTATGAAATAACTGAACATGCATACTGCACACTGAATACTTTTTGGAGAGCCAGGAGACTAGAAACCATCTAGCTATGTAACAAAGAACTTAGCTTAATTGAGGACATCATCAGGGTAAGTTGTATCTTGCTACCATCGCCTCTTTTTGTATCATATGAGCATCAGCCAGGTGCTATGTTGGGCACTGGTAAATGTGGAGCTCGCTCATTTGTTCACGGCTTTGGTGACTGTTACTTACTTTACTCTGTATGTTATCTTTAGATGTATGTCTTTTATCATAGTCTAGTAAGCGCACATAAGTCGTGTTAAGTAAATCTTTCCGAATCTCAGATTTCACAATAATACCACCGGGGAACTAACCTCATCCCAATTTGATCTTCTCATTCCTTGGTCAATCTTGAGAAGGGATGGTACTGTTGGAAACGAGTGTCTAGCTGTGGTTATTCCCAATGACTTGACTATTGAGTGGTGGGAACTGACAGAGGATTCCACTCTCTAGAGGAACTGCATTAATAGGGGCAGGAAAGGGTAAGGAAATTGGCCAAACATTTCAGACACATTAATGGTGCTACTATTTTAAAGGGCATTTTCAGCAGGATCAACCCCATTGTGTGGTAGGGTTGACCCCGCTGATATAAAATGCTAAAATGATACCTGTCTTGTGAAAATCAGTTACAGTGGTCCTAAGAGAAATTCCTTGCATAAATGAGGGCTTCAGCACTGGAAAGCTAAGGAGCTGAAGTCCGGATTTGCAGAAAAAATTAAAGCTTTTTTCTAGGAAATGTCCCAACCGATTTTTACAAGACAGGTATCATTTTAATTGACAGGATCAACCCTACCAGGCAATACACCTGGTTTTAGAAGGTTGATCCTGCTGAGTGGTGTTCTTTAATTGCCTGGGCAGCTAGAATTATTTTTTTTTAGAATGAAACACATACACTTAAATGATTTTATAGATGTAGCCTCAGGATAGGTCATCAATATCAGATCAGTGGGGTTCTGACTCCCGCCACCTCCAGAGATCAGCTCATTGAAGAGGAGGTGGTGCTCCAGTGAGTGCCGCAGCCTCTTCCTAGGCAAGTGACGGCACATTCTTCGGTCATTGGGGTGCAATACCAAGCACAGCCACTATACAATGTACAGCGCTGTGCTTGTCTGAGCATCGCTGCCCTTCCAAGCGGCTGATCAGTAGTGGTGAGCGGGAGGGGCCATATTCGATTTCGACGAAATTCGCGAATATTTTTTAAAAAAACATAGAATAATTATAATACTTGATAATTATAATTATTCTATTTATAAAAAAAAAAAGCAAAGTAATATAATCGCATAGCGAATTAAACTTAGCTGTCTCTATAGTCAACTTTCCTATTCGATTGCTAGAATTAGCGAAGTTGACGAATATGGAGCTAAAACGAAGATGGAGAATAGTTTGTTATCTTCGTTTTGAGGAGTATGACGAATACATTTGTCATATTCGCTAATTCTACCAAGCCAAGCATAGTAAACAAGGTCCAAGTTAAAATCGCAATTCGATTATTATAACTTGAATTAATCGAATTGCGATTTCAACGTAATTCTCAAATCTGACAGTACATTCTAGTATGGAGACGTTCACATGGTGATGTGGACGCTCCATGAGCACGGAAGTCGGCAGAAGCGGCAACGGGCACTGACTGGAGCAGCCAGGAAGCAAGGAATCCTAAGGACAGATAAGAACTACTTTAGGGAAGTGGGAAAGAAAAAAATATAACAATAAAAAAAAAAAACTAATATTCGAAATATCGAATTTATAGCACTATATTCAAAATATTTGCGAATTAGCGAAGTGTCGATATTCGCTAAAAAAAATTGATATTCGCGCTCAACACTACTGATCAGCAGTGGTGCCGGGAGATCAGATACAAGCCAGCAGGATAGCCGTGAGAGAATTAACTGCACCAGCACGACTTTATGTTAGGCATGCGGCATGTGTCCTACTCTACTGTACGGAGAAAATACAATCTGACACTTCAAGAAATGAAGAGGCCGAAACTTTAAATTTGCGCTTTCATGCACATTTCAAATGCTCGCTCAAAATAATGGATCTTTTGGATCTTTCAGCATTTTTTTCTTTCGCCATCAAGGTTGACTGATATCCAGACTGAACCTTTTGTAAATGTCAGCACCGGCTTCCTGATGCTAAAACATCTCTTTCTTTCAACTTTTTCCTCTCACAATTGAGCTGATGAAGGCACTATGTTCTCCATCTCAATGTAAATAGAGTCTCATTTAAAGGGGTTGTCTCCTTTTATCATTTTATAGAGAAAGGATGCAATATGGATAATCACTACACATTAATAAGTGCCTGGTATTAACTTGCTGTACATGATAAATGCTATTTCCTGAAGTGAGACAATCCCTTTAAGTGTAACTTCAAATATGCAGCAATTGGACAGAGCGGGGCTGGTACTAGTAGGTGGCAGACTTGGCAGCTGACCAAAGCTCACGGCACCTAAGGGTCTCAACTTGAAAAAGCATGATCAATGAATGTCTACTATTCTTAAGCCCCTTTCACACGAGCGAGTTTTCCGCGCGGGTGCGATGCGTGAGTTGAACGCATTGCACCCGCACTGAATCCTGACCCATTCATTTCTATGGGGCTGTTCACATGAGCGGTGATTTTCACGCATCACTTATGCGTTGCGTGAAAATCGCAGCATGCTCCTCTTTGTGCGTTGCAGTGCGATAATCCACGCAACGCAGGCCCCATAGAAGTGAATGGGGTTGCGTGAAAATCGCAAGCATCCGCAAGCAAGTGCGGATGCGGTGCGATTTTCACGCATGGGTTCTAGGTGACAGTCTATTCACTGTATTATTTTCCCTTATAACATGGTTATAAGGGAAAATAATAGCATTCTGACTACAGAATGCATAGTATAATAGTGCTGGAAGGGTTAAAAAAATTAAAAAGTTAACTCACCTTATCCTCTTTTTCTCGTAGTTCGTTCCCGGTCTGTTGTTTGCTAGCTGTGGGCTTGGGCTGAATGACCTGTGGTGACGTCAGATCACATGCTCCAATCACATTGTCAATCACCATGGTGATGGAGCATGTGATCTGACGTCACCACAGGTCCTTTAGCCCAAGCCCACAGCTAGCAAAGAACAGACCGGGAACGAACTACGAGAAAAAGAGGATAAGGTGAGTTAACTTTTTTATTTTTTTAACCCTTCCAGCACTATTATACTATGCATTCTGTAATCAGAATGCTATTATTTTCCCTTATAACCATGTTATAAGGGAAAATAATACAATCTTCAGAACATCAATCCCAAGCCCGAACTTCTGTGAAGAAGTTCGGGTTTGGGTACCAAACATGCACGATTTTTCTCACGCGAGTGCAAAACGCATGACAATGTTTTGCACTCGCGCGGAAAAATTGCGCATTTTCCCGCAACGCACCCGCCTCTTATCCGGGCAAAAAACATGACGCCCGTGTGAAAGTGTGAAAGAGGCCTAAGTCATCAATGCCAAAGGGTATACTGGGATAAAGGGTGAGACTGATTGCTAATTTTGTTGCCTTCCTTAACCACAGTGGACCGTTATATGAATAAAGCTACTGGCACAATCCTTCTTACTCTGGAGAGGGGACTGGGGAACTCAACTGGGAAAAATTATATAATATCCTGTTAATGAAAAACAATCACTCCAGCCTGATACATTGTAGCAAACTACCAGAGTTTTATGCAGGTTCTATTGATGTATTTAGTTTTGTAACAATTGTATCTATGTCTCTGCTGAACTGTAGCGCCTGCGCAGGATGACTGTCAATACAAGTGACAGGAGATCCCTCATGAGCTGTATAAGAGAAAATCAGTCAAGGAACAAAGCTTTGCTAAAACATGACAGCTAGTGAAGACAGCAGCATCCTGGAGCCACAGGCCTCACATCCAGCATGTATCGCTAGTATGGACACGTCCACGTGGATCTTGGTACCAGAAAACCACTGCCCAATAAAACATATATTCGTTTTTTTTTTTCTTAAAAGGGTTTTCTGTGAGTAAAGTATTAATGACCTATCCTCAGGAACAACCTGACAGCTGTTTGAAGAGCACCGATGATGTCACCTTACTCAGTCACATGGCCTATGTGCATCTCATTCAACTGAATGCGCCTGGGCTACAATGCCAAGTACAGTCACCATACAATGATCGGCACTGTGCTTGGTATGCTGTGAGAGGCTGCAGAGCTCACAGGGGCACCAAGGCCTCATCAAACAGATGATCAGCGGGGGTGCTGGGAGTCAGACCCCCACCAATCAGGTATTGATGACCTATCCTGAAGATAGGTCATCAATATTGCACTATTGGGAAAACTCCTGAAAGATCACCCTCTTAAAAAGACACGCAGTTCAGTTGTTGATTTCCATTGCTACCAGTATTCTTTTACCTCTATTATTCCTTCATTTCTTTTTTAATCATATTGATTTCTTGCAGGTTTTAATATACTGATCCCATATGACAATCTGTCCCATTAATGTTGACCTTTGAAGGCCGGGTGCACTACAGCAGAATCTCTCCACGTGACCTGCTGACCACTATTTTTGTTATAGTAATGGAGTGGAAAGGGATAGGATACATAATTTACGGACACAATACATTTTGAGAGCATATAGTTTACATTTTGGTGCCTCGGGCGCACAGAGTTGAATTGACCTGCCTCAGTCTGCATTAAAATGGCTATAACTGGTTCCCAGGAATAGCCTTTTTATATATTACTGCCGAGCGGCATATTTCCAGCTGTGATTTGTGCCTCTTTGATGGGTTTAGTAAAAGTCATTAATGTGTTTCTTTTCCTGCAAAAGTCAATTTTATGTTCCTTGAAAGCCACGGTACAGGAAAGACACAGAGAGTTTTCCAGTGTTATTAAATCAACAATTAACCCCTTGAGGACCAGCCCAATTTTTATTTTTGCGTTTTCATTTTTTTCCTTTGTACCAAAAGTCATGCCTTTTTAATTTGTTGTTCACATAGCCATATAAAGGCTTAATTTTTGGCAGGACAGGTTGTATTTTTTAATAACACCATTTAATTTACCATATCTTGTATTGAAAATAGAAAAAAAAAAATTGGTGGGGTGAAATCACCCCACTAAGAATGTTTTCCTATATTCCAGCACAAACTAAGGTAATGGGTGCCAAGATTTTTTCGGTTTTGATATTACAGCATTCAGTATGCTCTAAAAGTGACATGAGGTCCTATTCGGAGAGTCTGTACAAGTACTGCAATGGCAAATTTGTATAGTTTTTAATTTGTGTTACCTCTTTTTAGAAAATTTAAAACTTTGAAGAAAAACTTTGACTACTGAACAGTGGGCCAAATCGAGGGGGCACTACTATTAGTTCGGAGCTTAAATGGTCCTCAGCCGAGAGCCCGTGGAACTACAGGACATAGCCAGCCATGGGATTCCAACAGCGCATGCACAAAGTTTCATTTTCCCTTGTGGTGAGCCCACTAGTAGTGGGAATTTTGGGGCACATTTATTGTCTAAAACGCCAATCTAAGTAAATCCCTACACCGGGCGGTGGATCCCCCGGGGTTTTGAAGAGGCGCCGGCCTTTCCATAATTTCACAGCATCTAGCGCCAGTTCTAAATGTAAGCCAGATAAAGCAGGCGTTGAACAGGCATAGAAAATGGTAAATGAGATTTTATTTATTTTCCCGAACTGGCTTTAGGCAAGCATTCGTTTAAGTTATTTTATTCCATATACTTGCAATTTTTTATACAAACCGATTACCACTTGACTGATTATTTTGTGTATGATGTGCGTGGACTATCTAACCTATTAAATATATTTACAAATATTTTACATTGAGGGTATTTGTTGCCTAGAGAACATAACAGGTATCCTCGAGTCTGAAAATGACCAACTATTACAATTAAAAAATATTTTTCTTGCATTACGAACGCCTTAAATGAAAATGAAATAAAAATCTACAATTTGACATTTTTTTGGTCACCTTATCTCCCCCCCCCAAAAAAAAAAAAAAAAAAGCGGTCAAAAAGTTGTACATACTCCAAAATGACACCAATACAAACTACAGTTCGTCTTGCAAAAAACACTTCCCAATTTCACCCCACTAAGAAGAATGTTTTCCATTAAAAAATGCAATTTCTTACACAAAAAATATACCCTCGCATCGCTATGTGAACGAAAAATCTAAAGGGGATAAACCCGGACATAAGCTCCCCTTCACTCCTTTAGCATTTAGGATAGGAGCCTCAGGGCATTTCCTTGCTCTGATGCAGCACAGGGCAATGCCAGTTTATTGTGAGCCAATGACATACAGGGCTTCACAACACTATGCTAGGCGGAGACTTCCACCTAGCTGGGAGACCAGTGATGTCATCCGCCCACTATACACCGCCCACTTGAGCCTGTGAGGTCACTGGGTTCCCTGCTAGGAGGAAGTCTCCACCTAGCATAGTGTTGTGAATCCCGATACGTCACTGGCTCACAACAAACAGGCAAGGAAATGCTCCTATGCTCCTATCCTACATGCTAAAGGAGTGAAGAGGAGCTTATGTCAAGGTTCAGCCCTGAACCCTGATAATCCCTTTAAAAAGTTGTGGCTTTTGTAATGTAGGAAGGAAAAAACGAAAAATGCAAAAACTAAAATTGTCCTGGTCCTTTCAGGGGTTATCCAAGAATCAGACAGACCTCCAAAAGTGTCTGACCCATGGTGGAGATCATACTTACCTAACCCACCGAACCCAGCGATGGTGCCAGTTAAGTATTATCCCCACTGCAAGTTGGCCACTCTGGGTTGTCTGTCTGACTCTTGGATAACCCCTTTAAGGGGTTAAAGGTGGTCTCACAGGCAGGGAACCAGGTAAGTCTACCACTCCCTGGCAGGCTCTTCCTCTCCATGCTGTGCTGAGATCAACATACGTTGATGGCTGGACACGTTGCACTGCAGCCAATCACAGGCTGGTCACATAATGCAAGGGGAGCAGGTCACCACTGCAGCCTCTGATTGGCTGCAGCAGTCATGTGTCCCCCCATCAATGGATGTTGATCTCAGCACGGCAGAGAGAGAAAGAGCAGGCCCGGGGTCATTAAACACTGAACCCAGCAATGGGGGTCAGTTAAGTATTATCTCCACTGTAGGTTGGCCACTCTTGGAGGTCTGTCTGACTCTTGGATAACCTCTTTAAGGGGTTAAAGGTGGTCTCACACAATCTCCATAAGCATACATTTGTAGTAGTATGGATCATACTCACTATATTACTGCTGCTCACACTTTCGAGAGCGAAAGATGCTCATTGAAGCCATTTTGACAAATATATGAGGGTCATAACTAGGGGTCTATCAGCTCAAAATGTACTATTTGAAAATGACCAGCAGGCCACCCTAAACATATTTCTACATGGGTGCCGTTAGTATGATGTCCTTTCAATTGACCCAAAATATGGGAGAGCTGAGATATACAGTATATGTATTATGCTTTCATGGTGGTTTTCATGATAACATACAAGAAAACTGGGGAAAAATCTGTGATATTGGCTCTTTTGTATTCTCATGAACAACTTAGTTATTTAGAACAAAGCAGCCATTGTTTGGATCACACAGCTAATCCTCTTTTCTGTAATAACAAGTCATGCTGGTGTTTAATACACTGAGCAAAGTCTCTATCCTGCCTCTCTCTTGTTCGTGAAAAAGTAATGCAGATTTTGGAACAATATGCCAAACTGTAAAGAATATAATAATCCAATGAGAACATTTTATGTTTTGATAATTTCATCTTGCTATGTAAGCCAGTATTGCTTCTATCTGCTAAAAAAAAAATATATTTTTGACGTCCAAAAAATATCATATAATGGTGAATCAAATGTTGGGATTAGAGAGCAAATTTCTTGAAATTCATTTTGTGTTCGATTCCACAAAATTTTTGTAAAACATTTGATTTTGGTCCAAATTGATTCTATCTGAATCAAATATAGCCCAATTGCTCTGAACATCACTACATACCAGTCTCTGGTCTCCAATCTCATGGTTTTTTTTCTGAAATAATTCAGATATGGGTCCAGAAGAAGAGAGACTCACGCATAATACTCCTCTAGAAATAAGATATACTAGGTGTCCCAATATCACATTCCTTTTAATATCTTACATCTGCTGGCATCAGTCTTCGTGTTCTTTTCTTTTGGAAAGGAAAGTGAATTTGTATACCTTTGGGTTTCTGGGTAAGATATTTAAACAATCTTTTCTTGAAAAAAGAAAAGGACACTAAGACTATCTGATGTCAGCAGATGTAAGGTTTAGAGATGTCAGAAGATGTAAATTTAGAGATATGTTTCACAGAAAAGCAAAGCAGCATTGACTGGACTAAAATATTCCTCATGCATACTTGGTGGTCTCCCAAATAGGAAGCAGTACCCCTAACAATAGCCCCAAGCCCACTCAGTTACCAGGGCAATTACCTGGTAAGATACTTAGTACTCTTGTTCTTTTATAAGGAAAACTGGTTTTCACATCTCATTCTGAAAAGCCAATACTGTGATTCCCAATTCTTTTAGAATTAGAAGTGGATTTCACATCTCATTTCCAGTGGAGTATTACGCGTGGGTCTCTGTAATTTGCCCCAAACAGATCACAAGAATTTCAGTTTAATTAGAATCTTATTTTTTGAGGAAATTCGGACCAAATTCCAAATTGATAGAATCAATTTGCCTATCTCTAGAGATTCCCGCACAGAGTGTTTTATCTTTGAGTTGTAAAAGTGGGTTGTAATCTGATGATGACTGTGTTCGGATGCTGCATGGTCCCAATTGTCTCCCATAAGGATCATATTTCCAGCCAAACCATGTCCACCATAAGTATACTTTTACCTGGCCGTACATACTATTTCAAGCATAGGAGATAACCCATAGAAGGATTTATTCAATATCTGATTAGTATGTCTCTGGCTATTATTCAGGGTTCAAGTTCCAAAATATATAACCACATAGAGTCCGGAAGTAGCACCTGCACCAGGGCTCTGGGGCCTTGCGCTGGCTATACATAATAGATAATTGTTGTCTAAACCAGCCAACTATCTAATGTATATGGAGGTCTCCAGACTGTCTCACCATAGCAGATATTGGTTGAAGAAAATTGGGCAGTTGGATTTCTAGTACTCAATGGTTTTATTATTAGGAGATAGGCCACCACCTGAGGAGTCTGGCAGCAGCTTTCTCCAATCTTCTTGCTCAGGACCCATGTATACTCAGCCATGCCAAACTTTCATGTGCATGGAGGGGTCAAGAAAATAGCTGTTGTGTGAACATGTGTCTGATGTGAATGGCCAGGTTAAGGGTGCCTATTTGTGAAGTGAGCTTCTGAACAAGAAGGTTCACTTTTTGGTTCTAAGGCCCACAGGGGAATTCACTGGCTCCCCCGGTTAGGCCAGTCCAAGCCTGCACATATGAAGGTACATGGTAGGTGAAGCAGCTTAAAGTTATGCCTACACCCCTGACAATGGATATATCAAGACAGAAAATCAGGGTGCAGACATTCTTTCAACTTTCCCACCATTCTGGTTTTGGTTGGACATGTTTTTGTGGGTCCTTATTAATGTACAATATGCGATCAACTTTTCAAAGAGCACAAATCACTAAGAATGTATATGAAACACATTGTTAATATAAACAAAGCCTTACATCCAAGGTAGTTGAAAAATACAGATTACAGGTGAGGGAATCTATTTGTTGGAATAAAAATTTGACCAGAATTTTTGTAAAAAATCCTTTACATTTGTTTGGGTACAATTTTTGTAGAGAGAGGGAGCGAGATTTTTCAAGCATTTAAAGCACTTTCGATTTGGGCAGAATCGATTGACACCCAATTAAAATTACTTAGCCAATTCCGATAAATCAGATAAAAAATAATCTTTGGAAGTTCGTTCATCTCTAAGGCCTCATGCACACGACAGTTTTTTTTCACGGCCCGCAAAAACGGGGTCCGTGGGTCCGTGATCCGTGACCGTTTTTCCGTCCGTGGGTCTTCCTTGATTTTTGGAGGATCCACGGACATGAAAAAAAAGTCATTTTGGTGTCCGCCTGGCCGTGCGGAGCCAAACGGATCCGTCCTGAATTACAATGCAAGTCAATGGGGACGGATCCGTTTGATGTTGACACAATATGGTGCCATCCAACGAGTTAACAACAGGGGAGGGGGGGGGGGGCCGCACAATGATATTCAAACTGGGGATGTAAAGCAAGTAACGCTGATGCCCAGGTACCAGTGCAGCACTGGGGCTCTGTCTCTGCCGGGGGGGGGGGGGGGGGTGAGCGCGCCTCCTGATGCACCTTTACGCTCTGAACCCAGTGAATGGCTAATGTAGCGATGAGTCCCGTCTCGATTATGAAGATATTAAGCCATTGAGTTCAACTGCACACTGGCCCCAATGCTATTATTACAATAGAGGGAGGGAGGGAGGGGGGGGTTGGGGGGGCGCGCGCACACTGGCCCCAATGTATTAAAACAATAGAGGGAGGGAGGGAGGGGGGTGCGCACACTGGCCACCAACGAGTTAACAACAGGGGAGGGGGGGGGGGCCGCACAATGATATTCAAACTGGGGAGGGGGGGGGGTCTGCCCCCTGCTGCCTGGCAGCCCTGATCTCTTACAGGGGGATATGATAGTACAATTAACCCCTTCAGGTGCCGCACCTGATGGGGTTAATTGTACTATCATATCCCCCTGTAAGAGATCGGGTGCTGCCAGGCAGCAGGGGGCAGTCTTGTACACAGTTTGTAGTGTATTCTAACTAGAAGCGTCCCATCACCATGGGAACGCCTCTGTGTTAGAATATACTGTCGGATCTGAGTTTTCACGAAGTGAAAACTCAGCTCTGAAAAAGCTTTTATGCAGACGGATCTTCGGATCCGTCTGTATGAAACTAAAACCTACGGCCACGGATCACGGACACGGATGCCAATCTTGTGTGCATCCGTGTTCTTTCACGGACCCATTGACTTGAATGGGCCCGTGAACCGTTGGCCGTGAAAAAAATAGGACAGGTCATATTTTTTTCACGGCCAGGAAACACGGCTCACGGATGCGGCTGCCAAACGGTGCATTTTCCGATTTTTCCACGGACCCATTGAAAGTCAATGGGTCCGTGAAAAAAAACGGAAAACGGCACAACGGCCACGGATGCACACAACGGTCGTGTGCATGAGGCCTAATACAGATGTTTATGCCTCGTAAAAATATTCCAAATATGAAATAAAATATACATTAAACTTGTCTTACCAGTTTCGACTTTTGGCTAAATTTTGTTTATCACCTCGCTCTATTCATTCTCTCTGTTTGCATTCTCACGACTTCCGATTCCGAAATAAAAAATAAAAAATGAAGCAGTGATTTGCAGAACTACAGCTATTCATTCCCTGCTGAGATCCCAGCAGCAGCTCCACCAAGGTGTGAGAACTTCCACGGTTACTTCAATTTCTACCTATCGGTCAACCCATGTCTTGCTATTGTCTTCTATCTGAATCATTCTTCACAGTGTGAAAAGAAATCAAAGCAAGGGAAAAATAGTGACAAGGAGCTGTGATTTAAACTGTAATTTTCAAAGTGAAGAAACATTTTCTTTTCTTAATTATAAACTCTTCCATAGCTCGGAACAATGAAAAGAGGAAAAACTGTATATGTTTAAAGTCTCGTAATAAATCCATCAGCCGGCGAAGCATCATTCCAACAGGTAAGAATTCAAAAACAGAATAAAATACAATATCAATGCCAAAAACTAGACTGAAGGCTGAAAATCTGTCCTACTTTATTGGATTCACAATAATGCTCTACTGTTTGCTGGTGTCACATACAAACTCAGGTTTTAAATGAAACCTACATAAGGAAAATAACCTGCAGCTCTGCAGGATCGCTTCCTTCAAGTGTTTCAATAAATGCCGGGAAATGTTATGTGACAGCAATGAGAGTTTTTGGGAGTGGGGAGGGGGAGAAGACAGAGGTAGTTAAGAAGAAGCACAAGAAGCAGACATGAGAGTAGTCATGAGGACTTGACCTTTGGAATCGTCTCGAACAGTGGTCTCCAACAAGTGGTTTGGGTGCCACATGTAGCACTCAACCAGTAGTGCTCCTCAGGTTAGAAAATGTGTCCAAGTTCAACTGTACATCTGAATAAGCTCTTAACCTGAGGAACATTACCCCCTGTTATGGCAGTGGGTGTAGAACCGATATGACTTTGGGCTAATCCTAAGGGTGTTATCCTAAAAGTCCACTGATATTCAAACTTTAAGCGCTGTAAAGGGATCTGGACTTTGTTGCAGGGGAAGAACTAGGCTGCTACCTCCTGGAGTTGTCAGCTGACCCATGAGGATCAGAGATAGTGCAGAGCACCAAGAGTCAGGAAAAGATGTAGTCAGGGACAGGTGAAGGTCAGAGCTAGTTGAGTATGTGCTAAATGGTCCAAGATCAGGTCAGGCAGCGAAGTGTCAATATGGAGGTCAGGCAGAGGTCAGGCAAAATCCACGAAACATGCAGAAAGTTAGTACATGCACAGACAACATAAAAGATACCTTTGCAGGACACTAGCACACTAAAAACCTATTGTTTAAAGACGACCTTTCATGGGTCCAAACATTGTAAACTATCAGGATATTAGCATGGCGCCCAGGGATCTCACTGCACTTACTAATATTCTTGGGCGCCGCTCTGTTTTCCCTCTGTGGCCCCCGGTATATTGTCCCGCTCTGTATGCTAATTGCTAGCATCGGAGCAATGGGGAGGAGACTGCCCTTTTTCTCAATGGGCGTTCCTTCTCCCTGGCTGTAGCGCTGTCCAATCAGCTGTCCAATTTTTTTTACAATATGTCACACTTATTTTAAAGTAGACTATATAAGGCTACTTTCACACTAGCGGCACGGACCTCCGGAATGCCCCCGGACTGCCGCTCCGTCCCCATTGACTATAAGGGGGGAGGTGCGAAGTTCCGGCGGAGGCACGGCAGCACATGGCGAGAGGCTGCTGGAATAAATGTTGGACATGTCGTAGTTTTATTCCAGCAGTCTCTCGCTGTGCGCTGCCTTGCCTCTGCTCTGCCCCCTCCCCTATTATAGTCAATGGGGACAGAGCAGCAGTCCGGGGGCACATGGTCACTAGCGGCACAAAGATCCGACAGGCTGTTCACCCGACGGAACAGCCTGCCGGATGTCTGTTCCGCTAGTGTAAAAGTAGCCTTATATAGTCTGCTTTAAAATAAGTGTGACATATTGTAAAAAAAAAAAAAGTGCTTTAATATTACACTCACAAAATGTAAAAGAAGTCAGTGAGGCGAAACTCAGGGTCAGGCAAAATGCTTTGTTATTTTAAGATGTTTTATTTTTTACCTAATACATTTTGTAGTATGTACAGTCAGGTCCATAAATATTGGGACATCGACACAATTCTAACATTTTTGGCTCTATACACCACACAATGGATTTGAAAAGAAAAGAACAAGATGTGCTTTACCTGCAGACTGTCAGCTTTAATTTGAGGGTATTCACATCCAAATCGGGTGAACGGTGTAGGAATTACAACAGTTTGCATATGTGCCTCCCACTTGTTAGGGGGTCAAAAGTAATGAGACAATTGTCTTCTCAGCTGTTCCATGGCCAGGTGTGTATTCCCTCATTATCCCAATTACAATGAGCAGATAAAATGTCCAGAGTTCATTTCAAGTATGCTATTTGCATTTGGAATCTGTTGCTCTCAAGATGAGATCCAAAGAGCCGTCACTGTCAGTGAAGCAAGCCAAGCCAAGGTGGTCATGGGATGAGCTCCTTCCACTTGTAACATTCAAATGTTTCTGCATCCAGAAGATGCCAAAGTAGTTGATAGTAGTGTCACTGCCAGAGGAGCACAGTCCTGTGGCACCATTAGCCCTAGGGGTAAAGAGGCAATGCATGGTATAAGTAGGCCTTATGTACTTGTTTAATATAGCACCTCCACACTTACAGCACTGACCCCTGAACAATGCCATCTTGGATGATATAATACCAGTCTGACAAATCTTTCACTAAAAAAATCAGCAAATATTTTCGATTTCATGATTTATTATTTCCTGTTATTGAATATGTCTCTCCTCTATGCCTTATGCCTAAATATGGCTTTTGACCAACTACCCAAGTTGAATATGGGACAAAAAGTTGGGGAATTCTGATCTAACTCTTGAACATGAAGCCACTGAAGCCTCATCATGGCTTGATGTCTTCATGGGGTGTTGTTCCTTGGTGGTGGAAGGTGTAGTATTGCTAAAAAAGGAGGCCCTGACACGTTCTTGCGGTTTTAAAATGAATGGAGGCATACAAATAGATATATGTTGGTTCCTTCTAACCTAGAAAAATGAAAAGGGACCTGATGTGAACATGAACTGGAAACAGGAAATCATTGAAATTAGTGGCAAGTGTTTAATTTCTCTGCAGTGCCCCCGCAGGTAAATAAATGCAATACAGAAACTCCATGACAATGAATGTACTTTTCAATGCACTCTCCTCTAGAGATTGAGAAGCTCTTTACGAACACTATCTGTTCTGACTAATTGATGGAAGTTGAAAGAGAGAACCCCTACCTCGAACCCCTACCTTAAATGATTCTGATCTTGATGGCCTATCCTCAAGATACGTCATCAATGTCAGATTGGTGGGGGTCCAACACCCGGGACCACAGCCAATACGCTGTTTGAAGATGCACTCAAGTGGGCGTAGCAGCCTCTTCCTAGGCCAGTGACATCACATTCATTGGTCATGTGGCCTAGGCACAGCTCAGTCCTATTCAAGTGAATGGGGCTGAGCTTCAAGGCTTCAATATCAATCACATCTACTATCCTATAGATAGCATTGTATTTGATATGCTGCAAGGAGGCCGAAGCACTCACCGGAGTGCTGAGTCCTTCTCAAACTGTTGATGGGTGGGGGTCCTAGGAGGCCAAAGAGCTCACCGAAGGGCCAGTGCCTTCTCAAACCTCTGATGGGCGGGGGTCCTAGGTGTTGGATACCAGCCGATCTGATATTGATGACCTATCTTGAAGGTAGGTAATCAACAGGGGAGAAGCCATAGTACTTGCTGTGGGGCCCATAGGTTGGGGGGGAGGCAGTTAGGTTCAAGAACATTGTAC
Organism: Bufo gargarizans; assembly: GCF_014858855.1. Lineage (NCBI taxonomy): Eukaryota > Metazoa > Chordata > Amphibia > Anura > Bufonidae > Bufo > Bufo gargarizans. The sequence goes on from NC_058089.1 coordinate 50,686,305, forward strand.
CTTTTTGCGGTGAATAACAATATGGTGGCTTGTTGCCATAATGTGGCTTTTCTGATGTATGGTGCTATTATACATACCTTTAATTATTGCTACTTATGCCACTGTTTTAATCTTCTTACACTAGGCGGTAGGAGGCCCCATCTTATTTTGCTATAGGGCCCTATGAATTATTGTTACACCCTTCGTTATCAACATCAGAGTCTCGGAGAATCCCTTTGAAGATCTGATAGGGTAACTCAAAAGATTGCCTTTAACAAAATACCTAACATCTCGTTTAGTCTTTATTTCAGCAGCTACCATTGTACTTACTGTTCCCTTTACACTAAAACCATACTTTATAATGGTACATAATGGCCATTCCATATCTATCATCTCTACGTTTCAATTATAGCTGCACTGTATGTTCCGACATGTTCCTTTCCTCCAGTTCTAACTGTCCGGTTATTGCTTCTGTTCCTTCTTCCTGATGTATTTGGTGTGTGTCCCTTGGTTACCCGCGATCTATTAAACGCTGCTTCGTAGCTGGCGATGCCATCTTAAAATGAATGTTAGCAGCACATTATTTACACAGAAACCACCAGATGCCAAGTGCCTGTACAGGTTTCATCAAAGACACAGAGAATCCCTTGTCATAATCCTGCATAAACCAGGCAGGCTTCTAGTTACTGGTTACTGGAGATCTTGTTCCATGCGAAAAACAATTACTAGAAGAATGTATGGAGAGAATATATATAAGTTATTTTATTATATTCGATAGGTGAGTAAATGTCAGGGCTAAGGAAACTATGAATATGCCTTAAAGGGCATCTGTCAGCAGTTTTGTACCTATGAAACTGACTGACCCGTTGCATGTGCACTTAGCAGCTGAAGGCATCTGTGTTGGTCCCATGTTCATATGTGCCGGTACTGCTGAGAAAACTCATGTTTTAATATATGCAAATGAGCAGGGGCGGACACAGACAGCAGAGGGACCCTGTGCAAAGAATGTGCCTGGCCCCCCCCCCCCCCCAAATTCTCAACATAACCTATTCCGTCCCAACATTACTTATAGCAATACAAAACATACAGGGTAAGGCTACTTTCACACCTGCAGAACTACGCTCCGGCCACCTGATCCGGCAGAGAATGCAAGTAATTGGCCGGACACACACTTAGGCATGCAGCGGTTTGTGTCCCGCTGATTCTCTGCATTTTTGACAGATTGTGGCCGGATCTCTGCCAGACCCCATTATAGTCAATGGGGCCGGAGGGAATTCTGTCTGCAGAAGCTGGAGCAATCCGGCAGGTTGTTCTCTGCTGGAAGAGCCTGCCAGAATCACTAACTCAGATGTGAAGGTAGCCTAATACAGGTCCACATACCTCTTACATCCAGGGACGTCTCCTTTGATGCAGACGTTTTCTGTCCTCATCTTCTCCATTCAGACCACACCGCCATGATGATTTCTTTCAGCCATCTCTTCTCTCTTAGTTTCCTAGTTTTCCATCATCCTCCCACCTTCTGAACACCCCATCCTGCCACCCCCAATACTGTGCCCGCTGTGCTCCCTATACAGGTTACACACAGATAGTTCCCCTTCAATAATTATTGGCACACAGTGTCCTAAAAAATAACTGCGCCCAAGAAACAGTGTCCCTGACACTAATAGTGTAAACATAATGTCCCCCAAAACTAATTGTGCTAAGCTGATACCGTGCCAGGGTGCCCACCAAAGTAACAGTGCTCCCTAAAGTAGTAATTATGCTCCTATAGTAATAATGTCCCCACTGTGTCCCAGAAGTAATAATTCTCCCATAGTGCTCATACTAGTATTCAAATTCCTCATAGTCCCTCAACTGTAATAAAGCCCACCATAATGCCCCCGGTAGTAATAATTCTCTTTATAATGTGTAACAGTAGAAAAATGCCCCCTTATAATGTGCGCCAGTACATAAACATGCCCTGTTGTGTGGCAGTATAAAAAATACTTTCTCTTAGTGCCCACCGTAGAGCCAATGTCCCCATAGTACCCTCATAATGTGTGCCAATGCCCCTTACTGTGTGCCCAAAAAACCCTCTTAGTGCCCCCAGTTGAGCCTAGGTCCCCATATTGCCCTATAATTTGCGCCAGTATAAAATACTCCTATATCGTGCACCAAAAATGTGCCTCCCCTTGTCCCCATGGTGCCTGAAAATGTGCCAGTACAAAATGCCCCCAGCCAGTGTAATGCACCTACATAATGACCTATATAGTGCTCCTATTCCCCCATTCTCCATAGTGGCCCCCATGTGTGCCAGTATATAAGATAGAGTCACCAGTAGATGCCCCCATAGTGCTCCCCCCTTCTCCATAGTGCCCTCCATGAATGCTAATATATAAGATAGGGCCCCCATAGTGCTCCTCCCTCTCCATTGTGCCCCCCATGTCTGCCAGTATATAAGATAGAGCCCCAGAGGATGCCTCCATAGTGCTCCTTTCCCCCTCTCTATAGTGCCCCCCATGTGTGCCCGTACAGTATATAAGATAGGGCCCCCCTCTTGCACTGGGCCCGTGTGGAGCCGAACCAGCTGCACAGGCGGTATGTTCGCCCCTGCAAATGAGCCTCTAGGAGCAACAGGGGCATTGCATTTACACCTATCGGCTCTGCTCTCTCTGCAGCTGCTGTGCCCCCTGCACTTTGATTGACAGAACCAGGTAGTGTAGACATTTTCCAAAAGCGGTATTCCCATCTGGGACATTTACAGCATATGCTATAAATGTCTGATAGGTGCGGGTCTATCTCAAGAATGGGGCCCTGAAGTGAATGGAGAGCAAGCCGTGCATGCGTGGCCACCCCTCAATTCACCGCTATGGGATTTCTGAAGGTAGCCAAGCACGCTGGCTAGACTATTTTCAGAAGTTCTTTAGTAGTGAATGAAGGGGACATTATGTATGCACGGTGTGCTTTACTTTCACAGTGGGACCCTGTTCTTGACATAAGGGTCCCAGAGGTGGGACCCGCACCAATCAGGCGTTTATAGTCGTAAATAGCCGTAAATGTTCCTGATGGAGCAACCCTTTCAGCTGCCATATTTGTCATTCAGGTTTCAACAGATATAACTAATATATGCCTTAACCCCTTCCAAAACTCTGCCATACATGTAACATCTTTAAAGATTGCACAATAGCCACCAGGTTTCTGCTGTTTCACACAGCAGACACCTGGGGCTAATGTCTGCAATCGGCAATAATGGCAATCGCAGACATTTAATCCCTCAGATGCCATGGTCAATTGTAATCATGGCATCTGAGGCGCTTTTCCACAGGAGTGCTGCGCTCCCGTCACCCAAGTGGCTCCACAGCACTACAATTGTGGGAGCCATTCATTGCTTGTGGTAGCCTTATCCCTTTGAAGAATCCAAGGCTTCCACAGCAATAGTTCTTATAGAAATGTACTGAATGTTCCATAGGCTGCAATGGACTTAAAGGGGTATTACGGTAGGTTCAGGTTATCCCCTATCCAGGGGGTGCACCACCAATGAGGCCAGGTGAGGTGACCGCCTCAGGCAGTGCCAGCTAGGGGCAGCGAAAGGGCTATGGGCAATAAGTGTTTTCATTGTGGTAAAGGGGTTAGGTTAAGAAATTGGCATTGGGGGGGCGCCGTTTCAGTTTTCACCTCACGCAGCAGAAAGGTGCACGCCTGCCCCTATCCACAGGATGGGGATAACTATCACATTGCTGGGGGTCCTACTGCTTGGACCCCCACTGATGACGATAACGGGGGAAGCTAACCCCATGCAGGCCCCTTGTGCTCCCTAAATTGACCAGAGCTGCCAGTCACACATGCATGCAGCTGCTCCATTCATTTCTATGGGAATTCTGGAGATAGCAAAGTACAGCGCTAGACAATCTCCGGAATTCCTAAAGAAATTAATGGAGCAGCCATGGGCATGTCATTTTAGGGGAGCAGCAAGGGGCCTCAAGGGGGTATGGGGTCCCGTACTAATGATTGGTGGGGGTCCCAGTGGTAGGGATCCTCTTTCCTGTAGATAGTTTATAACTTTTACCTACTGGCATACCCCTTTAATTTAAGTATAAAAATTGAAAATCCCTGGGTCTTAAAAAGGGGTTAATAGAAAGAAAATGAAAATTGCTTAATGATCTAAAGAGCGACTTCAGATTTTAGAATAAAATGTTTTTGAACGAACAGATAAAAAGTGTCAATTCCGGGACATTTAGAAGATACATTTATTTTACTGCGCCTATATACATCTGCACATGAGGTGCGCACGGGCAATAAATCAGCAATTCTGAGCGTGGTGCTTGTTTCCGCCGGATACTGACATTGTTCACAATTACTTATCATTGCGGTCTAACACATAATATTGCGTTTCTTAATTAGACGACTTGGCCAGAGGCTGTTGCTCTTTGAAATCCTATTAGAAAAAAATACTCCTTTTTACTTTGCCCCATTACCCTCCCTAACATTAGGCTGTATGCTTAAGGAAAGCTATCCTTCTGTGAGAAATCAATAGGCTTTGCCATGTGAATGTGCAATCAGTCCCATGGGAGCCCATTAGGATCCTCTAAATGACCCTGATTGCTCTGCTGATAAGCCGCGCTCTGCAGGTAAGCGAATTGCAAGAGTTTTTTTTGGCAGCTGCTACTTCTTCTTTAATGGATTAAATCATATCTATAATTGGACAGAAATTAATCAACAGTTTGGTCTGGATATTTATTAAAATGTTTCATGTATATTACCCTGCAGAGTAGGATCACTGTCGTGTAGAAAGGGATTTTTCCATTAGAAATGTAAAATATGAACACCAGACATCACATAATACATGACAAACTTGGAACCAGCTCCATACCTAACATGGAACCTAAGATCTCCCCATTAGTGTTGGGCGAGCATGCTCGGCCGAACACCATTTTCTTTTGAGCATCGTGATGCTCGGCACATCGTGGTGTTCGGCCGAACACCGCGTGTGCTCGAGCGGGATGCTCGAGTCTCCTCCCCGTACGTTTAAACGTGCAGGGAGATACAGGCCCTCACTGTAATGCCGTAGCTATGTTGGTTACTGACATTACAGTTATTGGCCAGCTGGAACGCGTCATCGGGGGCTATATAGGGATTATCAGGGTGACTCAGGGCCAAAGGTATCCTGAGTATGAGCCGTCCTACCATCCAGGTCCGCTCATACGGTGAGGAGTTAGGGCAAGGATTAGGGAAGCTTTAGGAGGTGACCTGCTCCTTGATCCCGGCGTCCTAGCCTAGCTGCTTCCCCTTTAAACCCCCCACCGTACAATGTCAGATATAAAGGGATAGCAGCTAGGTCAGGGAGCAGGTCACCTCCTAAAGCGTCTCTAATCCTCGCCCTAACTCCTCACCGTATGAGCGGACCTGGATGGTAGGAAGGCTCATACCCAGGATACCTTGATACCTTGTTGCCCTGATAATCCCTTTCATAGGAGCAGGGGAGAGACGACCTGTTCTTCCAAGACACACTCACCTACCTGCTAGTTTTGAGTGGGACTCACAGACTCCTCCCATTGCAAGCATGGCTACATGCTGAAGGTAACTGGTGAGTTGGCTTTGAGTCGGACCTTACGCTCCTTTAATTCGCCCACTAGCTCCTAGTATTGACCATATGGCACAGGTAAGTGAGTGTTAGGTCCCAAGCTACTTAAGAAACCTTGGCGCGGTGCTTGGGCTCAGACATGTCGTCCACAGTAGGATATGTTGGCTAATCTCTAAATTTTAACATCAGTATGAGGGTTTAGTAAGACCGCATAGTGCACCTGTCTTTGCAAATGTTATAATAACCAAACCAAGTTTAAAGGGGTTGTCCGGGTTTTTTTTTTTTGTTCTTTCTATGTTCCTAACTAGGACGATGTAACAGCTTTCCAATTAACTTATGTTATCTGCAGTGCCTGGTTTATCAGATTTGACTGATGGTCACATGACCTGTGATGTCAGCTTCTCTCCCTGGTCTGATAAAGTTTGTTTACAAGCCTGTAAACAAGACATCACTGTGCTGGCCACGCCCCCTTCACTGCTCTCTCCTAGGATTCTTAACCCCTTCAGCTGCACAGACTGGGTAGCTTCAGCAGTGAGGAGACAATGCTGGGCACAGGAGCTGACAGACTAGAGAGAGCATTGCACAAGAAGGTAGGGGGAAGACCCTGTGTGTATTAGCAGTGTCATTATACAGCTGGGACTTGTAGTTTTACACATACAAGTTGCTGTTGATTCTCCCAGCAGGCAGACATGTCACTCAGGGCAGCTCTTGTAGCCACTCCCTTAGCAGAGCAAGGGGAAGGAGCAGAGATTGTTTTTATTGCATCCAAACAAAGGGCCAGAAGTGAACCAGGGAAATTAGGAAATATATATTTTATTTATATTTTAGATATATTTTATTTTTATATTTTATTTAGTTATATATTGCTGCCCATCAGATTTTCAGTGCTATATATATATTTTTTCATAACTCAGACAACCCCTTTAAGATACAATGCAGTTACATAGCAACTTCCAAAATAAAGTTAGTAACTAGGTGAACACAGGTGAAGATGTGTGAAGATCAATATGAAGATACATGTGCTGTGAATACACATTTTGTAGCATCTAGCAGGAACTTCATGTTTACACCCTCAAACAGCAGTATAAAAAAGAAGAAAGGTATTTTACATCATTCACATTTTAAACTGAGAAAAGTCAATCAAGTTTCTAGAACAAAGTGCAGGACCACATCTCTGAATACATAAGGGGAAAAAGTGTCTCTTTTTAAATTCCCTATTTTGTAGAATATCAAATATTGTTATTCTTCTCCGCCAAAGCTGAGGTTTTTGAAATATTGCTTATATTGGATTATTTTTGTTCTAAACTCTACAAATAAACCCCTTGATACTTGAGGCTGGGGAAACGAAATAACAACAAATGCTGAACTAATAGGCCATGTACGGTTTGTGCTTCAGCTGAATTCCCTTTTGTTAACCCCTGATTAAATGGACTGTCTAGCTTTCAAACATTTTTTGGCAGCCCCCACTCTCCTTCACACCAGGACTGGGGTGGGAAGCATTCCTACCTGTTGCTTGCTGCTCAGTTTCGGCTCCTTCGGTTTGCCATTCTCTGGCTGTCCATGTCCAGGTGAACAAGGGTTCCGTGTACCACCACAGCCAATGACTGTCCACAGCAGTGACATGTCCCACAAGCAGCCACTCATTGCCTGTAGCAGTAAATGTGACCTCCATCCACACAAGAAGTTGAAAAGCAAGGACTAGAGAACAGTGAAGGAGCCAGAACCAGGTAAGTATGCTTTGGTCCACATGTCCAGCGGGGATGGAGGGGGGAGCTGCCCAAAAAATGTTGAAAGTTGGACAACCCCTTTAAGCCTACACTCTGACTTAGGGTACTTTCACACTAGCGTTTAAGTTTTCCCTTATTGAGTTCCGTCACAGGGGCTCAATCCAGGAAAAAATAAATCTTCAGTTTTGTCCCCATTCATTGTCAATGGGGACAAAACTGAACTGAACAGAGCGGAATGCTCCAAAATGCATTCTGTTCCGTTTAGTTGAGTTCCCATACCGGAGAGCAAACCGCAACATGTTGTATTTTGCTTTCCATGCTGGGATGCGGAGCAAGATGGATCCGGCATTACCCTCAATGCAGGTCAATGGGAACGGATCGGTATTATCTGCCACAAGAGAAAATGGATCCATCCCCCATTGACTTTAAATGGAGCTAATGACGGATCCGTCTTGGCAATGTTAAAGATAATACAACCGGATCTGTTCATAACAGATGCAGACGGTTGTATTATAAGTAACAGAAGCGTTTTTGCTGGACCCTGCCGGATCCAGCAAAAACGCTAGTGTGAAAGGAGCTTTATATAATGTAATATTCTTGATCCTTGATAGCTCAAGGCATGTGGTGAACAATCTTCTTGTACTACATCTGGTGGTGTCTCTTTTCTCTTCATTCCATGTTTGCTTGCCTGTTCTTGAGGCTACATGCACATGACTGTGTGTATTTTGCAATCCGCCAAACAGTGGATTCGCGTAATATTGATAACAGCCATGTGCATGCTACATTTTTCACTGGCCCAATAGTAGAATTGAATATTCTTGCCTGCAAAACAGACAAGAATAGGACACGTTCTATAATTTGCGGAACAGCTGCACAGATGTGGACAGCGCATGGGTGACATCCCATTTTTTGCGTTGCCAATAAAAATTGACGGGCCCGTGTGTGATCCACAAAATCGCACATTGGACATGAACCCAAACAATGGTCATGTGCATGAGACCTGATTAAGAATCTTTTCTATGTCCTATCATCGTTTTATGCTTGATTCCTGTCTAATATTGACCTTGGCTACGTCTCCTGTAGTGACACCAGTGCCCAAGACTGTTGAACTGGAGTTCACCTTTAGCAGATGCACTCAGATACCCCAGCACTTAGGCCCCTTTCACACGGGGCGAGTATTCCGCACAGGTGCAATGCATAAGTTGAACGCATTGCACCCGCACTGAATCCTGACCCATTCATTTCTATGGGGCTGTGCACACAAGCGTTGCGTGAAAATCGCAGCATGCTCTATATTGTACGTTTTTCCCGCAACGCTGGCCCCATAGAAGTGAAAGGGGCCATGTAAAAATCGCAAGCATCCGCAAGCAAGTGCGGATGCTGTGCAATTTTCACGCATGGTTGCTAGGTGACTATCGGGCTGGGGACCCGATCTGTATAATTTTCCCTTATAACATGGTTATAAGGGAAAATAATAGCATTCTGAATACAGAATGCAAAGTAAAATAGTGATGGAGGGGTTAAAAATAAAAAAAATATTTACTCACCGAGTCCACTTGATCGCGTAGTTGCGGATCTCTGTCTTCTTCTGTAATGTTGAGCTGCCGGCTAAGGACCTGTGGTGACGTCACATCACATGATCCAATCACATGGTCCCTCACCATGTTGATGAACCATGTGATGAGCACAGTGACGTCATCAAAGGTCCTATTCCTGTGCACAGCAAATAAGAAGACAGAAGAGAAGCCGGGCTGCGCGATCACGTGGATTAAGGTGAGTTAAATTTTTTTATTTTTTTTATAACTCGGACAACCCCTCCAGCCTTATTGTACTATGCATTCTGTATTAAGAATGCTATTATTTTCCCTTATTACCATGTTATAAGGGAAAATAATATAATCTACAGAGCACCTAACCCAAACCCGAACTTCTGTGAAGAAGTTCGGGTTTGGGTACCAAACATGCCGATTTTTCTCACGCACGTGCAAAACGCATTACAATGTTTTGCACTTGCGCGGAAAAATCGCATTTTCCCGCAACGCACATGCATCTTATCCGGGCAAAAAACATGACGCCCGTGTGAAAGAGGCCTTACAGTAAAATTGAGCTGCACAGCAACCAGACAGTTGCAAAACCAATGTGGTTTAACCAGTGGATGACAGAAACCGAATGCTGGGGGGTTCCAAAAGTAGGGAATGATCCTGCAATGGAGTGGAGGGCAGATGTATTGAAAACACTAGGAGATGGTGGATAAATATCAGTGAACAGAAATGGAGCAATACTGAACTGATCTAAATTCATACAAGCACAAGACAAAAGCAGCAAAAGACAAAACCCAAACACAGCAACACATTAAACGCTATAAAACCAGACCCTAGAATATACAGAAAACACACTAGACTATGTGGATCTACAAATACCAGAATACACACTAAACTGCAAAAAGATCAGAGAAACAGACTCCGTGAAGAAACAACCATAGCAAACAGTATTTCTGGTAATCAGATTGAAGTGAGGATTGAAAAAATAGACTCACTATCAGCACTCCACCCTAATCAACCAGTTAGATTTACATGTAAGGTAGTTGCATAGCAACTTCCGAAACAAAGTTAGTAATTTAGTGAACTTTTTTCTTTTATTTAGAATTGTCTTTATTTCTTAATATCAAAATAGCACAGAATGAATAATATACAAATATAGTTATATTTACCCACAAAAATCCACAAACCAATCCTACCGTGTATGGAGAGGGGGAGTGAGAGAGAGAGACCGATTAAAAAATATATAATAAAAAAAAATATCTTAAATAATCCTAAAACCAAACTATATATTTATCAACAAGGTGAACTTGAAGCAACAGGCAGACCTCTGTTGCGTAAAGCATCTCCCTGATACTTCTTTTTGGCATTGATGCATCTTCTTATAGTTGACTAATATCTGACCGACTCATCTGTATCATCACTACAGACCTGCCTGACTTTCTCAGCAACGCACCTGTCTACTTTGGTGGTAGTGACCTGATAAATCTTGTAAAAGCTTTGTGCCTTGCAGTTACTGCCTATTTTAAACATTGGAGTATTAAGGGTTTGCTATTTCCATGACACAAATATCTCCAGACTAGTAATTGTGTCTGATGAATGGTAATTATCTCTTCCATTCGTTTGTCAAGTACATACAGCTAAGTCTTTCCTAAGGCAAGAAATTTAAAAAAGGAAAGCTAAAATAATGCACCAAAGACATTAAAAGTTTTGAATTAAATTCTATGTTTTCAGCACTCCATCGACTCTTATGCCCTACCTAAGTATTTCCAATGACCTGAAGGGACACTTCCTCATTCTCACTCTGCAGCCACCCTTACAGTTACCATACAGGAAAATGATCTGGAGTGACACTTGAGACACACGAGAATGATCTGATGGAACACTTGGTCACTTATGCTCTGTGGCTACTCTTAAAACTACCCTACAGGAGAATGACCTGTGGTCATTCCCAAACTACAGTCATCCTTACAATTACCCTACATTAGAATGACATGAAATGACAATTGGTCATTATCACTCTGCAGGCACCATTACAATTAACTAACATGAGAATGACACTTGGTGATTCTCACTCTGCAGGCACCATTACAATTAACTAACATGAGAATGAATGACACTTGGTCATTCTCACTCTGCAGGCACCATTACAATTAACTAACATGAGAATGAATGACACTTGGTCATTCTCACTCTGCAGGCACCATTACAATTAACTAACATGAGAATGACACTTGGTCATTCTCACTCTGCAGCTACATTTACAGTTCCACCATGTGAGAATGATCTGGAGCGACGCTTGGTCATTCTCACTATGTAGCCACCCTTACAATTTTTCTACATGAAAATTATCTGGTGGAACACTTGATCATTCATACTCTGCGGCTACTCTTACAACTACCCTACATGAGAATGACATGTGGTTATTCCCAATCTACAGTCATCCTTGCAATTTAATCCACATTAGAACGGCATTTAGTGACAATGGGTCATTCTCACTCTGCAACCACCCTTACAATTAACTTACATGAAAATTATCACTTTGGTCATTCTCACTCTGCAGCTACTATTACAGTTACCTTACCTGACAAATGTCAGACGAGACACTTGTTAATTTCTACCACTCAGACACCCTTGCAAATATCCTACATGAGAATGAGATTTGGCCTATTTCACTCTGCAGACACCCTTACAATTACACTACATGAGAATGACCTGGAGTGACAATTGGTCATTCTCACTGTGCAGTCATTCTTGTGATACCTCTAAAAAATCTAAAACTATAATTTGCATTTCACCAGTTACAAGCAATCTGTAACCTGATCTGTAACTTATCTCTTTATACCATATATTTTAAGATTAAGTACAGTACTTTTGCTTAGGGCTAAAAACCAAGTCAGCCAGGACATTTAATTTAAAATTCAATTCAGAGCACTACTGCTTAAAAATTGCGGCCAGCAACACAAAGTCTTGACATATTACCAGAGAAAGAGTTTAGAGAATCTAAAAAAATCCACATTTCTAGGAACTGCGATTTCATAAAGGGACTTTAGCTTATGCCATAAGGCAATGCTTTTAGGACCTGCCTTTTAAATATCATGTTTAAAAAAAGTTCTCTGCTGATTTACCGAAAGCTAGCTAAAATTGCTGGTGTAACTAAACCTAAAGTGAGTGAGGAGGCTGACATGACTATTTTTGTGGGGGACTCGGTAACATTTTAATAGTCTATTGTCTTGTTCCCTTCAGGAGGATCTGAGTCATTGCTTCTCTTCACGACAGGTCTGCAATGACAGTGGCTCTCTCTCTCTTAAGTAGGGCATTTTTTTTATCAAGCCCTTATTCATGGAAGCCTGAGAGCAATAGCATAAAAAGTATAGCCTGTCAGGAATATTGATAGCAGGAAGCACTTATTCCTGTCCACTTGTTCGGGGAAGACAAAGCGCTAGGCCAGTCACTTCATTATGATCTCCGCACATAGCGTATTCCTGTCAATGGAAAATAATTATACTATACTGTTACCATTTGCAATTACTTAGGTAAAACATTACTTATGAAATACTTTCATTGGCTATTATAACTTTCTGTGTAACGTAAGTGAATTTATATTGGATGCTGTTAGGGGTTCTCTACTCAGGACCTCCTCTATGAGTTGGAATGGAGAGCCGCTCTATAAGAGTAGCTCCCGCTCTAGCAAACCTGGCAGGTCCATGCATTTTACATGGTTGACATTAACTGCGGAGCACCTGGCCAGCCTTACCCCTGAGGCCTTTCAGGCAGACCCACCAGCATGACCTTACTTGATCCCTGATACTGGGTTCCAGCTCCTTTGCTCCCATGGCTCAGCTGCAGCTCTCAGGTCTCCCCACCTCAACATGTGGTTGCTGCTATTGGCTGCAGCAGTGACATATCCTTCATGCATCATGTGACTGGGTCATGTGATGCGTCACAGCTGCAGGCAGTCATTGGCCATGTGATCTGTGTCAAACCAGATGTTGATGCAGGGAGACCTGAGAGTTGTATTGGAGCTGGAACCCAGGTGGCAGGGATTAGGTAAGTATGATTAGCTCAACAGGTCTGGCCACATTGGGGAGTCTGCCTGCAAGGTTTATGTCACCCCGAATGGAGGGGTCACAGTAGAAGTGGACTCCTGATAATTAGTTTCAAGCTTCCATACTATACTCAAAAGCCCAACTAATGCAGCTCAGTTCTGTTCTGATGAAAATTTTATTTTATTTGCATTACTGTTTTTATTTACTAAATGTATTTATTTATTTTACCCTTTAATATAGGGCAATCATATTGTGAGGTCCTAGCACACATTGGGATCTAAGTTTGTGAACCCTCCTGCTGCCCAGTGCTACACAATATGAGACTAAATGGCTAAAATGTAAAGTTGCACATATTGTGCAAAAATATGCGCATCATTAATTGCCGATTTTGGCAATCGCAAATATATTGGAGCACTCTATCTGCATGTAAAACTATTGTAATGTTCTGCCGTGCCAACCATTTTTTCCAGTCTCAGGAAAATTCTAGCAGCTTGAAAAATGTAGCAACAGTGAGTAACCACTCCTGTATTGCACACGCAATACGCGCATATTACATTGCTGATTTTTGCAATCAAGAAAATAATGGCGAATTCTCGAATTAGTGAATATATGAGGTATATTCGCACAAATATTCACGAAATATTGCAAATTCAAATATTGCCCCTGCCGCTCATCACTAATGTTCTATTTAATTTTCTATGTCAATATCTATATTTAAACAAGAACCATGAAACCCTGCAGTTTTCACACTGGTCTCTAGTCCTTTTAATAGAAGCCACTTCTTGATCTGTACAGATCACTTTACTGTAGTTATCTGCTTATCATTATAGGCAGGATTGGAATGACAGGTAGCCCCTTTTTCTATATATATAAAAGGGGATCCTGCATTCACAATAGGTGGTATCATAGCTTATCTACTCCCTTATTACCTCTGCACAAGTAACAGAGCATGCCTAGAAAACTCTCCAACGGAAGTCAATGAGGTCCCCCCCCCCCCCCCCTCACCATTGTGTCTACGACCCTTGGTGGTTGCCATAAAGCAATTCTTTAAATGCTTTCTAAATGCTGTTAAGAACAGCTCAGGCAAGATGGCCTCCCCCATAATCATGTTCAGAAATTGAATAAAAAAGAAAAAAAATCTACAATCAGAAAATAAAAACAGATAAGGAAAAAGGAGACATTCCCTTTAAGCCATCAATGTGTTTTGGGACTATAGATGGATATAATCACAGAAAGCCTACAAAAACATGGATGGAACATAGAAACTCAAAAAAAGACCCAATTAGCACAAATAATAGTCTATTTAAATTCAGCCAAGAAAGCAACTTGCCAGTTCTCATGTTAATTTATGCAAATGTGAAATTAATTTAAAGAATGCTGCCGCAACCATTGGTTAAGTAAATAAAGTTAAACTAAGACCCCGCTTTTATTTTTTATTTTTGTTGAGAATGGAATTGAACCAAATACAAATGAGAATCTTAATTACGCATTCTGATGGGACCGGCCTTTGTTTGACTGACAGTATCCTCTTGTCATTCGCGGGCGAAAAGGGCACGAACCTCAGCTGCCGGGATGACATTGGCAACGCTAATGATGTAATCCCTTGTGTGTGAACAAACTCCAAATCACTTTGGCTTGAATAAACAAAATGCTAACGAATGGTGGGCACCTCTACTGTGTAGAGAAATGCCACACATAAAAGCTTGCTGCCGGTGGGGGGTCTCAGGCTCTGTCTGTGCAAGGTCTGCAGAACATTCAGTGGAGGCAGAAAACCCGTCCAATAAATTTAGTTTCAAGTTTCATTTCATTTTCTTCTTGTACTCGGCAGTCTACTTTTTGTTTTTGCCAAATCACCCGAGTACATCACACTGGAAGCGTGTATTGATTTCACAGTGTGGTCGTTGAATTGAAGAAGGTATTGCTCACTCTACGACACGGGATGCAGAGCAGCTCGGAATGGAAAAAGATAAAAATCCATCAAATTCAACTTGAACTAGTCTTTCAGTGAAATTTTTAAAATAAGCAACAAAGTTTTAATTAAAGGGGTTGTCTGGGTTAATGTTTTTTAAAGGCTGTGAAGGTAATAAAAAATACAAATAAAACTGCAATACAAAGTGAACCCTGCTACTATCTCTAATGGACTAATATAATGTCATCTTATGTATGTCTTTCCAGGTCCTCCACAATGTGCATTCATAATCTTGTTATGTAACAGTTTATTACATGTAATGTGCCTGGTCCACCAGCAGGTGGCAGCGTAAATGGCAGAGCTATCCTTAGAGAGAATGGAACTTACCATTCCATTCTCCCCCCATTGGGAAGAAGTGGGCCAGTCCTGCTTCCTACCAGAAGAAGGTGTGGCAGTTCTAGTTTGTTCTGATTGAGACTCTATGTGGGAGCTGCCAGGATTCTAACCTACTTTTTGGCTGAACATAAGTCCGACTACAAGAGTGAAGTGCAGCATAAAGAGGAAACAAAGACACCAGGCTAGCTTGTCAGTACAGCAGAGTGAGAGAAAGATATAGCAGAGTTGAGTTTGCCTGACAGTTTAATGCTAAAGCCTGCTGGGACCAAGACAAAGCCTGAAATTGTTTGGAGAAACGTTTATTTAAGTAAATCTGCCATTGAACTTCATCTCAAGGTCTGGACTCAAGTTATTTCTTCAAATCCCTCAATCATTCCCACTATTTATTGCTTCAGAGCCAAAGCCTGGGGTCTAGTCGTATCCAGGTAGGAGCACCGTGACACACATAAAGAGACATTTTAGACCGCAATATACCACTCGGCATTTCCTACACCTGGAACACGACATAGAGGGCCCTGGACAGTCCATGTCCGCATGCAGCATACGACAGCAGCCATTCATGGGTCTCTTGCCATATACCAGGCATGGCCAACCTGCGGCTCTCCAGCTGTTGTAAAACTACAACTCCCACTATGCCCTGCTGTAGGCTGATAGTTGTAGACTGTCCGGGCATGATGGGAGTTGTAGTTTTGCAACTGCTGGAGAGCCTCAGGTTGGCCATCCCTGCCATATACCATTGACGCAAGTGATTGGCTGTAGCACTTTTGCAGTATATGGACATATAAATGTTTATTATCCCTGTACTATGACATCACTGTGTTTATTATATCTGTGCTGTGACATCACTGTGTTTATTATCCCTGTACTGTGACATCATAGTCTTTATAATCTCTGTACTGTGACATCACTGTGTTTATTACCCCTGTACTGTGACATCACTGTGTTTAATAATCCTGTACTGTGACATCACTGTGTTTATTATTCCTGTACTGTGACATCACTGTGTTTATTATCTCTGTACTGTGACATCACTGTGTTTAATAATCCTGTACTGTGACATCACTGTGTTTATTAATCCTGTACTGTGACATCATTGTGTTTACTTTCCCTGTATTGTGACATCACTATGTTTATCCCTGTACTGTGACATCACTGTGTTTATTATCTCTGTACTGTGACATCACTGTATGCATTGTATATCCTCAGCACTCCCCTGTACTGTTCCCACCCTGAACAAGACAAGAATCTAAAGTATTTAAATTTGTAGGTCCCTTCCTGTCCAAAGATGGCTGTTTCCAGGGCCCAACTAAGCACCATCATAGCAGTTCTACTACAAAAAAATATATAGTATATATTCTTTATTCCAATTTTTACTACAAACAGAAATGGGCATCTGGATTTGCTATACTTCCGGTAATATTGAGCCTCTGCAGCCTCTCAATTTAGCTAACAGAACCCATAGCCATTGTCTTGTGGTTTGAATTTACAGTTGTGATATCAAACACAAATGCTATTTTCATTATTGTTCCTAGTGGAAAAATGTACACATTTAGGCCTCTTTCACACTACAGTATGTTGCATTCAGTGTTTTGCGTTCCGTTTTTCACGGATCCGTTGTTCCGTTTTTTGCTTCCGTTGTGGTTCCGTTTCCGTTCCGTTGTTCCGTTCCGTTTTTCCGTATGGCAAATACAGTTTACAGTAATTTCATATTAAAAATTGGGCTGGGCATAACATTTTCAATTGATGGTTCCGCAAAAAACGGAACGGATACGGAAGACATACGGATGCATTTCCGTATGTGTTCCGTTTTTTTTTGCGGCCCCATTGACTTGAATGGAGCCACGGACTGTGATTCTCGGCCAAATATAGGACATGTTCTATCTTTTCAACGGAACGGAAAAACGGAAATACGGAAACGGAATGCATACGGAACACATTCCGTTTTTTTGCGGAACCATTGAAATGAATGGTTCCGTATACGGACCGTATACGGAACGCAAAAAACGGACCGTATACGGAACGCAAAAAACTGTAGTGTGAAAGAGGCCTTATACTGGGTGCAACAAATTATAATTTCTTGATATAAAGAATCTTCTGTGAATGTGACAAGGAAGCCGTCATATTTTATACAACAGAAGGCTGGGTTTTCCTTCCAGATAAGTAACGCTTATATTTGCAGGTTGCTTCCCTTTGACAGATTCACAATCTGCTCCCAATCTGCTCATTTATAATTAGATATGACTCAACTACTGTCTTCTCTGCTGTTTTAAAATATGCCAAGGCACCTTTATCGTTTTATTGAATTTCTGCAGAGCTATAGAATCTACTCCTCTGTGTAAGAATCGGAGACAGTCAGTGGATGATAATCAAGGATCTATAATCATAGGATGGATGGTGCCCTGTGCAATACCTTCTATTGACTCCCCCTATGGTGTACCATAGACTGCCCAAATAATACAGCTGTATAGTGTACAAATAATATCACCCAATCAATAAGGTAGAGGACCAATCTGCATCCTGTATGAATCCCTTGCCATAAGTTGGGACAAAAATTATAGGGTGCATGTTCTGGGTGCTAGGCAATCAGAGCCAGTAGCTGTAAAGATTTGGGCTCTCCTAACCAATTTTCACCATGTAAACAAACCCTGTATGTAGCACTTCCAGTTGTTGTTTCCAACCAAACCCATGATGCACTTCTTCTTCCTCTGCCACAGCTCCAGCCAGCCCCACCCCTAACAATGACCAGCTAGTTTATAGCTCCTCCCACCCAGCTAGTTACATAGACACTCCCCTATCACTGCCCCTAACAACCCCCAGCTAGTTTATAGTTCCTCCCACAGCTAGTTACATAGACACTCCCCTAACAACGCCCAGCTAGCTTATAGCCCCTCCCACCCAGCTAGTTACATAGACACTCCCCTATCACTGCCCTGTTTTCTGCTGGACATAACATCATAGGAAATAAAAAGAACTGCATGGACATCGTCATGTGACCACAGCCCAGAATAAAAGATAGGAGCAAGACAGGTAAAAAAAAGAAATACATTAACCAAATAAACATTAAATAAAAGTGCATTACTGAAATACTATTTCAACTGGACCGTGTTTTCTGGGGGCTGTTTTGCTTGTGAACATAATATTTGGTGGACATAATATTGAATTAGTCTCCATGTCCTATTTGGTGGGTGCCATATACACTCCAAACTGTTCTGAGCATTAAGAGCTACCTAAAATGATTTTCTAGTTCATAAAGCCCAATTGCAAATACTCTGTCTGAGAATATGGAATTAAAGGAGCCTTCCCATCACTAGGATATGCCATCAGTGTCAGATAGGTGTGGGTCTCACTTTTGGGACCAGCTCCTATCTCCAGAACAGGAAGCTTCCAGCAGTCCTGGCCATCAGAGATCTCCTATGTGTGTTCTGACTGGTTCAGAGTTGCTCCCTCCTGCTCCCGTAGGGCATGCACACCCTCCCTCTGCTTCTTGAAAGGCCAGCTCACACAGAGACTACTCCAAGAGGTAGTAGCCTGGTGCGTTCCCTGCAGCAAGGTCCAGATCCCTGGGTGAAAACCAGGGAACTGCTAGGATAATTCCCGTAGGTTTCGATCTAAGTCAAATCCATTGGTTGGCACAGTGGTTCCACTTCCACTGAGTTACAATTTGATTTCAAGTGAGAAGTGTGTAATTCCTCATTTCCCCTGTGGAGGCACTACAGGGAAACTGAATACTTGCTGCCAAGTATCCACACAGATTACAGCTGGTTACTCGGATCCCATTAGCAGGAAATATTGTGACCAGCTCATCTTGGGCGCAGTCTTCTTACCAAAAGGAATTGTTCAAAGTTATTACCTTAAGTTCATTAAGACAAACAAAACAATTAATGTAATGTTAAAACTGGATTCCTACCGTACGGTAATTTCTGGATTACATGGCAAAAGATGGAAAATGTATAATAATTGATTGCAGCAACTGCACTTAACTGAACCAAGAGCCTCCTTCAGCAAAACTTGCTGGTACTGTTAATAATATAGATGGAGTGGAACATATGGCACAATCTGGCACAAATTCCATATTCTAGGGGTCACCTTATCACAACATATGTCTCAGAGGTAAGTCCTCAATCTATACACACTTCATTATAACGATGCACAACCTGATGCTCTACAGGAGTGCTACGTTCTGCATTATCTGGCGGCACATGCGACAGATGTTTGACCTTTATATCAGTAGAAAAATACTATCTGCCTTCAACAATGGGCAATTTTTGGAAGGTTTTCAAATATTAAAAAAGAAAACACATGCAACAGCGTGGGGTGTTTTTTACAACATGCTGTTTCTTAATACCGTCAACCATGCATTTACCTATAGCTATATATGTTAGTGTCACTTTGACATTATTTGCTATTGCTGTCATTGCATCAAAGAACTTAACGGGAAGAGGGGGGAGTAAAAAACGATAAAAAGCGATAACAAAAAAAATTATTCTTAGGAGTCTTAGGAGACCTCTGAGTGTTATATACCAATTTTCAGGCTAATTGGAGCATATTTGATGCATAATTTTTTGCAAAATCAATTCGGGCATCGGAATTGATTCTTTTTTTAAATTTTGACGAATCATGAACCAAATTTTGAGAAGTTCACGTATCTCTATTGGGGGCTCTATTACAGATTCTGCAGTGGAGGTCCAGGAGCTTCAAATTATGCCTTTATCTAGGAATCCATTTCCTCCAATTTTCAGTGCTTGAGGCATATATCAGCACCTGCAGGATATCATTACCGGATGCATTTTGGTCTGGATGCTTTGGATTTTCTAATCCAAATGATGGGTCTGGACTCTGGAGAATAGAATGTGGAAGTTTATAGGTGAATAGGCAGCAGCAGATAGGACAGGATCAGACAGTCTCTGCTTAGTTCAAAGATAACCCCTCCAGGATGAAAAACAGTCAGCAGCACCATTATCTGTCAGTCCCATTGATGACTTTGGTTGTCTTCACTGGATAGAGATAAATCATGTGTGACAATTGCATCTGTCTCAAAGTTTAACTCATTAACCCTCTGTACACTTGCCCAGTTTAAAACTCATTTATCACATTCTAGTCATTGCTGCCTGCCTTCCTCTAACAGATTGAAATGACGAATATCATGTGGAGGAATCACATAGGAAGGTTTAGAATTTGAACGCATCTACAAGCCATTTCATTCTATTAATTCTTGACTTAGGTTATCCCACAGGTTTTTAATGCACAAAATGCATCTCTGATTTGCAACTGTGGCAGATATTTCTCAGTTTTGCTAAGATGCCTATGGCAGCCATAGGAATCAATGGTAGGATTATCTGTATAGACAGCACATAAGGATATACGTGTTCTACGGCAGTCGTAATGAATGGGGGTCAATGGACAGAGTGTCCATAGACTATAACAATTTCTCTAGCGTTTTTGCTAGTCCTTACTTTATTCAGGCAGAGTCCCAGTGCACGACTCTAAGCGTTTATTTAAATACTCTGGCCATAAAAATACCCCTCCCACATGGCAACCAGCACCTGGGACACATCCATGAGTCCAGTGAATAGCAAGAGTGCTGCATAAAGATTTGTGTATATAGTAAAATTATCCTCCTTCCAGCAGTAGATTATGGTTGCATTAAATTCCCTTTCATCTAATGTTAATGAGATGGCTCTGCAGAACATGTTCCCGTCAACATGGCAAAGCTGACAAGTGAACTTAAAGGGGTTATCTATTTCAAAAAATTCCCCACACAATAACCTGCTCCCCAGCACCTGCATCACTCCGGATCGCTGCACGGCCACCTCTGCATCTGTCCGTCGTGTGGATCAAAACATCCGGTGACAGGGAGCAGCCAATAGCAGACTGTGACGGTGACCAGCCACCTTGCATTACGGGTGACGTCACACACGATGCTAGGGAGGCTGGTCACCGTCAGTATTGAAAATGTTTTTTTAGAATAAAACCTCATATGATTTGATGATGTAGCTATTCTGAATTTTCAAGGCGTAACTAAGACTTGTCTGTATGAACAGTACTGTGCATAGTTTGTCATGGTTACGCTTATCCAACATCCATGAACTTAGCATAAAAAATAACACCTCACCCAGCCCCCTCCTAATACCTATTATCCAACCCCTATAATCTCCCCCCTAATGCCCGGGCCCCTCATATAGAATTGAATTACCCTGGACCCCACACGCCCACCGCTGAATCTCACTGCCACAGAGATCAAAAATTCCGGCGATGGGGGGAGCAGCCAATAGCACTATATCACTGGTGAGGCTCGGGAGGCTCTTCTCTGTCACAGCCTGCTATTGGCCCCCACCCCCCCCCCTTCCCCCTTTGCTGGATGTTTTGATCCGAGCTATGGGGAGATGCAGCAGCGGCCGTGCGGGCATCAGGAATAGTTGCAAATACCAAAAAGATGAATTTTCAAATTGATTAAACTTATTGTTCAATCAAGTTTTATTTTCACATTAACTTGGATCCAGTATAACACCTTATATTTATTTTTCACACATATTATGAGCTCAGGGAATATTCTGAAGATGAATACAGAAACAAATATTGTATTTAGAAGATCACAGAAATGATTTTTCCTCATTACCCAAACCTGTGAAAGTTTCCGATCTTGAAGTGAATAATTGTCTGATATAACAGGAAGGAGAATGCTAAAGGTGATGATCAAGATGCAGCGCACAGGTTTTCACAACTTCAGGTTACTTTTAACCAGACATTTTATAGGGCACTCCCGCTGCAGTGCTATCATTTTTACTTACCAGTGGATCTGTGCTTGCGGGCAAAAAAGGTTGGGGACCACTGTTCTATTGGACATGATGGGGCACAGTTTGTATTTTGTTATAGCACTATGACCAAGTATTTTGGGGTACTCGGACAACTTTGCTATTGGGCACCGTGACTGCAAGTCATGAAGACTGTATTCTGCAGGGCACTATTGCATCATATGGGGCTCTATTATGACTATGATTGGAAATTACAGCTTTATCAGGCAAAATGCTTCATTTTGTAGGGCATGATGGCTGCAATGTATGGGGTATGAAGGTTGTATATTTCTATAGTGCAATATGGCTGTATTTTATGGTACACAATTAATACGTTTTATGGACCACCTTGACTTAAAGAGGTATTCCTATCTTGGACATTGGTGGCATATCGCTAGGATATGCTTCCAATGTCTGATAGATGTGGGTCCTATCTCTGTGACTGGCACCTATACTTAGACCGGAGCCTGCAAATAGCTGTCCAGAAGTGGGACCCGCACCTATCAGACACTGGGGGCTTATCCTACCAATATGTCCCTAATGTCCAAGAAAAGGGCACTTTGATGGTATTTTATGGGGTACCATCATTACATTATATGGGGTACCATCACAGAATTGTATAGGCTCCATGACTGACTGCACTATATGGGGTATCAGCACTGAACTTTCTAGGCACTCTGACTACATTTTATTGGGCACTGTGATTGTATTATATCAAACACCATACCTGCATTCTTTGGTGTACCATCACCGCATTTTTTGAGGTACCATCATTTCATCTCATGGTGTATGATTGCAGAGGCAAGGAAAGGTTCTCATGTTGCTGCTCTCTGTAGGGGATGGAAAGGTGTGGTACATCACAATGGGAAATAAGCCCAGAGAGTCAGAGAACAGGACTACCCCTTCCCTGCCTCTGCAGTAAACTAATTTGCTTCTTCACTGGAGGAACTCCAGTGCGAAACAATACAGACAAGGCACCGGGCTGGCTTCTCCAGTCTCCTACTGGCAGCATATAGTTCTGCACTGAGGAAAGGCCAAATCTAACAGTCTTTCTCTCTCTCAGAAGACTGGTACCCTGGCCACAGACTGGTGGCCCTGGGTCTGTGGCAGAATATTCCCATCTCAGAATATTCTTCTGGTCACCTGTGCAGTCTGGCTGAGTCCTTTCTACTAAACACTGGTCCCTATATGCAGAAAATTATGTGATTGTACTGTTTTGCTTCTAAAATTATAAATTTAATTTTTTATTATTTTGTTAGTATTCTGTAAATCCACCTTTGCCTTTCAACACTGCCTGAATTCTTGTAGGCATGCTCTCAATCAGATTCAAGCATATCTCAAGCAAAATCTGTTCCCAGGTCTCTTCTACACGTTCCCAATGTTAGTGCATACTGGTCGACTCACTTATGTACAAATACAGCTTTTTCTTCAACTCTACCCACAAATGTTCAATAAGTTGAGGTCTGGGCACTGGGGGGGGGGGGGGGGGGGCGGGGGGGGGGGGCAATCCAGCACCTCTATTTCATTGTCACTGAACTCATCTTGTAGGATACTTATATATAGCTCAGCATTGAGATCACAATCGATCCTGGTCAAGTATCCAACGCCTTTAGCTGTGAAACAACCCCATATCATCAGGCTTTCTCCACCGAACTTGACAGTTCCTTCAATTTCTCAATCCTTTAGCTGCCTTTTCCCTTGTTTTTCCCAGACCTATTTGCACCCATCAGAGCCCAGTCTATTGACTTGCCACCATTCCCGACTTGTGTAATGTGTGTTGCAATGTGCTTGCATGGACGTCTATGATCTCACTATTACGAAGCAAATGAGCCACCTCCACTGCCGTGTTTGTTGCGCCAGAACTGATAGACCTTGTGATGAGCTGACTTGTTGACTTTGATATTTTGCATGGACGTCCACCTCTTGGCTTTGGAATGGATGGACAGACTTCATTTCGTATACTTCCAACTGTCATGGCTCTCACATGATGCAGTTTGGCAATTTTCTTGGGTAAGATACCGCTATCGATGAGCTGGATGATGCTGTTTCTCTTTTCTTGGGAAATGGCTGCTCCTCAATTCAAACCAATGACCTTTCGCTCGGCAACCAACTTAATAACACAATGAGCTATTAGGGAATGTGAGAACAGGTTGTAATTTGTAGTATACAAGAAGAAAAAGATTGTTCCACCACCAGGAGAAAAACAGTGACAATGCAGTTACATGAGAAGAATCTGCATAACTAATCATATGCTAAGTAGTTGCAAGTCCAATTTCTGTATGACATAGTCAAGATCATTGAGAATCCCAGCCGTAACAGAAACAATGTTGCAATTTTAGTCTGTCTTAGACATGTACACAGTTTTAATACAAGTCTATGGGAATGAATAAGCAGTTTTTCCAGACATAAAAACTATTTCAGATTTAAACAACACAGCTAAACCAGGCAGTCATAAGGTCAATGTGTCTGAATTTTTCCCTCCAAAACTTTTTAGAGTCCCTTATAGTAACTGTGGAAGATTTCTAACTTCTCAGTGCATAGATAGAAAGACAGAAAGTGAAACGATTACTTTTTAACAATCAGCATGGAGGAACTTTTGTTTTCTTGGTGGTACAAGTGTTTGGAGCCAGCACAACCATATCCTCTAGTAGGCTGAGTTGGCGGACTATGTTATTATGCACAGTCCAGGAGTTCATCTGAAGAACAGAGCCTTCGGCATCGTATACATATACCTTTTCTGTAGTTCAACAATATAAAAGAGTATAAGTGTAAACAACGGCATAAATCATAGTGCAAGATAAGTTAACGCAGTAGGGTTCGCTGAACTGCTATATTAGACACACGTCTGGTCGACCTCTGGTTCATTCTGGTGGTGAGCTGCTCCAACGTAGCGTGTCAGTCCGCCCTCGTGCACCTCCGTAGCCGACGCTCAACCTTTCACATCGTGGTGCCCTGCAGTTTCCACTTCACTTCTTCACGATGGTGCCATTTGTCCACTCATGATATACTTTCACCACAGCAGCATGAGAACAGTTCACACTGTGCTTTTTCAGAAATACTACAAAGCCAATTATCATCCCTTTTTGCAAGTCTGATTAATTGCCCTTTTTACCCATGACAGCAATGAAGGATATGTGTGCAGACAGTCTATTACACACCTTATATACCCACCGAGCCATCTCAACACACGTGACTTCCTTCATGAGCTACAAGCTGCCAACATCGAAAGTAGGAAGTGGTCAGTATAATATGACTTGAATATATATATATATACTTATGATAGATAGATAGATAGATAGATAGATAGAGATATACAACTTATAGCTGCTATATTGTACTTAATGTATTCTATTCCTTTTTTCCTTTCTGAAATATCTTGGTAATTCCTAATTAAAAAACAAATAATTAAAAAGTAATTTTAGCAACAATATAAATCTCGATCCTATCCAAGAAATTTGATATTTTTAGCTGATCATGATCAGCTTCTATTTTTCAAACCTTAAAAAAAATTGTAGCTGTAGCTCAGTAAACCAGCATAAGCCTTTTGAGCCTAATATTTATCCGTAAAACTCGCCACAGTGAATCAGAGCGGTTCTGCCTACATTCGAGTTTTCACAAAGCTTCATTATTTTTTCTTTATGTTTTCGGGGAGATTTATTGAACCCACGCTCCTCGGCATAATAAAAAGCACCTGTCTTTTCATAAAAACACAGTAGAAAACAAATTTATTTTTGTTTGCATTTCTTTGTTGTTAGATTATTATTTTTTCTTTCCCTGTTTGAATGGTCGAAGACTCGGTTTTCTGAGGCTTTTTCATCACAGTATCATTTGAGGAAGTAATTAGATAGTAGCGATTCTAAACACCTGCCTTAATTATTCCTCCTAGTCTCTAAAGTCTTCATTAACCAAGTGAAGCAGCTATGATTGCCATGCGAAGAAGGAATATGGGCAACGCGTGGATGGCAATTACAAGGCAGTTTGTGTCCTCTGACTTGGTAGGTAGGCAGCGGAGGTGCCTCAGAGGAAAGCAGAGGGAAGTTATTCTGTATTAGTGCCACAATAGAATGCAAAATGATTGATGGGTGAACTGCAGATCCCAAGTGATATGTGTATATTACCAATGGTACTGGCATTGTACCAAGAATTATAATTTCTATCTTTTAAGCTTTCTGTCTTGTTAAAACAATGCTGTCAAGTACTGGAGAAACGTCACTCAACATTTATGCTCTTTTGGACCACAGGCAGGTTTTGGTGCATTTTTAAAAAAAAATTTAGTTTAAAGGGGTTGGCTCATTTCAGACACTGATGGCATGTGATCAGGGCAGAGGGAGCAGAGCTCAGCAGTGGATAGAAATGGTGATGAAGGACCGATGATGACATCACCATCATGTGATCGGGGCAGAGCTGAACCCGGTCAAATCCCCTTCTTTCCCAACTCAGCCCCTCTGACATGAGTGTAATGAAATCTGAGGTAGATAGACAGATAGATAGATTTTAGATTTTCCTAAACTTGAATTATCAATAGCTGATTGTATGTCAGTGTCTTTTGATCTATCAAGGACTTATGCAAATTGTGCCTCTAGATGCCAACCAGTCTGCGAAAAGGTGAGACACTCCACATTCTCAGAGGAAACTCCATTTAGCACTGGTCTACTTACAGGCCATATGGGCATACTAATGAAGACCTGAAAGGGGACACTAAAAATGCAGGGCAACCCTAGACATGGTGGCAGCTAACCCAGCAGGAGGTCTAAGCCATTCAGTAGGTGGATGAAATACTATCAGAAGCCAAAACTCCGACCTCATAACACCCACATCCTCAGAACCCTAGTAATTGTGTTCAGCTTGACATGGGCTTCGGGGAGAGTCTAGACACGCCATACTGGACATGTGGCATTTCTCGGTATTCAGGATCTGGCCTTCTGGAAATCATAACTCGATCATATTTGGTGTCTCTATGACTGGGACGAGGAGACTCAGATTGTGGGCTCTTACCTGTACCCGCAGTCCCTGTCATATGGCGAGAAATCATCGTGATTCATATTGCCACATCAGTCAGCTGTTTGGGAAGGTGGGGCAAAAACCTAAATAATCTCAGATGTCCCAGAAGGCCGGACAGAAAAGGGAAAGGTTCCATTACAGCCCACGCCTCGGCAGAGGGGGGATAAAAATGGGTGGTTGGGAACAGTTTATTGTCAGACATTTTGGGGATCCACATTGTCTGGAGTGACTGCCCGTATCCTCAGCTGTCCCCACAGCCGGAATATAACTGCTTCATCTCAGTAAGCCAATATTCTGTATTTTATCCCTTTTATTTTATCTGTTTACTGCATTGTTATTGTATGTATAATTTAGTTTTTTAGCTTTTATCTGACACTTTCTTTTTGTATTGCATTACACTATTGTGTATTAAATTAAAAAATTGCTAAGTCCCTTCCTTGTTGCCTTATAGAACTTGCTCTTTCGGAGGGAATAACGTTACCGGTAGTGTTTCTGAGGATTTTAGGTCCCATATAGATAACTCGTGTTACTGTGTTAGTTTTGGGTTGAGAGAATATGTGAGTATAGGCCCCTATTGCCTTATAGTATAGGTGGTGGCAGAAATTGGGATAGAAAATATTGGGGTCTTAGAATCTAGGAGAGTAAGTTAGCATAATTCCGTCATCTAGAATAGGTGGGTGGGAATTTATGTGGTAAATTGATGAGCTCACTAATATAATTCACCCCTGTGACGTGACTCTCCCTTGCCCTGCGCTATATTTTTTGTTTACATTTTTCCACTGCTAGGCGGAGGCTTCCACCTAGCAGCCTTCCTGGTGACGTCACTGGCACTAATGGGAGGGCTTTAGCGCTGCTCTAGCCGTTTTTTTCTAAAGCCCGCCCATTAGTGCCATTGCTGTCACCAGGCTCACTGCTAGGCGGATGCCTCCGCCTAGCATTCCCATAGTGAGATCCGGTACATGACATCTGCTGAAAAAGCCCTTGCCCTGCACAATTCATGAAATTCTCCGATGCTCATGTCAGAGGGGCTAAGTGGGGGAAGAAGGGGATATGTCCAAGTTCAGCTCAGAACCCGGAAAATCCCTTTAAGCCACTCCACCTCTTTAAAAGAAAATTTTTCTGTCCAGAAAACCCCTTTAATAGAATTTCCCTTCGTATCAGTGTTTTTGCATGAATATAGTAAGATATGTGCGGTGAATAAGGTCCCAATGAATTATCTTGATGGCAGTTAGCATTGCCCACCGCTCGTTGTGATGGATAACCCTATTAGTCTAAGTGTATCCGGGTATGTAAAGTTTCGACACATCATTAGGTTTGTTTGGAACATAAAGTGCAAGGGGTATATGATAATTCGATACATTTTGAAAAGATAATGTATGAAATCCAGTTCTGAAAGCATTTGTGTCCTAGTAGTGACGCTTCATTAAATAATGACGTAAGGTGGAGAAGTCACTCGGAGAAGAGGTGCAGCTTCACAGGTGGAAGTGTACATTAATGAATAGAAAGGGACACAACTTTTTGATGTGTTTTAGTAACTAGAATTGACGCACTACATAAAAACCTAAAAGAAGTTCTCCAGTTCTAATATCTAGCCAAAAAACATTACAGAATACTAACGAGGGTGTCCAGATCAGGGTTGCTAATCATCTAGAAATTTCTGGACAGTCCGTAAAAATAGATGAGATTTATATCCTGTGACAATAGACATGTCCTTGATTTTTTTTGAGGCTGGAGGTACTTGATTAGATTATTTCAGTGGTAATTATCATAATTTTACAGCTCACAGTACATGCTGGTGATTAGCTCTTATCGACAGTGACGTAGCTATAGGTGTCTCAGCTGCAACCTGGCCCCTAAGCCAGGGGGGCCCACAGGGTCCCCCTTGCCAAAGGCGTTGGATCTTTTTTCCTTTATAAGACATCTTATTAAACAAATACAAGTGAGCATTTCCATTACGAAAGTGTTCACTTCGGCTAATTTTGGCTCTCCGTTTGTGAGATCCGGTTAAGGGCTCTCACAAGCGGTCAAAAACGGATCAGTTTTGCCCTAATGCATTCTGAATGGAAATAGGCCGTGACAGCAATGTAGAGCACTGCAGGCTACAGCGCATTAATGCAGTGCCGCAAAATAGACGACTGTTAAAGGGACAATGCCTGCAATAAAAATGTAAAACAGCAGGCACATTCATTATGCAGAACATAACCAGACATTAGCCACCACTGACAATTCACAGTTGAACAATACAAGCCGTAGAAAGGGGGAGATGCGCTATCTTTTAACAGTCCTCATAGAAGCACCCCCTTACAAGGTTACGTCCAGTCCTTGTCACACCCACCACAGGGATCATGTCTTGTTCGGTCCCCAGAGTTGCCACATCAACCATGTGGATCTTTGTAAGTCCCTTCTCATCAACTTGGACAAAGTTGCTTGTCCTCAGGCCTAGGTCTTCTGTCTAGGTCTTGACTGTCCTGGTTTCGGGCTCAGATGGAGGTGCTCTTATTGGTGTTCCTAGCGACACTTTCGCTGATGCACGGCTCTACAAAGGAAATGTATGTCAGGAGATGGGGCCCATCAGGATTTCTCAGCATGTCCTTACATTACAGCAGTATAAAATACATGTAATAGGAAAAAAAACTAGATAACATGAGGGCTTCTCACCCAGCACAAGATGTTTCTGATCCATTTTCTCCACCTTGGGATAGAAGATGGTTTTGGCTTTTCCTGTGGAGAATTAAAGCAGATGTAGTCAATAAAGAAATCTCTACACTGTGTGCACAATTATTAGACAAGTGACTAACACTTATTGGATTGAAGCATCAGGTGATGTGTATTTGTGTAATGAGGGATGGTGTGGCCTAAGGAGATCAATTCCTTATATCAAGGTGTACATAATTATTAGGCAGCTTCCTCAAGCAAAATGGGCCAAAAAAGACATTTAACTGACTCTGAAAAATCCTAAATTGTTGGGATGTAGCACTCTTAAGATTGCAAGGATATTGGGTTGTGATCAGAAATGTTTGGTTACAAAAAAATTAACAAGGTCTTAAACAAAGTGTTGAGAAAAAAAGATGCAGATTAACTCCCAAATATTTGAGAAGAATCACATGTGAAGAGACCAGGAACCCATTATTCTCCAGAACTGCAACCTCCCTGGAGTGGCCAGAAGAACAAGGTGTTCTAAGACATGGCCAAGGTAAGGAAGCCTGAAATCCGACCACCACTGAACAAGACATCGAGGCATGTTTTATGGACTAATGAGATGAGAGTGACTCTTCGCGGCCCGTGGCCGAATCAGTAATGGGCACAGAGCTCAGACGCCAGCAAGGTGGAGGTGGGGTACTGCTATGGGCTGGTATTATTAAAGTTGAGCTAGTTGGACCTTTTTGTGTTGGATGGACTCAAAATCAACTCCCAACCCTTCTGCCAGTTTTTAGAAGACACTTTCTTCGAGCAGTGGTGAAGGAAAAAGTCTGCATCTTTCAAGAAAGCAATGATTTTTATGTAGGAGCGTGCTCCACCGCATGTGTCTGGGTGTCCTTAGTGACCAGATATATAAAGGCCTCAACCGGATGATAACTCTCATGGGGAATATAATTACTTTTCACTCTCAGGCCCAGATCAATTAGTGTAAGTTTCTCTGTATTATCTCTGCCGGTCTCACAGTCTCCAGTGGAAGGTCCTTTTTCTGCAAAATGTGTTTTAATTCAGATTTTTCTAAGAAAGGGCTGCAGATCAATCTCCAACTGAAAACTGTCAAACCGGACGATCGGGCTAAAAGATAGGCCCTTTTATAAAGCCCTAACCTGTATGGGGCTGAGAATTGGAGTGGAAAAATTAATATTCAAAGAAGAGGCCGTACCTGTGAGCGAGTCTGTATGTTGTGTATCTCTCCGGTCACGGTCTGGCCGCCGGTGTTTGTGGCCCTCCTCCTGGTGGGCACCGGCTGTTGCCCCTCTGGGAAAAAGGACGTAGATCTTGGGATCCCACAGAATCGCTCGCGAGCCCGAAGAGTTTTTATTCGGTTGAGGCCTTTATACATCTAGTCACTAAGGACACCCAGATTCTCATGGATTCCATTAGAAAAGGGAAGCTATGAATAACACAAAATTTTACCTCTCAGGAGAGATTAGACATACAAACTTTAATGAAGGATAAGAACTTGGTGATTAAAGCTGCAGACAAGGGATGGATCCCTGATTCTTATGGACATGATTAAATATATACAAGAGGTTACACACCAGTTGTCAGATGAAGGGACCTATAAGATGCTGGACAATGATCCGTTATTCCAGATTAAAGCTAAAATCACCAGAGTAGTTTAGCACTATGCAAGCTTCAGAGCATAGATGAGAAAATGTATATCTGGTATTTTATGTGCTTCCTGAAGTGCAAAAGACCCTTGTAGACCCCCCAGAATGCCTGATAGCATCATCAGTGAATTCTATACCATCTCATTTATCTGTGGTTTTAAAGACAGCATTGACACCTTTGGTCAAAATGACCACATCTTTCCTTTTGGACACGTCACATTTTTTTTGAATGTAATAAGAGAATTACAAATAGTCCCAAAGGACAGCTGGCTAGTAACAATTGATGTGGTGAGCCCCTATACCTCCATAGATCATAATAGAGGTATGGACACGGTATCTACCCTATTACAAACTAGTGATTACACCAGTGCACAACAGGAGTTTTTGATGAAACTGTGGCAGATAGTATTGTTTGAGAACAATTTTATGTTTGGGGATGTATTTTACTTGCAGAAATGGGGGACCGCGATGGGTTCGAACGTGGCCCCGCTCCAACAAATATATATTTATGTCATCATTTGAAGAAACCGTGTCTACAATAATACACACTTCCGGGCACATTAATTGATATGGAAAATATTTACTGACAACATTTTCCGTGTATGGAACCTTCTTTGAACAACTAAATATGACTTGTGCTGGTTTAAAATTCACCATAAGTCGACCATCCCAAACAGGATACTTTTTCTTGCCATTACCATTTCACTTTCATCAATATCACCACTCCATTTCTCAGTTAAAATACCCGATTCAGGAACAGGTGAAAAGACCGAGAAGAGGTGGTGATATAAAAAACCATCTGCTGCGAAGAGAGGTTCATTATCTACATACACTAAGTACATTACAGCCCAGGGGACTTAATAGAGGATATGAGATTGCACATTTGATGTAAAGTGATATTTATTTTATTTTGTTAAATACTTCTTTTCCTCTGCCTCAGATGACAGGATGAACTCGGTTGTTCCGAAGTAGTTTGGTCTGTGGTGGAGAAAGGAAAGAAGAATTTAAGGGCAGTGAAATACAGAGACTTATGCAAGGAGGGGGGGGGGGCTATACTTTAAGATTTGGCATCTATCGATCTATCTATCTAATAATTCTGTCTATCCATCCTTCTATCCTCTCATTTATTAATCCAAACATTCATTCATCCTCTCATCCATCCATGCATCTATCCATCCATCCATCCAACCAACCAACCTTTGATCCATCCACCTATTAATCTTTCCATTCAAATATCCATGCATCTATCCATACATACATCCAGCGAAGCAGAAACCAATCATCCATCCGTCCATATATCCGTTTATCTATCATCCAATGATCCACTCAGCCAATCATCCATCCATTTACCTTGTGTCTCAGAGGACACAAGGTAAATACGGGCATGCCAAGGTAGTTTGTTCTGTGGTGGAAAACAGAATTTAGTATCAGTGAAATACAGGGAAATATGCAAGGGGGCTATATCTATCTATATATCATCTATCTATTATCTATATATTTATCAATCTATCTATCAATCTACCTATAAATCTATCTAATTTCGATCTATGTGTCGATCCGTCCTCCATCCATCCATTCATTCACACACCCAACCAACCATCAATCCATCCACCCATCAATCTTTCCATCCAACTATCTATCCATACATCCAACCAAGCAAAATGCAACCAACCAAGATCCACCCATCCATCAATCCAATTATCTACCATCCAGTGTTCTATCCATCCAACAAACCATCCTCAAATTCATTCATTCATATCATACTTCCATTTACATTTCGGCATGCAAGGGAATGGGGGAAGGGGGCGCTACACGGTTAGAACAGCCCCTTTGCCTATGTAGAAGTTAGCTTTACACAGGAAAAATCAATATCTTTACCACCCTTTCATTTAAAGATAGGGCAGAGCATGCCTGAATCACTCTGTCTGATGATAGTGAGAACTGTGTGGCCATACAGTTAATGCTGCACAGTCCTCTCTATGCTTTTATCTCTATCATCAGTGCAGGAGGAATCACGGAATGAGAGGAAAATGCCCCCTTCATGTTACCACCATAGAGCACTCTGACAAGCCTGAGTGACCCAGACAGATCAGAATAACAGATTTTAAAGGCTGACATAATTGCAAATTTCATCTTATTTAATTGTATAAGTCTATCTATCAATCCTACCATCTGTCCATCCATCCAACCATCTACTCATCCACTCATTATATCAATTAACCATCCAATCATATATCCATTTACCTTGTTCGTAGAACGGATTATGTCCTCAATTTTCTTAATTCCACTGTCACAGGCGACAGGGTGTATACGGTTGCTCCGCAGTAGTGTGATCTGTGGTAGAGAAAGAAAAGCAGAATTTAGGGCCAGTGAAATACAGGACTTATACAAGGGGGGGGGGGGGGGGATATCATTTAAGATTTGGTATCTATCTATCTATCTATCTAATTATTCTGTCTATCCATCCTTCTATCCTTCTCTCATTTATGAATCCAAACATTCATTCATCCTCTCATCCATACATCCAACCAACCGACCTTCGATCCATTCACCTATTAATCTTTCTATTCAAATATCCATCAATCCATCCTTCCATCCACCCTTTCATCCATACATCCAGCCAAGCAAATATCAACTATCCATCCATCTATCATCCATGAATTAATTTTTTTACCATCCAATGATCCATCCATCCAACCAGCCATACATCCTCCATTTCACCCATCCAATCATGCATCCATTTACCTTGTTCTTAGAGCGGCAGCATTTGCTTGACGTCTCACCTGTTCCCGACTCCTCTGCCTCAGAGGGCAGAGGTTGCACACGGTTGTGCCTTAGTGGTAGTTTGATCTGTGGTGTAGAGAGGACAACAGAATTTAGGGGAAGTGAAATACAGGGACTTATGCAAGGGATAGGCTACATGGTTAAAACAGCCCCCATGACTATGTAGGGGCAAGCTTCACAGACTCCAATACATGTCCATAGCTCCATATACTGGTAAGAACTCATTAAAAGCATTTACTGGGAGCTGTAAAATGCCAATAATTACCACCTAAATAGTTTAGAAAAGCACCGCCAGCCTTAAAAAAATCATAGACACGTCGATTTTTTTTCACGTACACAGGAAAAAAGTTGCCCATTTTTATAGACTGTCTAGAAATTTCTGGACGGTTGGGAACCCCGATCCCTTCTCTATACTTCTCTCAATAATGAGTACAGGAAGGATACATCTACCCTCCTACCAATCCCCCATTCATCCAACCAACAATATATTTAATAATTCGTCCATCCACTTATCAGTCTATATATCAAAATATCTATGCATCAATCCATCCATACATCCAACCGAGCAGAAACCAATCATCCATCCGTCCATATATCCTTTTATCTATCATTCGATTCTCCACCCAGCCAATCATCCATCCATTTACCTTTGTCCAAAAAAAGCAGCTATTAAATAATGTCCTGGCTCTTCTTGGCTCCTCAACTTGTTCCTCGGAGGACACAAGGTATATATCGGCACGCCGAGGTAGTTTGTTCTGTGGTGGAAAACAGAATTTAGTGTCAATGAAATAGAGGGACACAACCATCAATCCATCCACCCATTCATGTTTTCCAATTATCCATCTATACATCCAATTAAGCAAAATCCAACCAACCAACATCCACCCATCCATCAATCTATCCATCCATCCAACCAACCATCCTCAAATTTATTTATTTATATCATACATCCATGTACCTTTCGGCGGCATTCAAATGAGATCCTGGCTTGCCCTAAATCCTCGACCTCGATGAACGGAAGTTTAGGCTGGGCGCGCCGATTTAGTTTGTTCTGTAGTGGAAAAAAGCAACAGAATTTAGGGTCAATGAAATACGATGATGCATGCAAGGGGGAGTGTTACATGGTTAAAAGAGCCCCTTTGCCTATGTAGGAGTTAGCTTTACTCAGGAAAAGTCAATATCTTTACCACTCCTTCATTTAAAGATAGGGCAGAGCATGCCTGAATCACTCTGCCTGATCATAGTGAGAACTGTGTGTCCATACAGTTAATGCTGCACAGTCCTCTTTATGCCCTCTCTGCTCTCATATCTATCGGTGCAGGAGGAATCAAGAGGGTTCAGCAAAGACAGCGGTAAAACCTAAAGTTTATGGGTCCCTAGGAGGTTTAGGTCACAGGAGGGGGTGATATGACCCTGGAACAGGGGGTGGTGACAAGTAGGGGGCTGTGCGACTTTCTTCTAGGTGATCTATCTGGTATTTTGTATGTGTTAGGGTTAGAGTTAGGGTTGTCCTGGTGGTGGGCATGGATGCTAGGGGTAGTTTGGAAGCAGGACCGGATTCACAACCAGAGTTTCTAACATTAAAGAGGTATTCCCATCTCGGACACTGGGGACACGCACCTATACTTAGAATGGCCACCCTTCATATATTCCTATGGGAGCTTTAAAAACAGTGGAGCAACACGCTGGGCTCCATTCACGTCTATGGGGCTGATGGAAATACCCCATCCATTCGTGAAGTTGCTGCCACATTCATCGGTCAATGGCCATGGCATAGCACAGTCCTATCAAGTGAATGGATCTGGGCTGCAATACCAAGCACAGCCAACTATCTAATAGATGGCGCTGTGCTGGGTAAGCTGAGAGGACGAAACAGCCTCCTGAAGCAACTGATCTGCAGGGTGTCAGTGTTCAAATATTGATGACCTATCCAGAGGATTGGCCGTCAATATCAATTTTTTTTATATTTTATTCGCATATTCCCACAGCACTTTGTAGACATTTTCAGCACTTTTCGTCCCCACTGGAGGAGCTCGCAATCTAAGTTCCCTATCAGGAAACCCACACAAAACCGGGGAGAACATATAAACTCCATGCAGATGTTGTCCTTGGTCAGATTTGCACCCAGGGCCCCGGCGCTGCGAGGAACCAGCGCTGTCCTCTGCTAGCATCGGGCTCCTGGCTTTGTCTGAAACCAGAGAATCTCTAGTTGTCATAAAACTACAACTCCCAGCGTGCTCCTATGGTTGAAGAGCACCGCTGGTAATAATTCAGAATAATCCTAATCAATCAGTAAATAAAATCCAGTTACAAGGAATCTGTCCAAAAAAAAGTTAAAAATTTGCAAAACCCACTATCTGCTCCTATACAAGCCCCAGAGCATTATGGGTAAAATCAGGCTCCAAGAGCGATGACATCACGGTTAGAACTCTGGTAAAAGGAGAATGGCTATTACTATGGTAACCAGGTGACAGACGGTGGAGGAAAACTGAACTGTGGAAATCAAACAAACAGACTTTATGTTTTCTTATCTTTTTACCCTTTTTGACTCCTCTTACACTTTGCAGATGGTAAATTTGGGAGAAATAGGCTCCAGAACAGAGCAGGACCGCCCATTTAGCCCCGCCCATTTTAGTCTAGCACAGCCTGAATATGCAGGGACTGTCTCTGCAAATTCAGGACTGCGGGTCACTATGCTCTGGGTGCAGGGGGAAGGGTCTGGGGGCAAATACAACATCTGGAAATCGTATTCCTGTCCCTGGACACACAGTTCTGTGGACAATCTACAATCATCCTCAATTTTCTCCTCGCTCTACATTACAATACAGGACTGTAATAATCTCTGGAAATCTCAGCAGTAATAATATAATAATCCTAATACCAGGAAATAAAATCTACTTACAAGAAATCTGTCCATATTACTTCAGCAAAAAAACAACAGCAAACTCTCCAATCTTCACTCTCTATCTCTCCTATACAACCCTCGGAGCGTTCTGGGTGACACCCCTTTATATAGCAGTGATGACATCACAGTAGTGCTTATGACATCATAGAACAGGGTTTCCATGGTGACCAGGTGCTTCTATGGGCGGAGCTTAAGAACACCTGCCAGTTTCTTATATGTTATTACCATCTGGAACCACGCACATGAATATCTAATAAAATAGTGATGCTTTATTGAGGTGGAAATGGCAATAGCGCTCAGTAATGAGCCAGGCGCGTGATCAGGAACTGACACATGACACAGGCTCTCTGTAAGATCAGTTATTGGCCACAGTCAGGCATCGTTATCACTTCCCAGTGCTTGCACAACAAGTACCAGCAATCCCAGCCAGCCATATTTGATTCCCTATACCCTGAAAAGCTATCAACTCACTTCTTTATTACACTTTGAAGGGTTAACTTGCACTGTGATTTATGCCGTTGTTTACTCTTATACTGTTTCACATTGTTGAACTGCATTTATATGTTTATTGTAATACCGTATGTCCTGTTCATTTGCACTGTTATTACATTATATTTGCACTGCACTGTGGAAAGGCTTACTGCACAGTCAGCTAATAGCGAGAGACTTTATGACATGGAAAAAAATGACACACTAACCTTCTGACAGGTTTAGCGCTGTTGTTTATGTCTGAAGGCTTGTTTATGTCTGCTTAATCATTCCCATAGACTTGCATTAAGGCTCTATACTAATCTATCACAGACAGAAACTGCAACAATGTTTCTGTTTAGGGCTCATGCACACGAATGCATGGGCTCTGTGCATGTATTGTGGACCGCAAACGGTGGGTCCGCAATATACGGGCACTGGCCGTGTGCACTCTGTCCTGCGGAAAGCGGACCCATTGACTTGAATGGGTCCGCGATCTGCAAGATACGGCAAAAGATAGGACATGACCTACCTTTTGCAGAGCAGAGGCCCATGGAAACACTCTGAAGCACTTCCATGGTCTTTCAGGTCCATGTCTTCGCAATACAAAAGAATAGGACATGTCCTATCTTTTGCAGTAGCTTGCAGATCGCGGACCCATTCAAGTTAATGGGTCCGCGTCCGCAGTACAGAGTGCACACGGCCAGTGCCCATGCATTGCGGACTGCTATTTATGATCCAGAGCATGGGCATAGAGCCCATATGTTCATGTGCACGAGTCCTTATGCTGTGCTTCTCCACTTCACCCCTCCCTCTAGAAGGTTCTGATTCAGCTAGAAACTGTATAGAAGGAGAGAAGCCCTTAGTGGTCTGTAGATAGGGAACAGTGTTTAGCAAAAGAGACTCTGCCAGACTGCATGAGTGACCAGAAGAAGGCGCTGAGACGGGAATACTCTGCCACAGATCCTGGATCACCAGTTTTGTGACCATGGAGGCAGCCGGACGACTGAGCCACAGACCCTGGGCATCCAGCGTTTGGCCATGGAACCATTCCTCTGAGCACGATAGGGACAGCTAGCTCAGGCATTTCCTCAGCACAGAACCTTCTGCTGCCAGAGAGGAGACTGGAGAAGCCAGCTCAGTGCCTCGCCTGTATTGCTTTGCGCTTGAGTTCCTCCAATAAAGAAGCACACTGGTTTACTGCAGGCCCTGACTCTTTGGACTTTTTGACCCTAGCCTGTTCTGACTTCTGCCTAAATCTCTGTACTGACCTGCTTGTCCTGACCTTGGCCTGTCCCTCACTACAGTTATGCCTGATGCATTGGTCCTCGGCACCGGTGTCTTTTGACATGGTCAACAGTCAACACTCAACCAAACAGAGATTAGCTAGTGGCTAGGTGGTTCCCCTGCAGCGAAGTCCAGATCCCTGTGTAGGGTTTAAAGGGTGAATACTAGGGGGGACACTAAGATTATGCCTTAGAAATAGGCCCAAACAAATTTGTTTTAGTGGCACACCAGATCCACAGACACTTCGTAATATGGAGATCCCATGGCTATGTGCTTCATTTTATGAATATACTTAGGATGAATGCGGCTGAAACATCTGAGCTCAATATTCAGGAGGGAGGTCCTACTTTTGGCCATAAAGTGTATATTATAGCATCTCCTAGAAGCAATGCTCATAGGGTAGAATACTTTTCATGGAGCATTTATTTATTTTAAGCACTGATATAGTGCTGACATATTCCACAGCACTTTACAGATATTAGCATCAAGCTGTCCCCAGTGGGGGTCACAATCTAAGCTCCCTATCAGTATGTAAACACGGGGAGAACATACAAACTCCATGCAGATGTTGTCCTTGGTCAGATTCGAATCTAGGACCCCAGCACTGCAAGGCACCAGTTCTAACCTCTGAGCCACCGTGCTGCCCATGGAGCATGCTACAATTTGACATACTTAAGAACAGTGTGAGTCCATAGACCTCTGTTCATGACTTGTATGGACCTATAATACGATTGTGTACATGAACCTTGTGCCTACTATTTTCCAGCTGACCTGTATATAGTTATAATTTCTGGACCTCTGGAGTGGGAGTGGAGCTTCGGCATTTCTCGCTTTTGTTATTTTTTGTTTTCTCTCTTAAAGGTTTTCTGCAGTTTTCTTTTTACTGATGATCTATTCTCTGGATAGACAATGGCATCAGCATCTGATTGGTGGGGGTCCGACATCCAGGACCCCCACGACCAGCTGTTTGAGAACATAGGGGTGCTCTCAGGCCCAGTGACATCACGACTAGTATCACTGGCCTGGGTGCGGCTAAGTTCCATTCAAGTGACCGGGACCCCGCTGATCAGATGCTGATGATCTATCCAGAGGATAGATCATCAGTAAAAAAAGAACTGCAAAATCCCTTTAATTCTTCCTTTCTAGTGTTGAGCGAACTTGCGTTATGGATTCCACTACCACGGACCATAAAGGAATTTAGAATCCATAACGCGATTCTTCGATAACCCGAACTTTAGACGCCGAACTTAAAACACAAGTTCACTCAACACTATTCCTTTCTTAACAATCACATGGCCAGTTACTATAAACTCATGGTGTGTACACATTGGGGGTGCAGAGCTTTGACTTTGGAATAGCTGGAATCAATAGCGTTGTGATAGGATGAGTCAGGTGTTTACCTTTCTTTCTGGAAGTTTACCTGACGCAGAACCTGAAATAACCTGTGAATTATTGCCCAATATCCATAATTCTGAACCTTGCCAAACTCCAGCCCTTAGTGAGCCTTTAGCTACGCCCCTGCATAGTATATCATAGTACATCAGTATATTGAGCTATAGATATGCATTAAATAAAATCTTTATAATTCATTATGGTTTTCCAATTTGTCTTTAGAAAATGTTGGCTGTTTGTGGTTTTGGGATAAGTTGTCCCGAAAAAATAAAAATTCTGGTTGGCAACCCTGGTGAGAACTATCTTGACCATGTATAAATCTATGTGTGATAACACTTCTTACTTCGGCAGTACTCGCTTCCCCCACCACATACATGGTCCCAAACATGACAGTAGCATGTGATTATGTAAAGATATTATATTACTATGTCATAGTCATGTAACCCTCTAAAGCAGAGATGCCAGCTAGTGACAGATAATATTCGAATTCGCAATATTTCGCACATTTTTAGCTGAATATTCACCATAAATTCACGAATTCCAAAATTCGTGATTGCAAAAATAGGTAATGTAATATGCATGTATTGCGCATGCAATTTCATTACATATAACACACAATCACATGGCACTTTTTCACAGCACTTGTCTTTCTCTCATTTTTAGCGCACACACCTCTCTTTGCTTGGCTTCGGCCTTGACAAGATGAGGAATTTTTATAATTCCGGTCAAATCTCCAGGCCGTAATGGCACACATTCACTTTATTTATTTTTTATGTTCACTGTGTGTGCACTTTACATGTTTGATTTGTCACTAGGATTTTCAGGGCTGCGGCGCCCTTATGGGCAATCCTCTGAGGTCTAGGGAGTGGCCATTTTGGTTCCTCACCCCCCTGCCAAACTTCTTGGGCTCTCCCTCCAGGGAGAGTGCAGACCTTGTTGAAGCTTCTAGCTGACGCCTTGGGTGGCAGCCGAGGTGAAAGCCGGGAGCACAGACGGCCGTACCCTCGGCTTTGGCTTTTGGTTGCCATTTGTCCCAGTCCTTTGCGGGAGCCATAGTCCCAGAAGGATAGGGAATGGTTTATGGGGGGCCCTTCTCTTAGAGAGAGGGCCTGCGATAGACCACAACCTAGTGCACGTTTTTGGGGTGGCACGCTGCACAATTTTGTTGCACGGGTGAAGAAAGCACGTACTTTGGGCATTCAATGAAACAAAAAGCTGGTCTTGTATGTCTCATAGTGCAAAAAGCTGCCATTGTAAGGTATGCTGACTGTACCCGTCTCATGGATTGGTTGTTGGTTTGCACATACCCAGCTTTTGGCATACAGCCTTTGTGTGCTTGTCTGTTCTTTATTGTGAGTTATAGATAATGATTTATTTTAAAAATAAAATAATATAGCATCTATAAAAATAAATTATTAATAATAGGTAGGAAAGTACTTATAATAAAAGTTAATTAATAATAGGTAAAATAATTACTATAAAAAAAATAGGTATGGATGATAGCATAATAAGGATTAAGAGTAGGAGTAGCTATAATATAATAAGTGAGAAAAGATTATAGGTGTATCTAGGGCTAAAAAAAAATCTAGAATATTCGCTATTATGAAGATATAGCAATATATTCTAGATCTTAACGAATTCTCGAAGTGCCGATATTCGTGATAAAAATTCGCGCTCAACACAATTGAGGAGGTGAACAGGAAAAGTCCAATATGTAGCTGCCACTTTAGCCCCTTGGCCCTGATCAAGCTGAGGGAGTGTGGACCAGCTATCTAGATCAGTGAGTCAATGTATGGATATAGAGCAAGTCTAGTAGAGGTAGAAGCAGCCTTCAGCCTATCAGAGGCCGGTGCAGGCGGCGCGATGATGTCATCACGCCGCCTGAGCCGTACAGCACGGGACACAGGCCGGAAGAGGCCTGCATCGCATCGCTGCCATCCTGATGGAGGTAAGTATAAGTGTTTATTT
This sequence comes from Bufo gargarizans, assembly GCF_014858855.1. Taxonomy (NCBI): domain Eukaryota; kingdom Metazoa; phylum Chordata; class Amphibia; order Anura; family Bufonidae; genus Bufo; species Bufo gargarizans. The sequence continues at coordinate 50,728,369 of NC_058089.1, forward strand.
TTTTATATAGTACTGCTACTGGCACATGATTGGGGGGCATCTATGGGGGCACCTGTTACTGGCACATGATTGGGGGCATCTATGGGGGCACCTGTTACTGGCACATGATTGGGGGGCATCTATGGGGGAACTTGTTACTGACACTTGATTGGGGGGCATCTATAGGGGCACTTGTTACTGGCACATGGGATTGGGGGGCATCTGTGGGGGCACTTGCTACTGGCACATGACTGGGGGGCATCTATGGGGGCACGTGTTATTGGCACATGATTGGGGGGCATCTATGGGGGGATCCCTAGTGTTGTCCGTGGCTGGGGGAGGAGACCGAGGACGACATTCTCCTGGGCGATGAGCAGGAGCCAGGGCGCTCCACTGCTTCCAATTTAGTGCAAATGGGGGCCTTCATGCTCCAGTGTTTGAAGAGGGACCCCCGTATAAAAAGCATAAAGGGCAAGGACCAGTACTGAGTGGCAACGTACTTAGACCCCCGGTACAAACACAAAATGGCAGACTTGTTACCAGCATTACAGAGGGCTGGCAGAATGCAGCATTTCCAGGCCTTGCTGCTAGAGATGCTGCATTCTGCTGTTATGGGCGCTGGCAGAGGAATTTCCACCCACTGCGAAACAGGTGCGGGTACCAATCCTACTGAGCCTGCAAGAAGAGAGCGGTTTGAAGATGTGTTGGTCACTTCAGATATGAGATCATTCTTGCAACCAACCCATCGACAGCCGCCCTCCGGATCCAGCCTCAGGGAACGCCAAGACTGACAGGTGTCCGACTACATCAGATTAACGGGCGATGTGGACGCTCTGAGAAGCGAGGAACCCCTGAACTACTGGGTGTGCAGGCTTGACCTGTGGCCAGAGCTGGCACAATTTGCCATGGAACTCTTGGCTTGCCCCTTGTCGAGTGTCATGTCCAAAAGGACGTTCAGCGCAGCAGGGGGGATCGTGACCGATAAGAGCACTCGCCTAGCTCACGACAGTGTGGACTACCTCACATTTCTAAAAATGAATGAGGCATGGTTCTCGGAGGAATTCAACACCTGTGACGACCACGTGTAATTGAATTTCCTCATGCCAGCCCACACATATCTGCCACCACCCAGAACAAAGGATGGTCCTTGTCTTATGTATATACAGTGGCATAAAAGGCTTTTTCTGTCAGGTGAATGCCTTATTTTGGAGGCCTGTACTCCAGTGGCCTACAGTAAAAAAAAAAATCCAGTGACTGCCTAATGTACCTCCAGCCACATCATCACAAGTTCTTTTCTGTCAGGTAAATGCCTAATTTTTTGGGGTCTGTACTGGCCTACAGTAAAAATTTGTATCCAGTGACCGCCTAATGTACCTCCAGCCACATAATCACTTGTTCTTTTCTGTCAGGTGAATGCCTAATTTTTGGGGCCTGTACTCCCGTGGCCTAAAATAAAAATTTTCAAGGCTCCAGCAGGGCACATTTTTGAGAGTTTCCCTTTCCCTCATTAAAATACATCTTTTTTGTGGGAATTTTTGCTAATGATCTCCCTCTAGTATGTCACTGTCCATGTTGTTGGATTATTTGTGCACTTCTAGTAAGTATTTGGTGGCTGCAAATATGACCTGATGGTTTTTCATGTTCGCCTGCTACTAAAGTCAATGGGGCCGATGTTCATCCATCATTACATATTAAGTCTCTAGCACGGCACAGAGGCAATTCTTTCCTGCTCACATAAAGCACAGAGGAATTGATCCTGGTCACATAAGGCACAGAGAAATTGATCCTGTTCGTGATGCCAAAATTATATGCAACGTCTGGGACCGCAGCTGCAATGTGTGAGTGTGGTGGCCTGATGGGTGTAGTAGGTGATACTTACATTTCTGCAGCTCCCTGGGCCGGCGTGCAGTGACAGGAAAGAAGGCACCGGATTCCTTTAGGGCACACTCTGCTTGATAAAGGGATGTATTACTTCTTGGGAATTGGACATTTATGTCTATCTCCTTATTCCGTCCCCTTTATTATGTTCCTAGACTGTTGTCTTTGTTTCCCATATAACCCACTTATTCTGTGTATTATATACACCCCCTCCAGTCCTTCATACACCCCAGGAGTAACATACAACCCTTGCAGATACTTATATATAAGAATACTTTACTGATAACATAGAGATGACAAAGCAATAGCCATTACACGTAGATACAGATAAAGACATTACATAGAGGACACCACCACACACAGCTGCCTCTGTTCCTGTCCTCCCTGGATGCTAGGCAAATGTGGCTAATAATGTGTATGTATATACAATATGTCCAGATTCCACCAGTATACCCTCCACTGGATCCACACTTCTACCCAACGAACATCCAGTACCTGACCATTAGTACATGTACATATAGAGACTTATGCATAAATAGCATATATAATCTACACGTCTGTAAACACGTTTAATGGAATACAATTGCAGACTACAAATATCTATATGTACACATATAAAGTCTACTGGGATATTATACTTATATTCATACACACAAAGCAGACACACAATATCACTTAGCTTGCTCCTGAAGTGCTGTTCGTCCAGGGGTTGCAGGAAGAGACCCTCCCCAAGTTTCACATAGCCTATATGTTCCTGTGTCTCAGCCCCCACCATCAACTGCACCCTATGACCACCTCAATCTTCCCAATCTGTTGGCCAAGTGAATGTTGTCCAACTGCTTTTCCCCCACTTTACAATGTGCCCTTCCTGCCTTTGATATGCTAACAAGGGACACAATGACCAAATGGCTTCTTTCCATACTGATATCACTTAATAGGTGAATCTCACTGAATAATATTAGTAATACAATATCATATTTGTGTGAACTGAGGGTCTGGCTGGGAATCACTGGTGTTGAGGGGTCTCCTGCCGGATGTTGGTTGAGGTACCCTAGATGGTACAGGGTTTTAGGTGCAGGGAAGGCAGGGTCCCTGGTGTTCGTGATGCCATCACCTTTGGGCGCAAATGAGGTGGTAGAATGAAGAGGACTTCGTTCAAATAAATAACTGGAACATTTACTGAGAATCAATTACCTTGAGGTGACCGTTCCAGGTTCAGTTATCATGGAGGTATTACGATATACATCTGCTCTTACTTGTGCTGTAATTCCAGGTAACAGGCTCAGGTGAGATACTCACAGGCTCCATGTTCTGATGACACTAATATATCAGAGTCCTGGTCCTATGCTGGTGTCAGAGTCCTTTATCTGTACTTATTAGGTAACTGGTCCACTTCCTAACAGCCAGGCACTGAATATAATATCATCTTCTATGTCTTTCTTCCTTTCTGCAACCTATAGGGCGGTCTTCCCTAGCGGCAGGCATCCATCTCCTGCTCAATTTCTTTAACTGGTTGTCATCAGAAACAGATCCACACGGTCCATAGAGGAGTGTGGTAAAACACAACTTTGCGCTTAGTTGTCAGGCTGTGTCCAGGTGCTTTGAGACTTCTCCTGATCACTGGGTGCTGTGGATTCCATGAGCTAAGACTGCTGCTATCTCCACTAGACTTGCTCTATACCCATGTCAGTGCTGGGTACCTTCTGATGATTCCTCTTCCAACCTTCCTCAGCCTGGCCACTGCCAAGGATGCTAAGGTGGTAGCTATATGGTGGATTTTCATCTGACTCTCTTCAATGCACGCTACATGGTGGACTTTCATCTGACTCTCTTCACTGCACACTACCTCATCTCATCACCCTCCTGTGTCTAGCCTGTCCCTTTTATAGGGGAATGTACCAGCACTATGTAGTGGTGACTAATGTGAAATGCTGTACAGTTGATTGACTTTCGAGTTCTCCTCAGTGTCCCGTAAATCCCGTGCCTGCGACGTCCTTTTAGCGCAGGCGCAGTGAGGAAGCCGGCAGCAGGAGCGCGTCCTTCACTCACTGCACCTGCGCCAAATGCTAAAAGGGACGGCGCGGGATTTACGGGACACTGAGGAGAACTCGGACGTCAATCAACTGTACATGGGGGTGCCAAAGGGTGAGAAGACGGAGCCTCTAGGTGCTGCAGCAACGCCCCACTAGCACCTAGAGGCTCATTAGCATATTATAAAAGTCTTTATTTTGAGGAAACAGAGGGAGGCAGGGAGTTATAAATCATGCTGTTATGTAGTGCTGACATTAGCACATCGCTAATGTCAGTCAGCTACATAACGATTTTTCTCATGACAGAAACCATTTAAGTGTTACATAGCCCTTAACGGATGGTGTCAACATGGTCCTGTCACTCTTCTCTCCACCAGGAAAGTAATCTGAACAAGTGGGGGCTCTTGTTGAGGGAAGGTGGTGGTGTGAACCAGCGCATAGGGGGCCCATTTTGTAAATTTTCCAATGAGGCCACTTCTCTTTTTCCATCAGTTTATGTTGTCTCTGCTCACAGATGTTCTCTTCTCTATGAAGGAGAACTCATTGTCATCACACCGGCTGCTGTGAAATATTTTCTCCTTCTCTGGACATTAGGTGACAAGTCCTCTCAAATCCTAATATCTGGGTGTTCTTATATGATGGCTGAATGTACCCTGTGATATCTTTCCATATTATTACTGGTGGTGACATGGTCTTCTTCTTCCCAGTCTGGCCTAATTTTGTTGCTTCCTGCTTCTTCTGATGTTATTTGTCAGCCATCTCTCCCGTGGATATTAATTATATCAGCAGCTTAGTGGTAGTAATCATGTTGAATCTCTACCTCCAGACCTTCGATGACAAATTCCGAGACAAATATATAAGCTTAAAACTACAAGAGAACCTTGTCACTACACATATCATCCTCACTAAGCAACTGCTACACAATTACAACATTAGACCAAAATTGGAGTAAGCTATATGTGCAACGTGCCGGTCCGCAGGGGAGAATACGTGAGGTCCGCAGGGGAGAACAAGTGAGGTTCACGGTGGGGCGAAGGGTACAATAGTTCATCGGGTACTCACGGTTAGCAGATGCCTCCCTGGGCCAGCAGTGCAGTAAAGGGGAGAACAGAACTAGATTCTCCAGGGCACACTCTATTACAGGGGACACCGGCCAGGTGGTGATCGAGGTGCCCTTGATGGTGATTGGTTTTCTGAGTGCTTGTGCGGCTGGACCCCTGATTTAAGCAATGTCGTGACGCCAGCACCTTGATGGTGCAAAATGATGAGAGTGGTGGTAATATGGAGGTATAAGAATGAGGCAGGATTGAATCCAACTGAGAACTTTACTATAACCAGGATCTTGACAACCGTTTACATCCAGTTATGAAAACAGTCTCTTATAATCATGTAGGTTGGATGTGGTGAATCCCAGTAACAGGTTGTACATGTAGTTATGTCTCAGGCTATGATAGGTAGTTATGTACTCACTGATATTAAGCTCTTTGCCTTGCTTCAGTCTCAGTAGAGGTAATTCAAGTCTTTGTCTTCTACACACAAGTGAGGCAACAGAAATCTTATCTGTCCTTAAAATAATGGTGAGACTGCCGAAAGCTAATAAATCCTTCACCTAGATACAAAGGCGCCCAGGGCCTAGAATAATGGCTTTGTCCTTCCCTTGTCTTTTCCACAATAAACTTAGCAAAATCCACTTGACACTCCGGAAGAGTAGATGGTACAATACAGACTTCACCTCAGCCTATTTTCCTGGCTTGACACTGAGATATAAATTGGCTCCTCTGGGCCGTGGAGCCCAGAGCCCAAGAGAGAGCTGAGAGGAGAGGGGTCGTCTCCTTCCCCCTTGCTCCTCACTCCATCTCCTACTACCCCCACACTCTACAAAAACTAACTATCTAGGCCTGAACTGTGCTATATATACTGCGGTGCTACCCCATCTAGTAGTGGAATGTGTGTAGTGCACCTGACAGCCTGGTAACAGTAATTCCACATAAGAGTAAAATACAGCATGATACAACATATGACAAAATAAGCTTTTGCAGTGCCACACTCTCAACTCTTCGCCACACTCCCTGCCATCAACTGGGTAGGGCGCACAACAACTGTGTATGTGCCCAAACTCTCACTCCATGTGGCTTCAGCTACATACCAAACTCTTGCTCTCTGAAACTTCTAGTGTCATGCAAGTTCTGCATTACAAAAAGTAATTGTCAAGGCGGGGAGTGGGGGAAACCCCTCACCGTGCGGTGTCAAAGGGTAAAAGGGGATCAGCCTGGTCAAAAGGAGTAATAATGAAGCAGGTCACCTCCTACAAAATCCCTAATCCTCTCCCTGACTCCTCACAGTATGAGCGGACCCCGATGGTAGGACGAATCATACTCAGGATACCTAGAGACCCTAAGTCGCCCTGGTAATCCCTCACCAAGGAGCAGGGAAGAGACAACCTGTTAATCCCAGTAATGGAGGAACAAGAGTCTCTAAAGGCCTAGAAGCAGGAAAAGGGAAACACATACAGCTTAAGGAGATGGCAGGTAAGCAAAACCAATAACACACTTACCTGCCACAGACACACTGACTGGAACCCGTGCATCAGTGCTGGTGTCCACACCAACATAAAAGGACACAGCACACACCACAAACCACACATGAACCCAGGACACCATAGCTGCAAAAACATGAGACAGGGGAATGTCTAGTAAACATGACACCAAACACTACCAGACATGTAACACCAAGCTAGACATACAAACACCTTGAACATAACCCACTCCATACCAATAGGGACAGGAAGGGAAGGAGACACCGGGATGACATTGAACATCTATGACCACAATGGTGTCCCTCACTGGAAAGAGGGTAAAGCCAGGAGCAGTAAAACACCAGCACACACCAAGCCTGGAGGAACACTCAGCTACAGGCTTCCAGCAGAGACTAAATAGCCCAAGCAGCCACACCCACAAACACATAAACCTAGGAAGGGAGCTAACCCTTCCAACACCAGACAGAGGAAATAAGCCACTTAAAAGGTTAAATGCACACACAACCATACCAAACCACACGTTACCACCGGCAAAAGCATGCATGGCAACCATGTCACGGCAATCACTGTTGCCACCACATGCTCTCACAGCAACACGTTGCTGCGGGCAACCGCAGGTGTGACAACAGTGTCACAGCGTACACAATAGGCCGTGACAGCAATGTAGAGCACTGCAGGCTACAGCACATTAATGCAGTGCCGCAAAATAGACGACTGTTAAAGGGACAATGCCTGCAATAAAAATGTAAAACAGCAGGCACATTCATTATGCAGAACATAACCAGACATTAGCCACCACTGACAATTCACAGTTGAACAATACAAGCCGTAGAAAGGGGGAGATGCGCTACCTTTTAACAGTCCTCATAGAAGCACCCCCTTACAAGGTTACGTCCAGTCCTTGTCACACCCACCACAGGGATCATGTCTTGTTCGGTCCCCAGAGTTGCCACATCAACCATGTGGATCTTTGTAAGTCCCTTCTCATCAACTTGGACAAAGTTGCTTGTCCTCAGGTCTTCTGTCTAGGTCTTGACTGTCCTGGTTTCGGGCTCAGATGGAGGTGCTCTTATTGGTGTTCCTAGCGACACTTTCGCTGATGCACGGCTCTACAAAGGAAATGTATGTCAGGAGATGGGGCCCATCAGGATTTCTCAGCATGTCCTTACATTACAGCAGTATAACATACATGTAATAGGAAAAAAACTAGATAACATGAGGGCTTCTCACCCAGCACAAGATGTTTCTGATCCATTTTCTCCACCTTGGGATAGAAGATGGTTTTGGCTTTTCCTGTGGAGATTTAAAGAAGATGTACCGTATTTTTCGCCCCATAAGACGCTCTTTTTCTTCCCCCAAAACGGGGGAGAAATGCCCCTGCGTCTTATGGGGCGAATGCTTGCCGTTTTACATCGCAAGCTGCGATGTAGATGCGAGCGGGGACTCGGGGAGGCACTGGGAGGAGGAGCTGGGGCCGGCAATAGCGGCGGGGCGGTGCAGTCAGTGTAGTATCCCCGCCCCGCCGCTCCGGTATAGTAATATAAGATGTCATATTCATTTATTGGTTATTAAACATGCCCCCTCAGTCCTATTACTACCTTATATCCTAATCGCATCTGTAGAATTCATGCAGGCCGGGCGGGCAGCAGCAAGTCTTGTCATGTGCCTGCGCCGCCTACTTTATGAATGAAGTAGGCGGCGCAGGCAAGTGACGTCACTGAGGGACGCGCCAGCCGTCCGCCTGGCCTGCCTGAATTCTACAGATGCGATTAGGATATAAGGTAGTAATAGGACTGAGGGGGCATGTTTAATAACCAATAAATGAATATAACATCTTATATTTGTATACTGGCAGCGGCGCCGGGGGGGGGGGGGCTGTTGCGATCTGTGGATGGCACAGATATGGGCTGGGGGGGGTCTGTGGATGTCACTGTTATGGGCTGGGGGGGTCTGTGGATGGCACATATATAACAGTGCCACCCACAGATCCCCCCAGCCCATAACAGTGCCAGCCACAGATCCCCCCCCTGTAACAGTGCAAGCCACAGATCCCCCTGTAACAGTGTCCGTCATCCACAGATCCCCCCTATAACAGTGTCCGTCATCCACAGATCCCCCCCATAACAGTGTCCGTCATCCACAGATCCCCCCCATAACAGTGTCTGTCATCCACAGATCCCCCTGTAACAGTGTCCGTCATCCACAGATCCCCCCCATAACAGTGTCCGTCATCCACAGATCCCCCCCATAACAGTGTCCGTCATCCACAGATCCCCCCCATAACAGTGTCCGTCATCCACAGATCCCCCCCATAACAGTGTCCGTCATCCACAGATCCCCCCCATAACAGTGTCAGTCATCCACAGATCCCCAGTAATAGTGCCATCCACAGACCACCATTAGTTCCAAACCCACCAAACACACAGCACACCTTTTTGGTTAAAAATATTTTGTTTCTTATTTTCCTCCCCAAAAACTCAGGTGCGTCTTATGGGCCGGTGCGTCTTATAGGGCGAAAAATACGGTAGTCAATAAAGAAATCTCTACACTGTGTGCACAATTATTAGACAAGTGACTAACACTTATTGGATTGAAGCATCAGGTGATGTGTATTTGTGTAATGAGGGATGGTGTGGCCTAAGGAGATCAATTCCTTATATCAAGGTGTACATAATTATTAGGCAGCTTCCTCAAGCAAAATGGGCCAAAAAAGACATTTAACTGACTCTGAAAAATCCTAAATTGTTGGGATGTAGCACTCTTAAGATTGCAAGGATATTGGGTTGTGATCAGAAATGTTTGGTTACAAAAAAATTAACAAGGTCTTAAACAAAGTGTTGAGAAAAAAAGATGCAGATTAACTCCCAAATATTTGAGAAGAATCACATGTGAAGAGACCAGGAACCCATTATTCCTCCAGAACTGCAACCTCCCTGGAGTGGCCAGAAGAACAAGGTGTTCTAAGACATGGCCAAGGTAAGGAAGCCTGAAATCCTACCACCACTGAACAAGACATCGAGACGTGTTTATGGACTAATGAGATGAGAGTGACTCTTCGCGGCCCGTGGCCGAATCAGTAATGGGCACAGAGCTCAGACGCCAGCAAGGTGGAGGTGGGGTACTGCTATGGGCTGGTATTATTAAAGTTGAGCTAGTTGGACCTTTTTGTGTTGAGATGGACTCAAAATCAACTCCCAACCCTTCTGCCAGTTTTTAGAAGACACTTTCTTCGAGCAGTGGTGAAGGAAAAAGTCTGCATCTTTCAAGAAAGCAATGATTTTTATGTAGGAACGTGCTCCACCGCATGTGTCTGGGTGTCCTTAGTGACCAGATATATAAAGGCCTCAACCGGATGATAACTCTCATGGGGAATATAATTACTTTTCACTCTCAGGCCCAGATCAATTAGTGTAAGTTTCTCTGTATTATCTCTGCCGGTCTCACAGTCTCCAGTGGAAGGTCCTTTTTCTGCAAAATGTGTTTTAATTCAGATTTTTCTAAGAAAGGGCTGCAGATCAATCTCCAACTGAAAACTGTCAAACCGGACGATCGGGCTAAAAGATAGGCCCTTTTATAAAGCCCTAACCTGTATGGGGCTGAGAATTGGAGTGGAAAAATTAATATTCAAAGAAGAGGCCGTACCTGTGAGCGAGTCTGTATGTTGTGTATCTCTTCGGTCACGGTCTGGCCGCCGGTGTTTGTGGCCCTCCTCCTGGTGGGCACCGGCTGTTGCCCCTCTGGGAAAAAGGACGTAGATCTTGGGATCCCACAGAATCGCTCGCGAGCCCGAAGAGTTTTTATTCGGTTGAGGCCTTTATACATCTAGTCACTAAGGACACCCAGATTCTCATGGATTCCATTAGAAAATGGAAGCTATGAATAACACAAAATTTTACCTCTCAGGAGAGATTAGACATACAAACTTTAATGAAGGATAAGAACTTGGTGATTAAAGCTGCAGACAAGGGATGGATCCCTGATTCTTATTGACATGATTAAATATATACAAGAGGTTACACACCAGTTGTCAGATGAAGGGACCTATAAGATGCTGGACAATGATCCGTTATTCCAGATTAAAGCTAAAATCACCAGAGTAGTTTAGCACTATGCAAGCTTCAGAGCATAGATGAGAAAATGTATATCTGGTATTTTATGTGCTTCCTGAAGTGCAAAAGACCCTTGTAGACCCCCCAGAATGCCTGATAGCATCATCAGTGAATTCTATACCGTCTCATTTATCTGTGGTTTTAAAGACAGCATTGACACCTTTGGTCAAAATGACCACATCTTTCCTTTTGGACACGTCACATTTTTTTTGAATGTAATAAGAGAATTACAAATAGTCCCAAAGGACAGCTGGCTAGTAACAATTGATGTGGTGAGCCCCTATACCTCCATAGATCATAATGGAGGTATGGACACGGTATCTACCCTATTACAAACTAGTGATTACACCAGTGCACAACAGGAGTTTTTGATGAAACTGTGGCAGATAGTATTGTTTGAGAACAATTTTATGTTTGGGGATGTATTTTACTTGCAGAAATGGGGGACCGCGATGGGTTCGAACGTGGCCCCGCTCCAACAAATATATATTTATGTCATCATTTGAAGAAACCGTGTCTACAATAATACACACTTCCGGGCACATTAATTGATATGGAAAATATTTACTGACAACATTTTCCGTGTATGGAACCTTCTTTGAACAACTAAATATGACTTGTGCTGGTTTAAAATTCACCATAAGTCGACCATCCCAAACAGGATACTTTTTCTTGCCATTACCATTTCACTTTCATCAATATCACCACTCCATTTCTCAGTTAAAATACCTGATTCAGGAACAGGTGAAAAGACCGAGAAGAGGTGGTGATATAAAAAACCATCTGCTGCGAAGAGAGGTTTATTATATACATACACTAAGTACATTACAGCCCAGGGGACTTAATAGAGGATATGAGATTGCACATTTGATGTAAAGTGATATTTATTTTATTTTGTTAAATACTTCTTTTCCTCTGCCTCAGATGACAGGGTGAACTCGGTTGTTCCGAAGTAGTTTGGTCTGTGGTGGAGAAAGGAAAGAAGAATTTAAGGGCAGTGAAATACAGAGACTTATGCAAGGAGGGGGGGGGGGCTATACTTTAAGATTTGGCATCTATCGATCTATCTATCTAATAATTCTGTCTATCCATCCTTCTATCCTCTCATTTATTAATCCAAACATTCATTCATCCTCTCATCCATCCATGCATCTATCCATCCATCCAACCAACCAACCTTTGATCCATCCACCTATTAATCTTTCCATTCAAATATCCATGCATCTATCCATACATACATCCAGCGAAGCAGAAACCAATCATCCATCCGTCCATATATCCGTTTATCTATCATCCAATCATCCACTCAGCCAATCATCCATCCATTTACCTTGTGTCTCAGAGGACACAAGGTAAATACGGGCATGCCAAGGTAGTTTGTTCTGTGGTGGAAAACAGAATTTAGTATCAGTGAAATACAGGGAAATATGCAAGGGGTCTATATCTATCTATATATCATCTATCTAATTTCGATCTATCTGTCGATCCGTCCTCCATCCATCCATTCATTCACACACCCAACCAACCATCAATCCATCCACCCATCAATCTTTCCATCCAACTATCTATCCATACATCCAACCAAGCAAAATGCAACCAACCAAGATCCACCCATCCATCAATCCAATTATCTACCATCCAGTGTTTATATCCATCCAACAAACCATCCTCAAATTCATTCATTCATATCATACTTCCATTTACATTTCGGCATGCAAGGGAATGGGGGAAGGGGGCGCTACACGGTTAGAACAGCCCCTTTGCCTATGTAGAAGTTAGCTTTACACAGGAAAAATCAATATCTTTACCACCCTTTCATTTAAAGATAGGGCAGAGCATGCCTGAATCACTCTGTCTGATGATAGTGAGAACTGTGTGGCCATACAGTTAATGCTGCACAGTCCTCTCTATGCTTTTATCTCTATCATCAGTGCAGGAGGAATCACGGAATGAGAGGAAAATGCCCCCTTCATGTTACCACCATAGAGCACTCTGACAAGCCTGAGTGACCCAGACAGATCAGAATAACAGATTTTAAAGGCTGACATAATTGCGAATTTCATCTTATTTAATTGTATAAGTCTATCTATCAATCCTACCATCTGTCCATCCATCCAACCATCTACTCATCCACTCATTATATCAATTAACCATCCAATCATATATCCATTTACCTTGTTCGTAGAACGGATTATGTCCTCAGTTTTCTTAATTCCACTGTCACAGGCGACAGGGTGTATACGGTTGCTCCGCAGTAGTGTGATCTGTGGTAGAGAAAGGAAAGCAGAATTTAGGGCCAGTGAAATACAGGACTTATACAAAGGGGGGGGGGATATCATTTAAGATTTGGTATCTATCTAATTATTCTGTCTATCCATCCTTCTATCCTTCTCTCATTTATGAATCCAAACATTCATTCATCCTCTCATCCATACATCCAACCAACCGACCTTCGATCCATTCACCTATTAATCTTTCTATTCAAATATCCATCAATCCATCCTTCCATCCACCCTTTCATCCATACATCCAGCCAAGCAAATATCAACTATCCATCCATCTATCATCCATGAATTAATTTTTTTACCATCCAATGATCCATCCATCCAACCAGCCATACATCCTCCATTTCACCCATCCAATCATGCATCCATTTACCTTGTTCTTAGAGCGGCAGCATTTGTTTGACGTCATACCTGTTCCTGACTCCTCTGCCTCAGAGGGCAGAGGTTGCACACGGTTGTGCCTTAGTGGTAGTTTGATCTGTGGTGTAGAGAGGACAACAGAATTTAGGGGAAGTGAAATACAGGGACTTATGCAAGGGATAGGCTACATGGTTAAAACAGCCCCCATGACTATGTAGGGGCAAGCTTCACAGACTCCAATACATGTCCATAGCTCCATATACTGGTAAGAACTCATTAAAAGCATTTACTGGGAGCTGTAAAATGCCAATAATTACCACCTAAATAGTTTAGAAAAGCACCGCCAGCCTTAAAAAAATCATAGACACGTCGATTTTTTTTCACGTACACAGGAAAAAAGTTGCCCATTTTTATAGACTGTCTAGAAATTTCTGGACGGTTGGGAACCCCGATCCCTTCTCTATACTTCTCTCAATAATGAGTACAGGAAGGATACATCTACCCTCCTACCAATCCCCCATTCATCCAACCAACAATATATTTAATAATTCGTCCATCCACTTATCAGTCTATATATCAAAATATCTATGCATCAATCCATCCATACATCCAACCGAGCAGAAACCAATCATCCATCCGTCCATATATCCTTTTATCTATCATTCGATTCTCCACCCAGCCAATCATCCATCCATTTACCTTTGTCCAAAAAAAGCAGCTATTAAATAATGTCCTGGCTCTTCTTGGCTCCTCAACTTGTTCCTCGGAGGACACAAGGTATATATCGGCACGCCGAGGTAGTTTGTTCTGTGGTGGAAAACAGAATTTAGTGTCAATGAAATAGAGGGACACAACCATCAATCCATCCACCCATTCATGTTTTCCAATTATCCATCTATACATCCAATTAAGCAAAATCCAACCAACCAACATCCACCCATCCATCAATCTATCCATCCATCCAACCAACCATCCTCAAATTTATTTATTTATATCATACATCCATGTACCTTTCGGCGGCATTCAAATAAGATCCTGGCTTGCCCTAAATCCTCGACCTCGATGAACGGAAGTTTAGGCTGGGCGCGCCGATTTAGTTTGTTCTGTGGTGGAAAAAAGCAACAGAATTTAGGGTCAATGAAATACGATGATGCATGCAAGGGGGAGTGTTACATGGTTAAAAGAGCCCCTTTGCCTATGTAGGAGTTAGCTTTACTCAGGAAAAGTCAATATTTTTACCACTCCTTCATTTAAAGATAGGGCAGAGCATGCCTGAATCACTCTGCCTGATCATAGTGAGAACTGTGTGTCCATACAGTTAATGCTGCACAGTCCTCTTTATGCCCTCTCTGCTCTCATATCTATCGGTGCAGGAGGAATCAAGAGTGTTCAGCAAAGACAGCGGTAAAACCTAAAGTTTATGGGTCCCTAGCAGGTTTAGGTCACAGGAGGGGGTGATATGACCCTGGAACAGGGGGTGGTGACAAGTAGGGGGCTGTGCGACTTTCTTCTAGGTGATCTATCTGGTATTTTGTATGTGTTAGGGTTAGAGTTAGGGTTGTCCTGGTGGTGGGCATGGATGCTAGGGGTAGTTTGGAAGCAGGACCGGATTCACAACCAGAGTTTCTAACATTAAAGAGGTATTCCCATCTCGGACACTGGGGACACGCACCTATACTTAGAATGGCCACCCTTTATATATTCCTATGGGAGCTTTAAAAACAGTGGAGCAACACGCTGGGCTCCATTCACGTCTATGGGGCTGATGGAAATACCCCATCCATTCGTGAAGTTGCTGCCACATTCATCGGTCAATGGCCATGGCATAGCACAGTCCTATCAAGTGAATGGATCTGGGCTGCAATACCAAGCACAGCCAACTATCTAATAGATGGCGCTGTGCTGGGTAAGCTGAGAGGACGAAACAGCCTCCTGACGCAACTGATCTGCAGGGTGTCAGTGTTCAAATATTGATGACCTATCCAGAGGATTGGCCGTCAATATAAATTTTTTTTATATTTTATTCACATATTCCCACAGCACTTTGTAGACATTTCCAGCACTTTTCGTCCCCACTGGAGGAGCTCGCAATCTAAGTTCCCTATCAGGAAACCCACACAAAACCGGGGAGAACATATAAACTCCATGCAGATGTTGTCCTTGGTCAGATTTGCACCCAGGGCCCCGGCGCTGCGAGGAACCAGCGCTGTCCTCTGCTAGCACCGGGCTCCTGGCTTTGTCTGAAACCAGAGAATCTCTAGTTGTCATAAAACTACAACTCCCAGCGTGCTCCTATGGTTGAAGAACACCGCTGGTAATAATTCAGAATAATCCTAATCAATCAGTAAATAAAATCCAGTTACAAGGAATCTGTCCAAAAAAAAGTAAAAAATTTGCAAAACCCACTATCTGCTCCTATACAAGCCCCAGAGCATTATGGGTAAAATCAGGCTCCAAGAGCGATGACATCACGGTTAGAACTCTGGTAAAAGGAGAATGGCTGTTACTATGGTAACCAGGTGACAGACGGTGGAGGAAAACTGAACTGTGGAAATCAAACAAACAGACTTTATGTTTTCTTATCTTTTTACCCTTTTTGACTCCTCTTAAACTTTGCAGATGGTAAATTTGGGAGAAATAGGCTCCAGAACAGAGCAGGACCGCCCATTTAGCCCCGCCCATTTTAGTCTAGCACAGCCTGAATATGCAGGGACTGTCTCTGCAAATTCAGGACTGCGGGTCACTATGCTCTGGGTGCAGGGAGAGGTGTCTGGGGGCAAATACAACATCTGGAAATCGTATTCCTGTCCCTGGACACACAGTTCTGTGGACAATCTACAATCATCCTCAATTTTCTCCTCGCTCTACATTACAATACAGGACTGTAATAATCTCTGGAAATCTCAGCAGTAATAATATAATAATCCTAATACCAGGAAATAAAATCTACTTACAAGAAATCTGTCCATATTACTTCAGCAAATAAGCAACTGCAAACTCTCCAATCTTCACTCTCTATCTCTCCTATACAACCCTCGGAGCGTTCTGGGTGACACCCCTTTATATAGCAGTGATGACATCACAGTAGTGCTTATGACATCATAGAACAGGGTTTCCATGGTGACCAGGTGCTTCTATGGGCGGAGCTTAAGAACACCTGCCAGTTTCTTATATGTTATTACCATCTGGAACCACGCACATGAATATCTAATAAAATAGTGATGCTTTATTGAGGTGGAAATGGCAATAGCGCTCAGTAAAGAGCCAGGCGCGTGATCAGGAACTGACACATGACACAGGCTCTCTGAAGGATCAGTTATTGGCCACAGTCAGGCATCGTTATCACTTCCCAGTGCTTGCACAACAAGTACCAGCAATCCCAGCCAGCCATATTTGATTCCCTATACCCTGAAAAGCTATCAACTCACTTCTTTATTACACTTTGAAGGGTTAACTTGCACTGTGATTTATGCCGTTGTTTACTCTCATACTGTTTCACATTGTTGAACTGCATTTATATGTTTATTGTAATACCGTATGTCCTGTTCATTTGCACTGTTATTACATTATATTTGCACTGCTCTGTGGAAAGGCTTACTGCACAGTCAGCTAATAGCAAGAGACTTTATGACATGGAAAAAAATGACACACTAACCTTCTGACAGGTTTAGCGCTGTTGTTTATGTCTGAAGGCTTGTTTATGTCTGCTTAATCATTCCCATAGACTTGCATTAAGGCTCTATACTAATCTATCACAGACAGAGACTGCAGCAATGTTTCTGTTTAGGGCTCATGCACACGAATGCATGGGCTCTGTGCATGTATTGTGGACCGCAAACGGTGGGTCCGCAATATATACGGGCACTGGCCGTGTGCACTCTGTCCTGCGGAAGCGGACCCATTGACTTGAATGGGTCCGCGATCTGCAAAATACGGCAAAAGATAGGACATGACCTACCTTTTGCAGAGCAGAGGCCCATGGAAACACTCAGAAGCACTTCCATGGTCTTTCAGGTCCATGTCTCCGCAACACAAAAAAATAGGACATGTCCTATCTTTTGCAGTAGCTTGCAGATCGCAGACTCATTCAAGTCAATGGGTCCGCGTCCGCAGTACAGAGTGCACACGGCCAGTGCCCATGCATTGCGGACTGCTATTTATGATACAGAGCATGGGCATAGAGCCCATATGTTCATGTGCACGAGTCTTTATGCTGTGCTTCTCCACTTCACCCCTCCCTCTAGAAGGTTCTGATTCAGCTAGAAACTGTATAGAAGGAGAGAAGCCCTTAGTGGTCTGTAGATAGGGAACAGTGTTAAGCAAAAGAGACTCTGCCAGACTGCATGAGTGACCAGAAGAAAGCGCTGAGACGGGAATACTCTGCCACAGATCCTGGATCACCAGTTTTGTGACCATGGAGGCAGCCGGACGACTGAGCCACAGACCCTGGGCATCCAGCGTTTGGCCATGGAACCATTCCTCTGAGCACGATAGGGACAGCTAGCTCAGGCATTTCCTCAGCACAGAACCTTCTGCTGCCAGTGAGGAGACTGGAGAAGCCAGCTCAGTGCCTCGCCTGTATTGCTTTGCGCTTCAGTTCCTCCAATAAAGAAGCACACTGGTTTACTGCAGGCCCTGACCCTTTGGACTTTTTGACCCTAGCCTGTTCTGACTTCTGCCTAAATCGCTGTACTGACCTGCTTGTCCTGACCTTGGCCTGTCCCTCACTACAGTTATGCCTGATGCATTGGTCCTCGGCACCGGTGTCTTTTGACATGGTCAACAGTCAACACTCAACCAAACAGAGATTAGCTAGCGGCTAGGTGGTTCCCCTGCAGCGAAGTCCAGATCCCTGTGTAGGGTTTAAAGGGTGAATACTAGGGGGGACAATAAGATTATGCCTTAGAAATAGGCCCAAACAAATTTGTTTTAGTGGCACACCAGATCCACAGACACTTCGTAATATGGAGATCCCATGGCTATGTGCTTCATTTTATGAATATACTTAGGATGAATGCGGCTGAAACATCTGAGCTCAATATTCAGGAGGGAGGTCCTACTTTTGGCCATATAGTGTATATTATAGCATCTCCTAGAAGCAATGCTCATAGGGTAGAATACTTTTCATGGAGCATTTATTTATTTTAAGCACTTATATAGTGCTGACATATTCCACAGCACTTTACAGACTTTAGCATCAAGCTGTCCCCAGTGGGGGTCACAATCTAAGCTCCCTATCAGTATGTAAACAAGGGGAGAACATACAAACTCCATGCAGATGTTGTCCTTGGTCAGATTCGAATCTAGGACTCCAGCACTGCAAGGCACCAGTTCTAACCTCTGAGCCACCGTGCTGCCCATGGAGCATGCTACAATTTGACATACTGAAGAACAGTGTGAGTCCATAGACCTCTGTTCATGACTTGTATGGACCTATAATACGATTGTGTACATGAACCTTGTGCCTACTATTTTCCAGCTGACCTGTATATAGTTATAATTTCTGGACCTCTGGAGTGGGAGTGGAGCTTCGGCATTTCTCGCTTTAGTTATTTTTGGTTTTCTCTCTTAAAGGTTTTCTGCAGTTCTTTTTTTAGTGATGATCTATTCTCTGGATAGACAATGGCATCAGCATCTGATTGGTGGGGGTCCGACATCCAGGACCCCCACGACCAGCTGTTTGAGAACATAGGGGTGCTCTCAGGCCCAGTGACATCACGACTAGTATCACTGGCCTGGGTGCGGCTAGCTCCATTCAAGTGACCGGGACCCCGCTGATCAGATGCTGATGATCTATCCAATCAGATTCTGAACCTTGCCAAACTCCAGCCCTTAGTGAGCCTTTAGCTACGCCCCTGCATAGTATATCATAGTACATCAGTATATTGAGCTATAGATATGCATTAAATAAAATCTTTATAATTCATTATGGTTTTCCAATTTGTCCTTAGAAAATGTTGGCTGTTTGTGGTTTTGGGATAAGTTGTCCCGAAAAAATAAAAATTCTTGTTGGCAATCCTGGTGAGAACTATCGTGACCATGTAAAAAATCTATGTGTGATAACACTTCTTACTTCGGCAGTACTCGCTTCCCCCACCACATACATGGTCCCAAACATGACCGTAGCTTGTGATTATGTAAAGATATTATATTACTATGTCATAGTCATGTAACCCTCTAAAGCAGAGATGCCAGCTAGTGACAGATAATATTCGAATTCGCAATATTTCGCACATTTTTAGCGGAATATTCGCCATAAATTCACGAATTCCAAAATTTGTGATTGCAAAAATAGGTAATGTAACATGCATGTATTGCGCACGCAATTTCATTACATATAATACACAATCACATGGCACTTTTTCACAGCACTTGTCTTTCTCTCATTTTTAGCGCACACACCTCTCTTTGCTTGGCTTCGGCCTTGACAAGATGAGGAATTTTTATAATTCCGGTCAAATCTCCAGGCCGTAATGGCACACATTCACTTTATTTATTTTTTATGTTCACTGTGTGTGCACTTTACATGTTTGATTTGTCACTAGGATTTTCAAGGCTGCGGCGCCCTTATGGGCAATCCTCTGAGGTCTAGGGAGTGGCCATTTTGGTTCCTCACCCCCCTGCCAAACTTCTTGGGCTCTCCCTCCAGGGAGAGTGCAGACCTTGTTGAAGCTTCTAGCTGACGCCTTGGGTGGCAGCCGAGGTGAAAGCCGGGAGCACAGACGGCGTACCCTCGGCTTTGGCTGAGGGTTGCCATTTGTCCCAGTCCCTTGCGGGAGCCATAGTCCCAGAAGGATAGGGAATGGTTTAAGGGGGGGCCCTTCTCTTACAGAGAGGGCCTGCGATAGACCACAACCTAGTGCACGTCTTTGGGGTGGCACGCTGCACAATTTTGTTGCACGGGTGAAGAAAGCACGTACTTTGGGCATTCAATGAAACAAAAAGCTGGTCTTGTATGTCTCATAGTGCAAAAAGCTGCCATTGTAAGGTATGCTGACTGTACCCGTCTCATGGATAGGTTGTTGGTTTGCACATACCCGGCTTTTGGCATACAGCCTTTGTGTGCTTGTCTGTTCTTTATTGTGAGTTATAGATAATGATTTATTTTAAAAATAAAATAATATAGCATCTATAAAAATAAATTATTAATAATAGGTAGGAAAGTACTTATAATAAAAGTTAATTAATAATAGGTAAAATAATTACTATAAAAAAATAGGTATGGATGATAGCATAATAAGGATTAAGAGTAGGAGTAGCTATAATATACTAAGTGAGAAAAGATTATAGGTTTATCTAGGGTTAAAAAAAATCTAGAATATTCGCTATTATGAAGATATAGCAATATATTCTAGATCTTAACGAATTCTCGAAGTTCCGATATTCGTGATAAAAATTCGCGCTCAACACAATTGAGGAGGTGAACAGGAAAAGTCCAATATGTAGCTGCCACTTTAGCCCCTTGGCCCTGATCAAGCTGAGGGAGTGTGGACCAGCTATCTAGATCAGTGAGTCAGTGTATGGATATGAGGGGAGGTCTAGTGGAGGTAGAAGCAGCCTTCAGCCTATCAGAGGCCGGTGCAGGCGGCGCGATGATGTCATCACGCCGCCTGAGCCGTACAGCACGGGACACAGGCCGGAAGAGGCCTGCATCGCATCGCTGCCATCCTGATGGAGGTAAGTATAAGTGTTTATTTTTTTATATAGTACTGCTACTGGCACATGATTGGGGGGCATCTATGGGGGCACCTGTTACTGGCACATGATTGGGGGCATCTATGGGGGCACCTGTTACTGGCACATGATTGGGGGGCATCTATGGGGGAACTTGTTACTGGCACATGATTGGGGGGCATCTATAGGGGCACTTGTTACTGGCACATGGGATTGGGGGGCATCTGTGGCGGCACTTGCTACTGGCACATGACTGGGGGGCATCTATGGGGGCACGTGTTATTGGCACATGATTGGGGGGCATCTATGGGGGGATCCCTAGTGTTGGCCGTGGCTGGGGGAGGAGACCGAGGACGACATTCTTCTGGGCGATGAGCAGGAGCCAGGGCGCTCCACTGCTTCCAATTTAGTGCAAATGGGGGCCTTCATGGTCCAGTGTTTGAAGAGGGACCCCCGTATAAAAAGCATAAAGGGCAAGGACCAGTACTGGGTGGCAACGTACTTAGACCCCCGGTACAAACACAAAATGGCAGACTTGTTACCAGCATCACAGAGGGCTGTTAGAATGCAGCATTTCCAGGCCTTGCTGCTAGAGATGCTGCATTCTGCTGTTATGGGCGCTGGCAGAGGAATTTCCACCCACTGCGAAACAGGTGCGGGTACCAATCCTACAGAGCCTGCAAGAAGAGGGCGGTTTGAAGATGTGTTGGTCACTTCGGATATGAGATCATTCTTGCAACCAACCCATCGACAGCCGCCCTCCGGATCCAGCCTCAGGGACCGCCAAGACTGACAGGTGTCCGACTACATCGGATTGACGGCCGATGTGGACGCTCTGAGAAGCGAGGAACCCCTGAACTACTGGGTGTGCAGGCATGACCTGTGGCCAGAGCTGGCACAATTTGCCATGGAACTCTTGGCTTGCCCCTTGTCGAGTGTCATGTCCAAAAGGACGTTCAGCGCAGCAGGGGGGATCGTGACCGATAAGAGCACTCACCTAGCTCACGACAGTGTGGACTACCTCACATTTCTAAAAATCAATGAGGCATGGTTCTCGGAGGAATTCAACACCTGTGACGACCACGTGTAATTGAATTTCCTCATGCCAGCCCACACATATCTGCCACCACCCAGAACAAAGGATGGTCCTTGTCTTATGTATATACAGTGGCATAAAAGGCTTTTTCTGTCAGGTGAATGCCTTATTTTGGAGGCCTGTACTCCAGTGGCCTACAGTAAAAAAAAAAAATCCAGTGACTGCCTAATGTACCTCCAGCCACATCATCACAAGTTCTTTTCTGTCAGGTAAATGCCTAATTTTTTGGGGTCTGTACTGGCCTACAGTAAAAATTTGTATCCAGTGACCGCCTAATGTACCTCCAGCCACATAATCACTTGTTCTTTTCTGTCAGGTGAATGCCTAATTTTTGGGGCCTGTACTCCCGTGGCCTAAAATAAAAATTTTCAAGGCTCCAGCAGGGCACATTTTTGAGAGTTTCCCTTTCCCTCATTAAAATACATCTTTTTTGTGGGAATTTTTGCTAATGATCTCCCTCTAGTATGTCACTGTCCATGTTGTTGGATTATTTGTGCACTTCTAGTAAGTATTTAGTGGCTGCAAATATGACCTGATGGTTTTTCATGTTCGCCTGCTACTAAAGTCAATGGGGCCGATGTTCATCCATCATTACATATTAAGTCTCTAGCACGGCACAGAGGCAATTCTTTCCTGCTCACATAAGGCACAGAGAAAATGATCCTGTTCGTGATGCCAAAATTATATGCACCGTCTGGGACCGCAGCTGCAATGTGTGAGAGTGGTGGCCTGATGGGTGTAGTAGGTGATACTTACATTTCTGCAGCTCCCTGGGCCGGCGTGCAGTGACAGGAAAGAAGGCACCGGATTCCTTTAGGGCACACTCTGCTTGATAAAGGGATGTATTACTTCTTGGGAATTGGACATTTATGTCTATCTCCTTATTCCGTCCCCTTTATTATGTTCCTAGACTGTTGTCTTTGTTTCCCATATAACCCACTTATTCTGTGTATTATATACACCCCCTCCAGTCCTTCATACACCCCAGGAGTAACATACAACCCTTGCAGATACTTATATATAAGAATACTTTACTGATAACATAGAGATGACAAAGCAATAGCCATTACACGTAGATACAGATAAAGACATTACATAGAGGACACCACCACACACAGCTGCCTCTGTTCCTGTCCTCCCTGGATGCTAGGCAAATGTGGCTAATAATGTGTATGTATATACAATATGTCCAGATTCCGCCAGTATACCCTCCACTGGATCCACACTTCTACCCAACGAACATCCATTACCTGACCATTAGTACATGTACATATTGAGACTTATGCATAAATAGCATATATAATCTACACGTCTGTAAACACGTTTAATGGAATACAATTGCAGACTACAAATATCTATATGTACACATATAAAGTCTACTGGGATATTATACTTATATTCATACACACAAAGCAGACATACAATATCACTTAGCTTGCTCCTGAAGTGCTGTTCGTCCAGGGGTTGCAGGAAGAGACCCTCCCCAAGTTTCACATAGCCTATATGTTCCTGTGTCTCAGCCCCCACCATCAACTGCACCCTATGACCACCTCAATCTTCCCAATCTGTTGGCCAAGTGAATGTTGTCCAACTGCTTTTCCCCCACTTTACAATGTGCCCTTCCTGCCTTTGATATGCTAACAAGGGACACAATGACCAAATGGCTTCTTTCCATACTGATATCACTTAATAGGTGAATCTCACTGAATAATATTAGTAATACAATATCATATTTGTGTGAACTGAGGGTCTGGCTGGCAATCACTGGTGTTGAGGGGTCTCCGGCCGGATGTTGGTTGAGGTACCCTAGATGGTACAGGGTTTTAGGTGCAGGGAAGGCAGGGTCCCTGGTGTTCGTGATGCCATCACCTTTGGGCGCAAATGAGGTGGTAGAATGAAGAGGACTTTGTTCAAATAAATAACTGGAACATTTACTGAGAATCAATTACCTTGAGGTGACCGTTCCAGGTTCAGTTATCATGGAGGTATTACGATATACATCTGCTCTTACTTGTGCTGTAATTCCAGGTAACAGGCTCAGGTGAGATACTCACAGGCTCCATGTTCTGATGACACTAATATATCAGAGTCCTGGTCCTATGCTGGTGTCAGAGTCCTTTATCTGTACTTATTAGGTAACTGGTCCACTTCCTAACAGCCAGGCACTGAATATAATATCATCTTCTATGTCTTTCTTCCTTTCTGCAACCTATAGGGTGGTCTTCCCTAGCGGCAGGCATCCATCTTCTGCTCCATTTTTTTAACTGGTTGTCATCAGAAACAGATCCACACGGTCCATAGAGGAGTGTGGTAAAACACAACTTTGCGCTTAGTTGTCAGGCTGTGTCCAGGTGCTTTGAGACTTCTCCTGATCACTGGGTGCTGTGGATTCCATGAGCTAAGACTGCTGCTATCTCCACTAGACTTGCTCTATACCCATGTCAGTGCTGGGTACCTTCTGATGATTCCTCTTCCAACCTTCCTCAGCCTGGCCACTGCCAAGGATGCTAAGGTGGTAGCTATATGGTGGATTTTCATCTGACTCTCTTCAATGCACGCTACATGGTGGACTTTCATCTGACTCTCTTCACTGCACACTACCTCATCTCATCACCCTCCTGTGTCTAGCCTGTCCCTTTTATAGGGGAATGTACCAGCACTATGTAGTGGTGACTAATGTGAAATGCTGTACAGTTGATTGACTTTCGTGTTCTCCTCAGTGTCCCGTAAATCCCGTGCCTGCGCCGTCCTTTTAGCGCAGGCGCAGTGAGGAAGCCGGCAGCAGGAGTGCGTCCTTCACTCACTGCGCCTGCGCCAAATACTAAAAGGGACGGCGTGGGATTTACGGGACACTGAGGAGAACTCGGACGTCAATCAACTGTACATGGTGGTGCCAAAGGGTGAGAAGACGGAGCCTCTAGGTGCTGCAGCAACGCCCTACTAGCACCTAGAGGCTCATTAGCATATTATGAAAGTCTTTATTTTGAGGAAACGGAGGGAGGCAGGGAGTTATAAATCATGCTGTTATGTAGTGCTGACATTAGCACATCGCTAATGTCAGTCAGCTACATAACGATTTTTCTCATGACAGAAACCATTTAAGTGTTACATAGCCCTTAACGGATGGTGTCAACATGGTCATGTCACTCTTCTCTCCACCAGGAAAGTAATCTGAACAAGTGGGGCCTCTTGTTGAGGGAAGGTGGTGGTGTGAACCAGCGCATAGGGGGCCCATTTTGTAAATTTTCCAATGAGGCCACTTCTCTTTTTCCATCAGTTTATGTTGTCTCTGCTCACAGATGTTCTCTTCTCTATGAAGGAGAACTCATTGTCATCACACCGGCTGCTGTGAAATATTTTCTCCTTCTCTGGACATTAGGTGACAAGTCCTCTCAAATCCTAATATCTGGGTGTTCTTATACGATGGCTGAATGTACCCTGTGATATCTTTCCATATTATTACTGGTGGTGACATGGTCTTCTTCTCCCCAGTCTGGCCTAATTTTGTTGCTTCCTGCTTCTTCTGATGTTATTTGTCAGCCATCTCTCCCGTGGATATTAATTATATCAGCAGCTTAGTGGTAGTAATCATGTTGAATCTCTACCTCCAGACCTTCGATGACAAATTCCGAGACAAATATATAAGCTTAAAACTACAAGAGAACCTTGTCACTACACATATCATCCTCACTAAGCAACTGCTACACAATTACAACATTGGACCAAAATTGGAGTAAGCTATATGTGCAACATGCCGGTCCGCAGGGGAGAACGCGTGAGGTCCGCAGGGGAGAACAAGTGAGGTTCACGGTGGGGCGAAGGGTACAATAGTTCATCGGGTACTCACGGTTAGCAGATGCCTCCCTGGGCCAGCAGTGCAGTAAAGGGGAGAACAGAACTAGATTCTTCAGGGCACACTCTATTACAGGGGACACCGGCCAGGTGGTGATCGAGGTGCCCTTGATGGTGATTGGTTTTCTGAGTGCTTGTGCGGCTGGACCCCTGATTTCAGCAATGTTGTGACGCCAGCACCTTGATGGTGCAAAATGATGAGAGTGGTGGTACCATGGAGGTATAAGAATGAGGCAGGATTGAATCCAACTGAGAACTTTACTATAACCAGGATCTTGACAACAGTTTACATCCAGTTATGAAAACAGTCTCTTATAATCATGTAGGTTGGATGTGGTAAATCCCAGCAACAGGCTGTACATGTAGTTATGTCTCAGGCTATGATAGGTAGTTATGTACTCACTGATATTAAGCTCTTTGCTTTGCTTCAGTCTCAGTAGAGATAATTCAAGTCTTTGTCTTCTACACACAAGTGAGGCAACAGAAATCGTATCTGTCCTTAAAATAATGGTGAGACTGCCGGAAGCTAATAAATCCTTCACCTAGATACAAAGGCGCCCAGGGCCTAGAATAATGGCTTTGTCCTTCCCTTGTCTTTTCCACAATAAACTTAGCAAAATCCACTTGACACTCCGGAAGAGTAGATGGTACAATACAGACTTCACCTCAGCCTATTTTCCTGGCTTGACACTGAGATATAAATTGGCTCCTCTGAGCCGTGGAGCCCAGAGCCCAAGAGAGAGCTGAGAGGAGAGGGGTCGTCTCCTTCCCCCTTGCTCCTCACTCCATCTCCTACTACCCCCACACTCTACAAAAACGAACTATCTAGGCCTGAACTGTGCTATATATACTGCGGTGCTACCCCATCTAGTAGTGGAATGTGTGTAGTGCACCTGACAGCCTGGTAACAGTGATTCCACATAAGAGTAAAATACAGCATGATACAACATATGACAAAATAAGCTTTTGCAGTGCCACACTCTCAACTCTTCGCCACACTCCCTGCCATCAGCTGGGTAGGGTGCACAACAACTGTGTATGTGCCCAAACTCTCACTCCATGTGGCTTCAGCTACATACCAAACTCTTGCTCTCTGAAACTTCTAGTGTCATGCAAGTTCTGCATTACAAAAAGTAATTGTCAAGGCGGGGAGTGGAGTAAACCCCTCACCGTGCGGTGTCAAAGGGTAAAAGGGGATCAGCCTGGTCAAAAGGAGTAATAATGAAGCAGGTCACCTCCTACAACATCCCTAATCCTCTCCCTGACTCCTCACAGTATGAGCGGACCCCGATGGTAGGACGAATCATACTCAGGATACCTAGAGACCCTAAGTCGCCCTGGTAAACCCTCACCAAGGAGCAGGGAAGAGACAACCTGTTAATCCCAGTAATGGAGGAACAAGAGTCTCTAAAGGCCTAGAAGCAGGAAAAGGGAAACACATACAGCTTAAGGAGATGGCAGGTAAGCAAAACCAACAATGTCTAGTAAACATGACACCAAACACTACCAGACATGTAACACCAAGCTAGACATACAAACACCCTGAACATAACCCACTCCATACAAATAGGGACAGGAAGGGAAGGAGACACCGGGATGACATTGAACATCTATGACCATAATGGTGTCCCTCACTGGAAAGAAGGTAAAGCCAGGAGCAGTGAAACACCAGCACACACCAAGCCTGGAGGAACACTCAGCTACAGGCTTCCAGCAGAGACTAAATAGCCCAAGCAGCCACACCCACAAACACATAAACCTAGTGTCAACAAAACACAAGGAAGGGAGCTAACCCTTCCAACACCAGACAGAGGAAATAAGCCACCTAAAAGGTTAAGTGCACACACAACCATACCAAACCACACGTTACCACCGGCAAAAGCATGCATGGCAACCATGTCACGGCAATCACCCAGAAGGCCGAGACACTGCCACCGCATGCTCTCACAGCAACACGTTGCTGCGGGCAACCGCAGGTGTGGCAACAGTGTCACAGCGTACACAATAGGCCGTGACAGCAATGTAGAGCACTGCAGGCTACAGCGCATTAATGCAGTGCCGCAAAATAGACGACTGTTAAAGGGACAATGCCTGCAATAAAAATGTAAAACAGCAGGCACATTCATTATGCAGAACATAACCAGACATTAGCCACCACTGACAATTCACAGTTGAACAATACAAGCCGTAGAAAGGGGGAGAAGCGCTACCTTTTAACAGTCCTCATAGAAGCACCCCCTTACAAGGTTACGTCCAGTCCTTGTCACACCCACCACAGGGATCATGTCTTGTTCGGTCCCCAGAGTTGCCACATCAACCATGTGGATCTTTGTAAGTCCCTTCTCATCAACTTGGACAAAGTTGCTTGTCCTCAGGCCTAGGTCTTCTGTCTAGGTCTTGACTGTCCTGGTTTCGGGCTCAGATGGAGGTGCTCTTATTGGTGTTCCTAGCGACACTTTCGCTGATGCACAGCTCTACAAAGGAAATGTATGTCAGGAGATGGGGCCCATCAGGATTTCTCAGCATGTCCTTACATTACAGCAGTATAACATACATGTAATAGGAAAAAAAACTAGATAACATGAGGGCTTCTCACCTAGCACAAGATGTTTCTGATCCATTTTCTCCACCTTAGAAGATGGTTTTAGCTTTTCCTGTGGAGAATTAAAGCAGATGTAGTCAATAAAGAAATCTCTACACTGTGTGCACAATTATTAGACAAGTGACTAACACTTATTGGATTGAAGCATCAGGTGATGTGTATTTGTGTAATGAGGGATGGTGTGGCCTAAGGAGATCAATTCCTTATATCAAGGTGTACATAATTATTAGGCAGCTTCCTCAAGCAAAATGGGCCAAAAAAGACATTTAACTGACTCTGAAAAATCCTAAATTGTTGGGATGTAGCACTCTTAAGATTGCAAGGATATTGGGGTGTGATCAGAAATGTTTGGTTACAAAAAAATTAAAAAGGTCTTAAACAAAGTGTTGAGAAAAAAATGCAGATTAACTCCCAAATATTTGAGAAGAATCACATGTGAAGAGACCAGGAACCCATTATCCTCCAGAACTGCAACCTCCCTGGAGTGGCCAGAAGAACAAGGTGTTCTAAGACATGGCCAAGGTAAGGAAGCCTGAAATCCGACCACCACTGAACAAGACATCGAGACGTGTTTTATGGACTAATGAGATGAGAGTGACTCTTCGCGGCCCGTGGCCGAATCAGTAATGGGCACAGAGCTCAGACGCCAGCAAGGTGGAGGTGGGGTACTGCTATGGGCTGGTATTATTAAAGTTGAGCTAGTTGGACCTTTTTGTGTTGAGGATGGACTCAAAATCAACTCCCAACCCTTCTGCCAGTTTTTAGAAGACACTTTCTTCGAGCAGTGGTGAAGGAAAAAGTCTGCATCTTTCAAGAAAGCAATGATTTTTATGTAGCAACGTGCTCCACCGCATGTGTCTGGGTGTCCTTAGTGACCAGATATATAAAGGCCTCAACCGGATGATAACTCTCATGGGGAATATAATTACTTTTCACCCTCAGGCCCAGATGTCACGGACGGTGTACAGGAAACAAGACAATGCAACATGCATATATGACTCACTGGATCCAAAGCTAAGGAACCAAGGGGAGACCCCTGCACAAGACCTAGCACTTTCCCTGGCTGCTCAGCCTATGCAAAGATCCCAAAGGTGGATGGTTGCATATCCACGTACCTAGACTATATAACCCCTGAACACCCTACAATAGTGTGGGGACACGACTACCGGCTCCCTTCACCAGACACGGAGGGAGTCAGGGTCACCTGGGATCCAGCAAACAGAAAATAACAGATAAATGTACAGCACTTAACTTTGTAGCAGACAGGAAAACAGGATCAGGATGCACACACACTCCAGGAAGAAGTATAAGCCGCCCAGTAATGCATTATGAGGCGGAATTTAAAGGGATGCAATCAGTCCAACTACATGACAGCTGAGAGAGGCTAACGAGATGAGGAACTGAATAGCACAACAAAGAACACTCAAGGAGGAGGTTCTGAAAGGCTTCTGTCAGAGCTTCTCAGCTGTATGGTTGTGACACCAGATAAATTAGTGTAAGTTTCTCTGTATTATCTCTGTCGGTCTCACAGTCTCCAGTGGAAGGTCCTTTTTCTGCAAAATGTGTTTTAAGTCAGATTTTTCTAAGAAAGGGCTGCAGATCAATCTCCAACTGAAAACTGTCAAACCGGACGATCGGGCTAAAAGATAGGCCCTTTTATAAAGCCCTAACCTGTATGGGGCTGAGAATTGGAGTGGAAAAATTAATATTCAAAGAAGAGGCCGTACCTGTGAGCGAGTCTGTATGTTGTGTATCTCTCCGGTCACGGTCTGGCCGCTGGTGTTTGTGGCCCTCCTCCTGGTGGGCACCGGCTGTTGCCCCTCTGGGAAAAAGGACGTAGATCTTGGGATCCCACAGAATCGCTCGCGAGCCCGAAGAGTTTTTATTCGGTTGAGGCCTTTATACATCTAGTCACTAAGGACACCCAGATTCTCATGGATTCCATTAGAAAAGGGAAGCTATGAATAACACAACATTTTACCTCTCAGGAGAGATTAGCCATACAAACTTTAATGAAGGATAAGAACTTGGTGATTAAAGCTGCAGACAAGGGATGGATCCCTGATTCTTATGGAAATGATGAAATATATACAAGAGGTTACACACCAGTTGTCAGATGAAGGGACCTATAAGATGCTGGACAATGATCCGTTAATCCAGATTAAAGCTAAAATCACCAGAGTAGTTTAGCACTGTGCAAGCTTCAGAGCATAGATGAGAAAATGTAAATCTGGTATTTTATGTGCTTCCTGAAGTGCAAAAGACCCTTGTAGATCCCCCGGAATGCCTGATAGCAGCATCAGTGAATTCTATACCGCCTCCTTTATCTGTGATTTTAAAGACAGCATTGACACCTTTGGTCAAAATGACCACATCTTTCCTTTTGGACACGTCACATTTTTTTTAATGTAATAAGAGAATTACAAATAGTCCCAAAGGACAGCTGGCTAGTAACAATTGATGTGGTGAGCCCCTATACCTCCATAGATCATAATGGAGGTATGGACACGGTATCTACCCTATTACAAACTAGTGATTACACCAGTGCACAACAGGAGTTTTTGATGAAACTGTGGCAGATAGTATTGTTTGAGAACAATGTTATGTTTGGGGATGTATTTTACTTGCAGAAATGGGGGACCGCGATGGGTTCAAACGTGGCCCCGCCCTACAAAAATATATTTATGTCATCATTTGAAGAAACCGTGTCTACAATAATACACACATCCGGGCACATTAATTGATATGGAAAATATTTACTGACAACATTTTCCGTGTATGGAACCTTCTTTGAACAACTAAATATGGCTTGTGCTGGTTTTAAAATTCACCATAAGTCGACCATCCCGAACAGGATACTTTTTCTTGCCATTGCCATTTCACTTTCATCAATATCACCACTCCATTTCTCAGTTAAAATACCCGGTTCTGGAACAGGTGAAAAGACCGAGAAGAGGTGGTGATATAAAAAACCATCTGCTGCGAAGAGAGGTTTATTATATACATACACTAAGTACTAGAGTTGAGCGAACACCTGGATGTTCGGGTTCGAGAAGTTCGGCCGAACTTCCCGGAAATGTTCGGGTTCGGGATCCGAACCCGATCTGTACTTCGTCCCGAACCCGAACCCCATTGAAGTCAATGGGGACCTGAACTTATCGGCACTAAAAAGGCTGTAAAACAGCCCAGCAAAGAGCAGCAACATGTAGGCAAATCCCCTGCAAACAAATGTGGATAGGGAAATGAATAAATAAAATAATAAAAATAACCAATATCAATTGGAGAGAGGTCCCATAGCAGAGAATCTGGCTTCACGTCACCCACCACTGTAACAGTCCATTGTCAGATATTTAGTCCCAGGCACCCAGGCAGAGGAGAGAGGTCCCTTAACAGAGAATCTGGCTTCATGTCAGCAGAGAATCAGTCTGCATGTCATAGCAGAGAATCAGGCTTCACGTCAGCCACCACTGTAACAGTCCATTGTCAAATATTTAGGCCCAGGCAGAGGAGAGAGGTCCTGTAACAGAGAATCTGGCTTCATGTCAGCAGAGAATCAGTCTGCATGTCATAGCAGAGAATCAGGCTTCACGTCAGCCACCACTGTAACAGTCCATTGTCATATATTTAGGCCCAGGCACCCAGGCAGAGGAGAGAGGTCCCGTAACAGAGAATCTGGCTTCATGTCAGCAGAGAATCAGTCTCCATGTCATAGCAGAGAATCAGGCTTCACGTCAGCCACCACTGTAACAGTCCATTGTCATATATTTAGGCCCAGGCACCCAGGCAGAGGAGAGAGGTCCCGTAACAGAGAATCTGGCTTCATGTCAGCAGAGAATCAGTCTGCATGTCATAGCAGAGAATCAGGCTTCACGTCAGTCACCACTGTAACAGTCCATTGTCATATATTTAGGCCCAGGCACCCAGGCAGAGGAGAGAGGTCCCGTAACAGAGAATCTGGCTTCATGTCAGCAGAGAATCAGTCTGCATGTCATAGCAGAGAATCAGGCTTCACGTCAGCCACCACTGTAACAGTCCATTGTCATATATTTAGGCCCAGGCACCCAGGTAGAGGAGAGAGGTCCCGTAACAGAGAATCTGGCTTCATGTCAGCAGAGAATCAGTCTCCATGTCATAGCAGAGAATCAGGCTTCACGTCAGCCACCACTGTAACAGTCCATTGGCATATATTTAGGCCCAGGCACCCAAGCAGAGGGGAGAGGTCCCTTAACAGAGAATCTGGCTTCATGTCAGCAGAGAATCAGACTGCATGTCATAGCAGAGAATCAGGCTTCATGTCAGCCACCACTGTAACAGTCCATTGTCATATATTTAGGACCAGGCACCCAGGTAGAGGAGAGAGGTCCCGTAACAGAGAATCTGGCTTCATGTCAGCAGAGAATCAGTCTGCATCTCATAGCAGAGAATCAGGCTTCACGTAAGCCACCACTGTAACAGTCCATTGTCATATATTTAGGCCCAGGCACCGAGGCGGAGGAGAGAGGTCCTGTAACAGAGAATCTGGCTTCATGTCAGCAGAGAATCAGTCTGCATGTCATAGCAGAGAATCAGGCTTCACGTCAGCCACCACTGTAACAGTCCATTGTCATATATTTAGGCCCAGGCACCCAGGCAGAGGAGAGAGGTCCCTTAACAGAGAATCTGGCTTCATGTCAGCAGAGAATCAGTCTGAATGTCGTAGCAGAGAATCAGGCTTCATGTCAGCCACCACTGTAACAGTCCATTGTCATATATTTAGGCCCAGGCACCCAGGCAGAGGAGAGAGGTCCCTTAACAGAGAATCTGGCTTCATGTCAGCAGGGAATCAGTCTGCATGTCATAGCAGAGAATCAGGCTTCACGTCACCCAACATTGGAACAGTCCATTGTCAGATATTTAGGCCCCGGCACCCAGACAGAGGAGATGTTCATTCAACTTTGGGTTGCCCCGCAATATAATGGTAAAATGAAAATAAAAAGAGGATTGAATGAGGAAGTGCCCTGGAGTACAAAAATATATGGTTAAGGGGAGGTAGTTAATGTCTAATCTGCACAAGGGATGGACAGGTCCTGTGGGATCCATGCCTGGTTCATTTTTATGAACGTCAGCTTGTCCACATTGGCTGTAGACAGGCGGCTGCGTTTGTCTGTAATGACGCCTCCTGCCGTGCTGAATACACGTTCAGACAAAACGCTGGCCGCCAGGCAGGCCAGCACCTCCAAGGCATAAAAGGCTAGCTCTGGCCACGTGGACAATTTAGAGACCCAGAAGTTGAATGGGGCCGAACCATCAGTCAGTACGTGGAGGGGTGTGCACACGTACTGTTCCACCATGTTAGTGAAATGTTGCCTCCTGCTAACACGTTGCGTATCAGGTGGTGGTGCAGTTAGCTGTGGCGTGTTGACAAAACTCTTCCACATCTGCCATGCTAACCCTGCCCTCAGAGGAGCTGGCCGTGACACAGCTGTCTTGGCGACCTCTTGCTCCTCCTCTGCCTTGCCCTTGGGCTTCCACTTGTTCCCCTGTGACATTTGGGAATGCTCTCAGTAGCGAGTCTACCAACGTGCGCTTGTACTCGCGCATCTTCCTATCACGCTCCAGTGCAGGAAGTAAGGTGGGCACATTGTCTTTGTAGCATGGATCCAGCAGGGTGCAACCCAGTAGTCCGCACACGTTAAAATGTGGGCAACTCTGCTGTCGTTGCGCAGGCACTGCAGCATGTAGTCGCTCATGTGTGCCAGGCTGCCCAGAGGTAAGGACAAGCTGTCCTCTGTGGGAGGCGTATCGTTGTCGTCCTGCCTTTCCCCCCAGCCACGCACCAGTGATGGGCCCGAGCTGCGTTGGGTGCCACCCCGCTGTGACCATGCTTCATATTCATCCTCCTCCACCTCATCCTCGTCCTCCTCGTCCTCCAGTAGTGGGCCCTGGCTGGCCACATTTGTACCTGGCCTCTGCTGTTGCAAAAAACCTCCCTCTGAGTCACTTCGAAGAGACTGGCCTGAAAGTGCTAAAAATGACCCCTCTTCCTCCTCCTCCTCCTCCTCCTCCTGGGCCACCTCCTCTTCCAACATCGCCCTAAGTGTTTTCTCAAGGAGACATAGAAGTGGTATTGTAACGCTGATAACGGCGTCATCGCCACTGGCCATGTTGGTGGAGTACTCGAAACAGCGCAACAGGGCACACAGGTCTCGCATGGAGGCCCAGTCATTGGTGGTGAAGTGGTGCTGTTCCGCAGTGCGACTGACCCGTGCGTGCTGCAGCTGAAACTCCACTATGGCCTGCTGCTGCTCGCACAGTCTGTCCAGCATGTGCAAGGTGGAGTTCCACCTGGTGGGCACGTCGCATATGAGGCGGTGAGCGGGAATGCTGAAGTTACGCTGTAGCGCAGACAGGCGAGCAGCGGCAGGATGTGAACGCCGGAAGCGCGAACAGACGGCCCGCACTTTATGCAGCAGCTCTGACATGTCGGGGTAGTTGTGAATGAACTTCTGCACCACCAAATTCAGCACATGCGCCAGGCAAGGGATGTGCGTCAAACCGGCTAGTCACAGAGCTGCAACGAGATTTCGCCCATTATCGCACACCACCAGGCCGGGCTTGAGGCTCACCGGCAGCAACCACTCGTCGGTCTGTTGTTCTATACCCCGCCACAACTCCTGTGCGGTGTGGGGCCTGTCCCCCAAACATATGAGTTTCAGAATGGCCTGCTGACGTTTACCCCGGGCTGTGCTGAAGTTGGTGGTGAAGGTGTGTGGCTGACTGGATGAGCAGGTGGAAGAAGAGGAGGAGGAAGTCGAGTAGGAGGAGGTGGCAACAGGAGGCAAAGAATGTTGCCCTGCGATCCTTGGCGGCGGAAGGACGTGCGCCAAACAGCTCTCCGCCTGGGGCCCAGCTGCCACTGCATTTACCCAGTGTGCAGTTAGGGAGATATAGCGTCCCTGGACATGCTTACTGGTCCACGTATCTGTGGTTAGGTGGACCTTGCCACAGATGGCGTTGCACAGTGCACACTTGATTTTATCGGATACTTGGTTGTGCAGGGAAGGCACGGCTCTCTTGGAGAAGTAGTGCCGGCTGGGAACAACATACTGTGGGACAGCAAGCGACATGAGCTGTTTGAAGCTGTCTGTGTCCACCAGCCTAAATGACAGCATTTCATAGGCCAGTAGTTTAGAAATGCTGGCATTCAGGGCCAGGGATCGAGGGTGGCTAGGTGGGAATTTATGCTTTCTCTCAAATGTTTGTGAGATGGAGAGCTGAACGCTACCGTGTGACATGGTTGAGATGCTTGGTGACGGAGGTGGTGGTGTTGGTGGTACATCCCCTGTTTGCTGGGCGGCAGGTGCCAACTGTTCCTCCAGAGGCGGAGGAAGAGGCCGAGGCGGCAGCAGCAGAAGAGGCCGAGGCGGCAGCAGCAGAAGAGGTAGCAGGGGGAGCCTGAGTGACTTCCTTGTTTTTAAGGTGTTTACTCCACTGCAGTTCATGCTTTGCATGCCAGGGAACTCCTTGAAGCTGCCTTTGGGGTGCTCGGTCCCAGATGGCGGCGGTCAGTAGCAGGCGGAGTCTCTTGGCGGCGGGTGTTCTGCTTTTGCCCACTGCTCCCTCTTTTGCTACGCTGTTGGCTCGGTCTCACCACTGCCTCTTCCTCCGAACTGTGAAAGTCAGTGGCACGACCTTCATTCCATGTGGGGTCTAGGACCTCATCGTCCCCTGCATCGTCTTCCACCCAGTCTTGATCCCTGACCTCCTGTTCAGTCTGCACACTGCAGAAAGACGCAGCAGTTGGCACCTGTGTTTCGTCATCATCAGAGACATGCTGAGGTGGTATTCCCATGTCCTCATCATCAGGAAACATAAGTGGTTGTGCGTCAGTGCATTCTATGTCTTCCACTGCTGGGGAAGGGCTAGGTGGATACCCTTGGGAAACCCTGCCAGCGGAGTCTTCAAACAGCATAAGAGACTGCTGCATAACTTGCGGCTCAGACAGTTTCCCTGGTATGCATGGGGGTGATGTGACAGACTGATGGGCTTGGTTTTCAGGCGCCATCTGTGCGCTTTCTGCAGAAGACTGGGTGGGAGATAATGTGAACGTGCTGGATCCACTGTCGGCCACCCAATTGACTAATGCCTGTACCTGCTCAGGCCTTACCATCCTTAGAACGGCATTAGGCCCCACCAAATATCGCTGTAAATTATGGCAGCTACTGGGACCTGAGGTAGTTGTTATACTAGGACGTATGGCTGTGGCAGAACGGCCACGTCCTCTCCCAGCACCAGAGGGTCCACTAACACCACCACGACCATGTCCGCGTCCGCGTCCTTTACTAGATGTTTACCTCATTGTTATCGTTCACCACAACAACAAAAATATTATTTGGCCCAATGTATTGAATTCAAATTCAGGCCTTTTTTTAAAGACACCTAACACTATCTGGCTATCTATTTAGGTACCGTATTACACTACTACAGGCACAGCAGTAACCATAGATTTAGCTGACTATACATTTAAGGCCTATTATTTAGGCGCTGGGTGACAGGTATACGTTTACAGACAGTATTAGACTAGGATATGCACAGTAGCGTGTGTGTGAAGTTATTGAGAATGACCCTATCTGCACCTTGAATCTAATATACCCTTTTAGGGATAAATTTAAAGTAGGCCTGATACAGCAGAAACCACTAATTTAGAGAATTGCTAAATTGGGAATTGTATTTCAACCCAGAACAAAAACTGTGCTTTGACGGACACTAAATAACTTGACCAGCTACAGCAATAACCACAGATTTAGCAGACTACAAATTTGAGGCCTATTATTTAGGCGCTGGGTGACAGGTATACGTTTACGGACAGAATTAGACTGGGATATGGCCAAAAAATAACCACACTATTGATGGTTAAATGCACTTGGTGTGACAGCTTGACCAACCACACTATTGAGGGTTAAATGCACTTGGTGACAGGCTCAGCTTGCCCCTGATGTCGTATATGGCCAAAAAATAACCAGACTATTGATGGTTAAATGCACTTGGTGTGACAGCTTGACCCTGATGTAGGATTTAGCCAAAAAACAACTGCACTATTGAGGGTTAAATGCACTTGGTGACAGGCTCAGCTTGCCCCTGATGTAGTATATGGCCAAAAAATAACCAGACTATTGATGGTTAAATGCACTTGGCGTGACAGCTTGACCCTGAAGTAGGATTTAGCCAAAAAACAACCACACTACTGAGGGTTAAATGCACTTGTTGGCAGCTTGTGCTGGCGCACCACAAGACACAAAATGGCCGCCGATCACCCCAGAAAAAAGTGACTGAAAAACGCTCTGGGCAGCCTAAAAACAGTGAGCAATTCAATAGCAGCAGTTCAATGATCCACAGCTGCAGATCGATCTCTGAATGAAGTCTTTTGGAGGAGTTAATCACTGCCTAATCTCGCCCTAACGTCGCAGCTGCAACCTCTCCCTATACTGATCAGAGCAGAGTGACGGGCGGCGCTATGTGACTCCAGCTTCAATAGAGGCTGGGTCACATGCTGCACTGGCCAATCACAGCCATGCCAATAGTAGGCATGGCTGTGACGGCCTCTTGGGGCAAGTAGTATGACGCTTGTTGATTGGCTGCTTTGCAGCCTTTCAAAAAGCGTCAAGAAAGCGACGAACACCGAACCCGATCCTGGACTTTTACGAAAATGTCCGGGTTCGGGTCTGTGTCACGGACACCCCAAAATTCGGTACGAACCCGAACTATACAGTTCGGGTTCGCTCATCCCTACTAAGTACATTACAGCCCAGGGGACTTAATAGAGGATATGAGATTGCACATTTGATGTAAAGTGATATTTATTTATTTTGTTAAATGCTTCTTTTCCTCTGCCTCAGATGACAGGGTGAACTCGATTGTTCCGAAGTAGTTTGGTCTGTGGTGGAGAAAGGAAAGAAGAATTTAGGGGCAGTGAAATACAGAGACTTATGCAAGGAGGGGGGGGGGGCTATACTTTAAGATTTGGCATCTATCGATCTATCTATCTAATAATTCTGTCTATCCATCCTTCTATCCTCTCATTTATTAATCCAAACATTCATTCATCCTCTCATCCATGCATCTATCTATCCATCCAACCAACCAACCTTTGATCCATCCACCTATTAATCTTTCCATTCAAATATCCATGCATCAATCCATACATACATCCA
Organism: Bufo gargarizans; assembly: GCF_014858855.1. NCBI lineage: Eukaryota > Metazoa > Chordata > Amphibia > Anura > Bufonidae > Bufo > Bufo gargarizans. The sequence continues at coordinate 50,766,960 of NC_058089.1, forward strand.
ACGAAGCAGAAACCAATCATCCATCCGTCCATATATCCGTTTATCTATCATCCAATGATCCACTCAGCCAATCATCCATCCATTTACCTTGTGTCTCAGAGGACACAAGGTAAATACGGGCATGCCAAGGTAGTTTGTTCTGTGGTGGAAAACAGAATTTAGTATCAGTGAAATACAGGGAAATATGCAAGGGGGCTATATCTATCTATATATCATCTATCTATTATCTATATATCTATCAATCTATCTATCAATCTACCTATAAATCTATCTAATTTCGATCTATCTGTCGATCCGTCCTCCATCCATCCATTCATTCACACACCCAACCAACCATCAATCCATCCACCCATCAATCTTTCCATCCAACTATCTATCCATACATCCAACCAAGCAAAATGCAACCAACCAAGATCCACCCATCCATCAATCCAATTATCTACCATCCAGTGTTCTATCCATCCAACAAACCATCCTCAAATTCATTCATTCATATCATACTTCCATTTACATTTCGGCATGCAAGAGAATCATATATCCATTTACCTTGTTCATAGAACGGATTATGTCCTCACTTTTCCTAATTCCACTGTCACAGGCGACAGGGTGTATACGGTTGCTCCGCAGTAGTGTGATCTGTGGTAGAGAAAGGAAAGCAGAATTTAGGGCCAGTGAAATACAGTACTTATACAGGGGGGGGGGGGGGATATCATTTAAGATTTGGTATCTATCTATCTATCTATCTAATTATTCTGTCTATCCATCCTTCTATCCTTCTCTCATTTATGAATCCAAACATTCATTCATCCTCTCATCCATACATTCAACCAACCGACCTTCGATCCATTCACCTATTAATCTTTCTATTCAAATATCCATCAATCCATCCTTCCATCCACCCTTTCATCCATACATCCAGCCAAGCAAATATCAACTATCCATCCATCTATCATCCATGAATTAATTTATTTACCATCCAATGATCCATCCATCCAACCAGCCATACATCCTCCATTTCACCCATCCAATCATGCATCCATTTACCTTGTTCTTAGAGCGGCAGCATTTGCTTGACGTCATACCTGTTCCTGACTCCTCTGCCTCAGAGGACAGAGGTTGAACACGGTTGTGCCTTAGTGGTAGTTTGATCTGTGGTGTAGAGAGGAAAACAGAATTTAGGGGAAGTGAAATACAGGGACTTATGCAAGGGATAGGCTACATGGTTAAAACAGCCCCCATGACTATGTAGGGGCAAGCTTCACAGACTCTCAGAGCTCCCCTTAAAGACAGAAAAAACAGCTCTCTTTGCCTATCTAGGAGCTTCACTAAGGAAAAGTCAAACAGACTCCCTGAGCCCCTCTCATTAAAGACTGGATAGAGCGCTCCATTACATGTCCATAGCTTTATATACTGGTAAGAACTCATTAAAAGCATTTACTGGGAGCTGTAAAATGCCAATAATTACCACTTAAATAGTTTAGAAAAGCACCGCCAGCCTTAAAAAAATCATAGACACGTCAATTTTTATCACGTACACAGGAAAAAAGTTGCCCATTTTTATGGACTGTCTAGAAATTTCTGGACGGTTGGGAACCCCGATCCCTTCTCTATACTTCTCTCTATAATGAGTACAGGAAGGATACATCTACCCTCCTACCAATCCCCCATTCATCCAACCAACAATATATTTAATAATTCGTCCATCCACTTATCAGTCTATATATCAAAATATCTATGCATCAATCCATCCATACATCCAACCGAGCAGAAACCAATCATCCATCCGTCCATATATCCTTTTATCTATCATTCGATTCTCCACCCAGCCAATCATCCATCCATTTACCTTTGTCCAAAAAAAGCAGCTATTAAATAATGTCCTGGCTCTTCTTGGCTCCTCAACTTGTGCCTCGGAGGACACAAGGTATATATCGGCACGCCGAGGTAGTTTGTTCTGTGGTGGAAAACAGAATTTAGTGTCAATGAAATAGAGGGACACAACCATCAATCCATCCACCCATTCATGTTTTCCAATTATCCATCTATACATCCAATTAAGCAAAATCCAACCAACCAACATCCACCCATCCATCAATCTATCCATCCATCCAACCAACCATCCTCAAATTTATTTATTTATATCATACATCCATGTACCTTTCGGCGGCATTCAAATAAGATCCTGGCTTGCCCTAAATCCTCGACCTCGATGAACGGAAGTTTAGGCTGGGCGCGCCGATTTAGTTTGTTCTGTAGTGGAAAAAAGCAACAGAATTTAGGGTCAATGAAATACGATGATGCATGCAAGGGGGAGTGTTACATGGTTAAAAGAGCCCCTTTGCCTATGTAGGAGTTAGCTTTACTCAGGAAAAGTCAATATCTTTACCACTCCTTCATTTAAAGATAGGGCAGAGCATGCCTGAATCACTCTGCCTGATCATAGTGAGAACTGTGTGGCCATACAGTTAATGCTGCACAGTCCTCTTTATGCCCTCTCTGCTCTCATATCTATCGGTGAAGGAGGAATCAAGAGGGTTCAGCAAAGACAGCGGTAAAACCTAAAGTTTATGGGTCCCTAGGAGGTTTAGGTCACAGGAGGGGGTGATATGACCCTGGAACAGGGGGTGGTGACAAGTAGGGGGCTGTGCGACTTTCTTCTAGGTGATCTATCTGGTATTTTGTATGTGTTAGGGTTAGAGTTAGGGTTGTCCTGGTGGTGGGCATGGATGCTAGGGGTAGTTTGGAAGCAGGAACGGATTCACAACCAGAGTTTCTAACATTAAAGAGGTATTCCCATCTCGGACACTGGGGACACGCACCTATACTTAGAATGGCCACCCTTCATATATTCCTATGGGAGCTTTAAAAACAGTGGAGCAACACGCTGGGCTCCATTCACGTCTATGGGGCTGATGGAAATACCCCATCCATTCGTGAAGTTGCTGCCACATTCATCGGTCAATGGCCATGGCATAGCACAGTCCTACTCAAGTGAATGGATCTGGGCTGCAATACCAAGCACAGCCAACTATCTAATAGATGGCGCTGTGCTGGGTAAGCTGAGAGGACGAAACAGCCCCCTGACGCAACTGATCTGCAGGGTGTCAGTGTTCAAATATTGATGACCTATCCAGAGGATTGGCCGTCAATATCAAATTTTTTTATATTTTATTCACATATTCCCACAGCACTTTGTAGACATTTTCCGCACTTTTCGTCCCCACTGGAGCTCGCAATCTAAGTTCCCTATCAGGAAACCCACACAAAACCGGGGAGAACATATAAACTCCATGCAGATGTTGTCCTTGGTCAGATTTGCACCCAGGGCCCCGGCGCTGCGAGGAACCAGCGCTGTCCTCTGCTAGCACCGGGCTCCTGGCTTTGTCTGAAACCAGAGAATCTCTAGTTGTCATAAAACTACAACTCCCAGCGTGCTCCTATGGTTGAAGAGCACCGCTGGTAATAATTCAGAATAATCCTAATCAATCAGTAAATAAAATCCAGTTACAAGGAATGTGTCCAAAAAAAAGTAAAAAATTTGCAAAACCCACTATCTGCTCCTATACAAGCCCCAGAGCATTATGGGTAAAATCAGGCTCCAAGAGCGATGACATCACGGTTAGAACTCTGGTAAAAGGAGAATGGCTGTTACTATGGTAACCAGGTGACAGACGGTGGAGGAAAACTGAACTGTGGAAATCAAACAAACAGACTTTATGTTTTCTTATCTTTTTACCCTTTTTGACTCCTCTTAAACTTTGCAGATGGTAAATTTGGGAGAAATAGGCTCCAGAACAGAGCAGGACCGCCCATTTAGCCCCGCCCATTTTAGTCTAGCACAGCCTGAATATGCAGGGACTGTCTCTGCAAATTCAGGACTGCGGGTCACTATGCTCTGGGTGCAGGGAGAGGGTCTGGGGGCAAATACAACATCTGGAAATCGTATTCCTGTCCCTGGACACACAGTTCTGTGGACAATCTACAATCATCCTCAATTTTTACAGGACTGTAATAATCTCTGGAAATCTCAGCAGTAATAATATAATAATCCTAATACCAGGAAATAAAATCTACTTACAAGAAATCTGTCCATATTACTTCAGCAAATAAGCAACAGCAAACTCTCCAATCTTCACTCTCTATCTCTCCTATACAACCCTCGGAGCGTTCTGGGTGACACCCCTTTATATAGCAGTGATGACATCACAGTAGTGCTTATGACATCATAGAACAGGGTTTTCATGGTGACCAGGTGCTTCTATGGGCGGAGCTTAAGAACACCTGCCAGTTTCTTATATGTTATTACCATCTGGAACCACGCACATGAATATCTAATAAAATAGTGATGCTTTATTGAGGTGGAAATGGCAATAGCGCTCAGTAAAGAGCCAGGCGCGTGATCAGGAACTGACACATGACACAGGCTCTCTGTAAGATCAGTTATTGGCCACAGTCAGGCATCGTTATCACTTCCCAGTGCTTGCACAACAAGTACCAGCAATCCCAGCCAGCCATATTTGATTCCCTATACCCTGAAAAGCTATCAACTCACTTCTTTATTACGCTTTGAAGGCAGGGGCGGGCTGGGCCGGGGGGCAGGGCCACAGGCGGCGCGGCCCTGGATGTAATTGCGGCCGTGCTGTGGGGCAGGGGAGGGAGAGGCGTGTCCCTCCCCTGTTCTTCTGATAGGCTGCAGGCACTAATGCCTGCAGCCTATCAGAGGCCGGCTCAGGCAGCGCCATGACGTCATTATCATCGCGACGCCGGAGCCGGCAGCACATACACACAGCAGGGACACAGGCCGGCATCGCTGCTGATGGAGGTAAGTCTATATTTTTTTTTCTTCTTTGCGGGGGGCTGGCACTATGGGGGGAGATCTGGCTCTATGGGGGTGGGGGAGATCTGGCTCTATGGGGGGGGGGGCGATCTGGCTCTATGGGGGGGGAGATCTGGCTCTATGGGGGGGAGATCTGGCTCTATGGGGGGAGATATGGCACTATGGGGGGAGATCTGGCACTATGGGGGGGAGATCTGGCACTATGGGGGGAGATATGGCACTATGAGGGGGAAATCTGGCACTATGGGGGAGATCTGGCACTATGGGGGGGAGATCTGGCACTATGGTGGGAGATCTGGCACTATGGGGGGAGATCTGGCACTATGGCGGGGAGATCTGGCACTATGGGGGGCACTATAGGGGGAGATCTGGCCCTATAGGGGGGCACTATAGGGGGAGCTTGCACTATGGGGGGCACTATCGGGGGAGCTGGCATTATGGGGGGCACTATAGGGGGAGCTGGCATTATGGGGGGCACTATAGGGGGAGCTGGCACTATGGGGGGCACTATAGGGAGAGCTGGCAATATGGGGCACTATAGGGGGAGCTGGCACTATGGGGGGCACTATAGGGGGAGCTGGAACTATGGGGGGGGACTATAGGGGGAGCTGGAACTATGGGGGGGACTATAGGGGGAGCTGGAACTATGGGGGGGACTATAGGGGGAGCTGGAACTATGGGGGGGACTATAGGGGGAGCTGGCACTATGGGCGGGCACTATAGGGGGAGCTGGCACTATGGGGGACTATAGGGGGGGCTGGCACTATTGGGAGAGCTGACACTATGGGGGGGCTGGCACTATGGGGGGAGGGCTGGCACTATGGGGGGGAGGGCTGGCACTATTAGAGGAGCTGGCACTATTGGAGGAGCTGGCACTGTGGGGGCATTTCTTACTGGCACATTATGGGGGGGCACCATGGGGGAGAGGAGCACTATGGGGGTAACTGGGGGCTCTAAAGGGGCTTTTTTTTATTATTGGCACATTCTGGGGGGGCACTATAGGGGAGAGCAGCACTATGGGGCATCTGGTGCTACTATAGGGGCATTATTTGGGGGCACTATGGGGAAGTGGGGGCTCTAAAGGGGCCTTTTGTATTGGAACATTATGGGGGGCACTATGGCATTTGGTGGCACTAAGGGGGCATTTTTTACTGGCACATTATGGAAGGCACTATAGGGGAGAGCGTCACTATGGGGAGTGAGCACTATTGGGGCATATGGTGGCACTAAGAAGGGGCATTTTTTACTGGTACATTGTGGGGGAGAGGAGCACTATAGGGGCATCTGCTGGGGGCACTAAGGGGCATTTTTTTTACTGGCATATTATGGGGACACTATGGGGAAGGGGGAGAGGAGCAGTATGAGGGCATTTACTGGGGCACTATATAGGGGTATTTTATACTGGCATACATTGTGGGGACATTAGCTCAACTGCGGGCACTAAGCGGGGGTATTTCATGTACTGTCATATTATAGGGAAAATTAGTACTACTAGGGGGTATTATGGGGAGCTTTACTACTACTAGGGGCTATGAAGAACATGATTACTAGGGCACTATAGGGGCATTATTGCTACTAAGTGTGCTCTGGCAGAGAATTATTTCTATTGGTGGGATTTTGGGGAGCACTGTTACTTTGGGGGCACCCTGGCATAGTATCAGCTTAGCACAATTATTTTTGGGGGACATTATCTTTATACTATTAGTGTCTGGGCGCAGTTATTTTTTAGAGCACTGTGTGCCAATAATTGTTTAAGGGGGCACTATCTGTGTGGTAGTAGTATTTCCAGGCGGATTGTTTCTGCAGTATAGTATTGGGGGCATAGCGGGTACAGTATTGGGGGCACTATCTGTGTGGTAGTAGTATTTCCAGGGGGACTGTTTCTGCAGTATAGTCTTGGGGGTGGCAGGAAACTAATGTCTGTTTCTCAATCTCTGCAGAGAAGGGAGATGGCAGAAAAATCATCATGGCGGTCTGGTCTGAATGGAGAAGATGAGGAAAGAGAACGTCTACAACAAAGGTGACATCACTGGATGTAAGAGGTATGTGGCGCTATGTAGGAGAAGAGATGCTCCGGCTCCTCCACCTGACATCTGCAGAAGGAGGATTCAGAACTGGGTGAGGATGACGAAAGGGGGCAGCAGGCCACGGGCGGGTGGCAGATGGTGGGGGGAACCACAGGCCTTGAGCAGGATCAGGGTAGGGAGGAGAGCGGAGGAGCTTCCTGGCTGTAGCTTGTTATATAAGCAGGCAGTGCAGCCAGGACGGCCTCCCCTCTCCGTATGATGTGTAGAGACAGGCCGCAACTATAGAATGTCAGCTGTAAAGTGTGTGTTGGGAGTGGCCTATTATATGTAGGAGGGGCTTTTAATGATGGGCGGGGCTAAAAATGGGCCACTTGACTAGATTTGCCCCCCAGGACTAAGGCTGCCAGTCCTCCCCTGTTTGAAGGGTTAACTTGCACTGTGGTTTATGCCGTTGTTTACTCTTATACTGTTTCACATTGTTGAACTGCATTTATATGTTTATTGTAATACCGTATGATCTGTTCATTTGCACTGTTATTAAATTATATTTGCACTGCTCTGTGGAAAGGCTTACTGCACAGTCAGCTAATAGCGAGAGACTTTATGACATGGAAAAAAATGACACACTAACCTTCTGACAGGTTTAGCGCTGTTGTTTATGTCTGAAGGCTTGTTTATGTCTGCTTAATCATTCCCATAGACTTGCATTAAGGCTCTATACTAATCTATCACAGACAGAAACTGCAACAATGTTTCTGTTTAGGGCTCATGCACACGAACGCATGTGCTCTGTGCATGTATTGTGGACCGCAAACGGTGGGTCCAATATATACGGGCACTGGTCGTGTGCACTCTGTCCTGCGGAAGCGGACACATTGACTTGAATGGGTCCGCGATCTGCAAGATACGGAAAAAGATAAGACATGACCTACCTTTTGCAGAGCAGAGGCCCATGGAAACACTGAAGCACTTCCATGGTCTTTCAGGTCCATGTCTTCGCAATACAAAAGAATAGGACATGTCCTATCTTTTGCAGTAGCTTGCAGATCGCGGACCCATTCAAGTCAATGGGTCCGCGTCCGCAGTACACAGTGCACACGGCCAGTGCCCATGCATTGCGGACTGCTATTTATGATCCAGAGCATGGGCATAGAGCCCATATGTTCATGTGCACAAGTCCTTATGCTGTGCTTCTTCACTTCACCGCTCCCTCTAGAAGGTTCTGATTCAGCTAGAGACTGTATAGAAGGAGAGAAGCCCTTAGTGGTCTGTAGATAGGGAACAGTGTTTAGCAAAAGAGACTCTGCCAGACTGCATGAGTGACCAGAAGAAGGCGCTGAGACGGGAATACTCTGCCACAGATAATGGATCACCAGTTTTGTGACCATGGAGGCAGCCGGACGACTGAGCCACAGACCCTGGGCATCCAGCATTTGGCCATGGAACCATCCCTCTGAGCACGATAGGACAGCTAGCTCAGGCATTTCCTAGGCACAGAACCTTCTGCTGCCAGAGAGGAGACTGGAGAAGCCAGCTCAGTGCCTCGCCTGGATTTTTTTGCGCTTGAGTTCCTCCAATAAAGAAGCACACTGGTTTACTGCAGGCCCTGACATTTTGGACTTTTTGACTTTAGCCTGTTCTGACTTCTGCCTAATCTCTGTACTGACCTGCTTGTCCTGACCTTGGCCTGTCCCTCACTACAGTTATGCCTGATGCATTGGTCCTCTGCACCGGTGTCTTTTGACATGGTCAACAGTCAACACTCAACCAGAGATTACTCCAAGAGCTAGCGGCTAGGTGGTTCCCCTGCAGCGAAGTCCAGATCCCTGTGTAGGGTTTAAAGGGTGAATACTAGGGGGGACAACTAAACAAATTTGTTTTAGTGGCACACCAGATCCACAGACACTTCGTAATATGGAGATCCCATGGCTATGTGCTTCATTTTGTAAATATACGTAGGATGAATGCGGCTGAAACATCTGAGCTCAATATTCAGGAGGGAGGTCCTACTTTTGGCCATATAGTGTATATTATAGCATCTCCTAGAAGCAATGCTCATAGGGTAGAATACTTTTCATGGAGCATTTATTTATTTTAAGCACTTATATAGTGCTGACATATTCCACAGCACTTTACAGACTTTAGCATCAAGCTGTCCCCACTGGGGGTCACAATCTAAGTTCCCTATCAGTATGTAAACACGGGGAGAACATACAAACTCCATGCAGATGTTGTCCTTGGTCAGATTCGAATCTAGGACCCCAGCACTGCAAGGCACCAGTTCTAACCACTGAGCCACTGTGCTGCCCATGGAGCATACTACAATTTGACATACTTAAGAACAGTGTGAGTCCATAGACCTCTGTTCATCACTTGTATGGACCTATAATACGATTGTGTACATGAACCCTGTGCCTACTATTTTCCAGCTGACCTGTATATAGTTATAATTTCTGGACCTCTGGAGTGGGAGTGGAGCTTCGGCATTTCTCGCTTTAGTTATTTTTGGTTTTCTCTCTTAAAGGTTTTCTGCAGTTCTTTTTTTACTGATGATCTATTCTCTGGATAGACAATGGCATCAGCATCTGATTGGTGGGGGTCCGACATCCAGGACCCCCACGACCAGCTGTTTGAGAACATAGGGGTGCTCTCAGGCCCAGTGACATCACGACTAGTATCACTGGCCTGGGTGCGGCTAGCTCCATTCAAGTGACCGGGACCCCGCTGATCAGATGCTGATGATCTATCCAGAGGATAGATCATCAGTAAAAAAAGAACTGCAAAATCCCTTTAATTCTTCCTTTCTAGTGTTGAGCGAACTTGTGTTTTAAGTTCGGCATCTAAAGTTCGGGTTATCGAAGAAGTGCGTTATGGATTCCACTACCACGGACCATAAAGGAATTTAGAATCCATAACGCGATTCTTCGATAACCCGAACTTTAGACGCCGAACTTAAAACACAAGTTCACTCAACACTATTCCTTTCTTAACAATCACATGGCCAGTTACTATAAACTCATGGTGTGTACACATTGGGGGTGCAGAGCTTTGACTTTGGAATAGCTGGAATCAATAGAGTTGTGATAGGATGAGTCAGGTGTTTACCTTTCTTTCTGGAAGTTTACCTGACGCAGAACCTGAAATAACCTGTGAATTATTGCCCAATATCCATAATTCTGAACCTTGCCAAACTCCAGCCCTTAGTGAGCCTTTAGCTACGCCCCTGCATAGTATATCATAGTACATCAGTATATTGAGCTATAGATATGCATTAAATAAAATCTTTATAATTCATTATGGTTTTCCAATTTGTCCTTAGAAAATGTTGGCTGTTTGTGGTTTTGGGATAAGTTGTCCCGAAAAAATAAAAATTCTGGTTGGCAACCCTGGTGAGAACTATCTTGACCATGTATAAATCTATGTGTGATGACACTTCTCACTTCGGCAGTACTCGCTTCCCCCACCACATACATGGTCCCAAACATGACCGTAGCATGTGATTATGTAAAGATATTATATTACTATGTAGTAGTCATGTAACCCTCTAAAGCAGAGATGCCAGCTAGTGACAGATAATATTCGAATTCGCAATATTTCGCACATTTTTAGCTGAATATTCGTCATAAATTCACGAATTCCAAAATTCGTGATTGCAAAAATAGGTAATGTAATATGCATGTATTGCGCACGCAATTTCATTACATATAACACACAATCACATGGCACTTTTTCACAGCACTTGTCTTTCTCTCATTTTTAGCGCACACACCTCTCTTTGCTTGGCTTCGGCCTTGACAAGATGAGGAATTTTTATAATTCCGGTCAAATCTCCAGGCCGTAATGGCACACATTCACTTTATTTATTTTTTATGTTCACTGTGTGTGCACTTTACATGTTTGATTTGTCACTAGGATTTTCAGGGCTGCGGCGCCCTTATGGGCAATCCTCTGAGGTCTAGGGAGTGGCCATTTTGGTTCCTCACCCCCCTGCCAAACTTCTTGGGCTCTCCCTCCAGGGAGAGTGCAGACCTTGTTGAAGCTTCTAGCTGACGCCTTGGGTGGCAGCCGAGGTGAAAGCCGGGAGCACAGACGGCCGTACCCTCGGCTTTGGCTGAGGGTTGCCATTTGTCCCAGTCCCTTGCGGGAGCCATAGTCCCAGAAGGATAGGGAATGGTTTATGGGGGGCCCTTCTCTTACAGAGAGGGCCTGCGATAGACCACAACCTAGTGCACGTTTTTGGGGTGGCACGCTGCACAATTTTGTTGCACGGGTGAAGAAAGCACGTACTTTGGGCATTCAATGAAACAAAAAGCTGGTCTTGTATGTCTCATAGTGCAAAAAGCTGCCATTGTAAGGTATGCTGACTGTACCCGTCTCATGGATAGGTTGTTGGTTTGCACATACCCAGCTTTTGGCATACAGCCTTTGTGTGCTTGTCTGTTCTTTATTGTGAGTTATAGATAATGATTTATTTTAAAAATAAAATAATATAGCATCTATAAAAATAAATTATTAATAATAGGTAGGAAAGTACTTATAATAAAAGTTAATTAATAATAGGTAAAATAATTACTATAAAAAAATAGGTATGGATGATAGCATAATAAGGATTAAGAGTAGGAGTAGCTATAATATAAGTGAGAAATCTAGGGCTAAAAAAAAATGTAGACTATTCGCTATTATGAAGATGTAGCAACACAATTGAGGAGGTGAACAGGAAAAGTCCAATATGTAGCTGCCACTTTAGCCCCTTGGCCCTGATCAAGCTGAGGGAGTGTGGACCAGCTGATCAGTGAGTCAATGTATGGATATAGAGCAAGTCTAGTGGAGGTAGAAGCAGCCTTCAGCTTATCAGAGGCCGGTGCAGGCGGCGCGATGATGTCATCACGCCGCCTGAGCCGTACAGCACGGGACACAGGCCGGAAGAGGCCTGCATCGCTGCCATCCTGATGGAGGTAAGTATAAGTGTTTATTTTTTTATATAGTACTGCTACTGGCACATGATTGGGGGGCATCTATGGGGGCACCTGTTACTGGCACATGATTGGGGGCATCTATGGGGGCACCTGTTACTGGCACATTATTGGGGGGCATCTATGGGGGAACTTGTTACTGGCACATGATTGGGGGGCATCTATAGGGGCACTTGTTACTGGCACATGGGATTGGGGTGCATCTGTGGGGGCACTTTCTACTGGCACATGACTGGGGGGCATCTATGGGGGCACGTGTTATTGGCACATGATTGGGGGGCATCTATTGGGGGATCCCTAGTGTGGTCCGTGGCTCGGTGAGGAGACCGAGGACGACATTCTCCTGGGCGATGAGCAGGAGCCAGGGTGCTCCACTGCTTCCAATTTAGTGCAAATTCATGCTCCAGTGTTTGAAGAGGGACCCCCGTATAAAAAGCATAAAGGGCAAGGACCAGTACTGGGTGGCAACGTACTTAGACCCCCGGTACAAACACAAAATGGCAGACTTGTTACCAGCATCACAGAGGGCTGTCAGAATGCAGCATTTCCAGGCCTTGCTGCTAGAGATGCTGCATTCTGCTGTTATGGGCGCTGGCAGAGGAATTTCCACCCACTGCGAAACAGGTGCGGGTACCAATCCTGCAAGAAGAGGGCGGTTTGAAGATGTGTTGGTCACTTCAGATATGAGATCATTCTTGCAACCAACCCATCGACAGCCGCCCTCCGGATCCAGCCTCAGGGAACGCCAAGACTGACAGGTGTCCGACCACATCGGATTAACGGCCGATGTGGACGCTCTGAGAAGCGAGGAACCCCTGAACTACTGGGTGTGCACGCTTGACCTGTGGCCAGAGCTGGCACAATTTGCCATGGAACTCTTGGCTTGCCCCTTGTCGAGTGTCATGTCCAAAAGGACGTTCAGCGCAGCAGGGGGGATCGTGACCGATAAGAGCACTCACCTAGCTCACGACACTGTGGACTACCTCACATTTCTAAAAATGAATGAGGCATGGTTCTCAGAGGAATTCAACACCTGTGACGACCACGTGTAATTGAATTTCCTCATGCCAGCCCACACATATCTGCCACCACCCAGAACAAAGGATGGTCCTTGTCTTATGTATATACAGTGGCATAAAAGGCTTTTTCTGTCAGGTGAATGCCTTATTTTGGAGGCCTGTACTCCAGTGGCCTACAGTAAAAAAAAAAAATCCAGTGACCGCCAAATGTACCTCAAGCCACATCATCACAAGTTCTTTTCTGTCAGGTAAATGCCTAATTTTTTGGGGTCTGTACTGGCCTACAGTAAAATTTGTATTTAGTGACCGCCTAATGTACCTCCAGCCACATAATCACTTGTTCTTTCTGTCAGGTGAATGCCTAATTTTTGGGGCTTGTACTCCCGTGGCCTAAAATAAAAAATTTCAAGGCTCCAGCAGGGCACATTTTTGAGAGTTTCCCTTTCCCTGATTAAAATACATCTTTTTTGTGGGAATTTTTGCTAATGATCTCCCTCTAGTATGTCACTGTCCATGTTGTTGGATTATTTGTGCACTTCTAGTAAGTATTTAGTGGCTGCAAATATGACCTGATGGTTTTTCATGTTCGCCTGCTACTAAAGTCAATGGGGCCGATGTTCATCCATCATTACATATTAAGTCTCTAGCACGGCACAGAGGCAATTCTTTCCTGCTCACATAAAGCACAGAGGAATTGATCCTGGTCACATAAGGCACAGAGAAATTGATCCTGTTTGTGATGCCAAAATTATATGCAACGTCCGGGACCGCAGCTGCAATGTGTGAGTGTGGTGGCCTGATGGGTGTAGTAGGTGATACTTACATTTCTGCAGCTCCCTGGGCCGGCGTGCAGTGACAGGAAAGAAGGCACCAGATTCCTTTAGGGCACACTCTGCTTGATAAAGGGATGTATTACTTCTTGGGAATTGGACATTTATGTCTATCGCCTTATTCCGTCCCCTTTATTATGTTCCTAGACTGTTGTCTTTGTTTCCCATATAACCCACTTATTCTGTGTATTATATACACCCCCTCCAGTCCTTCATACACCCCAGGAGTAACATACAACCCTTGCAGATACTTATATATAAGAATACTTTACTGATAACATAGAGATGACAAAGCAATAGATATTACACGTAGATACAGATAAAGACATTACATAGAGTAGAGGACACCACCACACACAGCTGCCTCTGTTCCTGTTCTCCCTGGATGCTAGCAATGTGGGCTACATCACCATTTAAACACACAATGGGACAATAGAAACACACCCACACAAAATCCTCCCCTCTGCCGATGATGACCATTTGAACACAAGGGCGAATATAATTATCAAAGGCAGAGAAATACAGTTTTATAAAACATATCACAGGAACCCCAAAACATGCAATAACCCCATAACCAATATATCCTCGGAACCGGGGGATCTGGGTGAACCACATGTCCAAAATTCACCCACATCCGTTCAGTAGTTTGGAAGATACAGTTACACTGAAAATATACAAGTTATACAGAAAATAGTCACTAATAAATGTGTCCCCTGTTTGGTAGTTTCAAACTACTGAATGATGTCTCTGTGCACCAAATACAGGCAAGATAGCACCGTGTAGGAAAGTCAGAACAGTGTCTGTGAGTTAAAATGGCCGCTATCTATTGTTCTCACCATGTGCTTCATCCAAGCAAGTAAGGCAAATGATGCAATCCAGGGACAGAGGGCTCAGTCCCAAGTGCCTTAGGCAAATGTGGCTAATAATGTGTATGTATATACAATATGTCCAGATTCCACCAGTATACCCTCCACTGGATCCACATGCAACACGCCAGACCTGCAGGGTATAGCAAAGTGAGGTCACGGTTATGGGCAATCGAAGGTTACTCACTGTATTGGAGAACCCTGGGCAGGCGCGTGGTAGTGAAGGAGAGGTAGACACGGTTCCTCTGGGGCACACTCTGTATGGAGGGACCAGGCCTGATGGTGGATGAGGTGCCCTGGATGTTACAGGTATTTTGAGTGCCTGGGGCAAGGTCCCTTTTGGATTCGTGACGCCAGTGCCTTTGACGGTGGCACACCAGTTGGTAGTTGGAATGATTGAGGTACACAGGTATTATAGTGAACCAAAACGTTACTTTACTGAACAGTCCAACTTTGTACAGCAGGTGGTAACACAGTCCTTCAAATCACAGTTTCACAAGTAGGCTTTCTCAACAAAATGGCAGGTATTAATTATGCAAGATACGCAGAGGGTAAATTCACAAGCACTCAGAAGCAGGTTGTACCTTTCCTCAGAATTAGTGTACACTGTTCTTTCTAGAACTCCTGTCTGGCTTTCTATCCCAAGGCCCGGATGCCTAAAGGGTGGCTTAAATCCTTGGTTACTCTATCTTCCTCTGGTATTAATTAAATCCTTGCTTTCCTTTCTATTTGCATCTGCCCCTCAGGGTTACTTATCTTTCCCTGGATCTTCCTTACTTGGCTGGTGATTGACTGTGGATTTCTCCCAGGAGGTTCTGTCCTGCCACTGGGGTGACTTCAGAGCTAACTAAGGCTCTCTTGGCTTCAGGCAGGCTGGATCTCCTCACTAGCCTCCTGATCATAGCTAGCAGCCAGGGCTATCAAGCTGCATGTCAGGAGCAGGCTTTCTAACCTCTGTCTTCTCAGACTCCTGACTCTGCACTCCCCTCTCCCTGTGGGCCTGGACATTTATACTAGGGGCTCCCTATCTCCCTCTAGTGTCTGGGATGTCTAACTACACCCAACTAGGCCTGCTATTGCATCATACAGGGGTACATTACATATAAAAACACATTAGAAAATACATTAGATGCACAATTAAATATAACATTTCTGTTCCTTATGAGTAGGAGTAACGCGCACACCAATTGACCCTTGTGTAGTGCCCACCCCTACCTAGTGGGACACTACATACCCCCACGCTATAACGTTGCCCGTCCTCGGCGCAACATGGAGGGGCCCTGCCCAGCTGGATACTGCACCTGAAAAAGAGGAAATAATGCAAAGCAGGAAAATTCCATCTACATTTGCAAGAATACATTTTATGCATATATATCAGGCAGTTCTACTGGCTTAGGAACAAGTAATGGTGAAAAGGGGCGTCGTTCTCTTCTCTCAGGATAGCACAATGGGAACAGGGGCGCTGACCTGGCACAACGTAACAGTAAATACCAGGATAGTCCATAATAATACTTTTAAGTGCAAATTGTCCATAATAGAACAGTTGTAGTCCATAGAAAATGTAAAAACATTAAATAACAATTATTGGAGGCTCAAAGCATATAAAATGAGTCCGTACCCAGGTTCTTTTCTCATCTACCAAACAAGTAAGGATTTCCCAGGCAATAAAGCAAGAGGAATAGGATCACAGAGGCTCGCATATGGTGGAGTCCATCTCTGGGCACATTTCTTTAAAATAGTCGCAAAATCTCAGAGGCTCATGTGCATTTGAGTCTATCCCTGGGCCCAATTCTTGAAATTTAAGTTGCATAATAAAAATGACAGCACATAAAATAGTCCACATTATTTAAATGGCATACACATCAAAGTAAGTGCTGTAATACCCTCAATCAACCTGAAAAGGGGGTGAGAGGGTTAAAGGTGCAACATGAAAACAGGCACATCTGGGTTTTCACTCTGAGAAAGCAGGCAGGAGGTCCTGTAAACAAGATGGCCTTGCTGCATGTGGTATTTCAGTGGTTTGCTGCCTCCACTGAGCCGTGGGTAACTGGCAGCAGCAACAGAGGGCCAAAACAACGAAGGACTCCTGTCCTGGAAGGGTTAAATCTTCTTTATAGGATCCCTTGGCAAAACAAATCAAACATCAAGGGCCTAGCAGGCCAATTCACAGGGGCAAGTCATATCCACTAGGCATCTCAGTGGTGCTCCCTGGCTCCATTTGTATATTGGGCCTGTATTGAGGATCAACAGACGGATGTGCCCACAACACTGTAATGGGGGGCAACTGCAGCATAAACGGACCCCTAATAGGTATAGGCCCCATAGGCCTAGGGGTTATCAAAGTCGCTGACCTCACCGGTGCAGGCATGACAATCGTGGGCTGCTGTACTGGCCTGGGTACCGCTGCTGCAAGCGGTCCGGTGGGTTCTTGGACGACTGGCTCTGTGCGCCGGTGCACAGCGTAAGAAGACCTCACCGCAGGTGCCGATACTAAGGAGGGACGGCTGGAAGGGACAGGTACTCTCACCTTAGACCCGGAGACGTCCGAGTCCTTACGTCCACTTTCTTTTAGGTCAGGTGGAGTCTGGATCCTGGCGGAGGCAATCTGGCGTAGCTCCCGTAGTTTCATCTCCAGCCGCACGATCTGGTCGTCCAGGCTTTCGGAGTCGGGATCGCTGTTCTCCGCTGTCGCCGTCGGCACTTGGAAGGTGGGTGGCTCGTCCTGCGCAGCCGCTGCAGGCTCAGGTGAGGTGTCCGCTTTTCTCCCTCTCCGGATATTCTCCAGGGTAGCTCGGAATCTCTCGGCATCTTGAAGTTCACGTACGGTTTTCTCCCTGCGAGGCAGCTCAGGTGAGGGCCATGGGCTAACCCTCTTCTCCACCACTGTTGGTTGCCAGAATACATTCGGGCCAATGAAAGAGCCCCGTTCCTGAAAGGCATGATGGGCCGGTTCTGGAGAGCACACAGGTTCGCGCTCGCAGCCAGGGTGGTCCTCATCAAGGTCCCAGTCCTCCGATTTCTTTTTAGGACGGGACACGGCAGTGGCGTAGGGGCCTCGCAGGCCCTCAGCAGGGGTGAACTCAACCTCCTCTCCCTCGCGGAGGTTATGCAAATGTTCTGGGAGGTAGCTCCGCTTGACGGACCTCCGATTGACATATAAGTCTCTTCCGGTAAGATAGTCCTTTATGAAACCGAAGCCTCGGTCCTTGTCAAAGGCCACAACCAACCCCATTCTCCTTTCCAGGCGGGGTTGGGTGTCAGTGTGGCACTCATGAACGGTCTTTGCCAGTTCTTCGTAGTAGATTTTGGTATTAGTAGTCTTCTTTATTGCGGCCTCCCGAATCTCTGCCATCAACGCTGACCACTTGAACGAGGGCTGGAAGAAGTCTCTCCAAGAGCCATAGTAGGTCTCCGGTTGCGTCCTCGGTGGTGGGCAGGCGGGTCTCTCCGGTCCCGGAGAGTAGGCCGGTGGAGCGTCCTCTTGCTCTACACCAGTCACATTCATTGTTAACAAATCAGGCGCAGACATCTCAGCAGAGCAGTCCTCACTCCTCAACATGCTTGATCCTTCTCTGGAGAGCGACAGGGTGGCGCCAACAAGTTCAGACAGATCCTCCCATTGCACTGGGAGGCCACCCCCCAGGTACTCCAGTATGGGGGAGGCGGAGTCCATTTCAGCAGACATGCAAATGTCCAGACAGGGCGGTGGCGCCAGCATACAGCCTTCCCGCACTTTTCAGCAGAAGGCGCCAATTCTTACCGCCAATTCAGTATGAAGATGACGCAGCAAACAAATCCAATCAAGCTAAGCGGCCATCTTTGTGCAAAATCGCTGTCTATTCATTGACAGCAAGCGGTGGCTTAAATAAGCAGAAAACAGTCCATACAATGCAATCTTCACACCGCAATTATTACAGTTCACTTTGGCCCAGCAATTTTCAATAAAACAATTAGGGCTTGTCACTTTAAGGCAATTTACAGCACACAGTTTTTATATCCGCAATGGCGCAGGAATGTTCGTATCCTGTTCGTGACGCCAATTTATGCAACATGCCAGACCTGCAGGGTATAGCGAAGTGAGGTTACGGTTATGGGCAATCGAGGGTTACTCACTGTATTGGAGAACCCTGGGCAGGCGCGTGGTAGTGAAGGAGAGGTAGACACGGTTCCTCTGGGGCACACTCTGTATGGAGGGACCAGGCCTGATGGTGGATGAGGTGCCCTGGATGTTACAGGTATTTTGAGTGCCTGGGGCAAGGTCCCTTTTCGATTCGTGACGCCAGTGCCTTTGACGGTGGCACACCGGTTGGTAGTTGGAATGATTGAGGTACACAGGTATTATAGTGAACCAAAACATTACTTTACTGAACAGTCCAACTTTGTACAGCAGGTGGTAACACAGTCCTTCAAATCACAGTTTCACAAGTAGGCTTTCTCAACAAAATGGCAGGTATTAATTATGCAAGATACGCAGAGGGTAAATTCACAAGCACTCAGAAGCAGGTTGTACCTTTCCTCAGAATTAGTGTACACTGTTCTTTCTAGAACTCCTGTCTGGCTTTCTATCCCAAGGCCCGGATGCCTAAAGGGTGGCTTAAATCCTTGGTTACTCTATCTTCCTCTGGTATTAATTAAATCCTTGCTTTCCTTTCTATTTGCATCTGCCCCTCAGGGTTACTTATCTTTCCCTGGATCTTCCTTACTTGGCTGGTGATTGACTGTGGATTTCTCCCAGGAGGTTCTGTCCTGCCACTGGGGTGACTTCAGAGCTAACTAAGGCTCTCTTGGCTTCAGGCAGGCTGGATCTCCTCACTAGCCTCCTGATCATAGCTAGCAGCCAGGGCTATCAAGCTGCATGTCAGGAGCAGGCTTTCTAACCTCTGTCTTCTCAGACTCCTGACTCTGCACTCCCCTCTCCCTGTGGGCCTGGACATTTATACTAGGGGCTCCCTATCTCCCTCTAGTGTCTGGGATGTCTAACTACACCCAACTAGGCCTGCTATTGCATCATACAGGGGTACATTACATATAAAAACACATTAGAAAATACATTAGATGCACAATTAAATATAACATTTCTGTTCCTTATGAGTAGGAGTAACGCACACACCAATTGACCCTTGTGTAGTGCCCACCCCTACCTAGTGGGACACTACATACACTTCTACCCAACGAACATCCAGTACCTGACCATTAGTACATGTACATATAGAGACTTATGCATAAATAGCATATATAATCTACACGTCTGTAAACACGTTTAATGGAATACAATTGCAGACTACAAATATCTATATGTACACATATAAAGTCTACTTGGATATTATACTTATATTCATACACACAAAGCAGACATACAATATCACTTAGCTTGCTCCTGAAGTGCTGTTCGTCCAGGGGTTGCAGGAAGAGACCCTCCCCAAGTTTCACATAGCCTATATGTTCCTGTGTCTCAGCCCCCACCATCAACTGCACCCTATGACCACCTCAATCTTCCCAATCTGTTGGCCAAGTGAATGTTGTCCAACTGCTTTTCCCCCACTTTACAATGTGCCCTTCCTGCCTTTGATATGCTAACAAGGGACACAATGACCAAATGGCTTCTTTCCATACTGATATCACTTAATAGGTGAATCTCACTGAATAATATTAGTAATACAATATCATATTTGTGTGAACTGAGGGTCTGGCTGGGAATCACTGGTGTTGAGGGGTCTCCTGCCGGATGTTGGTTGAGGTACCCTAGATGGTACAGGGTTTTAGGTGCAGGGAAGGCAGGGTCCCTGGTGTTCGTGATGCCATCACCTTTGGGCGCAAATGAGGTGGTAGAATGAAGAGGACTTCGTTCAAATAAATAACTGGATCATTTACTGAGAATCAATTACCTTGAGGTGACCGTTCCAGGTTCAGTTATCATGGAGGTATTACGATATACATCTGCTCTTACTTGTGCTGTAATTCCAGGTAACAGGCTCAGGTGAGATACTCACAGGCTCCATGTTCTGATGACACTAATATATCAGAGTCCTGGTCCTATGCTGGTGTCAGAGTCCTTTATCTGTACTTATTAGGTAACTGGTCCACTTCCTAACAGCCAGGCACTGAATATAATATCATCTTCTATGTCTTTCTTCCTTTCTGCAACCTATAGGGTGGTCTTCCCTAGCGGCAGGCATCCATCTTCTGCTCCATTTTTTTAACTGGTTGTCATCAGAAACAGATCCACACGGTCCATAGAGGAGTGTGGTAAAACACAACTTTGCGCTTAGTTGTCAGGCTGTGTCCAGGTGCTTTGAGACTTCTCCTGATCACTGGGTGCTGTGGATTCCATGAGCTAAGACTGCTGCTATCTCCACTAGACTTGCTCTATACCCATGTCAGTGCTGGGTACCTTCTGATGATTCCTCTTCCAACCTTCCTCAGCCTGGCCACTGCCAAGGATGCTAAGGTGGTAGATATATGGTGGATTTTCATCTGACTCTCTTCAATGCACGCTACATGGTGGACTTTCATCTGACTCTCTTCACTGCACACTACCTCATCTCATCACCCTCCTGTGTCTAGCCTGTCCCTTTTATAGGGGAATGTACCAGCACTATGTAGTGGTGACTAATGTGAAATGCTGTACAGTTGATTGACTTTCGAGTTCTCCTCAGTGTCCCGTAAATCCCGTGCCTGCGCCGTCCTTTTAGCGCAGGCGCAGTGAGGAAGCCGGCAGCAGGAGTGCGTCCTTCACTCACTGCGCCTGCGCCAAATACTAAAAGGGACGGCGCGGGATTTACGGGACACTGAGGAGAACTCGGACGTCAATCAACTGTACATGGGGGTGCCAAAGGGTGAGAAGACGGAGCCTCTAGGTGCTGCAGCAACGCCCCACTAGCACCTAGAGGCTCATTAGCATATTATGAAAGTCTTTATTTTGAGGAAACAGAGGGAGGCAGGGAGTTATAAATCATGCTGTTATGTAGTGCTGACATTAGCACATCGCTAATGTCAGTCAGCTACATAACGATTTTTCTCATGACAGAAACCATTTAAGTGTTACATAGCCCTTAACGGATGGTGTCAACATGGTCATGTCACTCTTCTCTCCACCAGGAAAGTAATCTGAACAAGTGGGGGCTCTTGTTGAGGGAAGGTGGTGGTGTGAACCAGCGCATAGGGGGCCCATTTTGTAAATTTTCCAATGAGGCCACTTCTCTTTTTCCATCAGTTTATGTTGTCTCTGCTCACAGATGTTCTCTTCTCTATGAAGGAGAACTCATTGTCATCACACCGGCTGCTGTGAAATATTTTCTCCTTCTATGGACATTAGGTGACAAGTCCTCTCAAATCCTAATATCTGGGTGTTCTTATACGATGGCTGAATGTACCCTGTGATATCTTTCCATATTATTACTGGTGGTGACATGGTCTTCTTCTCCCCAGTCTGGCCTAATTTTGTTGCTTCCTGCTTCTTCTGATGTTATTTGTCAGCCATCTCTCCCGTGGATATTAATTATATCAGCAGCTTAGTGGTAGTAATCATGTTGAATCTCTACCTCCAGACCTTCGATGACAAATTCCGAGACAAATATATAAGCTTAAAACTACAAGAGAACCTTGTCACTACACATATCATCCTCACTAAGCAACTGCTACACAATTACAACATTGGACCAAAATTGGAGTAAGCTATATGTGCAACGTGCCGGTCCGCAGGGGAGAATACGTGAGGTCCGCAGGGGAGAACAAGTGAGGTTCACGGTGGGGCAAAGGGTACAATAGTTCATCGGGTACTCACGGTTAGCAGATGCCTCCCTGGGCCAGCAGTGCAGTAAAGGGGAGAACAGAACTAGATTCTCCAGGGCACACTCTATTACAGGGGACACCGGCCAGGTGGTGATCGAGGTGCCCTTGATGGTGATTGGTTTTCTGAGTGCTTGTGCGGCTGGACCCCTGATTTCAGCAATGTTGTGACGCCAGCACCTTGATGGTGCAAAATGATGAGAGTGGTGGTATCATGGAGGTATAAGAATGAGGCAGGATTGAATCCAACTGAGAACTTTACTATAACCAGGATCTTGACAACAGTTTACATCCAGTTATGAAAACAGTCTCTTATAATCATGCAGGTTGGATGTGGTGAATCCCAGTAACAGGTTGTACATGTAGTTATGTCTCAGGCTATGATAGGTAGTTATGTACTCACTGATATTAAGCTCTTTGCCTTGCTTCAGTCTCAGTAGAGGTAATTCAAGTCTTTGTCTTCTACACACAAGTGAGGCAACAGAAATCTTATCTGTCCTTAAAATAATGGTGAGACTGCCGGAAGCTAATAAATCCTTCACCTAGATACAAAGGCGCCCAGGGCCTAGAATAATGGCTTTGTCCTTCCCTTGTCTTTTCCACAATAAACTTAGCAAAATCCACTTGACACTCCGGAAGAGTAGATGGTACAATACAGACTTCACCTCAGCCTATTTTCCTGGCTTGACACTGAGATATAAATTGGCTCCTCTGGGCCGTGGAGCCCAGTGCCCAAGAGAGAGCTGAGAGGAGAGGGGTCGTCTCCTTCCCCCTTGCTCCTCACTCCATCTCCTACTACCCCCACACTCTACAAAAACTAACTATATAGGCCTGAACTGTGCTATATATACTGCGGTGATACCCCATCTAGTAGTGGAATGTGTGTAGTGCACCTGACAGCCTGGTAACAGTGATTCCACATAAGAGTAAAATACAGCATGATACAACATATGACAAAATAAGCTTTTGCAGTGCCACACTCTCAACTTTTCGCCACACTCCCTGCCATCAACTGGGTAGGGTGCACAACAACTGTGTATGTGCCCAAACTCTCACTCCATGTGGCTTCAGCTACATACCAAACTCTTGCTCTCTGAAACTTTTAGTGTCATGCAAGTTCTGCATTACAAAAAGTAATTGTCACGGCGGGGAGTGGGGGAAACCCCTCACCGTGCGGTGTCAAAGGGTAAAAAGGGATCAGCCTGGTCAAAAGGAGTAATAATGAAGCAGGTCACCTCCTACAACATTCCTAATCCTCTCCCTGACTCCTCACAGTATGAGCGGACCCCGGTGGTAGGACGAATCATACTCAGGATACCTAGAGACCCTAAGTCGCCCTAGTAATCCCTCACCAAGGAGCAGGGAAGAGACAACCTGTTAATCCCAGTAATGGAGGAACAAGAGTCTCTAAAGGCCTAGAAGCAGGAAAAGGGAAACACATACAGCTTAAGGAGATGGCAAGTAAGCAAAACCAATAACACACTTACCTGCCACAGACACACTGACTGGAACCCGTGCACAAGTGCTGGTGTCCACACCAACATAAAAGGACACAGCACACACCACAAACCACACAGGAACCCAGGACACCATAGCTGCAAAAACATGAGACAGGGGAATGTCTAGTAAACATGACACCAAACACTACCAGACATGTAACACCAAGCTAGACATACAAACACCCTGAACATAACCCACTCCATACAAATAGGGACAGGAAGGGAAGGAGACACCGGGATGACATTGAACATCTATGACCACAATGGTGTCCCTCACTGGAAAGAAGGTAAAGCCAGGAGCAGTGAAACACCAGCACACACCAAGCCTGGAGGAACACTCAGCTACAGGCATCCAGCATAAAAGGACACGGCATCCAGCAGAGACTAAATAGCCCAAGCAGCCACGCCCACAAACACATAAACCTAGTGTTAACAAAACACAAGGAAGGGAGCTAACCCTTCCAACACCAGACAGAGGAAATAAGCCACTTAAAAGGTTAAGTGCACACACAACCATACCAAACCACACGTTACCACCGGCAAAAGCATGCATGGCAACCATGTCACGGCAATCACCCAGAAGGCCGAGACACTGCCACCGCATGCTCTCACAGCAACACGTTGCCGCGGGCAACCGCAGGTGTGGCAACAGTGTCACAGCGTACACAATAGGCCGTGACAGCAATGTAGAGCACTGCAGGCTACAGCACATTAATGCAGTCCCGCAAAATAGACGACTGTTAAAGGGACAATGCCTGCAATAAAAATGTAAAACAGCAGGCACATTCATTATGCAGAACATAACCAGACATTAGCCACCACTGACAATTCACAGTTGAACAATACAAGCCGTAGAAAGGGGGAGAAGCGCTACCTTTTAACAGTCCTCATAGAAGCACCCCCTTACAAGGTTACGTCCAGTCCTTGTCACACCCACCACAGGGATCATGTCTTGTTCGGTCCCCAGAGTTGCCACATCAACCATGTGGATCTTTGTAAGTCCCTTCTCATCAACTTGGACAAAGTTGCTTGTCCTCAGGCCTAGGTCTTCTGTCTAGGTCTTGACTGTCCTGGTTTCGGGCTCAGATGGAGGTGCTCTTATTGGTGTTCCTAGCGACACTTTCGCTGATGCACGGCTCTACAAAGGAAATGTATGTCAGGAGATGGGGCCCATCAGGATTTCTCAGCATGTCCTTACATTACAGCAGTATAACATACATGTAATAGGAAAAAAACTAGATAACATGAGGGCTTCTCACCCAGCACAAGATGTTTCTGATCCATTTTCTCCACCTTGGGATAGAAGATGGTTTTGGCTTTTCCTGTGGAGAATTAAAGCAGATGTAGTCAATAAAGAAATCTCTACACTGTGTGCACAATTATTAGACAAGTGACTAACACTTATTGGATTGAAGCATCAGGTGATGTGTATTTGTGTAATGAGGGATGGTGTGGCCTAAGGAGATCAATTCCTTATATCAAGGTGTACATAATTATTAGGCTGCTTCCTCAAGCAAAATGGGCCAAAAGACATTTAACTGACTCTGAAAAATCCTAAATTGTTGGGATGTAGCACTCTTAAGATTGCAAGGATATTGGGTTGTGATCAGAAATGTTTGGTTACAAAAAAATTAACAAGGTCTTAAACAAAGTGTTGAGAAAAAAAGATGCAGATTAACTCCCAAATATTTGAGAAGAATCACATGTGAAGAGACCAGGAACCCATTATCCTCCAGAACTGCAACCTCCCTGGAGTGGCCAGAAGAACAAGGTGTTCTAAGACATGGCCAAGGTAAGGAAGCCTGAAATCCGACCACCACTGAACAAGACATCGAGACGTGTTTTATGGACTAATGAGATGAGAGTGACTCTTCGCGGCCCGTGGCCGAATCAGTAATGGGCACAGAGCTCAGACTGCCAGCAAGGTGGAGGTGGGGTACTGCTATGGGCTGGTATTATTAAAGTTGAGCTAGTTGGACCTTTTTGTGTTGAAGATGGACTCAAAATCAACTCCCAACCCTTCTGCCATTTTTTAGAAGACACTTTCTTCGAGCAGTGGTGAAGGAAAAAGTCTGCATCTTTCAAGAAAGCAATGATTTTTATGTAGGAACGTGCTCCACCGCATGTGTCTGGGTGTCCTTAGTGACCAGATATATAAAGGCCTCAACCGGATGATAACTCTCATGGGGAATATAATTACTTTTCACTCTCAGGCCCAGATCAATTAGTGTAAGTTTCTCTGTATTATCTCTGCCGGTCTCACAGTCTCCAGTGGAAGGTCCTTTTTCTGCAAAATGTGTTTTAAGTCAGATTTTTCTAAGAAAGGGCTGCAGATCAATCTCCAACTGAAAACTGTCAAACCGGACGATCGGGCTAAAAGATAGGCCCTTTTATAAAGCCCTAACCTGTATGGGGCTGAGAATTGCAGTGGAAAAATTAATATTCAAAGAAGAGGCCTGTACCTGTGAGCGAGTCTGTATGTTGTGTATCTCTCCGGTCACGGTCTGGCCGCCGGTGTTTGTGGCCCTCCTCCTGGTGGGCACCGGCTGTTGCCCCTCTGGGAAAAAGGACGTAGATATTGGGATCCCACAGCCCACGAGCCCGAAGAGTTTTTATTCGATTGAGGCCTTTATACATCTAGTCACTAAGGACACCCAGATTCTCATGGATTCCATTAGAAAAGGGAAGCTATGAATAACACAAAATTTTACCTCTCAGGAGAGATTAGCCATACAAATGAAGGGTAAGAACTTGGTGATTAAAGCTGCAGACAAGGGGAGGATCCCTGATTCTTATGGACATGATGAAATATATACAAGAGGTTACACACCAGTTGTCAGATGAAGGGATCTATAAGATGCTGGACAATGATCCGTTATTCCAGATTAAAGCTAAAATCACCAGAGTAGTTTAGCACTGTGCAAGCTTCAGAGCATAGATGAGAAAATGTATATCTAGTATTTTATGTGCTTCCTGAAGTGCAAAAGACCCTTGTAGACCCCCCAGAATGCCTGATAGCAGCATCAGTGAATTCTATACCGTCTCATTTATCTGTGGTTTTAAAGACAGCATTGACACCTTTGGTCAAAATGACCACATCTTTCCTTTTGGACACGTCACATTTTTTTTTTATGTAATAAGAGAATTACAAATAGTCCCAAAAAACAGCTGGCTAGTAACAATTGATGTGGTGAGCCCCTATACCTCCATAGATCATAATGGAGGTATGGACACGGTATCTACCCTATTACAAACTAGTGATTACACCAGTGCACAACAGGAGTTTTTGATGAAACTGTGGCAGATAGTATTGTTTGAGAACAATTTTATGTTTGGGGATGTATTTTACTTGCAGAAATGGGGGACCGCGATGGGTTCGAACGTGGCCCCGCTACAACAAATATATATTTATGTCATCATTTGAAGAAACCGTGTCTACAATAATACACACTTCCGGGCACATTAATTGATATGGAAAATATTTACTGACAACATTTTCCGTGTATGGAACCTTCTTTGAACAACTAAATATGACTTGTGCTGGTTTAAAATTCACCATAAGTCGACCATCCCGAACAGGATACTTTTTCTTGCCATTACCATTTCACTTTCATCAATATCACCACTCCATTTCTCAGTTAAAATACCCGGTTCTGGAACAGGTGAAAAGACCGAGAAGAGGTGGTGATATAAAAAACCATCTGCTGCGAAGAGAGGTTTATTATATACATACACTAAGTACATTACAGCCCAGGGGACTTAATAGAGGATATGAGATTGCACATTTGATGTAAAGTGATATTTATTTTATTTTGTCATATACTTTTTTTCCTCTGCCTCAGATGACAGGGTGAACTCTGTTGTTCCGAAGTAGTTTGGTCTGTAGTGGAGAAAGGAAAGAAGAATTTAGGGGCAGTGAAATACAGAGACTTATGCAAAGAGGGGGGGGGCTATACTTTAAGATTTGGCATCTATCGATCTATCTATCTAATAATTCTGTCTATCCATCCTTCTATCCTCTCATTTATTAATCCAAACATTTATTCATCCTCTCATCCATCCATGCATCTATCCATCCATCCAACCAACCAACCTTTGATCCATCCACCTATTAATCTTTCCATTCAAATATCCATGCATCAATCCATACATACATCCAACGAAGCAGAAACCAATCATCCATCCGTCCATATATCCGTTTATCTATCATCCAATGATCCACTCAGCCAATCATCCATCCATTTACCTTGTGTCTCAGAGGACACAAGGTAAATACGGGCATGCCAAGGTAGTTTGTTCTGTGGTGGAAAACAGAATTTAGTATCAGTGAAATACAGGGAAATATGCAAGGGGGCTATATCTATCTATATATAATCTATCTATTATCTATATATCTATCAATCTATCTATCAATCTACCTATAAATCTATCTAATTTCGATCTATCTGTCGATCCGTCCTCCATCCATCCATTCATTCACACACCCAACCAACCATCAATCCATCCACCCATCAATCTTTCCATCCAACTATCTATCCATACATCCAACCAAGCAAAATGCAACCAACCAAGATCCACCCATCCATCAATCCAATTATCTACCATCCAGTGTTCTATCCATCCAACAAACCATCCTCAAATTCATTCATTCATATCATACTTCCATTTACATTTCGGCATGCAAGAGAATCATATATCCATTTACCTTGTTCATAGAACGGATTATGTCCTCACTTTTCCTAATTCCACTGTCACAGGCGACAGGGTGTATACGGTTGCTCCGCAGTAGTGTGATCTGTGGTAGAGAAAGGAAAGCAGAATTTAGGGCCAGTGAAATACAGTACTTATACAGGGGGGGGGGGGGATATCATTTAAGATTTGGTATCTATCTATCTATCTAATTATTCTGTCTATCCATCCTTCTATCCTTCTCTCATTTATGAATCCAAACATTCATTCATCCTCTCATCCATACATTCAACCAACCGACCTTCGATCCATTCACCTATTAATCTTTCTATTCAAATATCCATCAATCCATCCTTCCATCCACCCTTTCATCCATACATCCAGCCAAGCAAATATCAACTATCCATCCATCTATCATCCATGAATTAATTTATTTACCATCCAATGATCCATCCATCCAACCAGCCATACATCCTCCATTTCACCCATCCAATCATGCATCCATTTACCTTGTTCTTAGAGCGGCAGCATTTGCTTGACGTCATACCTGTTCCTGACTCCTCTGCCTCAGAGGACAGAGGTTGAACACGGTTGTGCCTTAGTGGTAGTTTGATCTGTGGTGTAGAGAGGAAAACAGAATTTAGGGGAAGTGAAATACAGGGACTTATGCAAGGGATAGGCTACATGGTTAAAACAGCCCCCATGACTATGTAGGGGCAAGCTTCACAGACTCTCAGAGCTCCCCTTAAAGACAGAAAAAACAGCTCTCTTTGCCTATCTAGGAGCTTCACTAAGGAAAAGTCAAACAGACTCCCTGAGCCCCTCTCATTAAAGACTGGATAGAGCGCTCCATTACATGTCCATAGCTCCATATACTGGTAAGAACTCATTAAAAGCATTTACTGGGAGCTGTAAAATGCCAATAATTACCACCTAAATAGTTTAGAAAAGCACCGCCAGCCTTAAAAAAATCATAGACACGTCGATTTTTTTTCACGTACACAGGAAAAAAGTTGCCCATTTTTATGGACTGTCTAGAAATTTCTGGACGGTTGGGAACCCCGATCCCTTCTCTATACTTCTCTCTATAATGAGTACAGGAAGGATACATCTACCCTCCTACCAATCCCCCATTCATCCAACTAACAATATATTTAATAATTCGTCCATCCACTTATCAGTCTATATATCAAAATATCTATGCATCAATCCATCCATACATCCAACCGAGCAGAAACCAATCATCCATCCGTCCATATATCCTTTTATCTATCATTCGATTCTCCACCCAGCCAATCATCCATCCATTTACCTTTGTCCAAAAAAAGCAGCTTTCAAATAATGTCCTGGCTCTTCTTGGCTCCTCAACTTGTGTCTCGGGGGACACAAGGTAAATATCGGCACGCCGAGGTAGTTTGTTCTGTGGTGGAAAACAGAATTTAGTGTCAATGAAATAGAGGGACACAACCATCAATCCATCCACCCATTCATGTTTTCCAATTATCCATCTATACATCCAATTAAGCAAAATCCAACCAACCAACATCCACCCATCCATCAATCTATCCATCCATCCAACCAACCATCCTCAAATTTATTTATTTATATCATACATCCATGTACCTTTCGGCGGCATTCAAATAAGATCCTGGCTTGCCCTAACTCCTCTACCTCGATGAACGGAAGTTTAGGCTGGGCGCGCCGATTTAGTTTGTTCTGTGGTGAAAAAAAGCAACAGAATTTAGGGTCAATGAAATACGATGATGCATGCAAGGGGGAGTGTTACATGGTTAAAAGAGCCCCTTTGCCTATGTAAGAGTTAGCTTTACTCAGGAAAAGTCAATATCTTTACCACTCCTTCATTTAAAGATAGGGCAGAGCATGCCTGAATCACTCTGCCTGATCATAGTGAGAACTGTGTGTCCATACAGTTAATGCTGCACAGTCCTCTTTATGCCCTCTCTGCTCTCATATCTATCGGTGCAGGAGGAATCAAGAGGGTTCAGCAAAGACAGCGGTAAAACCTAAAGTTTA
Organism: Bufo gargarizans; assembly: GCF_014858855.1. Lineage (NCBI taxonomy): Eukaryota > Metazoa > Chordata > Amphibia > Anura > Bufonidae > Bufo > Bufo gargarizans. Next base: position 50,797,522 of record NC_058089.1, read on the forward strand.
TGGGTCCCTAGGAGGTTTAGGTCACAGGAGGGGGTGATATGACCCTGGAACAGGGGGTGGTGACAAGTAGGGGGCTGTGCGACTTTCTTCTAGGTGATCTATCTGGTATTTTGTATGTGTTAGGGTTAGAGTTAGGGTTGTCCTGGTGGTGGGCATGGATGCTAGGGGTAGTTTGGAAGCAGGACCGGATTCACAACCAGAGTTTCTAACATTAAAGAGGTATTCCCATCTCGGACACTGGGGACACGCACCTATACTTAGAATGGCCACCCTTCATATATTCCTATGGGAGCTTTAAAAACAGTGGAGCAACACGCTGGGCTCCATTCACGTCTATGGGGCTGATGGAAATACCCCATCCATTCGTGAAGTTGCTGCCACATTCATCGGTCAATGGCTATGGCATAGCACAGACCTATCAAGTGAATGGATCTGGGCTGCAATACCAAGCACAGCCAACTATCTAATAGATGGCGCTGTGCTGGGTAAGCTGAGAGGACGAAACAGCCTCCTGAAGCAACTGATCTGCAGGGTGTCAGTGTTCAAATATTGATGACCTATCCAGAGGATTGGCCGTCAATATCAATTTTTTAAATATTTTATTCACATATTCCCACAGCACTTTGTAGACATTTTCCGCACTTTTCGTCCCCACTGGAGCTCGCAATCTAAGTTCCCTATCAGGAAACCCACACAAAACCGGGGAGAACATATAAACTCCATGCAGATGTTGTCCTTGGTCAGATTTGCACCCAGGGCCCCGGCGCTGCGAGGAACCAGCGCTGTCCTCTGCTAGCACCGGGCTCCTGGCTTTGTCTGAAACCAGAGAATCTGTAGTTGTCATAAAACTACAACTCCCAGCGTGCTCCTATGGTTGAAGAGCACCGCTGGTAATAATTCAGAATAATCCTAATCAATCAGTAAATAAAATCCAGTTACAAGGAATCTGTCCAAAAAAAAGTTAAAAATTTGCAAAACCCACTATCTGCTCCTATACAAGCCCCAGAGCATTATGGGTAAAATCAGGCTCCAAGAGCGATGACATCACGGTTAGAACTCTGGTAAATGGAGAATGGCTGTTACTATGGTAACCAGGTGACAGACGGTGGAGGAAAACTGAACTGTGGAAATCAAACAAACAGACTTTATGTTTTCTTATCTTTTTACCCTTTTTGACTCCTCTTAAACTTTGCAGATGGTAAATTTGGGAGAAATAGGCTCCAGAACAGAGCAGGACCGCCCATTTAGCCCCGCCCATTTTAGTCTAGCACAGCCTGAATATGCAGGGACTGTCTCTGCAAATTCAGGACTGCGGGTCACTATGCTCTGGGTGCAGGGAGAGGGGTCTGGGGGCAAATACAACATCTGGAAATCGTATTCCTGTCCCTGGACACACAGTTCTGTGGACAATCTACAATCATCCTCAATTTTCTCCTCGCTCTACATTACAATACAGGACTGTAATAATCTCTGGAAATCTCAGCAGTAATAATATAATAATCCTAATACCAGGAAATAAAATCTACTTACAAGAAATCTGTCCATATTACTTCAGCAAAAAAACAGCAAACTCTCCAATCTTCACTCTCTATCTCTCCTATACAACCCTCGGAGCGTTCTGGGTGACACCCCTTTATATAGCAGTGATGACATCACGGTAGTGCTTATGACATCATAGAACAGGGTTTCCATGGTGACCAGGTGCTTCTATGGGCGGAGCTTAAGAACACCTGCCAGTTTCTTATATGTTATTACCATCTGGAACCACGCACATGAATATCTAATAAAATAGTGATGCTTTATTGAGGTGGAAATGGCAATAGCGCTCAGTAATGAGCCAGGCGCGTGATCAGGAACTGACACATGACACAGGCTCTCTGAAGGATCAGTTATTGGCCACAGTCAGGCATCGTTATCACTTCCCAGTGCTTGCACAACAAGTACCAGCAATCCCAGCGAGCTATATTTGATTCCCTATACCCTGAAAAGCTATCAACTCACTTCTTTATTACACTTTGAAGGGTTAACTTGCACTGTGATTTATGCCGTCGTTTACTCTTATACTGTTTCACATTGTTGAACTGCATTTATATGTTTATTGTAATACCGTATGTCCTGTTCATTTGCACTGTTATTACATTATATTTGCACTGCACTGTGGAAAGGCTTACTGCACAGTCAGCTAATAGCGAGAGACTTTATGACATGGAAAAAATGACACACTAACCTTCTGACAGGTTTAGCGCTGTTGTTTATGTCTGAAGGCTTGTTTATGTCTGCTTAATCATTCCCATAGACTTGCATTAAGGCTCTATACTAATCTATCATAGACGGAAACTGCAGCAATGTTTATGTTTAGGGCTCATGCACACGAACGCATGGGCTCTGTGCATGTATTGTGGACAACAAACGGTGGGTCCGCAATATATGGGCACTGGCCGTGTGTACTCTGTCCTGCGGAAGCGAACCCATTGACTTGAATGGGTCCACGATCTGCAAGATACGGCAAAAGATAGGACATGACCTACCTTTTGCAGAGCAGAGGCCCATGGAAACACTTTGAAGCACTTCCATGGTCTTTCAGGTCCATGTCTCCGCAACACAAAAAATAGGACATGTCCTATCTTTTGCAGTAGCTTGCAGATCGCAGACCCATTCAAGTCAATGGTTACGCGTCCGCAGGACAGAGTGCACACGGCCAGTGCCCATGCATTGCGGACTGCTATTTATGATCCAGAGCATGGGCATAGAGCCCATATGTTCATGTGCACGAGTCCTTATGCTGTGCTTCTCCACTTCACCCCTCCCTGTAGAAGGTTCTGATTCAGCTAGAAACTGTATAGAAGGAGAGAAGCCCTTAGTGGTCTGTAGATAGGGAACAGTGTTTAGCAAAAGAGACTCTGCCAGACTGCATGAGTGACCAGAAGAAGGCGCTGAGACGGGAATACTCTGCCACAGATCCTGGATCACCAGTTTTGTGACCATGGAGGCAGCCGGACGACTGAGCCACAGACCCTGGGCATCCAGCGTTTGGCCATGGAACCATTCCTCTGAGCACGATAGGGACAGCTAGCTCAGGCATTTCCTCAGCACAGAACCTTCTGCTGCCAGTGAGGAGACTGGAGAAGCCAGCTCAGTGCCTCGCCTGTATTGCTTTGCGCTTGAGTTCCTCCAATAAAGAAGCACACTGGTTTACTGCAGGCCCTGACATTTTGGACCTTTTGACCCTAGCCTGTTCTGACTTCTGCCTAAATCTCTGTACTGACCTGCTTGTCCTGACCTTGGCCTGTCCCTCACTACAGTTATGCCTGATGCATTGGTCCTCTGCACCGGTGTCTTTTGACATGGTCAACAGTCAACACTCAACCAGAGATTACTCCAAGAGCTAGCGGCTAGGTGGTTCCCCTGCAGCGAAGTCCAGATCCCTGTGTAGGGTTTAAAGGGTGAATACTAGGGGGGACACTAAGATTATGCCTTAGAAATAGGCCCAAACAAATTTGTTTTAGTGGCACACCAGATCCACAGACACTTCGTAATATGGAGATCCCATGGCTTTGTGCTTCATTTTATGAATATACTTAGGATGAATGCGGCTGAAACATCTGAGCTCAATATTCAGGAGGGAGGTCCTACTTTTGGCCATATAGTGTATATTATAGCATCTCCTAGAAGCAATGCTCATAGGGTAGAATACTTTTCATGGAGCATTTATTTATTTTAAGCACTTATATAGTGCTGACATATTCCACAGCACTTTACAGATATTAGCATCAAGCTGTCCCCAGTGGGGGTCACAATCTAAGCTCCCTATAAGTATGTAAACACGGGGAGAACATACAAACTCCATGCAGATGTTGTCCTTGGTCAGATTCGAATCTAGGACCCCAGCACTGCAAGGCACCAGTTCTAACCTCTGAGCCACCGTGCTGCCCATGGAGCATGCTACAATTTGACATACTGAAGAACAGTGTGAGTCCATAGACCTCTGTTCATCACTTGTATGGACCTATAATACGATTGTGTACATGAACCCTGTGCCTACTATTTTCCAGCTGACCTGTATATAGTTATCATTTCTGGACCTCTGGAGTGGGAGTGGAGCTTCGGCATTTCTCGCTTTTGTTATTTTTGGTTTTCTCTCTTAAAGGTTTTCTGCAGTTTTTTTTTTACTGATGATCTATTCTCTGGATAGACAATGGCATCAGCATCTGATTGGTGGGGGTCCGACATCCAGGACCCCCACGACCAGCTGTTTGAGAACATAGGGGTGCTCTCAGGCCCAGTGACATCACGACTAGTATCACTGGCCTGGGTGCGGCTAGCTCCATTCAAGTGACCGGGACCCTGCTGATCAGATGCTGATGATCTATCCAGAGGATAGATCATCAGTAAAAAAAAAGAACTGCAAAATCCCTTTAATTCTTCCTTTCTAGTGTTGAGCGAACTTGTGTTTTAAGTTCGCCGTCTAAAGTTCGGGTTATTGAAGAAGTGCGTTATGGATTCCACTACCACGGGCCATAACGGAATTTAGAATCCATAACGCGATTCTTCGATAACCTGAACTTTAGACGCCGAACTTAAAACACAAGTTCACTCAACACTATTCCTTTCTTAACAATCACATGGCCAGTTACTATAAACTCATGGTGTGTACACATTGGGGGTGCAGAGCTTTGACTTTGGAATAGCTGGAATCAATAGATATGTGATATCAGGACATGTTGGGAGTTGTATTTTTGCAACAGCTGGAGGGACGCAGGTTGGGCATCCCTGCTGTAAAGTACGGAAATCCTAGGGAAAGAAGAAATGCCAACACATTATTGATAGTGAGCTGTAAAATAAAACCAAACTATTACCGAGCAGAACATAATTCAGGACATCAGCGCCGTCCATAAAAATAAACTGAAAGAAATTCACTTGTCTGCTGCAATTTGTGAGATCCTCTCAGTATAAGATATAGTGCAATAGGTGGCGTCATGCTCAGCCTCTTTAATGGGGCGGTGGAGAAGCGGAGTGCCATCATGCTCAGGGACAGCCGGTTTATGAGCTGTAAACATTTCCTAAAAACCTTCGGTGCCTGCAAATAATACTTGCACGAATGTGTCATCTTTCCTCATTCCTTAGTCAAATGCCTCTTAAAGAGGAGCTCTCACATCTCCTGACATGTCTGTTTTAGTAACTACTTGTATTCCCCAAGTAAAAACAATTCTGGATCCATTCTTATGACTGTATGTTGTGCCATTCCGATATTATTCCTACTAGAAATGATAAATGAATTGCTGGCAGTTTGCAATGTAGATCCCGCTTGGGAGGTGCACAGTCTTACTCTATACGATCAGTGCTGCCCTTGTCACAGGGCAGGGACACATCCCCAACTGGTAACACCCTTTTTGCAAGCTGCTAGCAATTTATTCATAACTTCTAGCAGGAATAATAAAGGAAGGACGCAACATAGAGTCATAAGAATAGAGGCTGCAGAATTGTTATTACATGGGGTACACAAGTGGTTACTAACACAGACATATCAGGAGAGGTGACAGGTCCTCTTTAAAGGGGTTATCCCATGAAAAATATAAAAAATAAAAAATAAAATGGAACTCGGACATCATATAGCACATGGCAAACTCTTTCTAACAAAGTTAAGATTGCAAATAGTTGTGAAACGGAGGTGTCAGGAGAGGGGTGACTCCATTTAAGGCTCTCCTCGCATGTGTGAGTTAGCAAATGCTTACATTCCCTTTAAAACAACAACATGAATGAATAAAAAGACAAGTGGATGTGACCATTCTTATGTGTCCCTAGACAGTCTGAGGTTGTCAGCACCGATCAAGCATGCCAAAACGACTGGCAAGGGAAATGGCAATAGCCAGTTTTCAGTGTATTCATACATTTCCCAGAGGAATAACAGAGCAATAGCATAACACTTGGGTTCTAAGAACAGATGCTTCACAATCGTTAGGTTATAGGGAATACAAGTACTGTCTACTAAAACGGACATGTCAGGAGAGTGGACCGGTTCTCTTTCTTGCAAATGAACTTTCTGAGTGTGTCCAAATAATCACTATACAGAAGTTGATAAATCAATAGACAGGTCCACATAGGTGTTACCAGTTGGGTAGAGGGGGGGTTCCTGCACAGCCTGACTCTGGCAGCACTGATTGGATAATGTCAGACTGTGCAGGGACAAGCCTCCAATTCGTGACAGCCATCTGGACCTTCAAGGACAGTCCCCCGGAGCTGTGATAGGAAGAGAACTGTAACAGCAAGGACATATCCCCTTAGCTGTTACAGGGAGAGGGAGGCAGCAAAAAGGACACTGCTCCTGAACTGTGATAGAATGAGAGCTGCTGCAGAAAGGACATGCCCCATGAGCTGTTACAAGGCAAGAACTGCAGCATAAAGGATACTTTCCTTGAAATGTGATAGGAAGGGATCTGCAGCAAAAAGGGCACTACCCCATAGCTGTGATAGTGAGAGGAATAGCAGAAAGGATACACACCCTGAGCTATGATAGAGAGAGAGAGAGAGCGCTGCAGCAGAATGGACACTCCCCCTGAGCTGTGATAGAGAGAGCGCTGCAGCAGAATGGACACTCCCCCTGAGCTGTGATAGAGAGAGAGCTGCAGCAGAATGGACAATCCCCCTGAACTGAGATAGAGAGAGAGCTGCAGCAGAATGGACACTCCCCCTGAACTGAGATAGAGAGAGAGCTGCAGCAGAATGGACACTCCCCCTGAACGGAGATAGGGAGAGAGCTGCAGCAGAATAGACACTCCCCCTGAACTGAGATAGGGAGAGAGCTGCAGCAGAATGGACACTCCCCCTGAGCTGTGATAGGGAGAGAGCTTCAGCGGAAAGGACATACCCCCTGAGCTGTGATAGAGAGAGAGCTGAAGCAGAAAGGATACACCCCAAGCTGCCAGCCTTAAAAATAATCTAGAGGAGCAATGAATGTGGAGATCTCTGGATCCATGTGAGGTACAGGGCTGGTTCTAGCTTTATTAGAAAAAGGTTGTCATGTCGTATATGATGTCTGATTTTCATTTTTTACATCCATCATGGAATAACCGCTTTAAGGAGCTGACAGAATGTGATATCTTTTCTGTTTCTCTGTGTATTTAATATTATTACAATGTTACTATTGTACTAGAAGACAAGAACCACACGGCTTCTGAACACTCCTGAATCGGCTCATTTATCATTGTGTAGAGGGCACTCAGCCACCGCTGAAGATAAGGAATCAGTCACCCGTTCCTTCTGGTCATCATTACAATAGACAGCGGGAATAAATCTACTTTTTATTGTTAACTAACACAAGAAACAAACAACGTTACAAGAAAAGGTTAAGGTTACACCGCAGTCCTACCGCAGTCCTACCGCAGTCCTACCGCAGTCCTACCGCAGTCCTACCTGGTCTATGCGTTACAAGACATTCAAGAACTCTCCTCGCCTTTGATGAGGCTGTAACAATGCCGATAATCCTTTTAACATTTTATTTCCTGAACGTAAGAGTAATTAAAAGTAATGAAGTGTTTGCATAATGAGATAGAAGGATTCATTTCTTTCAGTTTAGTTTATTGTAATATCCCGCTGCTTCAGTCAAATGCTCCACGGACTTGTTAGACCGACTGTTATCCGTTTATTGCACACATCACTCATGCTAATTTTATTCATTTTGGAGTTTTAGAAAGTTGATGTCAATTATGTTTTTTATATACAGAAAAGCAAATTATTAGAATTGTAAATTGTCTTTGGGTTATTTTTATATAATCGTGTGATTTTTTTTCTTCCATTGAGTCTATTAATTTCATGAGTAGCCATGGAAACAGTTCAACAATATAAACGTGTAATTATTGATGCCTTCAAACTTACATCAGCTGGAAGTTCTTTGGTGAGATGTCTCACCGATGTGTAGGGTCAGCAGGGATGGAATGGCCAACCAGAGTATCACAGGATCTTTAATAGGCCCGGGCTCCTCAGTAATTGTGGGAATTTTTATGCGTATGCAAATGAGCAGTTAAGTGCACCGAGGGTGGACCCAAGTCCCTCTGTGCACCTTTGCTCCTCCTGCTTCTTCTGCCAGACCCAGCATTTCCTTCCTTATTGATAGGAAGCAAGATGACTTTGCATAATCCTGGTTGTGCCAATCAAGAGGAAGCAGAGGAAGCAGGAGGAGCAATGGTGCATAGAGTGACTTGGGCCCACCCTTGGTGCACTTAACTTCTACTAATTAGCATATTAATGAATAGTACATTTTCTCCTGAATTAAGCAATTAATTAATAAGTGACAAGTATCATTACATTCAGGTGAGCTTTGTGTCTAGTATAATAGTGACAGATAATAGGATGATTCACAAATAACCTGTTTGAAATATCCAAATGTCAGGAAAAATTTAATTCGCCACGAACCCGAATTTCCTCGCGCTTCATGGTAACAAATCAATTTTCAAAGGTGGCTGAAATTAAAAAAATAATACCTCATCCACTTGTTCGCGGAGATGCCGTCCACTCCCGTCTTGATTAAAGAAAACCCACCAAACCTCACCACAGTGATCGCGCTGGGCACGCGCAGTGACATCATCAGTGAGGACATCACCGTGCACCCAGCGTGATCACGTGGTGAGGTCATCACGCTCGCCGATGGTCATTTGGTGGGTTTTCTTCAATCAAGACCAGAGCGGATGGCCTCTTCACGAGCAAGTGGATGAGGTGAATGTTTTTCAGGGTTGAACAGGGAATCTGGGGGGGGTTAAATGACGGGGGAGGGGGCGTGATCACGGGTCCCCGTCATTGTGACTGCTCCGTACAATGGAAAGCGATTTGCGACAAATTAATTTGTAACAAATTGAATTGTCAAAGTTTGGCGAAACAGCTAAATCGAATTTTTCTAAACTTCGCTCCTCACTAATTGCAACACAATAAAAAGAGCGGAATTGTAAAGACAGCCCATCCCTAGGACCCCCAACGTTCACAAGAACACGGTCTTCTGCCACCTGTTTTACAGCAGAAATGGTGGCCACAAAGGAAAGGAGATGCCAAGAGGAGCCACGCATGAGTTGGCCAAAGGGCTGAAAAGTGTTTCTGGCATTTCCCTTGGGGAAGAGGAACCAAAGAAGAAGAGTAACTTGAAACTCAGGGGCCTCAATGCAAAATCTACAACAGACCTACCATGTGCCGTTTATAATAGTGGTGACCTCTTATGTGGCAGTGGAGCCTATGTGCCCCACCAAGGACCAACTATTGAAAATGGTTGGGCACGAATATTCGAATCACGAATTTTAATCACGAAAATCGTCACTTCGAGAATTTGCGAAGATTTAGAATATAGTGCTATATATTCGTATTTGCGAATATTCTGGATTTTTTTTTTTCATCTGAACCGATAATCCCTCCCTGCTTCTTGCTTGTGGACCAATGAGAAGGCTGCAATGTCTTTGTCTGAGTTTAGCAACATCCCTAGCAAACAATAGGAAAGTTGCCGACCCCTTACTATATAAGAACCTCCCCAGCAGCCATTTTCTGCAGTTTTTTTTTGCAGTTCTAAGAGGGACAGCGGTGTCATTACTGTGCTCTGTGCTTTTCTGTGTCATTACATTAGTTAGTTAGTCTCTATATATATATATAATACAGATAGTTAGTGGGAAATAGTCAGTGTAGGTTAGATCCTGATATAGTGTAGCTGATTGGTTCTGCTGTCCATACATACATACTACAGACATAGTGCACAACAATACTTAGTGCACCAATCAGTAATATGTAGTCAGACCTGCTAAAATGTGAAGTTGCACATATTGCGCCAAAATATGCGCATTATTAATTGCCGATTTGTGCAATCACGAATATATTGGAGCACTTTGTCTGCATATAAAGCCTTTGTAATGTTCTGCCATGCTAACCATTTTCTCCAGTCTCAGGAAACTTCTAGCAGCTTGAAAAATGTAGCAAAAGTGACCAATGCCTGTATTGCGTGCGCATTATGCGAATATTACATTGCCGATTTTCGCATTCCAATCAAGAAAATAATGTCGAATTCGCAAATTTATGACGAATATTCGCCCAAACATTCACGAAATATCGCAATTCACTAAATATCGCAAATTCAAATTTTGCCCCTGCCGCTCATCACTACTGAACTTCTGTTCTATAAAACACCTGCCAAATTTTCATTGTTGGTATCCGGGAGGATACCAAACCTCGTCCCCTATATCTTTAGTCACGCCTTTTCAATGGAACTGTTCTATACTGCTCCACGTGGTATCAGAAGCACGGACATTGAAATAAGTAGTGGCGTGGGTCATCACAGCATCACTCGCATGACACAGGGTCCACAGGTAAGTGTGCTGCCCACAAATCCTTCAGAGCCAGGAAGTCAGTCAGAATAAAAATTTAAGATAAATTCTGGGTAGTAAACTAGATTGGAGGCTATCCATGTTATGCCATCCACAACATCCCATTAGCAGTACCGAAATTGCCCTCAGAACTGTACCAGCCACAGTGTCCTCCACAGTGCCCCATAACATTGACTTGTACCATCATGAGTGCCCCCATGGGAGTTCGTATTCCATTGCCATTCACAATGCCCACAGCATTGCATCCCAAAGCCCCATGGCAGGGCCAACAACAGTATTTCGCAAATATACTGCCAGTAACAGTGCATTATAGTAAAAATGTTTGCACCCTCTTCCCTCCCCACTGTCCTTCTCTAGTACTTAGATGCCAGTAAGTGTCCTTACAGTACTTCAGAGCAGGGAGTATCTGCAAATGGTTTGTTACTGTATGTAATATAGTGTTATGTATTTTCATGTTATGTATTACACCCAGTGTAACCAGGTATGGATGGCACAGCTGGGGTTAACACTCCTGGCTCAGCCCTTATAGGAGGTTAGGTGTGGGCTGGCCCCACCCCTAATGTTGGATCAGTTGAGACTGGAATTTGTGGAAATCTATGACAGATGTAGATCTTCATTCTGTAGAAATAAATGCATGGAGCTCAGCAAGGGCATAAGTAAGCATGACCACGCCATGTGCTAGGTCCCAGGGGGAGCATACAAGTATGAACCGGGTCATTACTAGGGATAAGCTAAGTTTTGAAAAAATTCGATTTGACAACTTCGCAGAAGTAAGCCCAAAAATGTGATTGCTTCTGAATTATTTTTCTACAAATACCTATGAATCAGGTACACCCAGGCTACTCTGCCTTAGAGTAAAGCCACACGGAGCGGCCTCGCTGCCAGTGGGTTGCAGCCATGCTGTGGTAAATAACCTCACAGGCAATTAGCCCGCAGCTGCCTTTCATTTACCACTGAATGCACTGTATAGTCAGTCTTCATTGTTAATGGCTGCACAGCACCTTTAAACAGGGGCTGTTGCTGGTTTTGGGTTTGGCTGGTTAGGTGGGGGCACAATTACTGTCCTGGCCTGCAGTCTCCTGCAGGTTATCTGACAGTAAACACAGAATATTAATTAGCTGTGGCATACCCACTTCTCCAACCCCAGCGCTCTCCTGCCCCACATGTGGGAACCCTTGTTCTGCCATCTGCTTTTCCTCCTTTTCCACATTATCTAATATTGATGAAAATTTGTCATCAGGAACATCCAGATCCTCCTCTCTCTGCATCTTGCTGACTTTTCAAAGACATGGAGACTTTGAAGGATGATTTGGAGGAAGTAAAGCCAGCAAAAGGTGAGGATAGTTATATTTAAGACCTTGGCAGGGGTACAAACTGGTTGGTATTGGTTGGCATGCTGGCACCGGAATGATAAAGGCTTCGGTGTTATTGGTATTGAATTACATACCATAGTTTACGCTTATGTAGGAATAAGAAAAAGTCTTACTGCACTCTCCCTACAGTCTCCCTGCACTCTCCCTACAGTCTCCCTGCACTCTCCCTACAGTCTCCCTGCACTCTCCTATATTTATCTATCAATCATTTTCAGCAACACATTCCCTAGTGCAAGAGTGCTTGCCACATCTCTCCCTATGCTCAGTTCACGGGACAATGGTGGAGACCTCGCAGGATGAGGGATTGGGGGTGGCTATCTGTGGATTGGCTGGCTGCACAACATTATGGGTGATGTTGCATTCCTGGACTTGTCTCCTCTACACTTAGTTTCGTTTTCTAACACACGCAGCTGCCATTTTAGGAAAACTGATTTGTTACCACAAAGTTTTCCTAAACTATAGGCCAAATTCCACTTTGGATGCTTCGCTCCACACTAGTCATTACCAGATACAGACATTTTCTCCCAGTCCAAGCATTCTCATTTTATATGCTAACCAAGTCAAGGCAAGCCTAGCTATGCCCATGCACATGCTCTCCTGTAGTTCTGTTTTAATCAATGTGTTTCTCTGACATATATATTATCTATATACAGTTAATGTCCATGGAAACATCTGTATACTTGTATTACATATATAACACCAGTCACTCCATAGAGCATCATGTCAATTGTGAGGCACCATGAACCAACGGGTTTTACTCTAGGCCACCGGACAATATGGTACCACCACACTGCCAGCAGGAACAGCAGATGTCACATAAGATTGACGTTTTTCATGTTTTTTTTTCCTTTGCAAATATTCTAACTACATAATAAACAGCATCAGTATGGGAATGCAATCTGCAAAGAACTAACTTTTCCTGGAACTTGTTTATGCGCTTGCTTCAGGTCATTGTTCATGCAGGCTTGGTTTTGACATCCCTTTCAAAGACTGGAGATTTTTCCCTTGGAGCCGTCACTGCTGGGAGTGTTTTGAGACTTCTCATTCAGCAAGAACCTTGACAGATACAGACGTCTGGTCTATAGTGCTAATTTCTGCAGATCCACTCCAAATGTACAGGCCACAACCTTGTGTTCTCGTGTAAGAGCTGAAAAAGGGACCTCTTAATAGGAAATGCTTTCCAACTTATGAATTTTCTGGTCTTGGATTAAAGCCTTATTCACACATCTGTGTCTGTTTTTCATCTATGCAAAAATCAGTTTGTCAGTTTTCACATGCATGAAAAAAGGAAAGCGGTAGCCCATTTTGGCCCATCCCACTAAAAAGACGATTTCCAGCGTATCTCCTAGCCACTATGAACCATAGTAATGCATGTCCTTCTTTTTTTTTTCTATTGCAGATCATCTGAATATACTCATTGAATTCAATTGATCCATGTGCCGTCTGACGATAAAAGGGGCGTGTAAATAAGGTATAATTATCCCTAAATCTTTTTATATACATTATCTATTGTTTTATTTTGGATATGTTTTCAACCTTTGTTGCCGGTCCTAATGGTGATTGATGGAGGATCCAACAAACCAGGGATCAGTGGATCTGAGTCAAATAATGTCTGTGGCCTAGTAAGGGGTCAATAGGCAAGACTACCGTCAGCAATTGGGCGCAGGCCATGTGACTCCAACAGACCAGCCTGGACTTCTGATCATTCCTGCGCTGGTTGAGATGGCACCAGCTGCTTTGGCAGATTGGTCACTCCCACTGCAACTCCTCAACATCCTCTAGGGCAGGGATGCTCAACCTGCGGCCCTCCAGCTGTTGCAAAACTGCAACTTCCACAATGTCCTGCTGTAGGTTGATAGCTGTAGGCTGTCCGAGAATGCTTGGAGTTGTAGTTTTGCAACAGCTGGAGGGCAGGTTGAGCATGCCTGTTCTAGGGCCACCACAGGAGTGTCCTAGACCTGATCCCCTAGATACAGACTAAGAAGGTGTTTAGGAAGATGTGCCCTCTTAACAGATCACTGGCTCACCAATAGCTTAGTTAGACTGCAAGGATCCAAATCAGCAGTTGACAGTGAACAGTGCACGTTCTCTGTTCTAGAAAAAGGGTGATCCAAGATCCAGACTATATCCAGCTTTCTCTGGGTCTTGTGGGATTATGAAGATTAACAAGTGGCTCAAGAACTGGTGTAGGAAGGAGGGGTTTGGGTTCCTAGAGAACTGGGCCAACTTCTCTGTCAGGCTCTACAATAGGGATGGGCTGCACTACAATGGGAAAGGTGCAGTTGTTTTTGGGGAGAAGATGGCTAGAAGGTTGGGGGAGTGTTTAAACTAGGGACTGGGGGGGTGTAATTACATGATAGGAAGAGAGGAAAGTGCAGATAGAGACCGAGGGCAATGTAATAGAACTGGGGGAGGAATGGAAGGAGGGACTAGAACAGTTCTGAAGGAAAGGTGTAGGGTAAAAAATATACAAAAACCTCTTAATTGTATATATACTAATGCCAGAATCCTGACTAATAAAACTGGGGAACTGGAATTAGTGATGGTGGGAATAACTGACACATGGCTGGATGATAGCTCTGACTGGGCGGTTAATGTACAGGGTTACAGTCTGTTTAGAAAGGATTGTAAAAACTGGAGAGGGCGACGGGTCTGCCTTTATGTAAAGTCCTGTCTAAAGCCCACAGTCCGAGAAGATATAAGCGAGGGACATGAGCATGTGGAGTCACTGTGGGTAGAAATACATTGAGACAAAAACAATAACAAAATACTAATAGGAGTTTGTAATATACCACCTAAGAGTCCACAGAAAATCTACTACTAAGGGAAATAGATGAGGCGGCAAGTCATGAGGTCATTATTATGGGGGACTTCAAATACCCAGATATAGACTGGGAAACTGAAAGCTGTACATCTCATAAAGGAAACTAAAGGCATAAACATAAAGACAACAATTTTTCCCAACAGGTTCAGGACCCGACTAGAGAGACAGCCGTCGGCCATATTAGACTCAGTACTAAACAATATATCTGACAGAACAACAGATGTACAGGGTAGTGGAAACCTGGGAAATAGTGACCTTAAAGTAATAACCTTCCAATTGTCATTCAAAAGAGTGTTTCTTTAGGGAGGGACAAAAATACCAAACTTCAAAAAGAGCTAAATTTGACCTGCTAACTAACTGGGACAAACTCCTCAAAAATAAAAATTCACCCACAAAATGGGATATTTTTAAAGGCATCCTAAACTGTAATTGTTAGAGGTGCATACCTTATGGGAATAAAAGGGTAAGGAACAAGAAAAAAACAATGTGAATAGAATAGTATTGTAAAGAAAGCAATAAATGACAAAAAGAAAGCATTTAAATCACTAACACAGGAGAGTAGCGAGGAAGCATTGAAAAACAATAAGGAACTAGCAGAATATGTAAAAGACAAAAAAAGCAGCCAAACTAGAGACAGAGAGATTAATTGCTGAAGAGAGTAAAACTAACCTTAAAATGTTCTTCAATTATATAAATGGTAAAAAGTATAAATCTCAAGGTGTCGCCCTTTACAGAATGATGAGGGGGAGAGTTGCAGACAGCGATGAAGAGAAAGCAAAGCTATTAAAAAAATAGTTTCCCCACCTGTATTCAGTTTCACTGGGGAAAATAAGCTGTCATATGAAATGCAGAATGTAAAAGTGAATTCCGGATAAAAAGTGCCCTGTCTGACTCAGAAAGAAGTGCAGCAGCATCTTAAAACGATTAAAATAGACAAATCGACGGAACCAGATGGCATACACCCCAATATCTCAAGGGAATTAAGTAATTTCATAAGCAGACCTTTATTTCTAAAATTTAAGGACTCTGTAATTACAGGGAGCGTTCCACAGAATTGGTGCTTAGAAAATGTGGTTCCAATATTCAAAAAGGGGTCAAAAACAGAGCCAAAAACTGTGGGCCAGTAAGTTTAACATATTTATAACCTTATGTAACCAACTATATACAAAGCACTAAATGGCCAGGCAAGTCAGATCCAGAGTTTCGGGTTCATCCTAAGATGACGTAATAATCCTAATGAGAAGATTGACCCAGGACTATATAAACCACCATACAACAGATGAGACTTGACCACTGAGGAAGGAGTCTTTGTTAACTCCGAAACGCGTCTGGTGTATACAAGTCTCAAAGGAAGAAGAAACCGCAGCATACAACCTGCGGATCGTCTGCGAATTTCTGGAGCGCTCCCGAATGTTTTATAGGAAGGAGAAAGAGTCCCGCCGTGTCTAGAACGAATAGACACGAGGTAGCGCTGATCACTAAAGAGGGCCTAACCACCTACATACCCCGGCATCTAGCGGACTGTTCCTAAACTTGAAAGCTTGTTCACTCACCTCAAGAGCAGATCGAAGCTAAGACTATCTGTGCCGCAACACGTGGGACGCCACGCCAGGCACGAACACTTGGAAACCTTATCGCTTTAAACAGTGAGTAACTTAGCTTGAATAGACTATGGTGTAGTAGCAGACGAATATGCTATAGCCGCAAATATATATTCAAAAAATTGAGAGGAAATCATACTCATTTGCAAAACATCGGCTACATTGGAACTTTTTACACCAAACAGTCGGAAAAAAAACGCGGATTTAAAGGGGAACCACGCACTTCGTAAGTGCAATAAAACCAGAGAATTAACCAAAAAACGTATTGGCCACGGTCCAACAGTCACTTATAAGAATGTTGGCAAGTACTATTGTGCACACAATTAACTTCTTAGTTCGGTTACACCAATTTTAGTAGTTATTAATGTATGTATTTTATGTCATTTTTATTGTTATTTAATAGAGGTACCGCCTATTTGAATTGATTTTTATGGTTATATCCAATAAATAATTTAGCAACATCATTGGCTAGTGCTCTGCGTGATTTCTGGATGCAGGTGTGCCCCTCTTAATAATTTTTCTAAGTTTAAAATCTGTTGTGGGTAAACTGTTTGAAGTTTTTCTAAGAGATGCTATCTTGGAGTACCTCAGTGCATAATGCTGAATCAGCACAGCTTCATTAGGGATCGGTTCATGTCAAACTAATTTAACCAGTTTCTATGAGGAGGTAAGTTCTAGACTTGACTTCTTGACTTCTCCAAAGCATTTGACACTGTACCACATAAAAGGTTAGCATATAAAATGAGAATGCTTGGACTGGGAGAAAATGTCTGTATCTGGGTAAGTAACCGGCTCAGTGAAGAAAACAGAGGGTTATTAACGGTACACACTCAGATTGGGTCACTATCACTAGTGGGGTACCACAGGGGTCAGTTTTGAACCCTATTCTCTCCAAAATATTTATTAATGATCTTGTAGGAGGCTTGAACAGTACAATATGAAATTTTGCAGATGACACTAAACTCTGTAAAGTAATTAACACGGAAGAGGACAGTATATACAGTATATACTACAAAGAACAGTATACTGTATATATATTGTGACACAGCGAGGGGTTTTGTCTGGGAAGGGAAGTATTTTCCTCCCAACATGTGCAGCTGGGCTGGTTTCCAGTCAGGTGAGGTCAAATACCGGACCAGAGTTTAAGTTCCGGTCTGGGTTTTGGCAGCACCTGGCTGTCCTTAAATAGGCAGCTGGGCTCAGCAGTTGGGTCTCTGTGTTGGGATATGAGGTTTTGTGCCAGACTGGAGGGCTGAGACCCATGTGCAGGGGGAACAGGCCCCCTAAAGCCTGCTGTGTACTACTGGAGGCAGAACTGCCAACAAGGTGACTTGTGCAATATGAATTTTTCATTGTGTGTGAATTAACACCAAAGACTGCAAAGTGACATGTTGTTCTGTGCAAATTGAACTTTCCATTTGTGTGTGAATTAACACCAAAGATTGCAAAGTGACGTGTTGTTTTATGCAACTGCGGCAAGTGTGAATAAACACTGAAGTTTGAGTTAAGAACTTGCATTTTGCCTCTGTACTGTGTCCGCTTACCCTATATATACTGCAGAGGACAATATACTGTATATATATATATAGTGAGTTTTTGCTCTGGTAGACAGGCTAGCGGACGTAGTATAGAGGCAATCGCAAAGTCTTTAACTTAAACAGTTCAGTGTTTATTCAAACATACAGGAAAACAAAATGACCGTTCACAGTCTTGGTGTTTGTTCACACCATGCAATGTCCATAGAACAAAATCTTCACCTGATTAGCAGTTTTCCATCTGCATTCCACAGCAGGCTTTAGGGGACTGTTTCCCGGCATGTGGCTCTCAGCCCTTTAGCACGGCACAAATTCACAGGTCCCAAAACACAGAGACTCCCGGCCAGCTTCTATGTCAGATGGAGGATAAATCACACCCAGCTGAGACTGCTGGCTGGGTTTTATATGGGCCAAAAAAGACCCGGCCTGGAGCGTGGCACCTAGCATTTTGGCTACTCCCAGTAAGAGCCGGCCCGGATTGGCTTTACAGCCATACTAACAGCAAAACAGTGTCAGTCAGCACTAGCTGCCACTGACAATTAAAACTACCAGCTCTTACCTCACCGAGGCCAGGAATCTCATGACACATATCTTCCATCAATGACGGCCCCTAGCGCCTTCCTACAATATACAGTACAGACAAAAAGTTTGGACACACCTTCTCATTCAAAGAGTTTTCTTTATTTTCATGACTATGAAAATTGGAGATTCACACTGAAGGCATCAAAACTATGAATTAACACATGTGGAATTGTATACATAACAAAAAAGTGTGAAACAACTGAAAATATGTCATATTCTAGGTTCTTCAAAGTAGCCACCTTTTGCTTTGATTACTGCTTTGCACACTCTTGGCATTCTCTTGATGAGCTTCAAGAGGTAGTCACCTGAAATGGTCTTCCAACAGTCTTGAAGGAGTTCCCAGAGATGCTTAGCACTTGTTGGCCCTTTTACCTTCACTCCGCGGTCCAGCTCACCCCAAAGGTAATGGGCACCCCATTACTCTCCTTCATGGTCAAATAGCCCTTACACAGCCTGGAGGTGTGTTTGGGGTCATTGTCCTGTTGAAAAATAAATGATGGTCCAACTAAACGCAAACCGGATGGAATAGCATGCCGCTGCAAGATGCTGTGGTAGCCATGCTGGTTCATGCCTTCAATTTTGAATAAATCCCCAACAGTGTCACCAGCAAAGCACCCCCACACCATCACACCTCCTCCTCCATGCTTCACGGTGGGAACCAGGCATGTAGAGTCCATCCGTTCACCTTTTCTGCGTCGCACAAAGACATGGTGGTTGGAACCAAAGATCTCAAATTTGGACTCATCAGACCAAAGCACAGATTTCCACTGGTCTAATGTCCATTCCTTGTGTTCTTTAGCCCAAACAAGTCTCTTCTGCTTGTTGCCTGTCCTTAGCAGTGGTTTCTTAGCAGACATTCTACCAAATGCCTTCAGTGTGAATCTCCAATTTTCATAGTCATGAAAATAAAGAAAACTCTTTGAATGAGAAGGTGTGTCCAAACTTTTGGTCTGTACTGTATATATATACACAGAGTTCTAGCAGCAGACACATCTCTAGAACAACTGTTAAGAGGAGACTGTGTGAATCAAGCCTTCATGGTAGAATACGTCCTATTGTCCTGATGAAGGGGGCAGTCCGCCCCTGAAACGCGTAGACTTATACAAATAAAGACCCGCTTTATTTTACCTACCTGAGTCCTGTCTTCTGCAGCAGCGCCGCTTTATATAAGGTTCATTTTTTACCTCTATCTATTATTACTGTTGCAATGTTGTCATACAACTCCACTTGTAGATGAGCCCTGCATGCGTTCCGTGACAGCATGGCCTCAGTCTGAGATTTCAGGACCATAAGAGATGCATGGACCCGTCAACTAAGGGGCTGGGGGATTGTCAAGGAGGTGGTGGAGGAGCGTTGGTACTCCAAAAAGCTTGGGCCCGTCCCTCGGTGCACCAAAAAAACTAATTTTCATATCAGTGAAAAGTGATTTATCTCAGGAACAGCACAATGGAGACACATAAATAAGCTATAGTTGTACTCATTAGGATCAACTCTACTAGGAATTACAACAGATGTTCTTTAAGCATCAGGTGTTTTTTTTTTTTTTACTTGAAGGGACTCAATCAATCTTAATATCCATCTGTATCCTGTAGAAAAAGCATAAGAAATGTAAGTTCTTCTCCCACTTTCTCACTTTTGGTTACAATCCGTTAGAGAAAAAATTATCTCAGGAACTTTTTGAATGGGTGTTGCGTCTTATCACTAGGCAGTCAGTACAGATGAGGGATATTTATTCACCCAGACTCATTTAACTAAGTTGCTATCAAACATATCAGAGAAGACTTTACAAGCTCCACCATCTGCTCCCAATACTGTCGGGAGCGCTTGGGGAATTTCTACGTTTAGAAACTGTGGCATGCTTAAAAAGGAATACGAAGGAATCTTAAAATTCTTTGACATTTCAAGTTTTGCTGAGAACTCATGGAAGAAAACATTAAAAGGACGTGTGCCTAACAAGGAGACGATTATAAAGGACTTGTTAAGATGAGGCATCTGACAGCATGAAATATTTACAAAACTTAAACAAGACTTCTTCTCTGGCCTAAATCATTCAGAAGAGATTAAAATTTGCTTCTGTTTTCACTGCTATTTTTTGGCAGGTTCCCCAAAGAGAATTACATTTTGGCTGTTTTATGCTTTGAAATGCTTAAATCCTTTCACCGTGGCATTGTAAGATTCTTATCACTGTAGCCACTGTTTAGAAATTTAGTCTAGGTTTTCATGTGGACCTGTGGATCAATTATATATATATTTTTTCCGGTTAAGATATCAAATTTTACTCCACTTGACGTAATGAGCTCTGGAAGGGAATCTTTTGGGGGAAAGTTATTTGGATTTATAAGAATCAATGCATAAATCAGCATCATGAGCAAAACTACTCTCTTAAGGTGTCCAAATTTAAGGCTCCAACTGCAACGATGAAGCAGCTGTGAAACACTGCAAAGGAATCAGCCCAAGTGAAAGTCAAATCCATTTTGATGCTCGGCTGCATCAGCAGAGTCCTGTCAAAGAGGCACAAAATTAAGTGCTCAATTACACAGGAGGAACGGGGAGTGGTGAATGCAGCTCTCTGCACTCACCACTTCCTGGTCTTTGTCTGCCGGCATCACACGTTAAGGACGTCAGCGCGGTCTGTGACCTCGTGCTGGATCTCAGGAGCGATGGCATCGGTGTCCGGAACAGGAGAGGTAAGTTGAATTATTTATTTTTTGTCTGATTATCATGGTGGTCTGATCTGCGGCCTGATTGTGTCTTATTAACATTGGGGATCTGATCGGAGGTCTGATTGGGTGTTGTCACGATCCCTTCTGTGACAGAGGTTGAGGTTCACCTGACACCTCATGTGAGGTTATCTGACAGCCTCTTATTTTTCACTTTGCAGTGTTGTTGTTGGTATGACCACACCTCTTGTTTCAGGTGTAGCTTGTGGTCATTACTGCTATTCTATTTAGTCTGGACTCACACTTCTTACAATGCGGTTATTATTCTCTGCCTGGAGTTGGAAGAGCTGGTGTGTTGTCCTCATCTGAGTTTCTGCTCATCCATTTCTATTTAAAGAGGACCTTTCATGCGATTTTATTAAAGGGATTCTGTCACCTCCCCTCAGCCAAAAAACGATTTAAAAGCAGCCATGCAGCACAGCTTACCTGGATTAAGCTGTGCTGTTTAATCTTGAAATCCGTCCAGCAGTTACTTTAAAAAACGACTTTGATCAATAAGGAAATGCGTCCTGAAGGTGCCCAGAGGGGCGTTTTTTTCTTCCTAGTGAGCCCAGTACCGCCCCTCTTTCAGTGCCCAGCCCGCCTTCCTTGTATTTTCTAACTGCCGCCCCCAGCCTGCCACAGCCTCTCCTGCCTCTCCTCCCCCTCCCTCACGCCGAACGAAGTCTCGCACAGGCGCAGTACCCACTGAGGGCTGCGCCTGTGCGATCAGCAGGAGACTGAGGGCGGCAGCTTCATCTTCGTCACTGGGCATGCGCCGAGCCCAGTGACGTCCGATGCTTGCTCTTCCCTGCTGACTGAGGGAAGAGCGAGCATCGGACGTCACTGGGCTCGGCGCATGCCCAGTGACGAAGATGAAGCTGCCGCCCTCAGTCTCCTGCTGATCGCACAGGCGCAGCCCTCAGTGGGTACTGCGCCTGTGCGAGACTTCGTTCGGCGTGAGGGAGGGGGAGGAGAGGCAGGAGAGGCTGTGGCAGGCTGGGGGCGGCAGTTAGAAAATACAAGGAAGGCGGGCTGGGCACTGAAAGAGGGGCGGTACTGGGCTCACTAGGAAGAAAAAAACGCCCCTCTGGGCACCTTCAGGACGCATTTCCTTATTGATCAAAGTCGTTTTTTAAAGTAACTGCTGGACGGATTTCAAGATTAAACAGCACAGCTTAATCCAGGTAAGCTGTGCTGCATGGCTGCTTTTAAATCGTTTTTTGGCTGAGGGGAGGTGACAGAATCCCTTTAAGGGAGATATATACTTGTACCTTCTGTCATCTTTTTGGTGTCCCTCCCCTTACACTGTGACAGGTGTCTTATTAACATTGGGGGTCTGATCTGAGGTCTGATTGGGGGTCTTATTTACATTGGGAGGTTTCTGATATGAGATCTGATTAACATTGGGGGTCTGATCTGAGGTCTTATGAAAAATATTTTTTCTTATTTTCCTCCTCTAAAACCTAGGTGCATCCTACAGGGTGAAAAATGTGGTACTTAGTGAGTGAAAGGAATCATTACATTCAGTAAGGCTAGCCTTACAAAGAATTGTGCTTTTTTAACTCCCTTATAAGGCGCTGTATTGTGAGCCACTATAAAACTACACTGTGTCAGTGCAATTTAAAGGCTATGCACACCTTTGGTGAGCTAAAAATATATATTTTAAATGGTTTATTAAAAATATGGAGCCCTTTTTCCTGTACAGAGCTGAGATGATCTAGTAGCCCCCTTTGGATTTTATGTCTTATCCGTCAAACTAGGAGTAGAATGACTCCTTATCTCTGCTCTCTGACCTCCTAAACACATAGCTCAGTTCTTATCTTACTGATAAGAATATGGCTTATATAAGTGTTTATGACCCCTCAGTAGTTTAGAGATAAGGGTTATTAGATGACCCGGTACAAAGTGAAAGTACCAGTCACATAGCTAGAAAAACAGCTAACCCGTTGTGACAGAACAGCTCAATATTTTTAATAAAGGCCAATTGAAAAAATATTTTTAGCCAAAAATGAGTATCTTGCAATCATAAAAAAAATTGCCTCCAAAGGTCTACATAGCCTTTAAGGATATGTTCAGCTTTGAATATAGATTGCCTTAAACTTTACAAATATATTGTATTATATACTGTACGTTGTACAACTCTTTTACAAACTTGCTTTTCAGGAAAAAAAAGTATGCATTTAAATAACAAAGGGGGTCACAAATGACCCCAATCACTATGGGGAGAACAGGAAAATTAATACAATACTTTTCAGAAGTTTGGGCACACTTTTTGCTATTTTTAATATTTTGCTATATCAATTATTATCTTGCCATTTTAGAACATTGGATGAGATTTATCATACTGGTGTACTGTAAGCTGTGTACTGGGGTGGGCTCCCCAGAATACAGCGAAGTCACAAACGAGGAAAGCAACTCCAACACCAGCTTTTGCCAAAACAAAATTTTACTAACACGTGGTAATAAACACAACCTCAAATGCTGAGAACATAAAATAAATTTGCATACACCCAGCCCAAAGGCTGGGACCCCTGTGTTGCACAGTGCGGATCCCTCTGATGGATGCCAAAGGAAATTTTGTGTTAATTTACCTACTGATGGGCACAACTAAAACTGCCTCGCCATACTTATTATTACCCTGAAGCAGACAAGAACAATTGTTTGGGTGCTTAGTACGGGCTAGCCTGCAGTGTAACACAACAGTTTACAATTTTACCGTGCTCTATAGTATTCCCCTCACATAACTAGTCCAGTAGCACGTGCCTAAGTAATACTCCTGAGCAAAATTCTGGACTGGATTGAGTTCGTGAGGGTGTTTATCAGCTCTCAAATGTGCAATGTCCCTTAAAGTAATGAAGTCCTTGTAGTAACAGTAGCAACACTTTAGGCCTGACACAAAGCAGAGACCCTAACTATCTAACTACAGGCCTGGTCTAAGTCTCTAGGCGCCAACACTGTAGTGAGGTGCGTGCACGGTCTTACCAAACTGGGTCTGCTCTTTATCCACTGATGACTCTGAATGGAACAACCAGTCTCTCCAGCAAAAATCTGATCCCGCAGGGTATGTAGCTTTGTTGCTCAGCTCTTATCAGCCTTCCTGGAAACAATCCTCCTTTCCCTGTACAGGATCTGGGTCTTGGACAACAATCAACTTCACTCAGATGCAGCTATGATCACTGAGGGGTTAGGGTTAATCTTAACCTAGATCCATCCGATTATCTGCTCACACATAGCTCCTCAGTCTCAGCTAGCTTCTAAGATGGCTGCTGCTTCTTCTAGCAAGTTTTCAAACCCCACCTCTTTTGAATATTCAAATATCTGCAGTCTATTAGCTGTGTTTAAGAAACAGAGGCATCTTGTGGCCAAACAGCAGAATATCAGTCCTGAACATTAAACTTAATCCACACACAAACAGTGTTCAAGCAATGATAGCTGTTTCTCAATCACATATACAGTAGAACTGGCTTTGTTACTCACAACAACCAATCAGATTCCTCCTTTCATTTTTCAAAGGAGTTGTTAAAAATGAAAGGTGGTATCTGATTGGTTGCTATGGGCAACTAAGCCAGTTTTACCTTACACCAGTTTGATAAATCTTCCCCATTGTATGTTTAATAATGGTTTAATCAGAGAGGTTCAACATTCTCCACCTCTAAATTTCCCTAAAATTCTAAATGTAAAATATTGGTTGAGCACGAGTCGGAAAAAACTGTTTGGAAAAAATATGTGGAATTTGGATACTCCTTAAAGGTGTATTCCCATCACAGACAATGCGGTATTTCGCTAGCACCTACAACGAGAATTTAACGGGGAGAGTTGTGGCTGGAGAACTCTGGGTTTCCTGGGGTCCGGCCACCACCAAGCGCTGCTCCCCGCTGCTCCCGCGAGCGCATGCGCGGCCCCCACTACCATTAATTTCTATGGGGCCGACGGAAAAAGCTGAGCGAGCGGTCAGCTATTTTCAGTGGCCCCATAGAAATGAAGGGAGGGTGGCTGCGCATATGCAGTGCACCCTCCACTACTTTTCCCGCTCCGTTCTCTGTGTAGGTGCGGGTCCCACCTCTGGGATCAGACAATGGGGGCATATCCTAGCAATATGCCCCCATTGTCTGTGAAGCCAAAACCCCTTTAGGTGCCAAAATGAAAAGTCACTCTGTAAAGTCTTATTCACATGTCTGTGTCAGTGCTTAAATCCATGAAAAGATGTCCGTATTGGGTCCCTGCGTCCGTTTTTTGCTGTCCGTGTGTCATCCGTGTTTCACTGACACTGAACAGATGAAAAATAATTTTCAAAGCATCTCTTTCTAATGATCCGTGAAACACAGATGAAAAATGGATGGCATCCGTTTTGCATCCATGGTTTTCACAGATTCATAGACTATAATGGGATGGGATGATGGAACCGTGAACACGGACAAAACAGAACATGCATTAATGCTAAAAACAACGGACCCACGGACTTGCGCTAAAACACTGATGTGAGAATACACACATTAAAATGAATGGGGACGTGTCCTGTCCGTGAAGAACACGTATGGCACACGTCCATGGAACACAGACATGTGAATGAGGCTTAAGGCTTCTTTCACATGTCAGTGAGTCAGTGATTTGTGCTGTCTGTGGTCTCCATGGGCCCCTAATGCATCTATTGACTTTAACATGTGTATTCACACATCAAGGGTTTTCCAAAAGGGCATGCCCCATTTTATCCATGGTTACGCAACCCTCATGCACATTATAGTCTATGAGTCCGTGAGAACCACTGATACAATATGGATGCCATCTGTGTTCTGTCAGTGATTTTTGTGGACTATTGGTAGGAGATGCTCTGGAAACTAATTTAAGTCTATTCCGTGGAATATGGATGACACAGAGGGCACGGACCGGACCATCTTACATCTTCATGGATGAACTACTGACCATCTAGTCATGTATGTCATCAAAGACATTTGAATAAGGCCTAAAAGCCAAGTCATTTATTTAAATGGTCAACATGTAATCCCACTTTTGCCTGCAGCTGCAAAGTGTAGTTGACCACGTCCTACTGTTGGTCG
This sequence comes from Bufo gargarizans, assembly GCF_014858855.1. Classification (NCBI taxonomy): domain Eukaryota; kingdom Metazoa; phylum Chordata; class Amphibia; order Anura; family Bufonidae; genus Bufo; species Bufo gargarizans. The sequence continues at coordinate 50,823,542 of NC_058089.1, forward strand.
GCAGGGTTGAGAGAACCCAGACACGCGGCGATCGGCCACTGAGGTTGTTTTTATGAGATGTCTCTAAGCCTAAACCGGTCAGGTGTGTCCAAACGTCTGACTGGTTCTGGATGCAAATGAGAATTCTGCACATAAAAAGGAGCCTCCCTGTTTTTGCTATTCAGAACTTATGCCCAACTCATTCCTAAATAATAAATATTCTTGATGTTCCCGTACAAAACAGAACGATCCATCCTCTGCCGGTATAGCTCCAACTACATCACTGATTTATGTCTCACCATGCTTTGGAAAATCACTCATCAGTTTTAACACACAAACATTTCCTTTTCTTATAATTTAGTGACATTCTGTAAGAATTAGGTAGCTTTTTTATGAGATTGCTTTCGTGAATAATGCATGCATCCCAGTGCACTAAGGAACCCTTCTCGAGATACAATGTTTGTCTCTTGAGCGGTGAATAATGAGACTATGTCCTTTGTCACTTTCTGTACCTTCAGCCATAAGGTCAAAGGTTTTGCCCAAGAGAAAAAAAAGTCACCTTCACCCCATAACCCTAGGAGAATACTAGTAACTGAAAAAAAAGCAAACATTTCCTATGGAAAGTTTAGTTTCCCAGGTTCTCCATTCATTTCTCGAGGCGACATACAATGGTTCTCATGACAATTACAAATAAGGGCCAACAGGAGGGATCCAACATAAAGAACGCTCACAAAAGCCTTTTTAATTTGAGACTGATGGTGTCTGGTTTCAGAATAGATCTAATTGACCTAATCAGTTGTCATGGAAACCATGAATATGTATAGTAACTTTTTTTTAACAATGCTTTCATTGTTTACTGTGATTGACAAAAACCTACCAGAGACCGGGTCATTTCTAATCATGGAGGCGCTTTCACTGATACATTGCTATTTTTTTCCCCTAATGTTTCTGGACTATATTTATATTTCTGATTATTTTTACTCATCACCATCATCAAGGATGAGGTATGAATAGGGTTGTATTGGACCACAGGTTCTGACACAGAAATGGTACGACCACCTGACGCGGTTGTGAGCCGTCCGGGCTGCAGTCAAGAACTGCATGGCCAATAAATTAAGACTGCACTGTATAATCGGTCTTCATGGTTAATGGCCTTCAAAACTACATGGCCCCCATACAGTGCGGTCTTTATTAGTTAAATAAAAGGCAGCTGTCAAATAATTGGCCATGCAGTTCTCAACTGCAGATGACAATGACCCAAACATCTAACGACCGCACCGTGTGGTCATACCCTAATAGAAAAATCCCCCGTTCAAATATTTTTTGTTTAATTTTGAAAAAAATAGTCTAGTAGGCCCAATGTACCCCAGTCCAACACTGAGGTCCGTGTTGCCAATGTTACATGGAAAAATGCGTAAGTCTCATTTCACCCAGTTCTACCAAAAGGCCACAAACTATGGGGGTGCAAAGGTTATCAGGATCTCCCAGCTACCATGTGTCATTTATAAGACAGAGTCTTCTTAAGTGGCAAAAGTTATGGCCCCTCTGGCCAAAGTACTCAGTTTCAGTCTAGAGTCTTTATTCCTTCATTTACTTTTAGATCCCGCTGAAATTCAGTTTACATCCTGTTTTTACTTTCTGACTTTTCTCATGTTGGTGTGTTACTCCCAATAATACATGTTGGATCTGTGTGTCTAGGATACTGCTGTCTTCCCCCTCACTGCTACCTTAATTTTTATTTTTACTGGAAAATGTTTGCAAAGTTTTCTTCTTGTAATGAGAAGTCATCTCTTAACACTAAACCTGTTTCCAGGTTTTTGTTTTCCCTTCAGTCTATTCTGCAATTTGCGTACTTCATAAAGCCTACCGATCCCTTATTATCCGGTCTTTTTGAAATACTAAGGAGTACAGATTTTTTATACGTATGGTGCTCATATGGAGGCACAGCTCTATAGTATACCTCCACACAGTGTCCAGAACTCGGCTTTGACACGCTCTGTACATTGAACATTATAACTATATCAATTTCCAAGTGGCTTCTAGTCCCTATACTGGGTTTACTGGGATGATATCAGTGAATTGTGTTTATTCTCGCTATTCTATAGATAGGCAGGTGTGATTTATACCGCCATAATAATTGCATCAACAGCTTCAGCAAACATTTTATCAGTTTCCCAAGGTGAATGATAGCGCCATACTGGTGATTGCTCTCTCATATTTCTTTCATGTAATATCTCTTTTATTGTTATTGTATTTTACCTGAGTATGTAAATTGACTAATCCATCATCAATGTTTTGGCTACAGTTCTACTTATGAAATATGAGATTCATTTATTCTCGCACTTCGGAGAATTTATATATTTTTTTCCTGTCCAGATCTCAGAAATATGAAATGATACAAATAGATACAATTTTTCATTTTTTTTTCCTGCAGATAAAAAACAGCTTGGATGAAAGAAAGTAGTGTATCTTTCAGTGTTAAATATTGGAAAATCCCTTTAAATCGAACTAAAATTAAAACACCTATCCAAATTTCTCTGGATTGGCTGGTGGGATGGGTAGGGCAAAATTTCCTATTGTTTCATGACAAGTGCCTCTTCAAAGTTTTTTATTATTATTATTTTGCTTTTGTGGGCGAAATATGCTCTCTCGGTTCCGAATTCTATGCAAATGACGAGCAACTCGGGGAGCCAAGCAACACGCAGACACAGATGTTGCATCTTAAGGCTGTATTAGGCTATCTTCACACTTGTGTTGTTATTTTAATTTCCGGTATTGAGATCCGACGGATTATCTCAATACTGCAAAAAAAAAACGTTTCCGTTTTGTCCCCATGCATTCTGAATGGAAAGAGATCCGTTCAGGATGCGTCAGGATGTCTTCCTTTCTGGCAACATTTTGTTTTGTGACTGGACAGAAAGCCGCTGCAATCTGCTGTTTTGTGTCCGGTCAGAAAAACGGAAAAAAAAAGAATCTGTCATTGAAAACAATGAAAGTGAATGGTGACGCTTCTGTTTTTTTAAGGAGCCTAAAAATCCGTATCTGTCACCCATTTAATTGAAGCAGGAGCAGAATTTTTATAATACAGCTCACATGATGGCTCTGTGCCAAATAAAGTATAGGTCTTGGTTTGATATTCAGACTGTCTTCTTACATCAAGCCACTGATATCTCCAGAACATCTTCTATTCCTATTCCTCCCTGTTACAGAAAACTACTTCTCAAAACTTTTAGAAAAATAAGCTTTTATATAAAATCTGGTGGCCAACAGAAGAAATTGCAGCCCTAGACTCAGAACGAGCAGGAGCTGTAACAGGAGCCAGTAAGGCACCTTGTGGGGCCAAAGCAGGGGGGAACGGAGGGGGGGCAGCACCAGCTGAAGGAGGGGGCCTTGGCTAGCGGCCAAACCATCTGGCCAGCCTGCCTGGCGGGTTTTCAGCAGGTTGCACAACCACAGGGAGACCTTCAGGCTGTGCAATCTCCGACATAGCTGAGGCCTCAACGGCAGATCTGCCTGCAGGAGGACATGAAACCAGGGCCGGGCAGTGCCAGGAGTCAGGTGCACTGTGCACAGGTGCCCTGGATGGGGCACGGCCATGTGACGCCTGACCAGGGAAGGGGATAGGCGGGCATGGGGGCACGAGGATCACACAGGGCACGCGACAGAAGGGACAGCAGGCGCCTGAGGGGACACTGAGCTCCCCGGCGCGCTTGCTGAGAGCTAACCATGCCGAACCTTCCCTGGCAACTTTCTCCTGTAGGAGAGCCAGGAGGTCAGCCTCAGTATTGAGGATGTGCGATCCAGTTCTGTTTCTTGCATTTATACATGTATTGTAGAGTCTATGCTCTTTTCCCTTCTGATATCAGCACTCCTCCCCATTTGGCCCAAGTGCTTTTAATTAGCAGGAGACTGCATAAGGGTATATATTCCTACCTCTCAGTTGGAGTTCCTGAGAGTATGTGATAGGGTGAGTTCCACACCTGTTCACATGGTGAGAGTATGTGATGGGGTCGGTTCTAGACCTGTTCACATGGTGCAGTACTGCACGACGGCCATTGTTGCTTTGGTGCTGTCCTGGTGGGTTGGTGGGGCCCAGTGCCATGGTGGCTTTGTCATACAGTGGGGGCGCTGTTTGACTGCTGGGTCCCGCTGCCTGCTGGGGCAGTGCTGCGGCGTCGGTGGTCGCTGTGCAGTGCTGCACCAAATTTAGAATAGGGTCCCATTCAAAGTGGCCACCTTGTCGCGGTGAGTGGGCCTATGCTTTTTGATCAAATTGTATACTAATGGTTCATGTCTAGCATGCAGCATAGGGGTAGGTATACGATAAATTACACTGAAAAGCGATGTTTATTATGCTGAGAGGCAGTTAGATAAAAGCATAGTATTGAGGATGTGCGATCCAGTTCTGTTTCCTGTATTTATACATCAGCCTCATCAGCCGTTTAACTCCTCCTCCACCAAGAGGAAGTGGAGGAGGAGCTAAACCTTTATATATGCTCCGCTTGGGCACGCTCGGACCAAAGAGAGCCCTCCCCTGTAATTAACCCTCACCGACACCCTGTGCCATTCAGTCAATGGTCTCCACTCTTATTCAGCATGGGGGCTGGCATGATTAAATTCAATTACACATGGTCGTCGCAGGTGTTGAATTCCTCTGAGATCCTCTTATCGGTCATGATCCCCCCTGCTGTGCTGAACGTCCTTTTGGACAGGACACTCTACGAGTGGCAAGCCAAGAGTTCCATGGCAAATTGTGCCAGCTCTGGCCCCAGGTCAAGCCTGCACACCCAGTAGTCCAGAGGTTCCTCGCATCTCAGAGCGTCCACATTCGGCGTTAACCTGATGTAGTCAGACACCTGTCAGTGTAGGCGTTCCCTGAGGCTGGATCCAAAGGCGGCTGTCGATGGGTTGGTTGTAAGAATGATCTCATATCCGAAGTGACCAACACATCTTCAAACTGCCCTCTTCTTGCAGGTGCAGTAGGATTTGTACCCGCACCTGTTTTGTTGTGTGTGGAAATTCCTCTGCCAGCGCCCATAACAGCAGAATGCAGCATCTCTCACAGCAAGGCCTGGAAATGCTGCATTCTGCCAGCCCTCTGTGATGCTGGTAACATGTCTGCCATTTTGTGTTTGTATCGGGGGTCTAAGTACGTTGCCACCCAGTACTGGTCCTTGCCCTTTATGATTTTTATACGTGGGTCACTCTTCAAACACTGGAGCATGAAGGCCCCCATTTGCACTAAATTCAAAGCGGTGGAGCTCCTGTTCATCGCCCAGGAGAATGTCGTCCTCGGTCTCTTCTCTCGACAGCCACGGACAACACCAGGGACCCCCGAAAGTCCCCTCAAAGCCTGCTCTTCTTGCTCCTCCTCCTCCTCCTCCCCCCAGCCACCTTCCTCCTCTGACTCCTCTTCAGACTTCTGCTGACTTTTCTCAGATGGAGTAGCCCCCTGGGAATTCATTCAGCATTGCGACTTCCTCATCTTCCTGCTCCTGCTCCTCGATGGCTTGATGAATGACACGATGCAATGCACGCTCCAGAAAGAAGGCGTAAGGTACGATGTCACTGATGGCGCCCTGGCTGCGACTGACCAGTTTGGTAATCTCATCAAATGGCTGCAGAAGTCTGCATGTGTCGCGCATGAGCAGCCACTGGTGCGGTGAAAAGAAACCAAGCTCCCCAGAACCTGTCCTACTGCAGAGTTCGTACAGGTAGTCGTTAACAGCACGTTGCTGCTGGAGCAGCCTATCAAGCATATACAAGGTGGAGTTCCAGCGCGTCGGGCTGTCACAAATCAGACGTCTCACGGGCAGGTGGTGTCGCCGCCAGTGGCGTACCGCCAATATAGGCAGACCACGCCGTTGCTATGGGGCCCGCAGCTCAGGGGGGCCCGGAGCGCACGGAAGGCCCCGCCCCCTCTGTTTATTTTATCCAGCAGTAGACTAGTACAGTGGGCGGCGCAGGCCAGCGGCACTTGACTTTGATCGGCGGCCGCCCATCCCCCGCCCCCGTGTCTTGTATTATCCTGCTCCAGCCTGCGGGTGTGTTTTAGTTTTCACACTGGCCAATCAGCGCAAGTCAGCACCACAAAGAGGCAGTTGCTGATTGGCCAGTGTTTGTGGGCAGCAGGGGCGGGCGCCGGTCATACTTACACAGTCCCATTCATTCTCTGTCTGACCTGAGCCACTGGAGTGAAGCAGGCTGCACACTGCACCAATCCCAGCCTGACTGGACACGGTCGGTGCCAGTCTCGTCGACCTCAGTAAGTGGGAGAGGCTACAGGCCTGGTGCAGCAGTGACTGTTAGTGTAATAATCAGTCTGCAATGTGTAGGGAGCTGTACACTGTGGTCTCCGGTGGTATATAGATCTATAGTACCTATCATTGGCCTAGTACTGTCAGTACAAGCCACAAAGGCTATTAGTAATGGGACAATGAGAGGCAGAAAATAAAACCCCATTAAATGACCACATTTCCCCCATAGACATATGCTTTAAGTTCAGTCTCTGCCCCTCAGTGCACTAATAGTCTTTGTGGATTGTACTATATAATATGACAATAAGAGCTTTTACATATATACTGTATATACACATCCAAGAAATAAGACCACAGTATCGCAGGGGTAAGTCAAAAATATTAAAAGCTTTATTTAAAAAGGTCCATCCATCACATGAAGCAACGTTTTGACAGCAAAAAAATACCTTTGACTGCTTTACAAAGGCGTTTTTTATGCTGAAGCGTAAAAAACATCATGTGATGGATGGACCTTTTAATATTTTTGACTTACCCCTGCGATACTGTGGCCTTAACCAAGCTGTTGTTCTGGTGGCCACGTGCACAACGGGAGCAGAAACTGACTGCTGACACTTAATATTTTATACTTGGGGGAGGGGGGCCCCCTTTTTTTTTTTGCTATGGGGCCCCATGATTTCTATGTACGCCCCTGGTCGCCGCTGAACGTCAGCAAGGCGAGCCATGGCCGTGTAACATCTAAAATGGCCAGAGATGTTCCTGGCATGCCGCAAATTGTACTGGACCCCGGGGGATTCGGCAATGAATCGCTGCACGACTAAGTTCAGGACATGTTCCATGCAAAGCACGTGTCATTTTGCCCTGTTTCAGCACGCTCAGCAGATTGGCACCGTTGTTGCACACCACTTTTCTAACTGTCAAATTGAGCGTCGTTAGCCACTGATCGGCTCTTGGCTTCCAGGCACAACAGCTGCAGCACAGGATGGCAACGTCTCACCTGACACGTCGAATAGGTTCTGGGGAGCTTGGGGGATGCAGCAGAAGAGGCGGTAGCAGTGGAAAAGGAGGAGTCAGCTGAGGAGGAGAAGGAGGATGGAGTAGGAGGAGGAGAAGAAGAGGCCGGCCTGCATGCAATCCGTGGCGGTAACACCAAATCCACACAGGTGCCGTGGGTTACATGCATGACGGCCATCAGAAGATTCACCCAGTGGGCAGTAAAAGTTATGTACCTTCCCTGCCCGTGTTTGCTAGACCACGTGTCTGTGGTCAGATGTATCTTGGCACCGACACTGTGTGCCAGAGATACATTCACTTGCTGCTGAAAGTGGCCATATAGCTCTGGGATGCCCCTTCTGGGAGAAATATTTCCTTCCGGGGACTTTCTATTGCGGTGTGCCAATGGCTACAAATTTTCTAAAGGCCTTCGAGTCCACCAGTTTATATGGCAGTAGTTGGTGGGCTAGCAGTTCTGGCAAGCCAGCGGTCAGCCGTTGGGTAAGAGGGTTATCCGATGTCATCAACTTTTTACGCTTGAACATTTGGGCCACAGAAGCCTGCCTTCTGCCAGATGAAAGCGACGACGGCACAGTGGAAGGTGGAATGGAGGACAAATGGGAGGAGAAGGAGAAGAGGCAGGATGTGGGGTGCCCGGAGTGTGGCTTTGTGGGTTCTGACGGCGTTCCTCCCACTGGGCTCGGTGATGGCAGGCCAGGTGCCTTCTTAAGGCGGTCGTCTCTAGGTGAGTGTTGGGCTTACTGCGACTTATGCATTGACAGCACAGACTGTAGATAGTAACACTATTGTCAGCAGATGACACATTAAAAAAAGCCCACACTGCAGAGCCATGTGCCGGCGTCCTGGGAGCGCAAGATGTGACCGTGCATGGTGGATGGCTCGCTCCAGGTACATTTGCATGCTTCTCCTCCTTCTTCTCCCTCTCTGCTGCTCCGTCTCTCCCTCTGAACTCCCCTCCTCTTCCTCTCTTGTGGGTACCCACGTGACGTCCATCAACACATCTTCATCGTCACCTTCACCACCACGTGACATTAGAGATCTCGGAGTAGGCAGCAACAGCAGGAACCACCCTCCTTTCGGTACTTTCGTCAGACCGCTGCGTGGCGGCCGTTGCTACTACATCTTCCTCATCCGATGCCAAAAATGGCTGCGCATCGGTAAGGTGTGGGAATGGATGGGAAAATAATTCCTCTGAATCGAGTGGAGGGGATATGGTGGAGGTGGTGGTGGTGGTGGTGTGGGGTGCACTCAGCAGTAAGTGAGGAGGGTGCAGATACAGAGGATGAGGAGGGTGCAGAAGCGGAAGGCGAGTGAGCCACTAAACCAACTCTGGTGCGTCCTTTGACATAATCGCACGCACCTTCTCCAACTTCCCACTTATGCTTCGGCCTGGTGCACCTGCCAGACCCTACCACCCCTGCGGAATGGCCTGCCTTTTCCTCTGCCTGTCATTTTCAAAATAACCCTGTGCCAAAGTCTCTAGAGAAGAGCAGGTATATCGCAGGCCTCAATCAGTATTTGGTGGAAGCTGGTATATCAAACCCCTTAATCAGTATATAGTGGAAGCAGGTATATTGCAGGCCTCAATCAATATTTGATGGAAGCAGGTATATCGCACCCCTCAATCAGTTTTTGTGTGGAAGCATGTGTATCGCAGGCCTCATTCAGTATTTGGTGGAAGCCAGTATATCAAACCCCTTATCAGTATTTGGTGGAAGCAGGTGTATCGCAGACCTCAATCAATATTTGGTTGAAGCAGGTATATCAATTACCCCTTAATCAGTATTTTGTGGAAGCAGGTATATAGAACCCCTTATTCAGTATTTTGTGGAAGCAGGTATATCGCACCCCTCAATCTGTATTTTGCGGAAGCAGGTATATCAAACCCCTTAATCAGTATTTTATGGAAGCAGGTGTATCGGAGGCCTCAATCAATATTTGGTGGAAGCAGGTATATCAATTACCTTAATCAGTATTTTGTGGAAGCAGGTGTATAGCAGGCCTCAATCAATATTTGGTGAAAGCAGGTATATTGCACCACTCAATCAGTATTTTGTGGAAGCAGGTGTATCGCAGGCCTCAATCAGTATTTGGTGGAAGCTGGTATATAAAAACCCCTTAATCAGTATTTTGTGGAAGTTGGTGTATCGCAGGCCTCAATAAATATTTGGTGTAAGTAGGTATATCAATCCCCTTAATCAGTAGTTGGTGGAAGCAGGTATATCAAACCCCTTAATGAGTATTTTGTGAAAGTAGGTATACAGAACCCCTTAATCAATATTTTGTGGAAGCAGTTATATCGCACCCCTCAATCAGTATTTTGCGGATGCAATTATATCAAACCCCTTAATCAGTATTTTGTGGAAGCAGGTATATCGCACCCCTTAATCAGTATTTTGTGGAAGCAGGCATATCAAACCCCTTAATCAGTATTTTATGGAAGCAGGTGTATCATAGGCCTCAATCAATATTTGGGGGAAGCAGGTATATCAATTACCTTAATCAGTATTTTGTGGAAGCAGGTGTATCGCAGGCCTCAATCAATATTTGGTGAAAGCAGGTATATTGCACCCCTGAATCAGTATTTTGTGGAAGCAGGTGTATCGCAGGCCTCAATCAGTATTTGGTGGAAGCTGTTATATAAAAAACCCTTAATCAGTATTTTGTGGAAGCTGGTGTATTGCAGGCCTCAATCAACATTTGGTGTAAGTAGGTATATCAATCCCCTTAATCAGTAGTTGGTGGAAGCAGGTATATCAGACCCCTTAATGAGTATTTTGTGGAAGTAGGTATACAGAACCCCTTAATCAATATTTGGTGAAAGCAGGTATATCGCACCCCTCCATCAGTATTTTGTGGAATCAGGTATATCAAACCCCTTAATCAGTATTTTGTGGAAGCAGGTATATCGCACCCCTCAATCAGTATTTTGCGGAAGCAGGTATATAGAACCCCTTAATCAATATTTGTTGGAAGCAGGTATATCGCAACCCTAAATCTGTATTTTGTAGAAGCAGGTATAGAAAACCCTTATTCAGTATTTTGTGAAAGCAGCTATATCGCACCCCTCAATCTATATTTCGTGGAAGCAGGTATATCAAACCCCTTAATCAGTATTTTGTGGAGGCAGCTATATCGCAACGCTCAATCAGTATTTTGTGGAAACAGGTATATAGAACCCCTTAATCAATATTTTGTTGAAGCAGGTATATCGCACCCCTCAATCAGTATTTTGTGGAAGCAGGTATATCGCACCCCTCAATCAGTATTTTGCAGAAGCAGGTATATAGAACCCCTTAATCAATATTTGTTGAAAGCAGGTATATCGCAACCCTAAATCTGTATTTTTTAGAAGCAGGTATAGAAAACCCTTATTCAGTATTTTGTGAAAGCAGCTATATTGCACCCCTCAATCTATATTTCGTGGAAGCAGGTATATCAAACCCCTTAATCAGTATTTTGTGGAGGCAGGTATATCGCAACTCTCAATCAGTATTTTGTGGAAACAGGTATATAGAACCCCTTAATCAATATTTTGTTGAAGCAGGTATATCGCACCCCTCAATCAGTATTTTGTGGAAGCAGATATATAAAAACACCTTAATCAGGATTTTGTGGAAGCAGGTATATCGCACCTCTCAATCAGTATTTTGTGGAAGCAGGTATATCAAACCCTTTAATCAATATTTGGTGGCAGCAGGTATGATGCACCCCTGAATCAGTTATTTTGGGGGCAACAGGTATATCACAGCCATTGCAAATAGTTGTTCCAATAGCGCTTGTCCCTCTATATACCTGCAGTATCGCAGCAGAACCACACACAACTGCTGCACAATACAAATGCACTATATATTTTCTACGTTAGAAAGTATATTATAGGTATATCACACCCCTCAATCCGTTTTTTGGGGGGCAACAGGTATATCACACCAGTTGCAATTAGTTATTCCAATAGCGTTTGTTCCTCTATATAGCTGCGGTATCGCAGCAGAACCGCACACAACTGCTGCACAATACAAATGCACTATAATATACTTTCTATGTTAGAAAGTATATTATAAGTATATCACATCCCTCAGTATATCACACCTATCGATAGCACACCTTTACCAGTCCTTAAAAGGACTTTTGTGGCCCTATTAGCTAGCGTTTGGTGTCCCTAACAGTCTGTCCCTGCTCCACAAAGGTAACCTCTCCCTAAACTGGCAAAACACAGAATGTAAAATGGCTGACAGATCAGGTTCTGTTATAGGGTGGGGGTGTGTCCATGTGCTGTCCTGTCCCACCTGATGGATGTGTCATGGGTCAAAGTTCGGTGCAATGCAGAATATGGCGCATGCGAACATTGCCATATGTTCGCATGTTCGGCGAATCGCCAACGCCCAAAGTTCACCCCTGAAACGACCACCGGGCGAACCGCAAGGCCATCTCTATTGAGGTCCCCCTAGTGGTGACTGTAGGCAGCCAGAATAATACAGCTATGACTGCATGAAGGTAAGCTGGATATTTGGAGCCATATCTGTGAAAGGCAAATCTTTTTTTTTTTTTAAATAAACATTATAAGCAGATTAGCTCTCTCCCAAGAGAAAGAAAGTGGGGGTATCTACATCACAGTCAATGCCCGACCCATTAACAGTCCTTATAACAAGACACAGATTGTATGGTAGCTACCTCCAACAGGTAGCTTATTTACATATCCCTTTCCCAGGGAGCATTGCCTGGCCTATAAGACTCCATACCACAGCTCTGGCACTCTCTACGAGGAGAAATAGTACCCCCTGAAAGATTCATTAAGAAATTATAATAGACTGTAATAAACATGCTATAATGCAGCCATATTACAGCCGTACTGAAAACCTAGATAGCTGGGATGTTTTAAACAAGTATTTTGCCAAGAACCATGAGCCTAAACGTTAGGACTTGTCCTAATTTTAAATGTATGCGAGAGTATAAAATGTAGTACAAGAAAGTACAGTGGCTTGAAAAAGTATTTATACTCCTTGAACTTTTCCACATTATTTTACGTTACACCCACAAACTTAAATCTATATTATTTGGATTTTATATGACAGACCAACGCAAAGTAGCAAGCATGTATGACGTGAAAAGAAAATGATACACGGTTTAAAAAAATGTTAATAAATAAAAATCTGAAAAGTGTGGTAAACCTGCACCCCTAAATACAATCCAGTGTGACCAATTGCCTTCAGAAGTCACCTCATTAGTACATAGAGTCCACCTGCGTGTCATTTATTCTCAGTATAACTACAACTGTTCTGTGAAGGCCTCCAAGGTTTGTTAGGGAACAATAGTGATCACACAGCATCATGGAAACCAAGGAACACACCAGACAGGTCAGGGATAAAGTTGTAAGAGAAGTACAAAGCAGGATTATTGAAAAAATATCCCAAGCTCTCACGGAGCACTGTTCAATCAATCATCCGAAAATGGAAGGAATATTGCACAACTGCAAAGCTACCAAGACATGGTCGTCCACCTAAACTGACAAACCAGGCAAGGAGAACACTAATTAGAGAAGCAGCCAAGAATACCATGGTCACTCTAGAGGAGCAGCAGAGATCCACAGCTCAGGTGGGAGAAGCTGTCCACAGGACAACTATTATTCATATACTCCACAAATCTGGCCTTTATGGAGGAGTAGCAAGAAGAAAGCCATTTTTAGCAAGTCATAAGAAGTCCTGTTTGCAGTTTGCCACAAGCCATGTAGGGGACAGCTTATACATGGAAGAAGTTGCTCTGTTTAGATGAGACCAAAGTTGAACTTTTTGGCCTAAATGCAAAACGCAATATGTTGTGGAAAACTAACCCTGCACATCACCCTGAACACACCATCACCTCCGTGAAACATGGCGGGGGCAGCATCATGCCGTGGGGATGCTTTTCTTCAGCAGAAACAAGGAAGTTGGTCAGAGTTGATGGGAAGATGGATGGAGCTAAATACAGGGCAATAAAAAGCAGGCTGGTTTGAGAGCTGCATTTATACATGCAGGCAAATAACGCGAGTTTGTGAGCGTTCGCGTGTTTGATTTTTAAGTGTTGTTTGTATTAGGTGTGTGACTTTAGATTACGTGACTTGATATTTAGGGACTTTAGGAGGGGAGTACAGTAACCTACATTCTTGTCACTGCACTATATTGTATTTTTTCTCCTTTCTTGCGTAATTCACATTTAGTATGTGTTCCATTATTGACAACGCAGTCCAGTGCACATTTGTATAATGTCTGCAGTCTTGGAACAGCCATTTGAGCATATCTTTATTCAAAATGTGAGCAAATTGCCCATTTGGAATCGCACATCGAGTATCTAAATGGGCGAATTTTAACACTGAGAAGCAATTTGGAAAGTTTCTGCTCACTGAACAAGCACTCTATGGGGTAGATGTAGGGGAGGGTGGTAGCGAGGAGGCTCGGGAAAGTGAGGTAGCTAGTTGGGTAAAAGTTAGAAAGCGGGGTAGGGGAAGAGTGCCAGGGAGGCTAGCCCTGATCTGACACACCCCAACAAATTTGCATGGTTGGCAGATGAAGAGGATGTCAGTTCAGGGAGAACACTGCTGCAGCCGGACACTATCTCTGCCAGTCAGGGGAATGTCAGCTTCAGTAAGCAGGGGACCAGGACAGCAGGACAGGCCAGATAGGTGCTGGTTGTGAGAGACTCAATTATTAGGGGTACAGAAAGAGCAATGTGTCACAAAGACCAGGATCGTCGAATGGTGTCTTGTCCTACTGGCGCTCGAGTTCGACACATCGCGAATCGGGTTGACAGATTACTGGGAGGGGCTGGAGAAGATCCAGCGGTCATGGTCCATATCGGAACCAATGACAAAGATAGAGGTAGGTGGAGTGTCCTTAAAATGATTTTAGGGATTTAGGTCAAAAGCTTAGGGCAAGGACCTTTCCAAAATACTACCTATACCACGAGCCACACAAGAAAGGCAGCGGGAAATTAGAGAGGTTAACTTGTAGGAAGGAGGGGTTTGGGTTCTGTGTTGGGGGAGAAGATGGCTAGAAGGTTGGAGGAGTGTTTAAACTAGGGACTGGGGGGGAGGGTAATTATATTATAGGATGGGAAGATAGTGCAGATAGAGACGGGGGCGAGGTAATGGGACTGGGGGAGGAATGGAAGGAGGGACTAGAACAGTTCAGAAGGAAAAGTGTAGGGTAAAAAATTTACATAAACCCCTTAAATGTATATATACTAATGCCTGAAGCCTGACTAATAAAACTGGGGAACTAGAATTAGTGATATGTGAGGAGGACTATGACATAGTGGGAATAACTGAGACATGGCTGGATGATAGCTATGACTGTGCAGTTAATGTACAGGGTTACAGTCTGTTTAGAAAGGATCGCCAAAACCGGAGAGGGGGAGGGGTCTGCCTTTATGTAAAGTCCTGTCTAAAGCCCACAGTCCGTGAAGATATAAGTGAGGGACATGAACATGTGGAGTCACTGTGGGTAGAAATACATGGAGGCAAAAACAATAATAAATTACTAATAGGTGTTTATTATAAACCACCTAATATACCAAAGTTCACAGAAAATCTACTACTAAACGAGATAGACGAGGCGGCAAATCATAATGAGGTGGTTATTATGGGGAACTTCAACTACCCAGATATAGACTGGGAAACTGAAACTTGTACATCTCATAACAGAAACAGGTTCTTTACAATAACCAAAAACAATTACCTTTCCCAACTGGTTCAGGACCCAACTAGAGGGATGGCCATACTGGACTTAGTATTAACCAATAGACCTGACAGAACAACAGATGTGCAGGTTGGGGGACACCTGGAAAATAGTGACTATAAAGTAACAACCTTCCAATTATCATTCAAAAATGTGTTTCTTCAGGGAGGAACAAAAGTACCAAACTTCAAAAAAGCTAAATTTAGCCAACTAAGAGAGGCCATAGGCCTAACTAACTAAATAAAAATACAGCCACGAAATTGGATATTTTTAAAAGCATCCTAAAATCTAAGTGTGAGAGGTACATACCTTATGGGAATAAAAGGTTAAGGAACAAGAAAAAATCTATGTGGATAAATAGAACGGTAAAGAAAGCAATAGATGAAAAAAAGAAAGCATTTAAATCACTAAAACAGGAGGGTAGCGAGGAAGCACTGAAAAACTATAGTAAGAAAAAATAGAATATGTAAAAAACAAATAAAAACAGCCAAACTAGAGACCGAAAGATTAATTGCCAAAGAGAGCAAAACTAACCCTAAAATGTTCTTCAATTATATAAATGGTACAAAGTATAAATCTGAAGGTGTCGGCCCTCTACAGAGTAATGAGGGGGAGTTGTAGAGAGGGATGAGGAGAAAGCAGAGCTATTAAATATTTTTTTCTCCACTGTATTCACTGAGGAAAATAAACTGATGAAATGCAGAATGTAAAAGTAAATTTCCTATTAAAAGTGCCCTGTCTGACCCAGGAATAAGTACAGCGGCATCTTAAAAAGATAAAAATAGACAAATCGCCAGGACCAGATGGCATATATCCCCGTATCATAAGAGAATTAAGTAATGCCATAGCCAGGCCCTTATTTCTGATATTTAAGGACTCTATACTGACAGGGAGTGTTCCACAGGATTGGCGCATAGCAAATGTGGTGCCAATATTCAAAAAGGGTCCAAAAACAGAGCCCGGAAACTATAGGCCGGTAAGTTTAACATCTGTCATGGGTAAACTGAAGGTTTTCTTGGAGTACCTCATTGAAAATAAGAAAATAACACCATATCAGCATGGCTTCATGAGGAATCGGTCATGTCAAACGAATGTAATCCGTTTCTATGAGGAGGTAAGTTCTAGACTTGACAGCGGCGAATCAATGGATGTCGTATATCTGGACTTCTCCAAAGCATTTGACACTGTACCGCATAAAAGGTTAGTATATAAAATGAGAATGCTTGGACTGGGAGAAAACGTCTGTATGTGGGTAAGTACCTGGCTCAATGATAGAAAACAGAGAGTGGTTATTAACGGTACACACTCAGATTGGGTCACTGTCACTAGTGGGGTACCTCAGGGGTCAGTATTGGGCCCTATTATCTTCAATATATTTATTAATGATCTTGTAGAAGGCTTGCACAGTAAAATATAAATTTTTGCAGATGACACTAAACTGTGTAAAGTAATTAACACTGAAGAGGACAGTATACTGTATGTATATATATATATATATATATATATATATATACACTGCAGAGGACAGTATACTGCTACAGAGGGATCTGGATAGATTGGAGGCTTGGGCAGATAAGTGGCAGATGAGGTTTAACACTGACAAATGTAAAGTTATGCACATGGGAAGGAATAATGCAAGTCACCCATACATACTAAATGGTAACACTGGGTAACACTGACATGGAAAAGGACCAAGGAATTTTAGTGAACAGCAAACTAAGCTGCAAAAACCAGTGTCAGGCCGCTGCTGCCAAGGCCAATAAGATAATGGGTTGCATCAGAAGGGGCATAGATGCCCGTGATGAGAACATAGTCCTACCACTTTTCAAATCACTAGTCAGACCACACATGGAGTACTGTGTACAGTTCTGGTCTCCTGTAAACAAGGCAGACATAGCAGAGCTGGAGAAGGTCCAGAGGAGGGCAACTAAAGTAATAACTGGAATGGGGCAACTACAGTACCCTGAAAGATTATCAACATTAGGGTTATTCACTTTAGTAAAAAAAAGACGACTGAGGGGAGATCTAAATAATATGTATAAATATATCAGGGGTCAGTACAGAGATCACTCCCATCATCTATTTATCCCCAGGACTGTGACTGTGACGAGGGGACATCCTCTGCGTCTGGAGGAAAGAAGGTTTGTACACAAACATAGAAGAGGATTCTTTACGGTAAGAGCAGTAAGACTATGGAAGCTCTCTGCCTGAGGAGGTGGTGATGGTGAGTTCACTAAAATAGTTCAAAAGGGGCCTGGATGTATTTCTGGAGCGTAATAATATTACAGGCTATAGCTACTAGAGAGGGGTCGTTGATCCAGGGAGTTATTCTGATGTCTGATTGGAGTCGGGAAGGAATTTTTTATTCCCCTAAAGTGAGGAAAATTGGCTTCTACCTCACAGTTGTTGTTTTTTTGCCTTACCTCTGGATCAACTTGCAGGATAACAGGCTGAACTGGATGGACAAATGTCTTTTTTCGGCCTTATATACTATGTTACTATGAAAACCTGGTAGAGGATGCAAAAGACTTGAGACTGGGGTGGAGGTTCACCTTCCAGCAGGACAACGACAACATCCAGCCAGAGCTACAACGGAATGGTTAGATTAAAGCATATTCATGTGTTAGAATGGCCCAGTCACAGTCCAGACCTAAATCCTATTGAGAATCTGTGGCAAGACTTGAAAATTGCAGCTCACAGACGCTCTCCATCCAATCTGACTGAGCTTGAGGTATTTTACAAACAAGAATGGGCAAAAATCTCAGCCTCTAGATGTGCAAAGCTGGTTTACCGCAAAAAACTTGCAGCTTAAACTGCAGCAAAAGGTGGTCCTACAAAGTATTGACTGAATACAACTGCACACCACATTTTTATTTTAAAAAAATTGAAAACCATGTTTGATTTTCTTTTCACTTCACACATACTTGCTGCTTTTTGTTGGTCTATCACATAAAATCCCAATAAAATACATTTAAGTTTGTGAGTGTAATGTGAAAAAATATATGAATACTTTATCAAGGCACTGTGTATATTTATAGGTACATTATTAATGAAAAACAGGAAATCTTAATTTATTGAAATCATGCAAAGGATTTTGTTATCTTATATGTAAACATATAATAAATAATATGGCCAAGATTTTTTATCTTGTTTGCTTATATAAACAGCAAACTTCTCAAGCCTAAAATATCATTTAAAGATCTCACCCCACCCAGTAATAGATCTAAGCAATGTTCTCCAGCTGGTCTTATTTCAGGATACGCTCTTGGGGGAAACAGAAAACCAAGATTATTCTACTTTATTTTGATTAAGGTTCATTGAGTGCTTTTATAATTACTAAGTCTGCAGGTCCATGGGAAGGGAAGTTGAATGATACTGATCTAGGCTCTCATGTGCATTCATATGCTTGTATTGATCCACTTCAGAATTAACCGGCTTAAGGTGACATTTCTAACTCGTTTTTCAGTATTTAAGTCATTGTTTCGACTGTCCAGTGATCCAGCAAGAAAATAAGACATGGTTAAAGCTTTGCTCTGCCATGGAGAGAGCTGGTGGTGATAAGATGTGCGCCAGTGACATCTGCTGGACACATGCTGTAAATACATCTTGTGCCAAAATTAATTGAAAAAAAAATAAAAATTGGTTTCTAAGTGGAGATTTCGGGGAATTGTATACATTTATTTACCAATTCATTGCAACTTGCAAACTTGTCACTAGAGATTAGCGAATTCCTTAAAAGTTTGATTCGGCTGATTCGGCAAATTTCACCCAAAAATTTGCTTCGTGACTAATTACTTCATCACGAAGCGCATTTTTTTGTAAGTAGCGGGTACAGTGACAGGGAGCTGCGATAGCGCTGCCCCCGTCATTGTACCTTTCAGATGCCGCGTTCATACATGATTGCAGAATCTAAGTGTAAAATGAACAATAAAAAAATGAAGTCAAACCTACCGCCTCCATTTGCTCGCGACGGGCCGGCCGCCGCCGTCTTGAGTGAAGATCTTGGCCGAAATCCTGTGCGGCGCGAGATTACGTCATGATGATGTAATCTCGCGCCGCATGGGATTTCGGCCGAGATCTTCAAGCAAGATGGAGTCAGGCGGCCCATCGCGAGCAAATGGAAGAGGCAAGTTTGAATTTTTTTAGTTTTTTATACTATTTCAGGTTAAATTGATGCGCTGACAAATAGCACGAGGAAATTCGGCTTCTAGACTAATCGAATTAATCCTGAAATTCGGATCAAATTCCACTTCATGGGATTCGATTCGCTCATCTCTACTTGTCACTCTTTGAACCCATTGAAGACGATGGCTAGGAAAACCTTAATATCTTTACTATACTAGTTGAAACCACTGTATTATTGACTGAACTGGGCAGGAATTCTTCTTCTGGATCCATGGCATAGACATCTACATCCCTCTTCTCTACTCCAAAATCTGACATCAGAACCTAAATGTGATATTCCACAAATGATTTTCATACCTAAGTCCATCTAACATACAAAATTACCCTTCTCCAGGTTTTTAGCTTCTATGTGTCCCTCTTAGCGCTGCTGATGCTAATCTGTGCTGCTGTTGGACAGAATCAGTCTCCTTCCCCCTCTGGCAGCTGACAGTATATTATACTGTGTGCATTCCCTGATAAAATCAAGCAGGTAAGCAGGGCAGAAAGCTATTTCTATTGACTTCTCTATAGTGAAAAAGGATCGCTGTGAAGAGAGCGACTGATTATGTGTCCACCGGCACTCAGCTTATGAGGTGGACAGGAACATTGCTTTAAACGTTGAACACCAGATGGCGCCAAACTATGTTTTTTAACAGTAACTAAATAAAAATAAATAAAAATATTGAATATAGTGGTGGGACAACGCTAGAAGAGGAAAGCCAAATAAGAAAGTATGTCATCCTACTTGTGGGCATACTGAATCTGCCAAACCAACCCCTAGGCCTCCCATACTTACCACCCTATAAATCGTGAAGCACAACAATAGCAAGGACATGCTTTACCGGAAATCTAGGGGAACCTGTATCTACCAGCTCAATAGCTAGGCCCATTTTTATAGAACTAGGCCTAATAGCTGCACAAAAAAAGAAAATACCATATAGTTCCAAAATAATAATGCATCAGTGGTGTACCTTCATTAATGGCAGACAAGGCGACTGCTACAGGGCTTGGGAGTGGAGCCTGGGGCACATCTCCTCTGCTTCTATTGTTCATAGGTGAAAAAACTGCATTTTCTCGCAGCTGTCACTAGGGGGAGCTTAGTGCAAAGACATTATAATAGCTTCCATTGCTCTGTATAAACTCCTATGCGCTGAGCTCCCCCTAGTGGTAGCTGTAGGTAGCCAGATTTGTAATATGTGATGTGAAGCTGGATAATTTATCAATGTATCTATGTCAATTGTCTGCTGTAAATACATTGAGAAATTAGCTGTTCAGCATGAGTGACAAATTTTTGAAGCACCTGGTCCACCTTTTCCAGCACAGAAATCGGATAAAGTGGATTAGACCTAGGCCAACTTTTTAATTATATCTTTTTTTACTTAAAATTTATTATGCTTAATATAAAACTTGTAAATTCGTCAGAAATCTGGACCACTGTGCTTGCCTGGAAGTGATTGAGAGATTTTTGGGGCAGGGGCCCATACTAAGTTTTGTTATGGGGGCCTATGAGATCTGTGTACACCACCCCTGTCTACCATATAGTGCTCCAATAATTTGCAGTATGAAATATGCTCCATTTTGACCATACATAATACTGCTCTATAGTTCCCAGATAGTACTACAATTCAATTCCCAAATAATACTGCCATACACTTGGGTGGTTTTACTTTCATCCAAAGATTCTTGTCCTCGGGGGCTCATTAGTAAACAGGGGCCCTGCAAAACAGCCCAGGCCCCATGCAATGTGAATGGTGCACCTTGGTATTTGACACTTTCAGTACTTTATACAATGTCTATAGATCTGCTGATCTACTGTATATTACAGGAAATTTCTGAATTTGTCCTCTTATTTAACCCCTGGGTGGTAGGACTGTTGCTTATTTAATAAAGTGAGAACAGCTGTGTCAATGGATCTACTACAGCCCCCAGCATCCCATCCTGCTACTAACAAAGAACATATGGGGTCGCTCAGTGACGGATGCTGTTCAGGAGCTGTAAATGATGACTTGGCCCTGGGATATTTATACGTGGGGTAGACAACAAAGGCACAGCTTGTATTCATATATGCATCCGATGAAAGGCAGTTAGCACAAGGGTTACTTGGACAATGCCCTAGAGAGTTGCTGCATAGAGTTGCTTTGGTCCTGGAGGACTTAACATGACCAGGTTGCCCATTCATATGGAGGGTCGCCATGTAGTACCACATTTGTCCTGTAGGGGGATGTGCACAAATACAATGATTTGCTTGCTTGTGCACACATAAGCACATCCACCCATGCATATGTGCACCGATATAAACTGGGACTCACAGACAAAACTCAGTAGGGGCCCTCAGTTAAAGTATCTGACTCTTAAAGGGCATCTGTCAGCAGTTTTGTACCTATGACACTGGCTGACCTGTTACATGTGCACTTGGCAGCTAAAGGCATCTGTGTTGGTCCCATGTTCATATGTGTCCGCATCGCTGAGAAAAATGTTTTAATATATGCAAATGAGCCTCTAGGAGCAACGGGGGCGTTACCATTACACCTAGAGGCTCTGCTCTCTCTGCAACTGCTGCACCCTCTCCACTTTGATTGACAGGACTGAACATGATGATGTTTACACTGCCTGGTCCTATCAATGAAAGTGCAGAGGGCACGGCATTCACAGAGAGAATAGAGCCTTTAGGTGTAACAGCAACACCCCCATTGCTCCTAGAGGCTCATTTGCATGTATTAAAACATCATTTTTCTCAGCAATAAGGGCACATATGAACATGGGACTAACACAGATACCTTCAGCTGCCAAGTGGACATGCAACAGGTCAGTCACTTTCATAGGTACAAATCTGCTGATAGGTGCCCTTGGGGAGGTGTAACACAGAGAGACACTGCTGTAAAATCTAACTCCAGCAGAGGGCAGCAGATCGTTGGTTAGGATGGCTAGAGAAGGGCATTCAGCCTGGACAGGAATACTGCTCCAGTGTGTGCACATGTGTTTAGCTTACTAAGAGCCAGAGTTCAGGTGGAAAACCAGAGCCACCTGTGGCAGGCATAGCTACATCATCATCTTCATTGAGTACTGTCTGCACGTCACTGATGTCCTCCTCAACCGTTTCTGGCTGCTCGCAACACCAGCTCCCATGCCACTCTCCTCATCACTATTTGCCTGCCTAGTGGAGGAAGCGGCGGATGTCTCCTCCACATCTTGGCTTGCCAGTAGCTGCTGACTGTCCTCTAGTAGCTCGTCCTCGCTGTATAGTGGAGCTGAGCCCACAGTATACAATACTTCTCTGGATGAGGGAACATAAAAGGACAGAGGCAGGTTGAGGACAGGTGAGGGCACAGGGCCTGCTGCCGGGCCATGCCAACTAAGGGTTGTGTCTGACGAACCTACCGAATCTTGGCTGGGGGTGTCTGATGTCACTTGCGATTAAGTCAATCATTTAAGAACCGCTGGGTTGCTGGTCAAGGCATGACTGCTAGCTGACACTGGGAGCTCAGGCCTCTCGAAGTGACCCCTGCTGCCACGGCCCCTTACTCTGCTGCGACCTGTGCCTGCGCCAGAAACATTTAGGCCTCTGCCACTCTCCTGTGCAGGACCTGGCACTTCTCTGTCTGACATACTGTTAGATCAAATAAATAAATAGGAAATTAAAGGGCTTTTCCCCCCCACCCTCCCCCACTAATACATACCAAAAAGGGCATTAGAACATATAACTGCACCGCTGAACGGCAAATATATTTTACTTTTGCCACTAATACATGACAAAAAGGGCTTTAGAACATATAATTGCACCGCTGAAAGGCAAATATATTTTTCTTTTGGCACTAATACATGACAAAAAGGGCCGTAATTTTCGCACTTTACCAGACAACGGCTAAAAAGCCCTTTTTTCCCCCCACTAATACAAGCCAAACAATGCTTTAGAACATATAACTGCACCGCACAAGGGCAAATAAGACGTATAAATATTTCCTTGTA
The DNA here is from genome assembly GCF_014858855.1 of Bufo gargarizans. Classification (NCBI taxonomy): domain Eukaryota; kingdom Metazoa; phylum Chordata; class Amphibia; order Anura; family Bufonidae; genus Bufo; species Bufo gargarizans. The sequence continues at coordinate 50,846,628 of NC_058089.1, forward strand.
ATAAACCCTGTTAATGCCTGTATCACACAGCACTTGCACCCCAATAACAAGAACGGTTTGCTGGAATTACAGAGCTGTATAATGGCAATTTGGGTCCGCAGTCAGTGCAGCAAGGTGTAATAGGATTGTTCCTATTACCCCCTACTGAAACCTGTTCTACATAAATTCTGTGGTATGATGCCTCCCTATCCTTTCCCTACACCTTGAATAATCTTTCTCTGCACTTGTAATTAGTTTTTTTTAGCACAATGACTTTTTTCCTAGCACTGTCCCTAGCGCCTGCTGACGTCTCTCCCTGCACTAAGTACACTGGTAAATGGCAGAAACCAAGATGGCTGAGACTATTTATAGGGCTGTGACATCACAGGGCTGGCTGCAGATTGGCTGCATGCATGGCATTATGGGTGATCCCACCTTACCAGAGTTCCTTTCTCCATGTCCTCACACGTGCAGCAGCCATTTAAAAAAATGCGATACGTTACCATGAAGCGTGAGGAAATTCGGATTCATTGCGAATCAAATTTTTCCTGAAATTTGGATCGTATTCCACTTTGTCAACTTTGATTTACTCATCTCTAATTATCACTACTATCTTTGGATGGATGCATATCACTGCAGTAGTTAAACCATATGTCACATTTAAAATGTAGCAATCAAAATTCCTTTTATTTCCTTACTATGGACAAGTAATTAGGTTAATGGCATACGTCCATCTTAACATTGTATTGCTGGTTATAATGATATTGATTCTACTAATTAAAGTACTGTAAATGAGATTTTGCAGATATCGGCTTTTCTGAAACCGAACTCCATTTTTATTTGCATTAATGATTTCCTAATGGTCCAGAAATGAATTATACTTGAGCACTTCATAAAATGATATACAAATGGACCTATTCTGTTGCCTGGCAACTTCCAAATTACCATCACGTATAGAATATCTTCTGCAGAGAACGCTAATGACAGTACCCCTGGCACGGTGTCTGTGGCCATAGATTTCGATATGGCCGGTCAACTTTGGATCCATATTCCCATCCAATCGGTTTCCAAATTAGCTCCAGATGTATGATCCATCAAGATTAATCCAATATTAATCATCTGATCTCTATGTTGATCCAAAAAGTAAGTACATAAATCGGTGTTCTTCTTTTTTCCACCACTAGAGGGAGCATAGGAGGTTATAGCAATGATTATGAATAGGGATGAGCGAATCGACTTTGGATGAAACATAAAACTTTGCGCAACAACTTCATAAAATAATTTGTACCGTAAAAAAACATTTCGCGAACTGAGTTTTTTTCATTTATGAAGTTATTGCAATAACTTCGGCTCATCGGAGCCAATACATTCTAATACTGTACGGAGCTCCTGCTCCGTACAGTATTAGAACAAAGTTTTATGCGAATCGACACCGGATGTTTCATCCGAAGTGGATTCGCTCATCCCTAGGTATGAATCTAATGATGAGCCAAGTTTTGGAAAATTCTATTCGACTGCTTCACCGAATTTTGCAAAAAAATTAGCTTTGTGACAATCGCCGCTCCCGTCATTGTACCCCTTAGATGCCGCATTCATAGCTGATCGCGGCATCTGACAGTAATAACACGGTGTCAAATAAAAAAAAAATTCATACTTACCTCATCAATTTGATCGCAACGAGTCGACCGCCACCATCTTGATTGAAGATCTAGCGCGAAATCTCGATGGGGTTGTGATGACATCATCATGTTGGCTGGTGTGGTCAAGATGGCAGAAGTCGGCTCGTCATGATCAAATGGATGAGGTAAACACAAACGGGGTTGGTCAGCACATCCCAATACGCAGGCGCACGCTGCTATGACTGAAAACATGGAATGGATGAGGTAAGTATGATTTTTATTTTATTTATTTTACCACCATTCAGGGACCACGATTCGCTACCTCAAAGCACCTCGGCGAATCGAGTTTTCCCTGAAATTCGGATCGAAGTCCACAAAGATTCGCTCAACACTAATTGAATCCTTTCATAAAATTGCATTCACTAAGCTCCCAGGCTCCCTCTAGTGGTGACTGCATAAAGCAAGATTGATGTGTTTTATCTATATCTATGCAGTTGATTTGGGGCATATATATGAAAAAAATGGAACTTGGATTGCTATTAAGCTATATTAGGAAATTAATTAACATTATGGATCTAAAATGGCATTGTGTTAAAATGTGAAAATTCATGTTAAAATGCAAAATGCACCGACCTCTACAGTATATCATCTGGGACCCTATTAGGGCATGGACACGTGTTCAGGTTTTATGATGCAGTTGTTGAAGCCAAAACCAGAATCGGGCTCAGAAGAGGAGAGGTATTACCTGTCCTTAATACTTTCCGTGCGTGATCCACGGCTGATTTGGGCTTCAAAAATGGACTCAAAGAACCTGAAGATGTGGCCGTATCCTAATACACTCCTCTATTGCAACACATTGCTGAAGTTAGCTAGGTTTAGATCAGTTATAATAGTGTGTCTGGCATAGACTTCCCATGATGCACATTGCTACAGCAAGGCTTGGAAAAGACTGAACAAGCAAGGATTACTGGGAGAGATGAGCCCAGACGCTCACATAGTTGTGATTGCTGCTCTTAAAAGATTAGAAGTTATCACTAAGATTCCCTAGAGTCTTGAAGCTTAACAACAACCAGTTATGCAGCAATATAAGGCCCAGACTGTCAACACAGTAGGGAGAGAAACACACTCACAGTGAGCCCAAACTGAACCCAACCAACTATTCCTGCCTACTTGCAATGCATGCCCTAAGCAGCAAGACCGCAACTGGTCGACGATCCCTATACTGCTAAGTGCCAGATAGACAGACACAGAGACGCAACCACACAGAGACGGGTCGTACAGAAATAGGTCAAAACTAGAAGGACAATGGGGTATAAAATCAGAGGATGGAGGATAGTCAAAATGGCAAAGCCAAAGTCAGAACCAGACAGTAAAACAGTATAGAATCTCTAGACATAGGGAGGTCAGAGGCAAGTCGAGGTCAACATACCAAACAATCCAATACACACAGACAGAAACAGGAGCACAGCAAGGGAGTAAACCTATAACTGGCAAGGGTGCATTGCCAGCAGGGGATGTAAATAGGGCATTGAGTCCCTGGATCAGAACCTTATAGGTCCAGGGGCTTGGCGCTCATTGAACCAGAACACTAGTATTGCGTGTGCTGCGGGGAGGAGGTGACTGAGCTCTCCGTTGTCATGGAAGTGTTCACGTCACCAGGGGTGTGGCTAGGCAATGTGTCACAGGGGAGCGGCCCGGCAGTGTAACTGACACAACACAACCATGCCCGAGCACCAGAACGCAGCGCTGGAGCCCGGACAGGTAATTTGGTGACACAGGCATAGTAAAGCAAAGCAGCAGTTCCTATGGAAGCTGTAACATAGCCTATATTTAGTGTAATTTCGCTGTCCCAGTGTGACACAGCGAGGGGTTTTGTATGGGAAGGCAGGTATTTTCCTCCCAACATCTGCAGCTGGACTGGTTTCCAGCTAGGTGAGCTCAAATACCGGACCAGAGTTTAAGTGCCGGTCCGGGTTTTGGCAGCACCTGGTTATTCTTTAATAGGCAGCTGGGCTCAGAGCAAGGGCTGTGTCTGTGTATGAGGCTTGTAGCTGGATGCATGCCTGCGACCTGTCCGGGAGGACAAGGGAACGACATCCAGGACTGGGACTCTTTATGCGGTACCCGCAGCAAGGTGTGAAGTGAACACCAGGACTTGACCTTCTTATGCTGTACCTGCAGCAAGGTGTGAATGGAACACCAGGATTTAAACTAATATTATATAAAAGAAAGTCGATCGGCACTCAATATCTGTTCCAAACTGCTAGCATTTAATTCAACAAAATAATACTACGGTAAAACCAATAAAAATGTATTTGATAATTTCACAATAAAACAGCACTTTTCACTAAAAAGCAGTATTGGTTTTCACACTAAACACAATTGTGCACGCTAAAATACACATAATTCAAAACCTGCGTATGGATAGCTTGTTAGATGCTTGTATAAACACCAGAGTCCTTAATAGAACAAATGTCCTGTAAAATGATCGATCCAAAAAAACGTTATAAAATACTCAGTCCAAAAATCGCATCCGGAGAATATTGTGGTTCATCAGATTTTTTACGATTATTTGGTTCAATTATAATCAATATTTTGCGAATATTTTCTCCTATCAATGCACTTTGGTTTCTATGTTGCAGATAGGCTTAAGTCCTATGGGGAGATTATGCGATGATTGCTACATACAGTCACAGTTTTGCGGATTTCGATTATACCACTTATAAACTTTCGTGTGTATATGGTACTCACTGATAAATGGGTCTCTTCTGGTATTTCTCCGTGCTGTGTGGCGTCCCACGTGTAAAACAGCCGGTATGAGCTTACCTCTGAGGTCCCAATATATCTCACGGTTTTACCGCAGGTGTGGAATTCCGCAATCACAGCATCATCGAATTTCCTCTGTTTGCTCCACCCTTGTGAAGTGGCAAATTCTTACTCCTTTAAAGTCCCTTCAAAGTTAGATGAAACAAACCATCTATGCCGGCATGTGGTAGTTGATCTTCTTATAGATGATAAGGTATTTTTCAATGCTGACCAGACGCGTTTCGGAGCTTGGTACACTTGCTTCTTCATCAGTGGTATGAAGGAGCAAGTGTCCGAGCATGTCCTATTCTTATCCGTTTTGCGGACAATGATAAACATTGTTACAATGGATCCGCAAAAAAAGGATGCCATACGGACGTCATCCGTTTTTTTGCGGACTGCAAAACACAACTGTTTGTGTGCATGTAGGCTAACTCATTCATGGTTCGGTTTTATGTCCGCAAAAAACGGAACAGCAATGGAAAGCATACTGAAGACATTTTTGCAGAATCACAGAACGGAAACAGATACACATTGGTACACAAAACCGGAACAACGGATCCGTGAAAAACGGACCACAAAACAAATACCGTCGTGTGAACAAGCCCTAATGCACAGCATTATTCACACAGTAATGTCACAATATAGAGATAATATACACAGTAATGTCACAGTAAATGGCTTCACAACAGGGAAAAATACATACAGTGATGTCAGAGAATAGGAAAAATGCACATACAGTGGCTTGAAAAAGTATTCACACCCCTTTAAGTTTTCCACATTATTTTACATTACACCCACAAACTTAGATTTTGTTGGGATTTTATGTGATAAACCAAAGTAGGAAGTATGTGTAAAGTGAAACGAAAATCATCCATGGTTTTATAAAAATCGGAAAATTGTGGTGTGCATTAGTACTCAGCCTCCTGTACTCTGATACCCCAAAATAAAATCCAATTTGACCAATTGTCTTAAGAAGTCACCTAATTATTACATAGAGTCCACTTGTGTGTAATGTATTCTTAGTATAAATACAGCTGTTCTGTGAAGGCCTCAGAGGTTTGTTAGAGAACATTAGTGATCAAACAGCATCATGAAAACCAAGGAACAACCCAGACAGGTCAGGGATAAAGTTGTAGAGAAATGTAAAGTAGGGTTAGGTTATAAAAAAAATATCCTAAGCATTGAACATCTCACAAAGCACTGTTTAATCCATCATCTGAAAATGGCACAACTGCAACCTACCAAGACATGGTTGTCGACCTAAACTGACAGCCCAGGCAAGGAGAGCACTAATTAGAGAAGGTTATTCTGGAGGAGCTGCAGAGATCAACAACTCAGGTGGGAGAATCTGTCTACAGGACAACTATTAGTAGTGCACGCCACAAATCTTGCCTTTATGGAAAAGTGGCAAAAAGAAAGACTTTTTTGAAAGCAAGCCACAATAAGTCCTGTTTATCACATTCCTTATAAGGGACATAGCAAACATGTGGAAGAAGATGCTCTGGTCAGATGAGACCAAATTTAAACTTTTTTCGCCTAAATGTAAAATGCTATGTGTGTGCAAATCACCCTAAACACACCATCACCTCTGTGTACCACGGTGATTGCAGCATCACGCTGTGGGGATGCTTTTCTGCAGCAGGGACGGGGAAGCTGGTCAGAGTTGATGGGTAGAGCTAAATAGAGGGCAATCTTGGAGAAAAACCTGGTAGAGGCTGCAAAAGACTTGAGACTGGGGAAAAGTTTCACCTTGCAGCAGGACAACAACCCTAAATGTATAGCAAAAGCTCCAATGGAATGGTTTAGATCAAAGCATATTTATGTGTTAGAATGGCCCAGTCAAAGGCCAGACCTAAATCCCATTGAGAAAAAGTGACAAGACTTGCAAACTTGAAAACAATTTTTCACGTTCTCCATCCAATCTGACTGAGCTTGAGCGATTTTGCAAAGAATGGGCAAAAATGGAAGAGACATGCCCCAAGAGACTTTCAGCTATAATTGCAGCAAAAGATGGTACTAGAAAGTATTGGCTCAGGGGAGCTGAATATATATGCACGCTACACTTTCCAGATTTGTATTTGTTAAAAATGTTGAAAACCCCAATAAAATACATTGTAGTGATATCATAGAGGAGAAATAATAAAGATAGAGGCCACAGAATAGGAATAATGGGGGTCATTTATTAACCCCTTCCTGAACGCTGCCTTACATGTATAGATTTATTTAAGCTTGATGGCTGGGAAGGCAGCCCGCGTCCGTATCGTCTGGCTCTACAAAAATATCACATGATCCACCCCATCAGGTAAACGCTGTAAGAAATTAAATAAAAACTGTGCCAAAATAGCAATTTTTTTGTCACCTTGCCTCACAAAAAATGTAATGCCAAGTGATCAAAAAGTTGTATGTACCACAAAATGGTACCAATCAAGCCATCATCTCATCCCACAAAAAATTAGCCCTTACCTAAGACAATCACTCAAAAAACTAAAATATGGCTCTCAGAAAATGGCAACACAAAAACAAGGTATTATTCTTTTCAAAAATTATTTTACTGTGTAAAACTTAACAAAAAAAAATAAATAGACATATTAGGTATCACAACGTCCGTAACAACTGGCCTTATAAAAATATCACTATCACTTGATCTACCCCTTCAGGTGAACACTGTCAAAATAAATAAACACAAACTGTGACAGAACAGTCATTTTTTGTCATCTCGCTTTACAAAATGCGTAATATTGAGTGATCAAAAAGTTATATATATACTCCAAAATGGTACCAATGAAAATGTCACCGCATTCCACAACAAATGACCCTCCACATAAGACAATCGGTCAAAAAATAAAAACCAATGACGCCTGTAAACCAATCCATCAACATCTGCACTGCAAAAGCCATATGGTGCTACTTCCTTTCTGAGTCCTGCCATGTGCCCCAACAGCAATTTACCACCACATATGGGGTATTGCCATATTCAGGAGAAAATGGGTAACAAATTATGGGGTGGTGCTTTTTCTCCTGTTATCCCTTTTGAAAATGAAAAAATTTGGGGCTAAAGCAACATTTTATTGAAAGAAATTAAACTTTTCATTTTCACAGCCAAGTGTTTCTAAATTCTGTAAATCACTTATGGGGTCAATGTGCTTAGTACCCCCCTTAATAAATTCTTTGAGGGTGTAGTTTCCAAAATGGGGTCACTTTTTGAGGGTTTCCACTGTAAGGGTTAGTCAGGGTCTCTTCAAATACAACATTTTTTAATCTGCTTCCAAAAACCATATGGCGCTCCTTTGCTTCTGACCACTGCCATGTGCCCCTACCGCAGTTTACTACCACATATGGGGTATTTCTGCAAACTGCAGAATCATAATAATGCATATTGAAGTTTATTTTGCTGTGTTAACCCTTGCTGTGTTGCAAGAACAAAATGATTAACATAAAAAATATGCAAACAAAATGAAATTATGAAATTTCACCTCCATTTTACAATTCTTGTGGAACACCTCAAGGGTTAACAAAGCTTGTAACATCAGTTTTAAATAATTTGAGGGGTGTAGTTTCTAAAATGGGGTCATTTATGGGTTATTTCCATTACATAAGCCCCTCAAAATCACTTTATAACTGAATTGGTGATGAAAAAAATAGTTTTGGAAATTTTCTTGAAAATTGGTTCTAAAATTCTAAGCCTTCTAACGCCCTAAAAAAATTAAATGACATTTACAAAATGATGCCAACATAAAGCAGGCATATGGGAATTTTGATTGATAACTATTTTATGAGGTATTACTATCTCTGTCTTAAAGGTAGAGAAATAAAAAAAATGTAAAAAGTTTTTGGTAAATTTTTGATTTTTTTAATAAATAAAGGTGAAATATATTGAAACAAATTTACCACTCAAATAGTTAATTTTAAAAGGAATTGAAAGTAACAAAGTGGAATAGGTTGAGACTAGTTTACTAGGGTTGAGCGAACCCGAACTGCAAAGTTCGGGTTCGTACCGAACTTTGCGAGTTCGGGTACCTGGACCCAAACACGGCTTTTTCACTGAAGTTCGGGTTCGGTGTTCGGTTGATTTTATTATTTTTTATCATAAAATGGTTATAACGGAAAATAATTGAATTCTTAAGACAGAATGCTAAATAAAATGGCCATTGAGGGGCTAAAAAAAAAAAGTCAAATTCAAAACTTTTTTACTCACTTATCTGGAGGACTTTCTTCCCTTTCTGAGCGTGGGCAGCAGCTCATCAACCACCTGCATCTCCCAGGAAGCATTGCAATTAGCTCTTGTTAACTTCTTTATCACCTACATAGAAAAAAGTCCCTGACAACCCCAGAAATATATATGGTATGTAATGACCATGTTTTTTTTCCTGGCCACTTTTCCATGAAGCCCCACTTTGTGGAGAGTAACGTCCTATGGACAGATATTCATAGTGTTATCATTGGTGTCACTGTCAAATCTCTGATTAAAGGGGCTGTCCCATCTCAGACATTGATGGCATATAGCTAGGATATGCCATCAATGTCAGAGAGGTGTGAGTTCCACCTCTGTGACCTGCTCCTATCTCCAGAATGGGGCCACAAAATGAAGGAAAGTGGACTGTGCAAGCGCTGCAAGCCCCCATACACCACAGTATAGTCGAGTACTGGCTTGGCTTTTTTCAGCAGTCCTATAGTAGAGAATGGAGAGCACCTGCACATACAAGGTACGCTCTCCTTCATTTTGGGGGTCTCATTCTGGAAATCGGAGCCAGTCCCAGAAGGACCCATACCTACATGATATCCTAGCGATATGATATCAAAGTATGCGATGAGCGAACCCCTTTTAATGTCCTCCATGCCCTGTCTGTTCTGTATGGAGAAATGTATCTGTGTTCACATCATGCGGCAGATCATGAGATGCTTTGATCACACACAAAGGGGCCTTATTCAAATAGTTATGTGACTTCAGAAGCTATTTGGTTGGACCAGACCTTATTTAGGGGTTTCATAGCAAAGGGGTGAATACATATGCACTCACAACCTGTCCGTTTGTATTTAGTAAAGGGGTTGTCCCACCTCAACATTTGTGGCATATCGTTAGGATATGCCACAAATGTCAGATAGATGCGGGTTCTAAGTAACTCTGGGATTTGTCCCTATCTCCAGAACGGGGCCCCAAAGTGAAGAGAGAACAGCCAAGAATGCCACCCTCTATTCGCCACTATGGGAGTTCCGAAAATAGTCAAGCAGCAGCTGGACACAACACAGTATGCAGTATAGGAAAGAAGCAGTAGGTGGCGCCATTTGACAACATTTGTTACATTTCTATTTCTATAAGACAACTGTAAAAAAAGATTGTAACAATTTCACTTGCAAAAAAGTGTGTGTGTTTGTGTGTTACATAGTTACATAGTTAATACAGTTGAAAAAAGACAAACGTCCATCAAGTTCAACCAAGGGATAGGTGGGGACGCGAATCCCAGAAGGAAGTGAGACTCAGATTTCTATACGTTTTCATAAGCATTAATGTTGTTTACTTTTTAGAATTCATCTAAACCCTTTTGAAACTGTCCACTGTTCCTGCTGTGACCACGTCCTGAGGAAGTCTATGCCACAGATTCACAGTTCTTACAGTAAAGAAGTTTTGACACTTCTGAAGACTAAACGGTTTCTTCTCCGGTCGGAGGCAGTGCAGTTTTTCACCTTTTTTTTTTGTATGGCCCATTTATATATTTGTATAGGTTAATCATGTCCCCCTTTAGACGTCTCTTCTCAAGACTAAATAAATGTAATTATTTTAATCTTTCTTCATAATTAAGACCCTCCAGGCCCCTTATCAGTTTAGTCGCTCTCCTCTGTACTTTTTTCAGCTCCAGGGCATCCTTTCTATGGACTGGTGCCCAGAACTGAACTGCATATTCTAGATGAGGCTGCACCAACGCTTTGTAAAGTGGTAATATTACATCCCTGGCCCGCGAGTCCGTGCCTCTTCTAATGCATGACAATATACTGATAGCCTTAAAAGCAGCTGATTGACATTGTATGCTGTTATTTAATCTACCATCTACAAGGACCTAATCCAAATCCTTTTCTATAAGTAACTCACCCAGTGTTACATCACCTAGGACATATGATGCACGGAGATTGTGTGTATTTGTGTGTGTATATGTACTGGACCTCCGTGTATTATGTTATAAAAGGCCTCATGCACACGACCGTTGTTTTATTCCGTGTCCGTTGTGCCGTTTTTCTGCGGACCCATTGATTTTCAATGGGTCCGTTGAAAACTCAGCAAAATGCACCGTTTGCCATCCGCGTCCGTGATCCGTGGTTCCAGTCCATCAAAAAAATATAACCTGTCCTATTATTTTCGCAGAAAAAAAGGTTTGCAGACCCATTCAAGTCAATGGGACAGCAAAAAAACGCAGAGGCACACAAGATTGTCATCCGCGTCCGCGTCCGTTTTTTTCCTATCATTTGCATGGCAAACCTGTCTTAGACTTTTTTTTTACATTCCTTTATGTCTGGTGGTCCTCCAAAAATAAAGGAAGGCACACGGAAACAAAAACGGAAACGGATCACGGAACAACGGAACCCCATTTTGCGGAACGGAACACAACAACGGTCGTGTGCATGAGGCCTAATGCGTATAGACTTTACAGTATGTACTACATAGTGCTTAGGGCACCTTTATGTTTAAAATATGATGGTACATTGGCAAATAGAGTGAGAATCATAAAAACTAGCCAAAGTTAAAAGCAGGATTATTACAAATTACGAGATATAGCAATTGTTTCATACGTTTTTTAAAGGGGTATTCCCATCTGAGACAATGGGGGCATATTGCTAGGATATGTCCCCATTGTCTGATAGGTGCGGGTCCCACCACTAGGACTTGCACCTATATCGAGAACGGGACGGGGAAAGTGGTGGCTGGAGGACCCCGGCCACCAAAAAAGTGATCTCCCCGTTGAAGTGAATGGGAGCGCACCGTGTATGCATGGCCACCACTAGCGCTCAGCTATTTTGGCGACCTCATAGAAATGAATAAAGGGTGGCTGCGCAGTGCACCCTCCACCACTTTCAGGGTTCCGTTCTTGGTGTAGGTTCAGGTCCCAGAGGTCCTAGCGATATGCCCCCATTGTCTGAGATGGGAAAACCCATCACAGGTACAGTAAGTAGTGCTAATTTCCCCGTGTAGTTACTGGAGCCGGACTTGTGATAATCTGGTCACCTCAGCTGCCATACTAATGGGATTTTTCTGTGATGATGGTCACTTCAGTTTAACAAAAGGGATCAAGTAATCCTTGGGGATGCCATAACTATCTAAAGTAGAAACAGGTATGTAGAACAACCCTAGAGATGCTCTACAACCCATCACTAGTTATTAGCAAAAGACTATTACAGTCGGTAGTAATTCTGATAATACCATACCAATCTGAAATTATTATTCATACAGTTCCCTAGCTGCAAGGGTGGCATTCCCCTTTTAGTTATTAATACAGGTATGGAGACTAGTACTGGGTCACTTCTCACACCAGAAAAGATGGTGTTATGTGGAACCACTGTGTCAACTGAACAGATTTGTCTTTTTGCTACTCCCAAGGGCATTATCCTGACAGTCCTCTGGTATTCACCATTTAATCCCTATATAGGGATCTGGACATCACTGCAGGGAGACACCAGCCCCCTTCCTCCTGAATGGTTGACAGCAGAGCACAGAGGGATAAGGCAAAACCATAGTCAGGGACAGGCCGAGGTCAGGGCAGGCTGAGTACATGCAATCCAATAAACAGTCCAAGGTTGAGGCACATTACAGAGATCAGGCAGAGTTCAGGTCAGATAGTAAAGGGTCAAATCCAGGAAACAAGCAGAAGTCAGTACACAGGGGGGATATCTGACTCAAACCTATTGCTCAGGCACCTTCTCAAAAGGGAAGGTGTCTTAAATAACCCAAGGTGGCCAGCGATTTGCTGGTGAAGATTAGGGTGCACACGTGGCCATTTAAGAGTCTGAGGGAGCGCAATAAGAGAGGCTTAGCCAGTAAGTAGGCTGCCACCTGGGTAGAGAACATACCTACACCAGTGGCTGGATCCGCCATGAAGGAGAGGAGAGAGGGAGGAGGCACCCAGAGCGGGTTATGACAGCAGCAGCCGCCACTGTAATAGGTGGTCATGACCACCAGCTGCCTTCCTCTTCCCAATCCTTTCTCTAAGTTAAGGACTAGGAAAAGAGAATGGGGTCACCTTTACCACAGAATTAGAGTGACTGCAAGGATTGTTTCTATGGAGCCTATCTCCTTGATACCAACTTCAATTGTGACTATTACAGTTCCCCACCTCGGGTTAACCATTATATAGTTATGGTAAAGGCATCTTAAAGGGTCTAGGACTATGCTGGCAAGCATTTTTATTATACATTTTTGGACAGATCTAGTCAATGTCTGATAACAAATGCCATAAAATACAGCGCTGAGAAAGGTGCTTAGGTTTCAGCTCAGAGCCAACACTAGTGTATGTGCCAGGGTGATTCAATCCACAAAAATAGTGAGATTTGACACAAAAGGCCGGACGATTGATGAGATTATTACCTGTAAGAGATACAGACAGTGCAGTGTTTGTAGCTCAGCAGGTTTTAATGAAACACAGAGCTGAGGAGGGGATGAAAACCCGGCCTACACTCTCTTCTGTCAGCGATGCTCATAAACCGAAATGTTCTTTTTTGAGATGGTTTTTGGAGAAATAAGTTTGTGAGTATACATAAAACTTGAAAAGAAAAAAGATCCAGGAGATTAACCCTCAATGATTACACGCGGCAGAGAGCAATGGAATACATTATTGCTTGAACTAAATGTATAGGCAGAATAGGCAGCTGCCTAGGGTACCAGTGAGAGAGTGATAGCAGTGGCCGTGAGGATATGACATCACGTCACCTGCACTGGCAGCTGGTTCTGTTACACTGGCAGTTCTTGTTCAGACTAGACCACGTATAAAAATGGCCGTGGCTACTCCGGTTTACTTCCCTTCCTTGTATGATAAGAGTGTCTTCGATTCTTCAGAGAATTGTTTTAACATCTGGAAGAAATTTGGGATCCACTTGACTGAAGATCCTAGCCACAGAGGAGAGGTCTCCCGCTGGCCCCCTGGATTAGCAGATCTTAGCTATATCCCAATCTGGTTCTTCTCAACGTCTATCCAGGAAGACCTAAGACCCAAGACGAGCCTCTCGGACAAACTATGTGAGCTGGAGATTCAAATCAAGGAGATAGAGCTCCTTGTTATAACAGGAGATTGGTTTGATGTTCAAAAATGTAAGTGATCCTCATGGGGTGTCTAATTTTAGGGGGCGCTTCATTTTTAAGCGGTACCATTTTTAGGGGTGTTTTGCATATAGGACCATTGCCGGTTATCTGACTCCTTATTGCAGTGCTTGGATTACCCGTTCTGAAATTACTGCTTGAAGCCCACATGGGGTAAGAGTAATTATGATGATTAGTCCTTTGTATTGGTATGGGGTATTTTTTACCATAAAACATACCTGCGCTCTGTACCTTTAAATCCCCGGCTTAATTTTTACCCGCTGGCAGTTATTGGTCAGGTGGAGACTTGTCAGTTGGAGCATTTCCAGTCGTAAGTATAAACCTGAAAATATACCGTACTTTTATATCATTTTATATATATATTTGAGACTTGTCAGAAGATGCCATCTCGGAGGGTCTGTTGGCTCCAAAAAGAACCACCTTTTGGTTTTGGATAAGGCATTTCTGTACCTCTGAGCTACAGTATGTTGGTGGCAGTTCACTTCAATGCGGGGTTTACATTTACAGATATTGGTCCAAATCAGATGATTATATCTTAACTTAATTTTAGGAAAATGCCCAACCTACTACTTGAATATTTTGGTGGAATGGGAACTAAATTGCTCTTTCTTTATGCCTCGTGCACATGGCCTGTAATAGGCCTCCCAGGTCCATTGGGCTTTACTATTCTTCGATATCATGGACATAACTACCAGGGCAGAGCGAGTATTAGCTGCTATGGGGGCCCAATAATTAAAGAGGCCCACTCAGGCAGAAGGTGCAGTTAGTAAACCAAGGAAGGAAGCATGAAAAAGTAATTTCGACTCCATTCTTAGTTTTACTGTAAAGCCCCATAGTTAAAGGGGTTCTCTCACTTCAGCAAATGGCATTGATCATGTAAAGGCACTTACTAATGTATTGTTATTTTCCATGTTGCCTCCTTTGCTGTCTTGATTCATTTTTTCCCTCACATTATACACTGCTCATATCCAAGGGTTACGGCCACCGTTGCAGAGCAGATATGAGGTGGTCAGGACGGCATCTGCTGCACATATGTTCCTATGTGCGCTCCTACAGCTTTTTCCTATAGTGTGCAAGCACGACCACCGCTGCTGGATTGCAGGGTGGTCATAACCCCTGGAATTGAGCAGTGTATAATGTGATGGAAAAATGAATCCAGCCAGCAAAGGAAGCAATATGGACAATCACAATACATTAGTAAGTGCCTTGTATTAACTTTCTCTACATGATAAATGCCATTTACTGAAGTGAGAGAACCCCTTTAGCTCTGCTGTGCATATTGTATGCTATGCTGTGATATCACATGTGTATTATATCTCCATGCAGAGGTAGATTTGGCATTTCTGGGGCAGCATGCAAAGTTATGTTTAGGGGCTCCACCCAGTCTGATAAGCTCCACCCGCTGTACCACTTAACTCCTCCCTGGTTGCATGATAAGCTCCACCCCTGTCAGTCTAGCTCTCAGCTTAGCAGTGCAGCCTGGGCACATTTGCTACTGCAGTATGGCTGAACCAGCTGCACAGGCGGTATTTCTACCACCTGTTAGTCAGTTGTTGTTTTTTTGCCAACTGCTTGTGGCCAGCAAGGAGGTCCCCTAATCTCTAGGGTCCCAAACATTGGGTAGGTTTGCACAGTGGTAAAGTCTACCAATGCCTCCATGTGCCATCATTATAGGGATCATTTACTATGCTAAAATACACCAAAATCAGGGGCAGATAGACCTGTTCATGCCAGCTCTAAAATTGTGGGCGTTTCGTGGGTGGGAAAGGGGACGGGACGGCAGGCCCATCTCATTCACTATTTTCTACGCCTATTTTAGGCGTAGAAAAAGGTCTAAGTGTATGACGGCTCAGAAGCTGTCTTACATTTAGAACTTCGCCGAAGTTATGGATAGGCAGCCGCCAGTTTAGGGCTTTATTAAGACCGTTGTCTAAAATGCCAGTCTTAATAAATGTGCCCCTATGTGTTTTTTCTATGCTCTGATATTGCTGTACATGGTGGTCTTTTTGTGTGTGTTATTCTCCCAGCATTGGGTTATGAAGGAATTATTTCCATTTTACGGCAAATTGGGGCTGTGTAAAGAATACAGTACCCCCCAAAAAATGTTCCATCAGGTAACACCGGTATCCATCATATGAAAGATCCAGCACTGCGTTGTGGTTATAAACAGAAACCATGGCGGATGCTGTATGTTATTAGAATAGAGAAAAATCTCACCCAGGCTTCCATGGAACTTGACTTAGGGTTCCTCAGAAGACAGGAACCCCAAGAGTTGTCACTTTTACAGTAGAGATGAGGTAGTTGCTGTCCAGGGGTTCCACTATAATAGAAATGTTGGGAACTACTACTGTCCATGATAAGCAATGTCATGTATCAGGCTGTATATTCTGGTCTTGCAGCCTAACGGAATCAAAAATTGCTGACAGCTTTTTTGTGAACCTCCGAAGGAAATATGAGATGTAAAATTGGTCTCCGATTTTAAAATGCTCTGCTAGGTAAGAAAAAAAATTGGAAACATACTTACATTTCTTTAGTTTCCTCTAATGTCCACCATCGAGAAACTGGGTTAACAAGTAGCCTTTGTCTCAGAAGAAAGATAATATCTGGACACGTCAAGAAGGATTTCCGCGTATCTGGCCCAGCATATTACATTGTACAATGGGCAGTAGTTACAGGAAGATTAAGCAATTGAGGTATAATTTGTTAAATGACATAACAAGGCCTTTGTACCAAAAGTACAATTTCCATTTTATTTTTTCAGATCACTTTCTGAGGGCTGTAAAGGAGAAGATGATCCAGGATATGAAGACCATGGAGGCTCAGGGGAAATCTAAACAGGCTTCTTTAAGAAGAAAACTTTTTTAATATATTTAACAAAAAATTTATATTTTTTGGTTCTGTTCTGTTTGTAGATTGTGAAATAAAGCTGAATTTATGGACTTCCACATTTATTGAGTAAAACTTTCCTTTATCATCCTACTGTATATTTGTAATGAGTAGGATGAGGGCAGTGTAAAGGTCACTTGCCCAGAAAGGAAATTATTCTTGAGGCCCCAACCCCGATATCATCAATAATGTTTAATAGGTTTCGAGCCACTGAAGTAGACCCCCTACGAGCAAGTGTCACGCTCCGGACTCACAGCGCAGCTTCCGTACTGAACTTCTGGCACTGCCGGGGTCGCATAGCATTATATTGATGATGCTATTTGTGATGCTATGTAACCCTTACAGTTCTAAAATGTATTGGATAACACTGACAGCATTATGTCAGTGTTATCCAATACATTCCAGATCTCTAAAGGTTACATAGCATAATTAATCAATATAATGCTATGCGACCCCGGCAGTGCTGGGAGGTCAGAATTGGTCTGGGCGTGACACTCGCTCGTGTGAAATCAGCCCAATGGTGAGTGTTGGCTCCAGAGGCAACCAAATGTATTTATTTTCCAGGATTTTGGGGCCCATTAGAGTATCAGTGACTGGGAAATCCAGTTCAACCCTGTGACACAGAGTGCGGGGGGGGGGGGGGATTTGCAATTTGAAGCCATTTTCATTACAAAATATATTCCTTTATGAACCACTATATTGTAAAATCCCAGTGCCCATACACCTTCAATAGCTCCCTCATACACATACATACATGGCTGGGTATGCATGTGTTGTAAGGCTACTTTCACACTTACGGTAGCATGGTCCGGAAGGTTCCGGCGGGGATCCGTGCTAACGCTAGCCCATCGTGCCGCCGGAAGTCTGCTCCGGTCCTATTCACTATTATGGGGGCGGATCGGAGGTCCAGCCGCAGCACAGTAAACATGCCAAGAGGCGGCCGGACAACAACTACAGCACGCTGCAGTTAATGAGGCTGGAGCAGACTTCTGGCGGCACAGTGGACTAGCTTTATCAGGTAGGTTGCTCCCCCGCCGGACCCTGCTGCCGCAAGTGTGAAAGTAGTCTAAAGGAGGTGTACAATAAGTTGTTGACAGACACCCTCGGGTAGTTAATTATTCACTTTAATAAATGAAAGACTGACATGGTATACTTCACCTTCTGTCCGAGCCTCACAGATGTGGCAGCTTCTCCCATTTCTCCTTCACATCTGATGCCAGTAATAGATTTGCGGTCCAGAAATGCCCTGTCCGGTTGGGCAACGGTCTTACTTCCACTTGTATCTCAGCACTTTTAATGGCACAGCAATCTCTTTTGAAATTGTCTTAATAAAGTACTTTTTTAAATTAATTTGCAAACTGATAGCAACCGCTGGATCAGGCTGCAAGAAGACAGCAGATGATACGCCCTGATAATGCCTGTCCACGGCATTCCTTCCAGACTTTATACATATACAGTACAACACAAGGCCACGTCCCAGCGTCCAGAGAGCCGTCCTTGTGAAAAAAGGGATCTATATCTCATTAAAAGTTTAGATGTTTTTACACAGATGTCCGGGCGGTGCTCTGGGATTTGGACTCCGCACAGTCCACGTGGTGGAGTTGGGAACGGAGAGGCAATCCTTCCAAACAATCCCAGCTTTGATTAACAAAAGGACTGATGATAGAAAATGCACTTAGGCATCGCTAAGGTTCCTTGATCATGGCACGCTGAGAAATGCAACTTGGAAAGACAACCGTTTAATCTCTATGCAATTAATTAGCTACAAATAGGTGAAAAGGAGAGTATGTGCTGAACTAACAGAGCGGCTCTGAGTCTTATCTGGGTTATTTGTCAAGGGTACAGCTAGGGGTGAGCTGGTACAGAATGTACCCCAGGTGCTGCGCAGACAAAGGGGCACCAACAAGCCGCTCTGTCTCAGCCCGATCATTTAGATACAGGATTAGAATCTTTTCTCCAGGTGAAGGAAAGCCTAGCCATACATCTGCTGTGATTGTTAGACTCATGTCCCTTCTAGGACCCATTCTTTTATTATAGTACATGGACAACCATTCATTTAAATGATCAGTATATGATGTACGTCCTCTGCAGCATCCACTTGCAGCGCTGGGGTCCTAGGTTCAAATCCGACCAAGGACAACATCTGCATGGAGTTTGTATGTTCTCCCCGTGTTTGCGTGGGTTTCCTCCAGGTACTCCAGTTTCCTCCCACACTCCAAAGACATACATAGTAACATAGTAACATAAGGCCGAAAACATACATTTGTCCATCCAGTTCGGCCAGTTATTGATCCAGAGGAAGGCAAAAAAAAAAAAAAAACTGTGAGGTAGAAGCTAATTTTTCCCACTTAAGGGGGAAAAAAATTCCTTCCCGACTCAGTTGTTCATGTGCTCAGGTCAAACACCTCGGGATGCTCGGGGGTTCTACCGAGTACCCAAGCACAATGGAAGTCAATGGCAGAACCCGAGCATTAAGCCAGGCACCCCCTGCTCTGAAGAGGGGAGGGTGTCTGGTTCATAGGAAAAGGTCAGAAATGGATGGAAACACCACTGCAATTGTTCGGGAACAGCATGGGGAGGATGTCTGGATGCATCTTGGACTCCCAGGTCGCTGCTGGGAGCAATGTTGTCCGAGTAGTACGCCACTTTTACAGACTGACACTAAAATGCACAAAACCAAAGATAAAATCAATTTTAGAGGAAAAATTGCTAGGAAACATTCTATCCTGTATATTTACTTGTATATAAAGTGCAAGTTCTGCCAAAAATTACAAGGAAGAGGCACTCCGATGCAACCTGTATATCACATAATGGTGGGCCTCATTCACATTGTGGTACAATTGTTCAGGTAGTGGGACTCCTACACTCATAAAGCCTATGCACTAGGTGAAAGGGCTGCCAAAAATTACAAGAAAACGGCACTCTAATACACCCTTTACTACACATAAAGGAGGGCATCATACACCCTTGAAAAATTATGATTGATGGCCTGCTGGTGACCCTCAAAAACATTAGGAGCAAGGGCCTCTATAACATTACGGGCGAGGGCCTGCTGCTGAGATGACCATCTAAAACATTAGGGGTGAGGGTCTGCTGCAGAGATGACTCTCTTAAACATTAGGGGCGAGTGCCTGCTGTTGATCTGAGCATCGAAAAAATTATGGGCGAGTGCCTGCTGCTGAGCTGACCATTGAATAAATTATAGGCGAGGGCCTGCTGGTGAGCTGACCCTGTAAAACATTATGGTTGAGGGCCTGCTGGTGAGATGACCCTCTAAAGCATTACATGCGAGGGCCTGCAGGTGAGCTGACCCACTAAAAGATTGTAGGTGAGGGCCTGCTGGTGAGCTGACCCTCTAAAACATTATATGTGAGGGCCTGCAGGTGAGCTGACCCTCTAAAACATTACATGCGAGGGCCTGCAGGTGAGCTGTCCCTCTAAAAGATTGTAGGTGAGGGCCAGCTGGTGAGCTGACCCTCTAAAACATTATATGCGAGGGCCTGCAGGTAAGCTGGCCCTCTAAAAGATTATAGGTGAGGGCCTGCAAGTGAGCTGACCCTCTAAAACATTATATGCGAGGGTCTGCAGATGAGCTGACCCTCTAAAAGATTGTAGGTGAGGGCCTGCTGGTGAGCTGACCCTCTAAAACATTATATGCAAGGGCCTGCAGGTGAGCTGACCCTCTAAAACAGCGGTCCCCAACCGCCGCTATATACAGCCAGCCGACAGCAGAATGAAGAATGAAGAGGATCGCGATAGTGACCAGAAGCAGGAGAGGTTAGTGTTTTTTTTTATTTTATTTTATTTGCACTGGGGGCTGATGGCTGACCTGGGGGACATAGGGCAGACATGAGGGGCTAATGGGGGCTTATGGCTGACATGAGGGCAGGCCCGTCG
Source organism: Bufo gargarizans (assembly GCF_014858855.1). Classification (NCBI taxonomy): domain Eukaryota; kingdom Metazoa; phylum Chordata; class Amphibia; order Anura; family Bufonidae; genus Bufo; species Bufo gargarizans. Next base: position 50,867,115 of record NC_058089.1, read on the forward strand.
CTACCCAACAGGCAAAACAAGCAATTGCTTGGGGCCCCGAGCTGGTTGGGGCCCCGAGCTGGCCCGGGGCCAAGCAGAGCTGAGTAACTCAGAAGATCCGATGGTATAGTCTAACCCCCAGGCGTTCCCATGGTGACGGGGACGCCTGCGGGTTAGAATATACCATCGGATCTGAGTTTTACGAGCTCAGTGAGATCGTAAAAACTCAAATCTGATGGTATATTCTAACCCCCAGGCGTTCCCATGGTGACAGGGAAGCTTGCCTGGGGGTTAGAATATACAGACAGGGCCACGCCGCTCACAGCAGTATATTTATAAACTAATCAGTAACTACTTTAACTTTAATCATTGCTCATTGCTGAGCTCTTTACTTGAATTATTTGGATATCTTACTTTGTCTTAGCTCCGGTAATAGGCGGCACAGGCGCGTGACGTCAGTGGGTGAGCGCCGCCTGCACTGCCTGCTGTTACCAGAGCTAAGACAGAGTAAGATATCCAAATAATCCAAGTAAAGAGCTCAGCAATGAGCAATGATTAAAGTTAAAGTAGTTACTGATTAGTTTATAAATATACTGCTGTGAGCGTCGGGGAAGGGGATCTGTGGATGGCACTGTAGGGGGATCTGTGGATGGCAGTGCCATCCACAGATCCCCCTACAGTGCCATCCACAGATCCCCCCTCCCCTAAACAGTAGATCTGAGGGGGGATCTGTGGAAGGCACTGTTTAGGGGGGGGATCTGTGGATGGCACTGTTTAGGGGGGATCTGTGGATGGCACTGTTTAGGGGGGATCTGTGGATGGCACTGTTTAGGGGGATCTGTGGATGGCACTGTTTAGGGGGATCTGTGGATGGCACTGTTTAGGGAGGGGGGATCTGTGGATGGCACGTTTAGGGGAGGAGGATCTGTGGATGGCACCTGTTTAGGGGAGGAGGGATCTGTGGATGGCACTGTTTAGGGGGGAGGATCTGTGGATGGCACTGTTTAGGGGGGATCTGTGGATGGCACTGTTTAGGGGGGATCTGTGGATGGCACTGTTTAGGGGGGGGATCTGTGGATGGCACTGTTTAGGGGAGGGGGGATCTGTGGATGGCACTGTTTAGGAGGGGGATCTGTGGATGGCACTGTTTAGGGGGGATCTGTGGATGGCACTGTTTAGGGGAGGGGGATCTGTGGATGGCACTGTTTAGGGGAGGGGGATCTGTGGATGGCACTGTTTAGGGAGGGGGCATCTGTGGATGGTACTGTTTAGGGAGGGGGATCTGTGGATGGCACTGTTTAGGGGAGGGGGGATCTGTGGATGGCACTGTTTAGGGGGGGGATCTGTGGATGGCACTGTTTAGGAGGGGGGATCTGTGGATGGCACTGTTTAGGGGAGGGGGATATGTGGATGGCACTGTTTAGGGGAGGGGGATCTGTGGATGGCACTGTTTAGGGGGGGATCTGTGGATGGCACTGTTTAGGGGGGGGATCTGTGGATGGCACTGTTTAGGGAGGGGGGATCTGTGGATGGCACTGTTTAGGGGAGGGGGGATCTGTGGATGGCACTGTTTAGGGAGGGGGGATCTGTGGATGGCACTGTTTAGGGGGGGGATCTGTGGATGGCACTGTTTAGGGGGGGGGATCTGTGGATGGCACTGTTTAGGAGGGGACTCTGTGGATGGCACTGTTTAGGGGGGGGGATCTGTGGATGGCACTGTTTAGGGGAGGAGGGATCTGTGGATGGCACTGTTTAGGGGAGGGGGATCTGTGGATGGCACTGTTTAGGGGGGGATCTGTGGATGGCACTGTTTAGGGGGGATCTGTGGATGGCACTGTTTAGGGGGATCTGTGGATGGCACTGTTTAGGGGAGGGGGGATCTGTGGATGGCACTGTTTAGGGGGGATCTGTAGGGATCTGGGGCACTGTTTAGGGGGGAGATCTGTGGATGGCACTGTTTAGGGGGGAGATCTGTGGATGGCACTGTTTAGGGGGGAGATCTGTGGATGGCACTGTTTAGGGGGAGATCTGTGGATGGCACTGTTTAGGGGGAGATCTGTGGATGGCACTGTTTAGGGGGGAGATCTGTGGATGGCACTGTTTAGGGGGGAGATCTTTGGATGGCACTGTTTAGGGGGGATCTGTGGATTGCACTGTTTAGGGGAGGGGGATCTGTGGATTACACTGTTCAAATTTCATGCACATTAAATGCAACAGCAGTATTTGCACTGTAAACCTCCTTTTTTATTTATATAAAGTGTGGGTGAACTTAAACTGTATGGCTATACTGTGGTTTCTGTAGGCTTTGCGTGCGTAAGGTGTGGAGGGGGGAGGCCTCCATGTCTATTTTGCTTGGGGCCCCCAAATTCCTTCAAACGGCCCTGCATGAGGGGCTAATAGGGGGCTTATGGCTGACATGAGGGGCTAATGGGGGGCTTATGGCTGACATGAGGGGCTAATGGGGGCTTATGGCTGACATGAGAGACTAATGGGGGGCTTATGGCTGACATGAGGGGCTAATGGGGGCTTATGGCTGGCATGAGGGGCTAATGGGGGGCTTATGGGTGACCTGGGGGACATGGGGCAGACATGAGGGGCTAATGGGGGCTTATGGCTGACATGAGGGGCTAATGGGGGCTTATGGCTAACATGAGGGGCTAATGGGGGGCTTATGGCTGACATGAGGGGCTAATGGGGGGCTTATGGCTGACATGAGGGGCTAATGGGGGCTTATGGCTGACATGAGGGGCTAATGGGGGGCTTATGGCTGACATTGGGGGGGTTTATGGCTGACATTGGGGGCTGATAGATGGCTAAAGGTTTGGGGGTCTGATCTGAGGTCTGATTAACATTGGGGGTCTGATTGCTGGTCTGACCTGAGGTGTAATGAAAAATATTTTTTTCTTATTGTTCTCCTCTAAAACTAGGTGCATCTTATAGGGCGAAAAATATGGTACAGTGCAGCAGAGACCAGTGCAGCAGAGACCAGTGCAGCAGAGACCATAGTCAGTTTATATAGTCGTTATATAGTGTTATATATTTTAATATGCACCTTGTGTTTTGTTATGCGCGTGAATCAGTCAGCCCCGCCCACCCCCTAAGCCCCGCCCCAGAGTCAACCTGTCAGCATTTTTAGTTGACAGGCGTATGCGCTTATCAGTTACTATGCCACCAGCAGCACTAAATACCCGCTCTGACAAAACAATGGCGGCAGGGCAGGCCAGCACCTCCAAGGCGTAGAGCGCCAGTTCGTGCCACGTGTCCAGCTTGGAAACCCAGTAGGGATCATTGAGGATCACGGTCTGCTACGTACTCCGTGACCATCTTCCAAAACTTTTCTCTCCTTATGACACTAGGCCGCGCATCAGGGTGAGGGTGCTGGCGGGGTGTCATGAAACTGTCCCAGGCCTTGGAGAGTGTTGCCTTGCCTCTGTTGGAACTGCTGTGTGTTCCCCTCGTCATCCCTCCTCAGTTTCCCAAAGAACTGTGCACTCTGCCGCCAGCGTTGTCACCTGGAAGTTTTTGGAGCAATTTTTCCACAAGGACCTTCTGGTATTGCTCACCCTCTCCACTACAGGAATGAGAGATGAGAAGTTATCTTTGTAGGGGGGGGGGTCGAGAAGGTTGATAACCAGTAATCGGTGTTGTCCAAAATGCGTAAAACGCGTGGGTCACTGGAAAGGCAGCCTAACATAAAGTCAGCCATGTGCGCCAGAGTCCCAACAGGCAAGACTTCGCTGTCGTCATCAGGAGGATGACTCTCAATCTCCTCATCCTCTTCCTCCTCTTCTGCTATCCACGCTGAACAGATGGAATTAAACTTCCATGGGTACTACCCTCTGTATCGGAGGCAACCGTCTCCTGCTCCTCCTCTTCCTCATCATCATCATCCAATTTGCGCTGAGAACACAAACTGAGGGTGGTCTGGCTATCACCCTGTGTAATTTCTTCCCCCATTTCCACCTCTTCCAAATGCAAAGCATCAGCCTTAATTGTGAGCAGCGAGTGTTTGAGTAGACACAGAAGTGGGATGGTTACACTGATAATAGCGTTATACCCGCTCACCATCTGTGTTGATTCCTTAAAGTTTCTTAAAACCTCACAGAGGTCAGACATCAATGCCCACTCCTCGCTTGTGAAGTGTGGAAGCTGAATGGAAAGGCGACGACCATGTTGCAGCTGGTATTCCACTACTGCCCTCTGCTGCTCACAAAGTCTGGCCAACATGTAACGACGGACGGCCGCCAACATCAGGCTGCGGAAGGCCACAGTGTCCACAAGCCTAAATGGCAACATTTCCAGGGCCAGTAATTTGGAAAGTTGCGCATTTAGTGCTATGGCCTGTGGGTGGGTGGTTGGGTATTTGCGCTTGCGTTCAAATGCCTGGGGTAAGGACATTTGTATGCTGCGCTGGGACGCAGAAGTGGATGTGGTTGCTGATGGTGCTTGCGAAGGTCCAGGTGCAGGGCGGGAGGGATCTGGGCCTGCGCCTTCGACAGGGGATTGGCCAGCACGTAACAGAGGGGAAGAGAAGGCAGTGGTGTGACCCGCAGACACAGATTGTGGACCCATGCATTCGGCCCACCTATTACGGTACTTTGATGCCATGTGGCAGATCATGCTGGTGGTGGTGAGGTTGCTAGTGTTCACGCCCCTGCTCATTTTTGTATGGCACAGGTTGCAAATTACAATTCTTTTAGCGTCTGCACTTTCCTCAAAAAGGTGCCAGACTGCGGAACACCTACCCCTTGGCAAGGGAGATTTCTGCAAGGGTGTGCTCCGGGAACAGTTGCAGGCCTGTTTGGTGTGGCCCGCCTTCTCCCTTTTGCCACCCACTGCCTCTTCCTGCTGTGGATCCCTCCCCCTCTGTACTGCTGTCCTCGCTCAGCTTGCCACCTTCCCAGGTTGGGTCAGTGACTTCATTGTCCACCACCTCCTCTTTCACTTCCTCACTCTGCTCATCCTCCTGACTTGTTGACTTAACAACAACCTCAGGTATTGACAACTGTGTCTCATCCTCATCATCAATCTCTTGAGAGACTAATTGCCGGAGACTTATTGGCAACTGTGTCTCATCATCATCGTCCACCTCGTGAAATACTAATTGCCATTGCCCCACCGTCATCTTCTTGTGACTGTGGATGCTCAAGAGTTTGGGAATCAGGGCACAAGATCTCATGTCCTTATTCAAGCGGGCTTGTCGAGAGGCCCAAACGAAGAAATGGCGCTGAAAAGAGCTCCTCGGAATATCTGAGTGTGGGATCACTTGTTTGACAAGACTCTCCATGGTGGGAGGAAAGAGGATCATGGTGAGGATTGTGTTGACCAGACTCTTGCCTACTGAGACTGGACTTGGTGGAAGACAGGGTGGTGCTTAACCGACTGGAAGCATTATCTGCTGCAATCCAACCAACCACCTGGTCGCACTGGTCTGACTTTGAGAGCATTGTCCTGCACCGCCCTGCAAACTGGGACATGAAGCTAGGTATTGTGGATGATTGTTTTTCTTGTGCTCTGGCAGCAGGCACAGTTCTAACGCGCCCAGGGCCACGGCATCAGCATCACGGCCACTTCCCTGCCCTAACTGATCGCCTTCTTCATATTAAATGTTACATATGCTTGAAAGTATGTCACACATACAGTAGCGTAGGATTTGTAAGTGTATGAGCAAAAAAATAAAAAAAGGTATTTGGGATGCGGAAACGTCACACAGGAGAAATACCGAAGATAATGTTGTTGATGTCAGCAGCGCCTAATATAAAATTACAGGGATTGTCCCAGGTATTTTGGATGTGGAAACGTTACACAGGAGAAATACCGCAGATAATGTCGCTGATGTCAGCAGCGGCTAATAAAAAATTTAAGGGAATGTCACTGGTATTTTGGATGTGCACATGTTACACGGGAGATGTACCCCAGCTAATGTCACTGTCCGTAGCGGACACCGTCTACGGAAAGAGTACTCTGGATGTCACAGATATTTTTGGGATGTGCACATGTTACACAGGAGAAATACCGCAGATAATGTCGCTGATGTCAGCAGCGGCTAATATAAAATTACAGGGAATGTCGCAGGTATTTTGGATGTGGAAACGTTACACAGGATAAATACCGCAGATAATGTTGCTGATGTCAACAACGGCTAATTAAAAATTACAGGGCTTGTCACGGGTATTTGGGATGTGGAAACGTTACAGAGGAGATGTACCCCAGGTAATGTCACTGTCCACAGGGGACACAGTCTACGGAAAAAGTACACTGGATGTCACAGATATTTTTAGGATGCGCACATGTTACACAGGAGATGTAGCGCAGATAATGTCGCTGTCTGCAGCGGCCTAACTATTGCACACCATTTATCGCAGGATGCACTAAAAATAGATATTGCTGCCACACACAATAGTCCTTAAAAGGACTTTTGGGTCTGTAAAGTTTTATTAATTTAGCGCAGGTTTCGCTAAAAATATATATTGCTGCTGCCACACATAACAATAGTCCTTAAAAGGACTTTTGGGTATCTGACATGTTTTTCAACTTCACCCAAAAAATATTTCTCTCCCTACACTATCTTTACCTTCATCAGCACAGCTCTCCCTGACTAACACTGAGCCGAACACATGTCATCGAGTGCTATATAGCACCCGATGACGCGTTCCGGCCAGCCAATCACTGTAATGCCAGTAACCAACATGGCTACGGCATTACAGTGAAGGGCAGTACTAATCTGCACGTTTATTGGCTGCGTAGCCAATACCGCCATACCGAATACCTCCACATGCCGAGCATCGAAATGCTCGAACCAAACTGGTGTTCTGCCAAGCATGCTCGATCAACACTAACTGTGATGTCACAGTACAGAGATAATAAACACAGTGATGTCACAGTACAGAGATAATAAACACAGTGATGTCACAGTAGAGGGATAATAAACTCAGTGATGTCACAGTACATGGATAATAAGCACGGTGATATCACAGTACAGAGATAATAAACACAGTGATGTCACAGTACAGGGATAATAAACACAATGATGTCACAGTACAGAGATAATAAACACAGTGATGTCACAGTACAGGGATAATAAACACAATGATGTCACAGTACAGAGATAATAAACACAGTGATGTCACAGTACAGGGATAATAGACACAGTGATGTCACAGTACAGGAATAATAAACACAATGATGTCACAGTACAGGGGTAATAAACACAGTGATGTCACAGTACAGGGATAATAGACACAGTGATGTCACAGTACAGGGATAATAAACACAGTGATGTCACAGTACAGGGGTAATAAACACAGTGATGTCACAGTACAGGGATAATAAACACAATGATGTCACAGTACAGAGATAATAAACACAGTGATGTCACAGTACAGGGGTAATAAACACAGTGATGTCACAGTACAGGGATAATAAGCACAGTGATGTCACAGTACATGGATAATAAGCACAGTGATGTCACAGTACAGGGATAATAGAAACAGTGATACAGTGATATTACAGTACAGGGATAATAAACCCAGTGATGTCACAGTACAGGAATAATAAATGTTGTACTATGATAATAAACTTAAAAAAATATTGAATGTGTGTCAAAAGTCTGACACTTTGCATAAATAGTTGGGGAAATGAGTGTTTTGCATATTTGGTCACAAAAGGTCCAAAGATGTAACCGCAAGACAGGTACCTGTACTGGCAGTATAATCCAGAACTGGTCATAGCACATTTCCACGTAAAAAGTTATAAACAGTAAATGTGACCTCATATGATTGCAATATCAAATAGAGCAGTTTTGAATGAGATTTTATTTTGGTCATTTTTAGTGCAGTTTAGGAAAACTGGCTTAGTTACCCATAGCAACCAATCAGATTCCACCTTTCATTTTTCAGAGCTACACTACAAATTTATCCTACAGTCAGGTCCATAAATATTGGGACACTGACACAATTCTAACATTTTTGGCTCTATACACCACCACAATGGATTTGAAATAAAACGAACAAGATGTGCTTTACCTGCAGACTGTCAGCTTTAATTTGAGGGTATTTACATCCAAATCTGGTGAACGGTGCAGGAATTACAGCAGTTTGCATATGTGGCTCCCACTTGTTAAGGGACCAAAAGTAATGGTACATAATAATAATCATAAATCAAACTTTCACTTTTTTATAATTGGTTGCAAATCCTTTGCAGTCAATAACAGCCTGAAGTCTGGAACGCATAGACATCACCAGACGCTGGGTTTCATCCCTGGTGATGCTCTGCCAGGCCTCTACTGCTACTGTCTTCAGTTCCTGCTTGTTCTTGGGGCATTTTCCCTTCAGTTTTGTCTTCAGCAAGTGAAATGCTCAATCGGATTCAGGTCAGGGGATTGACTTGGCCATTGCATAACATTCCACTTCTTTCCCTTAAAAAACTCTTTGGTTGCTTTTGCAGTATGCTTTGGGTCATTGTCCATCTGCAATGTGAAGCGCCATCCAATGAGTTCTGAAGCATTTGGCTGAATATGAGCAGATAATATTGCTCTTCTGTCAGCAGTCACATCATCAATAAATACAAGAGAACCAGTTCCATTGGCAGCCATACATGCCCATGCCATGACACTACCACCACCATCGTTCACTGATGAGGTGGTATGCTTAGGATCATGAGCAGTTCCTTTCCTTCTCTATACTCTTCTCTTCCCATCACTCTGGTACAAGTTGATCTTGGTCTCATCTGTCCATAGGATGTTGTTCCAGAACTGTGAAGGCTTTTTTAGATGTCGTTTGGCAAACTCTAATCTGGCCTTCCTGTTTTTGAGGCTCATCAATGGTTTACATCTTGTGGTGAACCCTCTATATTCACTCTGGTGAAGTCTTCTCTTGATTGTTGACTTTGACACACATACACCTACCTCCTGGAGAGTGTACACGATCTGGCCAACTGTTGTGATGGGTGTTTTCTTAAACAAGGGAAAGAATTATTCGGTCATCCACCACAGTTGTTTTCCGTGGTCTTTCAGGTCTTTTGGTGTTGCTGAGCTCACTGGTGCGTTCCTTCTTTTTAAGAATGTTTCAAACAGTTGTTTTGGCCACGCCGAATGTTTTTGCTATCTCTCTGATGGGTTTGTTGTGTTTTTTCAGCCTAATGATGGCTTGCTTCACTGATAGTGACAGCTCTTTGGATCTCATCTTGAGAGTTGACAGCAACAGATTCCAAATGCAAATAGCAGACTAGAAATGAACTCTGGACCTTTTATCTGCTCATTGTTATTGGGATAATGAGGAAATAACCCACACCTGGCCATGGAACAATTATCCCATTACTTTTGGTCCCTTGACAAGTAGGAGGCACATATGCAAACTGTTGTAATTCCTGCACCGTTCACCTGATTTGGATGTAAATACCCTCAAATTAAAGCTGACAGTCTGCAGTTAGTTAGTTTCATTTCAAATCCATTGTGGTGGTGTATAGAGCCAAAAATGTTACATTTGTGTCGATGTCCCAATATTTATGGACCTGACTGTATGTAGTCGGATCCTGCATTCACATTCTCTTGCATCTGCCCCCTAATCCTTGAACATACAGTCAGCAGGTTTTGCAAAGTTCCTTAATTTTTTTAAATTTTTATTTTTCCCAGGAATTCATCTTTGATCAGCGCTCAGATTTTGCCATCTGCCGTCTTCATTTTGTTCCTTTATATTTGAAAAAAAAAGAACATGGACACAATTTAAAATAGATAATTTTGCTAAACTTTGTTGCCGACATGCGCTGAGTTCCAGTTGGTTACCAGGCAACACTACACAGAAGAAATAGATTTCCAGGCAGGTTACTAACCTTTGGTGACTCATCTGATAGGATTACTACCGATGTGTCATGACCGTTCACATCTTTCGGAGAGTGAAACACATAAAATAAGCACCTTAATTATCACTGATTAAGTATAAATATGCCAGTGTGAAACAGTGCAGGCCCTCCATTTTTGTTTTTCCTTTTTTTGTTATATACTATATTACATCTCTAGAAATCAAGGGAAAAATGTGCAACTTTCATGCAATGGATAAAAAGTCAGTGAGTTCTGTTATGGCTTCTTTTGTAGCCACCACACTTTGGATTTATTAAAGTATTGCATTTGAATAATAATAATAATAATACACTGTGGGGGGAATTTATCATTAGGAGAATATTTTAAGTCAGTTTTTCTTCAGTCTGTTTTGCAGTTCTTGGTGCCACATTTATCAAATGTTGCATGTTGTTTGATAAATTTGGCTTGTCCTTAAACCTACCACTTCTGTCTAGAGAAGCTACTCCAATTTTCCTACTCCACCCTGCTCCTGGAGTGAGATTGCGACTTATTTGTGACTTTTAAAAAAAGTCTCAATGATAAATCTGGAGTGAAACTCATTATCATAGCTCGTCACGCCCACTTTCCCACCCATATTACAAAACTGGAGTGAGTGGTGTACACATGCAAAAAGTCGCTAAATTTTACCCCATCGCATAAATTATGCGCAAGCGAATGCAAAAAATCAGGGCCTGTATCTTTTGGACTATAAGACTTTTTTCAGCCAAAAGTGGGGGAAAAGTTGCAGTGCGTCTTATAGTCCGAATGCTAATGACTGTTTCCATTATGAAAGCGGTCATTAGCATGCAGAAGGCACAGGGATCGACGAGGGATGTGCTGCGCTGGCTGTACTCATCCTCCCTGGTGGGGGTCTGAGGCTGATGGAGAGGTCTGATCTGAGGTCTGAAGGGGATTCGATCTGAGGCTGATAGAGGGGTCCGATCTGAGGCTAATGGGAGTTTGAACTGAGGCCGATGGGGGTCTAAGCTGAGGCTAATTGAGATCTAAACTGAGGCTGATGGGGGTCTGATCTGAGGCTGATGGGGGTCTGATCTCGAGGCTGATGAAGGCTTGGGGTCTGATCTGAGTTTTTGATGAAAAATATTATTCCTCCTCTAAATTCTGAATGCGTCTTATAGTCTGAAAAATACGGTAATTAAAAAATATCAGTATGCCTGGAATATGACTTGTATAAGAGCAATTTAGCAAAACATTATAGGCAGGATTAGAATGACAGATATGCAGGTAACTGTAGTAAAGTGATCTGTACAGACCACAAAGTGGTGCTTGTTAAACAACAGGAGATTTTCTGAAGACACATCCCCTTTAATCAATACTGAATGGGATACCTAATAATTTGTTAACCATAAAAGAATTTTTATATGTATCCCTAAATAACACATAAAAAGTAAAATTAAAGTCACACTCAACACAAAATCTAAAACTTCAAGTTTGAGAGCAATTAAACACAATATATCACATAATCAGAGATGCAGACCTTTGGCTTTGCTTTACCAAAGATGTGGTACCTCACCCCTCATGTACATTCACACATAAAACTTAATCGGGTTTTCCGAAATTTTTATACTGATGATGACCAATCCTCTGTAAAGGTCATCAGTATCTGATCGGTGGGGCTCCGACACCCGGGACCCCCACCGATTAGATGTTTGAGAAGACACCGGTGCTCCTGTGAGCGCCGCAGCCTTCTCTCCACTTTTCCTAGGCCGAGTGACAACACGTTCATTGGTCAAGTGGCCTAGGAGCAGCTGAGCACCATTAAAGCGAATGGGGCTGAGCGCAATATTAAGCACAGCCGCTGTACAATGTACAACGCTGTTCTTGGTAAGCTGCAAGAAGGCAGAGGTGCTTACAGGAGCCCCCACCGATCAAATACTGATGACCTATCCAGAGGATAGTTCATCAGTAATAAAATCTCAAAAAAAACTTTTAACTAAACCTCCCTTTACTAAAATGTAGCTTCACATGCATGCAGCTATAACACACACACATAGTACCACCATACCACACAAATTAATAGTACTGCTATACCACACACATACATATAAATGCTATATAACACACACACACATTACACACATGTGCAGTATATACATTACAAACACAGAAGTTACGAACACCTTTTGCAGCAATTCTCAGATTTCCTTGGTGTACAAAACCATCCTGTATTGAGCCCTAGGGGTACCACAAATAGTCCATCTCTATAACCAGATATTAACCTCTTATGGACTCCACAACTCTAGCAAAATGGTACAGTAATGGTCAGTGTCTGCAGACACATTCCACTTCACAGTCTAATTCACTGTACAGACTTGCCATGCTGTCTTAATATTTTGCAGGTGCATGCAGCTTGCACTCCTTCCAGGGGTACAAAACTCGGAAATGTATATACAGTACTTAGAGTTTATTAGGATTTATCCTTAATACTCTCCCTCTGTCTCACATGTGCACCAACACGCTGCTCTCTCCCTCTTGTCTCATATGACCCGGAGCCTACTACTTGTCTTGTCTGAACAGGCAGTGTCCGTATGCCCCTGTTCAGAATTGTTCCCTTCCTTCCTGGCCATGCTGAGCAAGTGGCAAGGGAACAGTGTTGCATGCTGTGAACTGAACAACAAAGGTTTCCATGACAACCAGCAGCAAATCTGTTGCTGAAAGTCTGGCTTCCCACACTGATGCAGAAAGGGTTGTCCCTCCTTATATACAAATTACACACATATGTACCCATTATACACACATAGTCACACACTACACTTACATTTCAGCAGTGGAGATGGAGCTGTGCTGGGTAGAAGACAGAGCCACTCTGCGGACTCCTTCCCTCTTCTACTTCTTCTTCTGTCCCTCACCAGACAGGATCTCCAGACACCCTAATCTTGTGTTCCCCTCCACATCCCTACCTAAATGCATTTTCTGACTCCCCCACATGACCAGCTACACTTCTGACTTAGCTCCCCTAAATCAAATTCGTTAGGATTCAGTAAGCTGAGATCTATGCTGATGTTTGCAAGTTGGCCATTGTTTAGTCAGATAAAAACATTTACCAATAGCAACCTTTTTCCATTCATGTCAGTGCTACAGGCCCACATCTGTATTGTGTTCACATCTGTATCGGAGACTTTGTTCATGGCCTCCATCGCAGATTTCATCCAAAAGACCAGACAAAAAAGGACTTTTTTGTCCAGTAGAATGTACAAGGTTACAGTCTGTTTAGAAAGGATTGCCAAAACCGGAGAGGGGGAGGGGTCTTCCTTGATGTAAAGTCCTGTCTAAAGCCCACTAGTCCGAGAAGATATAAGTGAGGGACATCAACATGTGGAGTCACTGTGGGTAGAAATACATGGAGGCAAAAACAATAATAAAATATTAATAGAAGTTTATTATAAACCACCTAATATACCAGAGTCCACAGAAAATCTGCTACTAAACGAGATAGACGAGGCGGCAAATCATAATGAGGTTGTTATCATGGGGGACTTCAACTACCCAGATATAGACTGGGAAACTTAAACCTGTATATCTCATAAAGGAAAGCAGGTTCTTGTCAATAACCAATGACAATTACCTTTCCGAACTGGGTCAGGACCCGACTAGAGGGACAGCTATACTGGACTTAGTATTTATCAATAGACCTGACAGAATAACAGATGTGCAGGTTGGGGGACACCTGGGAAATAGTGACCATAAGTAATGACCTTCCAATTGTCATTCAAAAGAGTGTTTGTTCAGGGAGGAACAAAAATACCAAACTTCAAAAAAGTCTAACTAACTGGGACGAAGTCCTCAAAAATAAAAATACAGCGACAATGAGATATTTTTAAAAGCATCCTAAAATCTAATTGTGATAGGTACATACCTTATGGGAATAAAAGGTTAAGGAACAAGAAAAACCAATGTGGATAAATAGAACTGCAAAGAGAGCAATAAATGACAAAAATAAAGCATTTAAATCACTAAAACAGGAGGGTAGCGAGGAAGCACTAAAAAACTATAAGGAAGAAAATAGAATATGTAAAGAACAAATAAAAGCAGCCAAACTAGAGACCGAGAGATTAATTGCCAAAGAGAGCAAAACTAACTTTAAAATAATTTTTATAATTATATAAATGGTAAAAAGTATAAATCTGAAGGTGTCGGCCCTCTACAGAGTAATGAGGGGGGAGTTGCAGAGAGTGATGAGGAGAAAGCAAAGCTATTAAATATTTTTTTTCTCCACTGTATTCACTGAGGAAAATAAACTGTCAGATGAAATGCAGAATGTAAAAGTAAATTCCCCATTAAAAGTGCCCTGTCTGACCCAGGAAGAAGTACAAATCGCCAGGACCAGATGGCATACATCCCCGTATCCTAAGAGAACTAAGTAATGTCATAGCCAGACCCTTATTTCTGTATTTCTGATATTTGCGGACTCTATACTGACAGGGAGTGTTCCATAGGATTGGCGCATAGCACATGTAGTGCCAATATTCAAAAAGGGTCTAAAAACAGAGCCCGGAAACTATAGGCCGGTAAGTTTAACATCTGTCGTGGATAAACTGTTTGAAGGTTTTCTAAGAGATGCTATCTTGGAGCACCTCAATAAAAATAAGCAAATAACGCCATATCAGCATGGCTTCATGAGGGATCGGTCACTAATTTAATCAGTTTCTATGAGGAGGTAAGTTCTAGACTTGCAAAAACACAAATGCAATCGCACACTGCAACCAGCACTCTGCCCTGCCTCTATGCTGGATGTTGAATGAGGCATTAGTGTACATTTTGGCCAAAGCGTAATAAGCCACTAACCACGTCAAGGTCGCCTCTATGAGTGGTCCCTAACACTAGTTCCTACCTGTTATGGGCCATGACAGCCACACAAAGTCCAGGGAGCGCAGGTACAAGTTCTAGACTTGACAACAGCGAATCAATGAATGTCGTGTATCTGGACTTCTCCAAAGCATTTGACACTGTACCACATAAAAGGTTAGTATATAAAATGAGAATGCTCGGACTGGGAGAAAACGTCTGTATGTGGGTAAGTAACTGGCTCAGTGATAGAAAACAGAGGGTGGTTATTAACGGTACACACTCAGATTGGGTCACTAGTGGGGTACCTCAGGGGTCAGCATTGGGCCCTATTCTCTTCAATATATTTATCAATAATCTTGTAGAAGGCTTGCACAGTAAAATATCAATTTTTGCAGATGACACGAAACTGTGTAAAGTAATTCACACGGAGGAGGACAGTATACTACTACAGAGGGATCTGGCTAGATTGGAGGCTTGGGCAGATAAGTGGCAGATGAGGTTTAACACTGACAAATGTAAGTTTATGCACATGGGAAGGAATAATGCAAGTCACCCCTACATACTAAATGGTAAAACACTCGGTAACACTGACATGGAAAAGGACCAAGGAATTTTAGTGAACAGCAAACTAAGCTGTAGAAACCAGTGTCCGGCAGCTGCTGCCAAGGCCAATAAGATAATAGGTTGCAAAAGGGGCATAGATGCCCGTGATGAGAACATAGTCCTACCACTTTACAAATCATTAGTCAGAACACACATGGAGTACTGTGTACAGTTCTGTGCTCCTGTGAACAAGGCAGACATAGCAGAGCTGGAGAGGGTCCAGAGGGGGGTAACTAAAGTAATAACTGGAATGGGGCAACTACAGTACCCTGAAAGATTATCAAAATTAGGGTTATTCACTTTAGAAAAAAGACGACTGAGGGGAGATCTAATAACTATGTATAAATATATCAGGGGTCAGTACAGAGATCAATCCCATCATCTATTTATCCCCAGGACTGTGACTGTGACGAGGGGACATCCTCTGCGTCTGGAGGAAAGAAGGTTTGTACACAAACATAGAAGAGGATTCTTTACGGTAAGAGCAGTGAGACTATGGAACTCTCTGCCTGAGGAGGTGGTGATGGTGAGTACAATAAAGGAATTCAGGAGGGGCCTGGGTGTATTTCTGGAGTGTAATAATATTACAGGCTATAGCTACTAGAGAGGGGTCGTTGATCCAGGGAGTTATTCTGATTGCCTGATTGGAGTCGGGAAGGAATTTTTTTCCCCTTAAGTGGGGAGGGGTTTTTTTTGCCTGCCTCTGGATCAGCTTGCAGGATAACAGGCCGAACTGGATGGACAGATGTCTTTTTTTGGACTTATAAACTATGTTACTATGTAGAAAACAGGTTTCCAAACTGTAGTAAATGGGGGTCTGTTCAGCTCCAGTCATCTCATTTATGTGCTGAATCCGGCACTTCCATTATTTTCATTGTTCTGCTCCTCTAACAGAGCAGAAGAACGGAAATAACTAGCGGTGGTGTGAACTCAGCCTAAGGGCTCATTCAGACGGCCATATTGTTTTGCAGCCCGCAAATTGCAGATCCGCAAAACATGGACACCAGTCCTTGTGCTTTCCGCAATTTGAGTATGACTGCAATAGATTTCGCCTTTAGAAAAGGAGGACAATAATAAATACAGTATACATTTAAATGAGACTTCATGATCTTGAGTAAATAAAAAATAAAAATTATTCCGATTAGTTCGAATCACCAAAGAAATTTGATTTGGGTAATAATTGATACTACCCGAATCTAAAATACTTGTAATGGCTCGGAACGAGAGAGGTGGAAAAATCCTCTCTCATTCTGTCTCTGTTATTGGAAAAATTATATCTAAACAAATCAGAATTTAAAAAAAAAATTGGGGTTGAATTTCAATTTGCAAGTAATCTAATTGCTCATCTCTACACTGAATATCTATCTGTAATACCGAAAAAATATCACTTAACAATCTATTCCACTGTAGCAATGACCCTGATTTAATGTTATCATGAATCAAGTTTTAATTGTGTTTTAGCAATGAGCCCAAAAACAGCAATTGCTGTAATAAATAGTAAAGTCTGGAGGGTTCAGGGAATTAAATCTTATCAAAGCCGGAGGTCACTTCATCTAATTATACCACCGGGTGCAGGAGAAGACACAGCAGCATTTTTATCCCATCTAATCCCATTAATTGTTGGTCTATAGCATCATGTCTCAAGTGTACTGACCAGTCAGTGAATCATAGAATCATATCATACAATACCATAGTGGCCACTAGTACTACATACAGGTTTATGTGTATGTGCAGTTCCTCACCTTCATTTCCATCACCTGCCTCAGAGCATACCATACATAAGGCTGGCTCACTGTATTACAGAATTCCCATAAGGAAAACATTTAATTTTAGTTGACGTTACCCTACACTAAATTCCTAAACCTGAATACTATCTGGGAGAAGGTCCATAAATAAATGCAAAATGTGATTCAAATTAGTCTTCTGCACTAGCTTAATTTAGATGCTACAAAGCTGCAGGTCTCTTGCATAGAGACAGAGATAAATGAAAGAATTCTGTCTTGCAACCACCACTAGGGGGAGCTTAGGAGCTTACTGCATACAATAATAAAACAGTATTCTGTGAGATTCTATGCTCCCCTTAGTGGTGGCTGCAAGCAGGCAGAATCGTAACATTTTAATGTATGTCTATGCAGGGTATTTGGAACTCTGGACCAGAAAAATTTAATTCTGGTTAGAACAAGCTATTGCCTATCTACGGATAGGGCATAACTGTCAAATGAGTGGGGGTATTACCAATGGGAAACCCACCAATCGCCAAAATGCTCCATTCAGATAGAGGAACAGGACCATCTCTAGGCCCCACAAATCACTAGAATGGGGCTCCCAAGCCCCCTGCTAACTTCACAACTTTAGAGAGGAGGAGTTTGGAGGTCCATTCAGTGTCTACAGGGCAGAAGGAAACATCAGAGCACTCAGGGGACCCATTGATCCATTAGATTCCTCCCTGTAGGCGAAACAAGTATACAGCTCTCTAACTTCACAGGACTATTCCTAAACGAGGGAAGAGGAATCAGGCCAAGGGTCATGAATGATGCCCCTCTCTCTTACAATTTTGGGGAAAATGTTGGTCCAGTGCCAACAGGTGCTTTCCATACCCCACATATCCTGGATACATAGAGATAGATAGATAGATAGATAGATAGATAGATAGATAGATAGATAGATAGATAGATTGTCTATAGTCTATGAGCATTGCATTAAAAACATCTGAATGGGTTTGAAAAATGTGTAGACAATAATTGTTTTAATATATAGTTAAATCAGATCATTATCACAAGCAATGCAGCATGACAAATAAAATAAAACAATAATTACTAATGTATTCAAGACAGCTAATACAGAAAGCATCCTCATATTGTGGGTGGACATTCATCCTCTTGGGGTAACTTCAAGTCAATTGTCCTTGTAGTTTCTATTCTTTGCCCGAAACGGCTCTTTATTCAAGTTAATCATTGGATCAATCCATTGCAGCCTGACAGTTTGCATATATCTGTAATATATGTACAATATATACTGTATAGATATTTACAAGGATTACAAAAATACATTTCAGGTATGTACATATATAAGACTTGTTTACATGACCAAATATGTCATAAAAGAAAAAAAAAATCATACTGAAGAGACAAAGAAGAAACATTTAAAATCATCGATACCCCAAATTCTGTTTGTAGTCATTTGGTAATATTGCGTCAGACTAAAATTTACCTTGTTGCAAGTTGGAAACTCTAGACTGAAAACAGACTGGAGGGGGCAAAATAATGCCATTTTATGTAAGTAGTACAAACTGTAGCATTGCAGATAGAAAAAAACATGTTAAAGCGACCCTCTGGTTCAAGAAAAATTATTTACATCAACTGGGAAGCAAACAGAACACTTATCTGTTGTCCTCCTTTTCATCTGTAGATGCACCGATTTCCTGTCATCTTTTCTGTCATCCAAGATGGCTGCACTGCTTCTTAGACTACCTGGTGCATACTCTGCACTCGGTCGTCCAAGACACTTCCTGCTGCCCTCTGATTGGCAAGCTCCACTCATGTGAGCAGTGCAGGCCAACCTATGCACAGGGTGGGAAAAACAGGAAGAGCCTTGGACTACTGATGCACAGTACGCATCAGGTAGTCTAAGAAGCTTTGCAATCATCTTGGATGACAAAATAAGAGCCTGAAAATTGAAGGATCTTCAGTTGAAAAGATAATTTGGAGGTCACCAGGTAAGTGTTCCTCTCCAGTTAGTGTGAATTTTTGTTTGGCTTGAACCAGTGGGTCAATTTAAGGATTTTATACATTTGTGCAGTCAATGTGGGTATCATGCTATGGAAGGTGTATGACCGTATGGACCCAATGAGGTACAACTCTGTAATATGGCAAGCCTAGACCCCTATGAGCTCATACTGTACCTTCATGTGCCTTGGATTTTGCATGACAGTACACTTTCTCATGGAAAAAAAAAATGTTGACTGCACCATCGTATTACCTATTACAGAAGTAAGCTCCCGTAAAACTAATGTAGCCCCCCAGTGCCTACAGGTCTGCAATATAGACCCAAGTAACTCCTTGTGCCATTGTATTGTGCCCCACAGCTAAAAGAAATTCCAAGTTCTCTGCATCAAGGGACTCCGCTAAATTTTTGTAAGAGTTTAAAAAAAAGATTCCCTTTTATAACAAAAAATGGCAACATTTCAAAAACAAAGAGTTAAAATTAGAAACAGTATTTATGCCTTTTACCTTAGGAAACATATATGTTCTTCCATGGTTCTCAAGTTCTTACAAAAATGAGGTTTGAGTCATTAGGACAGTAACTATATTGGGTGCAGAGGTTGTGGTCAAACCCAGGAGGTCCTATATAAGGAGCCCAGTACTGAAAATGAAGTGTGATAAATGGGGACCTCAGTAGGTTACCATTCCTGGTAGCAAATACGGCTTCAGTGTTACCATCAGATAGATATATCTGTGATAGACATGCCAACCCTAGAAATACTGGGTAGATATACAAGAACACATAATAGCCATAGCATCTGGGAATGGAAAATAAGCCATAAATCCAGTTTTAGAAGGTATTAGCATCGGACCATATATACGTGGCACATCTTATGGAGGCTGAGCCGTGGTGTGGTAATTTCTACAAACCACAATATCATATTTCCTTGCATATACCGTATCGGGAATGAATAATAGCTGTTTTGCATAACCAAAGGGGTTCTTTAAAAAGTCCTTACTGTATGTGCATTCTAAATTAAGACTCAAATCTAATAGGATTCTATCTCCAAGCATTCCTAGGCTGGAAAGCAGACGTTCATTAGTTTCAGGGGCTCTTTGGCTCTCTGTTTCATGGCTTAGCATTATTTCTTACTAAATAATAGAAATCTCAAGCAGACAGAGACTTGTTTGTACAGCCGGCCAGAGATCGGGTTCTAAGCCAAATTTACTCAAGGTTCTCAGTTTACCTGCTTCGGACTAGCGCCAGCCTGAGAAACCTTTCAATGTTGAGAGGAATGAGTGCTCGCTCAATGAAACTTTTCACCAACTAGACCTGAAGTTAAGATTGCATTGCAATGTATGTATTATACTGTATATTCTGAGGGAGTGTTGGATAGTTTTTTTTTCTTGCTAACAGCCTTGTATAACCTCAGAACTGCTAGCACAGGGGTGCACAACCTTTGACCTGGGTACCACATTCATCTTGCAGTGTCATTCTGTGCAGAACCAACCATCTAGTCACAGATTTGCTTGTCTCTGTCTTGGTGGCTGTGCACATGTATTTGAAGTGGCATGTAATGGCAATGCAGCACTGTGTATATGCCTCTGGGTCTCCCATAGATAAGCAGAATGTGGGTCTCCTGACCCTTGCGTGGATCTTCATGAAGGAGTAAAATGTGATGGAGAGTTACATAGTTAAATAGTTAATACGGTTGAAAAAAGACATAAGTCCATCAAGTTCAACCAAGGGATAGGTGGGGAAGCGAATCCTAGTTGGCTATGTAAAATTACAGCTGCTAACAAAGAACGGCTCTTACTCTGGTGGACCTGGTTCATCCATGTATTCAATGATTGGCCATTAATTTGAAGCTGTAGGCCAGACTCCCTAGGTCAGTGTTCCTAGACTCCAGTCCTCAGAGCCCACCTACGGGTCATGTTTTTAGGATTTCCTTAGTATTGAGCTGGTGATATAATTAGTGTCAATGTCTTAGGACTTACCACAGGTGTCCATTCTGTGGGCTATTCTCAAATCCTGACTGGTAGGTGGGCCCTGAGGACTGGAGTTGTGGAACTCTGCCCTAGGTGATATCAGCGATTCACCAAGGGATTCAAGTCAGACCAGTGGTGGTCATAAGATGACTCCTTTAAAAGGAATAATATTTTTTTAGATAAGGGGCAGAAGGTGTTTATAAAATAAAAGAAGCATTACTCACCTCACTGGTTCCCTGCCACTGCCATTCTGACATTTACCGGTCTCCCCTTGGTGCTTGACTGTGGCATCTCCTGCCACTTCATAAGTGTTTAGCCTGGACCAGGAAATGGAGACCAGTTGGGACCTGCTAAGCATCAGAACGGCAGTGGTGGGGAATCGGTAAGGTAAGTAATGCCTTTTATTTTTTGTAACCCATTCTGCTCCATATCTACAAAAATGTATTCCACCAGATGACCCATCTAATTTTCTGTATTGTTCATGAAAGTGATACTACAAGTGAAGGCATGTGTTATTAATAAAAATTATGGCATCTATGTTAAAAATGGTCCTCAGGGTGCAAGTCAATAATGTTTAATCGACAGCAATCATAAAGATAAAAAAGTAATAATGTACATTATCCAGATACGCATCCATGACATTCCTGGATTCGGTAAACATCACTGGACAGATATATTTTATAGTTGCTTTATATTATAGTATATTCATTGCTGTGTGTGTCGGAATAACTACACATCAGCACTGTAAAACCGTGCGTCTATCAATGATGCATCGGCAACAGCACAATAAACACCATCATCAGTAGCAGGGACTGTTAAGACATGGGAGGACTGTTGCACAGCAGGATCTTTAGAGCAGAGCAGAGTCAGTCACCATTACTGGTATATAGTCCGGCCCAAATGGGTTGCTCAGAAGTGTAAACAATGGGAGCAACTCATCTGTAGCCAACTACACAGTTGCCCTTCCTGTCTTGACTAATCCACACTGACATGGCCGAAGGTTTGATTGCGAGTAATACTGATATATTTTACCAACATAACAAAAAGTAATTCATCAGTTTGGTCTTGAGGTCAATAGAAAAATGATTTAATAATTTACATATATAAATAAAAATCAAAGTTTAGTAACCAAACGTCATTCGGCTTTATCCATTTGAATAAAAATATCATAAAATCCCTTGTAGGTTCTTATTCATTTAGGCACTGTTACCATAACTTAACAGCAAAGCATTTGGTGCAATGAAGCACATGAGATGAAGTCATGGAGTCCTCACACCTGGAACTCAAACATGTCTGTCTGTTTTTTGGCCAGTTTAGCAACTTCTTCTCTTATGGCTTTAACCAGTGCGGCTGTGGATAGATTTGTGATGGAGGCGTCCGGAGTGTCAGTGTCTGCTAGACTTTGTTGAGAAGCTCCAATAGATGGTCCAGTAGCATGGTCTAGGCTTGGATGTAAATTCACTGGCTGGCCAAACTGCCTGGGAAGTCGAGAAGGAGAGTTCTGTGGGTATCTTGACCTGGGATACGCTTCAATGTATCCTGGAAGTGGAACCTAAAGTAACAAGAAATATCTAGATATTTAGCATTTTTCAGACAAAGTAATAATAAGTAACTTTAAAGGGAACCTGTCATCAACTTTATGCTACCCATACTAACATCAGAATAAAGTAGAGACAGGTGAGTTGATTTCAGTGGTCTGTCATTTATATGTTAAAAGTAAGTGGTTGCCAAGAACCAGCATCACAATCATTGTAGACTGGGCCTGGAAAAGAGTCCCGGCCACCTGAGAAGAGTCATGTTATTCATGAATTCCTGCTCTCCTGCCCACCTGCTGATGGCTGACAGTCTTCTACCTAGATTTCTCCCTTTTTCTCTTAGAGACAACTGCCAATCATTGCAGACTGGGCCTGGAAAAGAGTCACGGCCACCTGAGAAGAGTCCTGGTTATTCATGGATTCCTGCTCTCCTGGCCAACTGCTGATGGCTGACAGTCTTCTACCTAGATTTCTCTCTTTCCCTCTAGGAGACAACTGCCAATCATCAGCAGATGGGCGAGAGAGCAGGAGATTATGAATAACCAGGACTTTTCTCAGGTAGACTGGACTCTTTTCAAGGCCTGGTCTGCAATGATTATTATGCTTGTTCTCAGCAACTGCTTACTTTTAGCTCATGAGTGACACACGGCTGAGATCGGCATTTCTGTCACTATTTTATGCTGCCCTCAGTGAGGTTAGCATGAAGTTGATGACAGATTCCCTTTAAAGACTATGGACATTTTCATGGCAATTTTTTAATGATTATATTTGAGTCATTTTGGGCAAATTTTTTTTTGCCATTGGTCTTTATTAAAAACGTTTACTCATTTCTGAGATACAAGAGTTAAAAATCAGTCTGTTTTATTTGAATTTCATTGTCTGACGGCTCATGTGTAGCTCTTCTCTCTGATCTCCTGACCTTATAAACACTGTCTGCCCAAATTCACATCTCAACTTGAAAATTATCGAATTAGTCTTTAGCAGAAGAAAAAAAATCTATGCCTTAGACCATGGATGTCAAACTTATGGCCCTCCAGATGTTGCAAAACTACAACTCCCATCATTCCCTGATAGCTGTAGTATGCCCAGGCATGATGGGAGTTGTAGTTTTGCAACAGCTGGAGGGCCACGAGTTTGACATCCCTGCCTTAGACCCTAACTTTCTGTTGGGTGTGGGAAAGAGTATGGATCTAATAGAAAAGATCAGTAAGACCATCATTTTTTCACTTGAGTGTTACCAGAATCTACCGACCACACAACAACCAGTAAGGTGGGGTGGGTTAGGTTAGTGCTTGAGTCTTTTTACTCACTGGTTATAGTAGATGTTCTTGTCATGTGTCCAAAATAGAAAAACAATTTTTTTTCACATAGGTGGGGGTGATCAGATTATAATCTTAATGTATGGACCTTGCCATGCAGCGTTATGACCCACCTATAGCTTCTGTGACCCCAAGGGTAATAAAAGAAAAGACTTACCGAGTCTGCCCACTGTCCCGGCAAATCATTCTCTCCTGAGTACGACATCCAGGACTGGTTCCGGTAGGAAGCTGGTGGTTGTGGAATGTAATAACCGGAGTATCCAGCCCTGTTCCCTGGTATGGCGAATACAGCAGGCAATGAGTTACCTGACAAAGTAATGCATTGATTGAGATAGAGTATGTCCTGGAACCACCATAAAATTACAGTGACAATGGATCTACTGAGACAATGAGTTGTCACTAGCTATTACATGCCATTAATAGGGGTTTCAATATTCATAGCCAATCCTCAATATCTCCTGTGTGATGCCATATTACAAAGATATTCTCACCTAGATGAGCACTTCTGTAATAAGAGTCTGATGGAGCATACCATATATGAAACGCACACCAAAAACCTATGCGTACCTCCATATAAAATTGGAGGCTTATAGAATGGCCCCATAGACTGCTATATGCTATGGTTAAGGTTATATGTAGCCATGGAGTGTGGGAGGAAACCCATGCAAACATGGGAAGAACATAGAAACTCCATACAGATGTTGCCCTTGGTCAGATTCAAACCTAGGAGCCCAGTGCTGCAAGGCACCAGTGCTACCCACTGAGCCACCATGCTGCCCACATCCCAATCTCCCCATCTCTCAGCTAATCTGCACTAGTAATCAGATTTTTGGCAATCACTGCTGCCAAGTATACGTGATTATTGGGTATATAGAAAACATCGGATTCTGCACACTGCAGATTTCCAGCAACGGATTGCCCTCGGTTACACACAGTTGACTGTAGCTTTATTTATGGATAAACACGACATTGTGGCATATGGGTCACGCCGTAATTGTGTCATGTACTGTACTATTATCATCTGTTACAAATTCTAACACAGCTAATGAGCGGCTGTCTCTTGTGGAGAGAGGAATAGAGCAGAATGTGTACATATCTCTTGGGGAGGAAACATGGGAACGGTACAAACATAACATTAACATAACAGGCATGCCTTAGAGGTCTCGGAACAATACAATTATCCGCCTGGTACAGTGTGCAGGTATTCAAATGCTATAGGTATTGCTAACAGGTTAAACATGTCCAAGGTGACCTTTAGTGCACGTGAACTACCAATGGATGGAAGGTCCCGTGCTCTTGACAATGTTGCTGGCTTCATTCAATGAAAGTGTTAGTACTTTAGGGCTGAAAAGTTCTAGCAAAGGTAATCCTTGGACATGTGGGTACGTGAAGTTACCTAATAACTGTATCTGACCATAGTAGTGATTGCCCACCACTCTACAGTGACGTAGATGGTCAAGAGCTTGGAGATGTCTATAGCTTTAGGCTATTGGGATCATTTTGACCCCATGCTGCTAATTCATATAGGTGGCTCTTTGGATAAGATATCTTCATAGTTCTCTACAGTCATGTATCGGGGTGGACATATCATATGTGCAACGTGTGTAGATGCACAGGGGCACTGTTGCTACTTTAGAAAACTAATACTATAAGGGTCCATTCACACGTCCGCAATTTAGTTCCGCAAAATTGCGGGACCCATTCATTTCTATGGGGCAGCACTTCCAGGTCTGCAATTCCGATCCCTGAAAAATATAGAACATGTCCTATTCTTGTCAGCAATTGCGGACAAGAATAGGCATTTTCTATTAAGTGCCGGCGACGTCAGTGTTTTGTGGATCCACGGATCCGTGGATCCGCAAAACACACACGGACGTGTGAATGGACCCTAAGGGTCTATTCACATGTCCCTAGTTCTGGGTCCGCATCCATTCCTCAATTTTGCAGAACAGGTGCTGGACCCTTTCATTTCAATGGGGCCTGCAAAAGATGCGGACAGCACACCATGTGCTGTCCTCATTCGTAGTTCCGTTCCGCGGCCCCGCAAAAAAAAAAAAAGAGCATGTCCTATTCTTACCCGCAATCGCGGACAAGAATAGGCTTTTCTAGCATAGGGCCGGCCATGTGCGGTCTGCAAAACACTTACGGACGTGTGAATGGACCCTTAGGGTCTATTCACACATCCGCAAAATTGTGGAACGGGTGCAGACCCATTCATTTTCAACGGGGCCGCAAAAGATGCGGACAGCACACCGTCTGCTATCCGCACTACCGTTCTATGGCCCCGCAAAAAAATAGAACATGTCCTATTCTTGTCCGCTGCCACAGACAAGAAAAGGCATTTCTATCATAGTGCCGGCCATGTGCGGTCCACAAAATGCAAAACGCACATGGCCGGTGTCCGTGTTTGCGGATCTCCAATTTGCGGACCACAAAACAGTTGCAGACGTGTGAATGGACCCTAAATCTTATTAGATTGCAGTACATGTTCGGGACAATTACGGTCTAGACTGGCACACCAGTGAGGTTTTTTCTGGAGAGCCATGAATAAGGATCTCTATGGCTAGCATCCCGCTGTCATCTAGTATACTGCTCTTGACCAAGGACTTTCTGTTGTCAGTGCCCATCACTGCAGGCATACAACGAATCCTCTTTAAGAAGACCACCCAAAATTGCATTGATAAGCATTCTTCTTCTGCAAAAAACAGATGGCCAGTATGGTAGAACGGAATATCTGTCTGGATGAGGAAGTTGCCTTCTCAAAGAGGTGGTTTATAATACATTATTTGATATCTATGTATATTAAGCCCTAGAGCCATTTTACAAACAGTCTATCACCGTATTGCCATAGGCATTCCACAAAACCTGAGCAGACTCATGGCCCATAGCCTCCCACATGGTTGTTAATGAATTCTAATGGTAATGATGAATATTATAATAAAGCAGTATAACAGGTGATAACACTTCAGTAAATGGTTGCCCATGGATTAAGTATCTTAGCACATGTTCATGGTGACGTTGCCTCACCTGAATAATTTGATACCGACTGATTTGTTTGGGCCACAGGGACTGGCACCCTTGAAACGGCTGGAAACCTCCCATGCTCACCTGGACCTGGGTCATTTCCACCAGGCTCTGGCACCCTGTTCTTGTTTGCCATATCTGATGTAGACCTATATAGGATAGCACAATACTGGTTACTGCATAGGATCACATACATACCAAAATAATAAAATCATTATTAATGCAATTCTAAAAATATCTCATTACATTTTTGTGCATTAGGAGGAGCTTTACATTTTTAACATGCAATGTCACTGACAGCCACTAGGTGTCACTATATCAAATACTACAATATTTTTTCTATGCTATCTGGGTAATTTCTACTATGCAACAAAGCATTTTCTGTTGATGCATTGAGTCAATAATAATATATAGGTTATGGTTATGCTAAAACAGTTTTTTCATTCTAACTACATACCCCTCTAAACAGAGTTACTCCTGCAATACAAACATACAATTGTGCAAGTGTCCGTTATACTGTACAAGAACAACCGTGACATATAGCTAGAAAACAAAAAGAAAATCTCACTTGAAGCCATACTGTGTCCAGATCAATAGTGCAATACAATACCCATATAGAAGCCATACAATGCCCAAAGCAATAGTGCAATATCCTGATAGAAACCATACAATTCCCAGATCAATAGTGCAATACAATACCCATACAAAAGCCATACAATGCCCAGATTTATAGTGCAATATTCTGATAGAAACCATACAATGCCCACATCAATAGTGCAATACAATACCCAGATAGAAACCATATAATGCCCAGATCAATAGAAGCCATACTGTGTCCAGATCAATAGTGCAATACAATACCCATATAGAAGCCATACTGTGTCCAGATTAATAGTGCAATATCCTGATAGAAACCATACAATGCCCAGATCAATAGTGCAATACAATACCCAGATAGAAACCATATAATTCCCAAATTAGTAGTGCAATACAATATGCAGATAGAACCCATTTAACGCCCAGATCAATAATGCAATAATCAGATAGAAACTATACAGTGCCCAGATCAACAGTGCAATACAATACCCAGATAAAAGCCATACAATGTCCAAATCAATAGGGCAATACCCAGACAGACGACATACAATGCCCAAATCAATAGTGGAATACCCAGATAGAAGCCATACTGTGCCCAAATCAATAGTGGAATACCCAGATAGAAGACATACTGTGCCCAGATCAATAGTGGAATACCCAGATAGAAGCCATAGTGTGCCCATATCAATAGGGCAATACCCAGATAGAAGCCATACTGTGCCCAGATCAATAGTACTCACTGGCTCAGGCTGTACAGTTTACTGCTTGCATTATGAGCATCTATGCTGGCTCCAGGCCAAAAGAGGCCTACGGCCTGTGCATTCAAAAATATTTAAAATAAATATTTGAACAAATTCTGGGATTTCAGTAATAAAATAAATATGGCCATCGCTGTTCAACCAAAATATGGAGGATCTAGTCAATTATTGTTGGGATCTGCTAATGATCTGATGTCTTTGGACACTATCAATGCATATTAGCTGCTCATTCCCAGGACAAATGTTGGCTGGCCATGTTGGAATAGTTTTGCCTGTCCCTCTTTTCCACATTAGGCAGATCCCAGGTTTTTATACACATCACATATCAGCTATGTTCCACTTCTTATGGGCTAAAGAAAAAAAAGCTAACTGATAGTAAGCCCATCAACCACTAGGTGGCAGAATTTACCAGGAAAAGAGGAGTATTGATTTGCAGCTGGCGGAACCGTCAATTAAAATGCAAAAAAAAAAAAACTGTCACTATTACTGCAGTGATTTTGCTTGAATCGCACAGCAACTAAAGCAGGTGTTCCCTGTTTATTGTACGGTACGTGAGAATCTCTCTGTCAAGTCATTTGGAGGTCATAAAAAAATGATTTTCACATCCTGCAGCACCAGGAGGACGTTATGGAGAATTATCCTAATTTTGGGATGGGTTTTAGATGATCTATAGAGCCTTCTTTACTTGCATACGGTTCTCAGATGGCAGGAGCAGTGCAGGAGGCCACACCATTACATTAAAACATAGCAAAAGCCACAAGGATATACATTTGGTGTTTCACTGCAGCATTAGGCCTCATGCACACGACCGTTGCCGTTTTCCGTTTTTTTTCGCGGACCCATTGACTATCAATGGGTCAGTGGAAAAATCGGAAAATGCACCGTTTGGCAGCCGCATCCGTGATCCGTGTTTCCTGGCCGTGAAAAAAATATGACCTGTCCTATTTGTTTCACGGCCTACGGTTCACGGACCCATTCAAGTCAATGGGTCCGTAAAAAAACCACGGATGCACACAAGATTGCCATCCGCGTCCGTGATCCGTGTCCGTTTTTTCCTATCATTTCAATGGCAAACTTGACTTAGATTTTTTTTTCAATTTTCATGTACGGGGGATCCTCCAAAAAACAAGGAAGACCCACGGACGAAAAAACGATCACGGACCTACGGACCCCGTTTTTGCAGACCTTAAAACTGTGTGCATGAGGCCTTACTGAGATTTCTGGAGGAAGAAGCTCTAGGAAATGTTACCATTTACTAACCACTGTGTATGCCTCCGTTTATTTGGACCCATAGAAAAGAGTGGAAAATGAGGCAAAAACACAAAGTAACAAGGCATGCTAAATATTAAAAGACTCCTTATGAACATGTAGTGGGACAGATTGGTTGACCATCTATTGTGTGTGGGCATCATTCAAGTCTTTCCTCACAGCAGATGTTGAGGGAGATAAGGGTGGTGCTCAATCTTTTTGCTTTTGGGGAGATAATCCACTGTCGGGGTACCTGGCAGCATCTTTCTTTATTTTCCCCATTCAGGACACATGCATGCTCAGCTCAGCCGAATGGGTCAGGCAATACTCTTAGTCAAGAAACAGGAAGAGGTCAGGGGTGTCAGATTTGGTGCCAATCCATGAAACTAATCTGAGGTCAGGGCAAGCAGAAAAGGGTCAATACAGTAAATAGGCTAGTTGGAAGGTCAGAATCGGTAAACAGGCAGAAGTTGGTACATGGGCAGACGGACAGAACTGCATACACTTCACAAGGTAAAGAACTGAAAGTTCAGGCACCTTCCCCTAGATCAGAGATGGCGAACCTTTTAGAGACCGAGTGCCCAAACTGCAACCCAAAACACACTTATTTATCGCAAAGTGCCAACACGGTAATTTAACCTAAATACTACAGTCCAATATAGTATATCTGCCATGTACTTTATCATTTAGCTACAATACCCTGCCTACATTCAAGCACTGCCTGAGCTGTTCATAGTGCAGTCGATAAATGGCAGGAAAAGTCTAAGGCATATTGGTACACCATAGACTTTTTCCAAGGTGCGGGTGCCCACAGAGAGGGCCTCTGAGTGCCGCCTCTGGCAGCCGTGCCATAGGTTCGCCACCACTGCTAGAGGGGAAGGTGCCTCTCTTCTGCTCATAAAGGGCCAGAGCGCACACATCCTTGTCTCATCCAGCCAAAGACTGGTCACTTCAATCTGGATATACCCAGAAGTGACCAGTCTTTGGCTGGATGAGACACGGATGCATGCCCTCTGGCCCTTTATGAGCAGAAGAGAGTGCGTGAACCCCAGGAACAGACCGGGGAACCTTACAAGAAGTGCAGGCCACACAATCCTTTATGCTTCCTTTTTGCTGGATTTCTACTATCTTTGTCCAAGTTGTCTAAAGAAAAACTAATGGGAGCAGCCCTGTGGTTGGCAATGGTAAAAGTACTAGACAGGTACATGGTAAGCATTGGGAATACTGCATACACTGCTTGCCCACGTTGTAGGGTTTGTCTTTGTCACATTAAAGGGTTACCAGTTCTACCTGTATGAAAAACTATAAGATTTTCCAAATGGAGATTTATAATACCGCTGCCTGCTGGGCAATGAATGAACAGAAAGCAGCTGGCAATTTTTGCACAACTAATAGGCTTTCTACGCAGCCCTCTGACATTGGCAAATGTAGTCTCCAAGAAAGAACACAGCGGGAAACAGAAATATCAGCCGATATTACATTCACAGTGGAGTTTTGAATGGAAATGTCCCTTTTAATACCTAAAATAAGCGAAACAGTTCAGGACTTAAGAAGATGTCCTGTAATGAGTCCCTTGAAATATAACAGTCACTGATGAGTAACTTGTGGACGAGTCCTTGTGATAAAGCAATTATGCCAGCATTTACTACAGCATAGCAAACCATTTAATTGAGTAGTTATTAAAGGAGTAGTCCCCATTATTTCTGTATAACCGTACTGGAAATGCAACAAGCCGTGCAACTGTGTGTCTATCAAATGACCAGAATGGATCTGTATCGTATTTCCTATTAAATCACAGCGAGCAAAGATCGTGAAAACCATAAGGAATCAATACAGAAAGGGTACTGGAAAAACGGACATTTAATGGCAAAAAACTGAATTCCCCTTTAAATGGGTCATACCCCCAAAAGGTATCCACAGCATAGGTTATACATAATGGCTTGTGGAGGGTTTGACCACTGGAACATCCCTCAATCTTGAGAAAGAGGGTTTCCCAAGTCCCCTCTCTGAGTGGAGCAGTAGAGCACATGTCGGTCAGTAGACAGCACTCCTTCAGTTTCACTAAGGTGAATGGAGTGGTGGACCAACGCACGCACAACCACCCCTCGTTTTCAGGATGGTGAGGTGTTCCCTCGGATAAGTGATAAATAATTCTAGTGTGATAACCCCTTTAATGTAGAAATAGGACATAAAATTAGCTTTACCTCCTTAGAGAAGGGACAGCAACAGGACCTGTCCGGGGGGGTACCGGTGGTGGCGGAGAACCTACGACCATTTCAGGTAGTTGAGAAAATCGGTAATTCTGTTGGAGAAGAAAAATATTTAGGAAATCGCTTAACATACATCTAGTGTTTCTCTGGTCAAACCAACAGAACGTTTTGTACATGAATGGAAAAAAATTAAAGGGGTTTTGCAACTTTTTTTTATACTGATCGGTGGGGTCAGACACCTAGGACCACTGCCGATCAGCTATTTGAGAAGGCCACGGCACTCACAGGAGTTCAGCAGCCATCTTGAAGCTTTCCCTAGGCCAGTGACATAGCTTTCATCGGTCACATGGCCTAGACGCAGCTCAGCCCCATTCAAGTGAATGGGTGTCAGCTGCGATACCGAGTACAGCCGCTATATAATGTACGGCAAGCTGCGAGGAGGCCGCGGAGCTCCGAGGGCGCGGCGACCTTCCTCACGCAGCCGATTGGGGGGGGGGGTCCCAGGTGTCTGATCCCCACCTATCAGATACTGATGACCTATCCAGGGGACAGATCTTCAGTTAAAAACAGTCAAAAACGTCCTTTTGCAAAGGTAAATTCTGAGTACATTGCATCTTATGGCAGAAATTTTGATGACCGGGGGACCGATTATAGGCCAGTTTATTTTAATCAATCATTTGCAAGATTGATGAGTTACATAAAACAGAAGTATATAAATCTCTCTCCCATCCTGATAGATTGCTACAATGTATCATTGCTAGTAAAATGTATAAGTTTAACTACCTGCTGTTTCGTTTAGGGCTCTTTCACACTTGCGTTCTTTTCTTCCGGCATAGAGTTCCGTCGTCGGGGCTCTATGCCGGAAGAATCCTGATCAGTTTTATCCTAATGCATTCTGAATGGAGAGAAATCCGTTTAGGATGCATCAGGATGTCTTCAGTTCCGGACCCGAACGTTTTTTGGCCGGAGAAAATACTGCAGCATGCTGTGCTTTTTGCTCCGGCCAAAAATCCTGAAGACTTGCCGCAAGGCCGGATCCGGAATGAATGCCCATTGAAAGGCATTGATCCGGATCCGGCCTTAAGCTAAACGTCGTTTCGCTTTTTCTGAATAGTTACCATGGCTGCCGGGACGCTAAAGTCCTGGCAGCCATGGTAAAGTGTAGTGGGGAGCGGGGGAGCAGTATACTTACCGTCCGTGCGGCTCCCGGGGCGCTCCAGAGTGACGTCAGGGCGCCCCACGCGCATGGATGACGTGATCGCATGGCACGTCATCCATGCGCATGGGGCGCTCTGACGTCATTCTGGAGCGCCCCGGGAGCCGCACGGACTGTAAGTATACTGCTCCCCCGCTCCCCACTACTACTATGGCAACCAGGACTTTAATAGCGTCCTGAATGCCATAGTAACACTGAACGCATTTTGAAGACGGATCCGTCTTCAAATGCTTTCAGTACACTTGCGTTTTTCCAGATCCGGCGTGTAATTCCGGCAAGTGGAGTACACGCCGGATTTGGACAACGCAAGTGTGAAAGAGCCCTTACAGAGGATTTCCTAGATTTGATACAATTGTAGCAAGTTTTATTTATTTATTTTTTAAGTTCTGTACAAGGGTGTACATGTCAAGGTGTCAGGAAGGGCTGGCAGAGCATGTGCATTGTGTGGTAGGTGCCGGGATTGGGGAGAGTGCCAAACAGCCATAATGTGTTTGCTGGCGTATTTAGCTAGGGCAGCAAAATTAATATTTGCCCCAAATGAAGGAAAGCTTCTGGTTTTGTTTTTGTTATACTGAGCAGCTTTACTACTTTGGTGCCAGTGTGTGGATCATCTTCTGTGTGATAGGCATTAAAATTCTATCTACCAGGTAGCAATGTACATATGGGTCATATACTGGCTTCATCTTTCTCCTCATCTGACTGCTCTAATGTCTCCTTATCACTTACTTTTATTAACAGCAGCAACACATCAGGGGACTTAACCCTAAAACTGCCTTATTGAAGAGATTACTGTTACATTAGTTATAGGTAAGCAAGGTAAGGGTTAACTCCCCTAACTTGTCGCTACAATAAACAAAAGTTAGTTATAAGGAGACTTGAGAAGCAGCATCACTAAGGTGAAAGAATCAACATAAATCATTAGTCTTATCTGTAAAGTGCTGCCGCCATCCCTCCTGACACCCTAGGCACATGCCCTCATGTGCCTTGTTGTAAATACGGCCCTGGGTAGGTACCAAGGAAAAATGTCCCATTGTTACCAACATAGTTCTACATAAAAAGCATAGACATGGTTCAGGCTGTAGCTGCAAAGTCGTTATAAAAAAATGAAGGGGGGGGGAATTTGACAATCGTTACTGCAATGCACATAATCTACAGCACCATTGTCACTGGTCTAGTAACATAGTAACGTAGTAACATAGTATATAAGGCCGAAAAAAGACATTCGTCCATCCAGTTCGGACTGTTATCCTGCAAGTTGATCCAGAGGAAGGCAAAAAAAAAAAAAAAACTGTGAGGTAGAAGCCAATTTTCCCCACTTTAGGGGAAAAAAAATCCTTCCCGACTCGAATCAGGCATCAGAATAACTCCCTGGATCACCGACCCATCTCTTAGGCTTCACATGAATAATCTGGAGTGGTCTTCATCCATTGTGGCATGGGCTGTTCAACTACTGTAGCTAAATACTGCTCCCCTCTAATCCCTAGCTGCATCCTGATTAAGCCTTTAATTCTTATATGATTTGCTAACATTTTGAATTACTTATGTAGATATATGTTGATTACAGTTCAGCTGCCCACTAGCAACATATCTAGTGTTGTGCACTTAGGCATGCTATCTATCAAGTTTTCTGGTTATTAGGCCTCATGCACACGACCGTTGTTGTGTTCCGTTCCGCAAAATGGGGTCCCGTTGTTCCGTGATCGGTTTCCGTTTTTGTTTCCGTGTGTCTTCCTTTATTTTTGGAGGATCACCAGACATAAAGGAATGTAAAAAAAAAAGTCTAAGACAGGTTTGCCATGCAAATGATAGGAATAAAACGGACGCGGATAACAATCTTGTGTGCCTCCATGTTTTTTAGCGGTCCCATTGACTTGAACGGGTCCGCGAACCGTTTTCCGCGGAAATAATAGGACAGGTTATATTTTTTTGACGGACTGGAACCACGGATCACGGACGCGGATGGCAAACGGTGCACTATATTTTCAACTGCTCCATAGAAATGAACGGGTCCGCACCTGAAACGTTAAAATCGGCGTAACGGACGCGGACGCAAACAACGGTCGTGTGCACGAGGCCTTAATGTGACCTTGGAACATTGTAGTGCTAAGAAATATCAAAAGGGGTATTCTGATGGGGCAAATGACACAGCAGGTCCATTACATCGACCAATTGTCTGAATGTGATCTTTAACCATTTCAAAGAAAAGATGAATTTTTTGATTTAGGGGAAAATGTTCTGTACAAAAATGTTATATTATCATACATTGTACAAAGCAGTAAGGGGTTAATCTGGAAGTGGAATTTTTTCTGTGCATTTCAATATGCAGACCTATATACCGAAAACACAGCAGTCTGCAATGTAGATTGTATGCAAGAATACAGCAGGCTGGGCAATTTCTGTGACGTATCCAGACAAGCTTACTGAAATGCCTCTAATTAGCTCTGGGCTATAAGCCGCTTGTCACCCATTCTGTGACTCTCATAGCATCTCCGCCATCATCCTATTCTGTCATCATTCATTTATTCTCTTTCCATAAGTGATTTATATCCCTGGATGCTGAATAAACAGATATGAAGAGTCCGATCATCGCCACAGAATATACTCTCCGTGATATATTTTACCTATATGTATATTATTTATTATATTAGTGTCTGTTTCTGTGTTCCTCATATTCATTGTATATACAGTCATGTCGTAAATGTTGGCACCCATGACATTTTTCAAGAAACACATGTTTTGCTGTACACATGTTTATTCCCTTTGTGTGTATTGGAACAAAACCAAAAAAGGGAGGACAAAAAGCAAGTTGTACATAATGTCACACCAAACTCCAAAAATGGGCTGGACAAAATGATTGGCACCCATAACTTAATATTTGGTTGCACACCCTTTGGAAAAAATAACTGAAATCAGTAGCTTCCTATAACCATTCAATAAGCTTCTGACACCTCTCACCCGGAATTTCGGACCACTCTTCCTTAGCAAACTGCTCCAGGTCTCTCCTATTGGAAGGGCGCCTTTTCCCAACAGAAATTTTAAGATCTCTCCACAGGTGTTCAATGGGATTTAGATCTGGACTCATTGGCCACTTCAGAACTCTCCAGCGCTTTGTTGCCATCCATTTATGGGTGCTTTTTGACGTATGTTTGGGGTCATTGTCCTGCTGGAAGACCTAAGATCTTGGACGCAAACCCAGCTTTCTGAGAACTGGGCTCTACAGTCCGACCCAAAATCCGTTGGTAATCCTCAGATTTCATGATGCCTTGCACACATTCAAGGCACCCAGTGCCAGAGGCAGCAAAACAACCACAAAACATCAATGAACCTCCACCATATTTCATTGTAGATACTGTGTTCTTTTCTTTGTAGGCTCATTCCGTTTTCAGTAGAATGATGTGCATTACCAAAAAGATCTATCTTGGTCTCATCTGTCCACAAGACGTTTTCCCAGAAGGATTTTGGCTTACTCAAGTTCATTTTTGCAAAATGTAGTCTTGCTTTTTTATGTCTCTGTGTCAGCAGTGGGGTCCTCCTGGGTCTCCTGCCATAGCGTTTCATTTCATTTAAATGTCAACGGATAGTTTGCGCTGACACTGATGCTCCCTGAGCCTGCAGGACAGCTTGTTTGGGGCTGCTTAGCCACCATCCGGACTATCCTGCGTTGACACCTTTCATCAATTTTTCTCTTCCGTCCACGCCAAGGGAGATTAGCTACAGTGCCATGGGTTGCAAACTTCTTGATAATGTTGCGCACTGTGGACAAAGGCAAATCTAGATCTCTGGAGATAGACTTGTAACCTTGAGATTGTCAATATTTTTCCACAATTTTGGTTCTCTTCTCTTTCTGTTGTCCATGCTTAGTGTGGCGCGCACACACACATTATACGAAGACTAAGTGAACTTCTCTCCTTTTTATCTGCTTTCATGTGTGATTTTTATATTGCCCACACCTGTTACTTGCCCCAGGTGAGTTTCAATGAGCATCACATGCTTGAAACAATCTTATTTATCCACAATTTTGAAAAAGTGCCAATAATTTGGAGTTTGGTGTGACATTATGTCCAATTTGCTTTTTTTCCTCCCTTTTTTCCTGTGGCATGGGTGGTGAAGAAAACAGGCCGAAAATGTTCTAAATGTACACCAGCAAGGAAACTGGCGTAGATTTAGATTGGCGGTGGATGCGCCGAAGTTATGTAGAAGCAGGCGCCTGTACATTACTTCAGCGGATCCATCGCCAGCTCAGGGGTTATAAGGATCGACCGGTGTCGAAAACGACAGTCTTAATAAATGACCCCCATAATCTTGAATATAATCTTATTTTAGGCTGATTATTCCATAAATGTTTGATAGATGTGTGTCCCACATTTGCATCTATCTTGAGAATGGGGGTCTCCAACCACTGGTCCTACCCTACTACCTTCAGGCTGGAATGGATACAGAGGTTCTCTTCTTTCACTGCTATTGGAGTCGTGGAAGCTTCAGGGTCTTCATACCTCTGAGACAGGTGTAAATCTCTGAAGTCTTATCAGGTATTTATGGCGTATCCTGTAGCTATCGGGGAATACCCCTTTGAACAATTAAGGAACATTATACATAAATTACATTATGTATAATGACAGTCTGAGCTGCATTCTTAGCTGGATGACAACCCTTTTACCAGTGGTTACTTTAACCATTGACAACCCAGTAAAAAGGTAAAAGTTGGCTGGATATGGTGAACTATCTTCTATAGTTTGATGTTTTAGCTCTTTTTTATATATATTTTTTAACATATTACATTACAGATGGCAACTAAACTGTAAGTTGAAAATAACTTACTGGTCTGGGCAGACTGTACTGATATACCTCTGGCCCATAAGTCGGTACCCACTGCATGCGAGGCCGTGACATTGTGCCAGGGGCACTGGTGACAACTTCTGAATATGGCATATGCTGAACGGAGGCATAGGGATCCGCTTGCCGTTTGGCTCCACCATGCCCTGCGGATGCCAAGCTAAAAGCTTCCTCCAGCAACAAGTGCATCTGCTGCCGCACTTCATCAATAGATGGCTGGGAGCTCAGGGTGGATGTCTCCGAATGGCCTTTAGCTTGACGAGGTTTGATATACGTTCTTGCTTGCTTTATCCTATCGATATTTGTTTCTTCAATGACTTCAGGTTCCGTCTAAGAGAAAAGAATCAAAAAGCGTAATGTAATACACATTACAATGTTCAATACTCAATACGTACATCATTAAAAAAATTCAATATAACATTAGAAATGTAAGAGAATGAAGCTCCTCATAGACATGAGTCAAGAGATGAACTTCACAAGTTGTAGACAAATCTCAGGTGAAATTTGAAATTTTTAGAGGACCACACAGTCTCAAGTCCAACACCAAACACATATCTGCTGAAAACTGAATCACAAGAGTTGGATTGTCTTTGGCTGCTTGCCATTCATCATCTTGTGTCCTTTGGCTTTCCACCCAATGAGACATAAAGGGAACACCCATACTGGCCTTTTTTTTTTTTTTTTAAGACATCGATTTCTCTTCATGTGACTTCAATAGCCATCAACTCAAAGCTTAGACATCCATGAACTGGCCTGTTTATGGCCACCTAGAACTATGTGAAAGTTTCCTTCCAGATGGCAACTTGACACATTGCTAAAGGCTTGATTCGTCTCATTGTTAATCTGTTTGATTTCCCGTATAACCTCTTTCTTTGCTTTTCCAATATACCAGTGACCTACTTGGGTAAAAGTGCAACATTTTAATTATTCCAAGCACCATCAGGCTTGTCCAGGATTCAAAAGGCAAGGCTGCTTTTTGCCAAAAACATTGCCACAATTCCACATGTCAATCAATTATGTCTGGTATTCCAGTTGAACTCCATTAAAATAAAGGGGGTTAAGCCACTGTACCACATATAGTCTGTGGACAGGTGTGGTGATGCTGTTTGTAGAAGAAAGTAGGCCATGTTTTCATAAATCTAGAAAAGCCCTTGAATTTTTTTTTATGTTACAGAGATTGCCTGACCTTAGAAGAGCAGATGAGATCAAGGCATTTCTAGAGTCAACTACAACTATAAATATCTAAAGTGAGCAGAGCTCAGGGTAACGATGATATTTTTATTAGATACTCCAAACATCACAGAAATCTTTTTTGACCAGTAGTCCTTCATCAAACTGTCTGATTAGGGAAATTTGAGAGATAAAGCATCAAAGCCATTCAAAGGAGGTTTAATTGAAAGCAGACCCTACTTTCCTGTAGCACAAGGAAGTATTATAAATTTCTGGAAGGTAGTCCGTCAGGATCAGTTAGATCATCGGAATGTACTCAACTTGATCATGATTAGATACTAGGGGTGCTCCCAGCAATCAGAAATGATAACCAAGTGGTCCATGGAAGCAGGTTCAGATGAGTATGCTGATATGTGAGAGCCAAAGCCCTGTCCTTTGCAGAGCTTTATGTGTCAGGACTCGGACTAGCGTCAAGATGTGGCAACAGTATGAAAATGCATGCCATTCATTATACAGAAAGTCACCTATAGGGGGCAGTGAAGAGAGTTTTTTACATATGAGGTAGAGTTCCCATTATTTAGGCATTTTTATTATTAGTCCATACACCTGCCATTTCAATTAGGAAAAAAGTGAGAAGCGGTAAAATGATGTCTCCCAAATGGCGCTGTATGAAGAAAATAATTTCCACATAGCTTTTTAGGTGTGGTAGTGGTGCAGCTCAGTTCTGCACCACTACCCACGAGGTGCAAAGAAAACAATACGTTACCAGACTGGTACCAGATTGCAGTTAATGAGTTAAACGTTTTTTCTTTTCCAAGTTCTCTGCGGCTTTTTCTCAGCCACACATTGATTTTTTTTTGCCCACAGGGAAATTATTAAGTGTCCGTTTAAACAGTTCCAGCTTCCTAGGAGGATTTACTGTTCTGCAGACTCTCACCAGTGACCGCGGCAATACACAGGACAGCATTGCCATAAGTGATCCCAGAGAAAACATCAGATTACTGAGCACCTACATCTACTGTGCTACAGAAGGGAAAACATATCTGATTGGTAGGTGGATAGATAGATAGATAGATAGATAGATAGATAGATAGATAGATAGATAGATAGATAGACTTAATACAAGATAATCCTTATGTATTCAGGCTCTAATGTTATGCAGTTGATAATAGCCAAGACAAAATTAAGGTTAGGGGCAAGAATCGGATTCAGATAGATAAAAACTATTTTTGTCCCTATTTTAGATGGAATAGCCATCATTTACAGTTATTTAACATAGTAACATAGTAACATAGTATATAAGGCCGAAAAAAGACATTTGTCCATCCAGTTAGGATGTAAATCTATAGAAGGAGCAGTGGGGTCTAATACAGACACAATATAATGTAAGAACGGCGCACAGGTAGATAAATAACCTGGAGATATACTGCATAGCGCAGAAGGCGGTTTAATGATACAAGATCGATGTTGTTTACTGCCTGCATCTCCAACATATAAATTCTCCCATTTCTGCAGGTTCCCGGGTTTCTAAGATTAATAAGCATCGGCCTGACCCAGTTCCTGTGGAAGGTGAAGTGTAAATGGCTGGAACCACGCACAACCGAAAATAAGTGCAAAATTCACAATGTGAAGAATTATTGGACAACTATATGAAAGCATTAAAAATGCACCCTGTAGTGGAAGCCCTAGCAGCATTTGCTATGGGACCCATTGCCTAAAGTTCACCAGACCCTACAGCCACTGGTAATATCTGAGCTAAGAGATGTCAGTTGCTGTGGCATTTGCTTTAGCTGGTATAGGGAAAGGGACAGCACCAACCAGCAGCAGTAACTTTACTAGCACTCATAATGTTGTGCCCATTCACAAGAAAGGTAGTAGGGAGAAATCAGGCAACTATAGGCCAGTAAGCCTGACATCAATAGTGGGGAAATTAATGGAAACCATACTTAAGGAGAGGATTGTGGAACATCTAAAATCCCATGGATTGAAAGATGAAAAACAGCATGGGTTTACTTCAGGGAGATCATGCCAAACTAATTTCTATTAATTTTTTTGAGGTGACTAAAATAATAGATGGCGGAGGTGCAGTAGACATCGCTTATCTAGACTTTAGTAAGGCTTTTGATACTGTCCCACATAGAAGGCTTATCAATAAATTGCAGTCTTTGGGCTTGGACTCCCATATTGTTGAATGGATTAGGCAGTAGCTGAGGGACAGGCAACAGAGGGTTGTAGTCAATGGAGTATATTCAGACCAGGGTCTTGTTACCAGTGGGGTACCTCAGGGATCTGTTCTGGGACCCATATTGTTTAATATCTTTATCAGCAAAATTGCAGAAGGCCTCGATGGTAAGGTGTGTCTTTTTGCTGATGACACAAAGATTTGTAACAGGGTTGATGTTTCTGGAGGGATACACCAGATGAAAAAGGATTTAGGAAAACTAGAGGAATGGTCAAAAATCTGGCAACTAAAATTAAATGTTGATAAGTGCAAGTTAATGCACCTGGGACGTAAAAACCCAAGAGCAGAATATAAAATCAGTGATACAGTCCTAACCTCAGTATCTGAGGAAAGGGATGTAGGAGTCATTATTTCAGAAGACTTAAAGGTAGGCAGACAATGTCACAGAGCAGCAGGAGATGCTAGCAGAATGCTTGGGTGTATAGGGAGAGGCATTACCAGTAGACAGAGGGAGGTGCTCATGCCGCTCTACAGAGCACTAGTGAGACCTCATTTGGAGTATTGTGCTCAGTACTGGAGACCATATCTCCAGAAGGATATTGATACTTTGGAGAGAGTTCAGAGAAGAGCTACTAAACTGGTACATGGATTGCCGGATAAAACTTATCAGGAAAGATTAATGGACCTTAACATGTATAGCTTGGAAGAAAGATGAGACAGAGGGGATATGAGAGAAACTGCTAAATACATAAAGGGAATCAACAAGGTAAAAGAGGAGAGAATATTTAAAAGAAGAAAAACTGCTACAAGAGGACATCGTTTTAGAGGGGCAGAGGTTTAAAAGTAATATCAGGAAGTATTACTTTACTGAGAGAGTAGTGGATGCATGGAATAGCCTTCCTGCAGAAGTGGTAGCTGCAAGTACAGTGGAGGAGTTTAAGCATGCATGGGATAGGCATAAGGCCATCCTTCATATAAGATAGGGCCAGGGGCTATTTATAGTATTCAGTATATTGGGCAGACTAGATGGGCCAAATGGTTCTTATCTGCCGACACATTCTATGTTTCTAGGTTTCTAGGTTTCATAAATGCTTAAAGGGTTTGTTCACACGTGGGAGCCTTTCAGGCAGACCCCTTCCCCCTAGTGTGGCTGGACCTGCAGATAGAATCATACTGACTTGATCCCAGTGGCTGTGTTCCAGCTCCTTTTTTTCGGCAGTGCCACTGCAGCTTTCAGGTCTCCCTGCGTCAACATTTAGTTTGATGTGGGTCAGATGGCTGCTGCAACCAAAGACTAGCTGCAGCGGTAATGTGTCCCCCATGTATTACATGACCCAGTAGTGACATGACACATGGGGGGCACATCACCATTACAGCAGCCACGTATTCTGCATCAAACCGAATGTTGATGCAGGGAGACCTGAGACCTGCTGCAGGGCCAGGGGAGCATAGGAACCAAAACCAGAAGCGGGGATCAATAAATATGATTCTCTCCACAAGTTTGGCCACAATGGGGGGGGGGGGAGTCTGCCCAAAAGGCCCCCAATGGTTAACAACCTCTTTAGTCTATGCTTTTCAGATTTTATGCAAGAGGTTGTAAGTATGAGCAAAACTGGACTCACCCACATACCCAGACATGCCGTGATGGCTGCTATACATGGACTATAAAACTATGTTTGTATATAAGTCCAGCCGAACAACAGAGCACAGTTGACAGATCTACTCACAAAAGTGGAGTTTCCCTTTAAATGACTAAAATCAGCTGGAAGCTAAAAAGCCTCGACAGGGGAATACATACCATAGTTCTTACTATGTAGCTTCTATGGGGCCCATGATAAAAGGGGTCTGTCCAAAATGGTGGTATGTGATACCATAAACCTGCAAGTAGGGGGGGCATATATATATATTTTTTTTTATGGGGACCATTCTGCACCAGGTATCTCACAACGACCACAGGCTACGCTGTATAAGGTTGTGTCAAATTTCACAGTATAAAAAAAACTCTAAAACAAAACTTTTAGTAATCATGCAGTTAAAATAAAATATCCAAGGATACACAAAATAAACCACAAACTGATTAATTATCAGATAAACAAAAATAATAAATCATGCCCACATACATAGATGGGAACCAAAAGATAAATTACAAGTACATCCAGCAGCCATATCAGTTCTGGTGCATCTTGGCACGTCTGATAACGTGCAGCATAAATCTGGCAGGTTGGGTAACCTTTTTTACTCATGGTTTAGTTGTACCGGGCATCAACTGAAGAGAAGTCACCTTGAAGACAGGGTCGGCAGATGGATCTGTCCCTACTTTACCCCTGTCCAGGGTGGATTGGCTATAGACCTTACATGGAAATTTCCCGGTGGGCCGATGCCCAGGGGGCCGCCTGAGTCCTCCTCACAGCCGGCCGGTGGAAGTTTTTGCGGATGTATTTTGTGCTGCTCAGTGGCAATATTTTGTGATGGACTGTGGTTTTTGGCTCTGTTGGGGTGGTATAAT
This sequence comes from Bufo gargarizans, assembly GCF_014858855.1. NCBI lineage: Eukaryota > Metazoa > Chordata > Amphibia > Anura > Bufonidae > Bufo > Bufo gargarizans. Next base: position 50,910,629 of record NC_058089.1, read on the forward strand.
GTGCCGCAATATGGTATTGCTGGCCCTGCCTACTTGTGTTGACCCTGCCTTCCATCAATTTGGACGGGGCCACTTTTATTTTTTTTCCAGGGCCACTTTAAGTTCCCAGTGCAGCCCTACCCCTGTGGCTACCCCTGCCTAAAGGTGGAGCACCCACCCCAAAAGGAGGGACCCCACTTCTAGGTGGCTAAACCCTCTGATGTCACCAGTAAGGCCCTGATCAACTTCATCAATTTGGCATGTTACACCCATTTTCCTTTCTTATACCACCTCACTGTTGTCATACCTGTATATCAATAATATTCACCACAAAACGGGGCACTTTTTTGATAAATGCTATGACTGTCCTTAGGGATGCCTGTTTTTCTGGACAGTTTTCAAAAATCATTGGTGAATTATTATTTTTTTAAATTGCAAGCGATTTCTTAGTAATCCCAACATTAAATGGGTATTCCCATCTGGGACATGTATGGCATATATTTAGGATATGGCATGAATGCCCAATAGGTGCGGGTCTCACCTCTGGGACCTACTCTCAACTCAAGAAAGGGGCCCCAAAGTGAATGCAGAGGATGCAGCACTCTGTAAAACATTACAGGGTTTGGTTAGAAAACTCAGCAGGAAGTTGATGAAAACAGGAAGTTCTGCATGTAAACATCCTGCCAGAATGCAGTGATGCTGAGAACAGGGGAAGGAAAGGGCTGACATGAAAATCAGGTCTATGGGGCAAATATAAACAGTGTCTGGGCAGATGAAATGAGGCCGGAAAAATTCTTTAATTAACCACTTCAGCCCCGCTAGCTAAAACCCCCTTCATGACCAGAGCACTTTTTACACTTCGGCACTACACTACTTTCACCATTTATCGCTCGGTCATGCAACTTACCACCCAAATGAATTTTACCTCCTTTTCTTCTCACTAATAGAGCTTTCATTTGGTGGTATTTTATTGCTGCTGACATTTTTACTTTTTTTGTTATTAATCGAAATGTAACAATTTTTTTGAAAAAAAATGACATTTTTCACTTTCAGCTGTAAAATTTTGCAAAAAAAACGACATCCATATATAAATTTTTCGCTAAATTTATAGTTCTACATGTCTTTGATAAAAAAAAATGTTTGGGCAAAAAAAAATGGTTTGGGTAAAAGTTATAGCATTTACAAACTATGGTACAAAAATGTGAATTTCCGCATTTTGAAGCAGCTCTGACTTTCTGAGCAACTGTCATGATTCCTGAGGTTCTACAATGCCCAGACAGTAGAAAAACCCCACAAATGACCCCATTTCGGAAAGTAGACACCCTAAGGTATTCGCTGATGGGCATAGTGAGTTCATAGAACTTTTTATTTTTTGTCACAAGTTAGCGGAAAATGATGATGATTTTTTATTTTTATTTTTTTCTTACAAAGTCTCATATTCCACTAACTTGCGACAAAAAATAAAAAATTCTAGGAACTCGCCATGCCCCTCACGGAATACCTTGGGGTGTCTTCTTTCCAAAATGGGGTCACTTGTGGGGTAGTTATACTGCCCTGGCAATTTAGGGGCCCAAATGTGTGAGAAGAACTTTGCAATCGAAATGTGTAAAAAATGACCGGTGAAATCCGAAAGGTGCACTTTGGAATATGTGCCCCTTTGCCCACCTTGGCTGCAAAAAAGTGCCACACATCTGGTATCGCCGTACTCAGGAGAAGTTGGGGAATGTGTTTTGGGGTGTCATTTTACATATACCCATGCTGGGTGAGAGAAATATCTTGGCAAAAGACAACTTTTCCAATTTTTTTATACAAAGTTGGCATTTGACCAAGATATTTTTCTCACCCAGCATGGGTATATGTAAAATGACACCCCAAAACACATTCCCCAACTTCTCCTGAGTACGGCGATACCAGATGTGTGACACTTTTTTGCAGCCAAGGTGGGCAAAGGGGCATATATTTCAAAGTGCACCTTTCGGATTTCGCATTACATTTTTTACACATTTTGATTGCAAGGTACTTCTTACACATTTGGGCCCCTAAATTGCCAGGGCAGTATAACTACCCCACAAGTGACCCCATTTTGGAAAGAAGACACCCCAAGGTATTCCGTGAGGGGCACGGCGAGTTCCTAGAATTTTTTATTTTTTGTCGCAAGTGGACTCAATATGCCCCTCACGGAATACCTTGGGGTGTCTTCTTTCCGAAATGGGGTCACATGTGGGGTATTTATACTGCCCTGGCTTTTTAGGGGCCCTAAAGCGTGAGAAGAAGTCTGGAATATAAATGTCTAAAAATGTTTACGCATTTGGATTCCGTGAGGGGTATGGTGAGTTCATGTGAGATTTTATTTTTTGACACAAGTTAGTGGAATATGAGACTTAGTAAGAAAAAACAAAAACAAAAAAAATTTCCGCTAACTTGTGCCAAAAAAAATGTCTGAATGGAGCTTTACCAGGGGGGTGATCAATGACAGGGGGGTGATCAATGACAGGGGGGTGATCACCCATATAGACTCCCTGATCACCCCCCTGTCATTGATCACCCCCCTGTAAGGCTCCATTCAGACGTCTGTATGATTTTTACGGATCCATGGATACATGGATCGGATCCACAAAACACATGCGGACGTCTGAATGGAGCCTTACAGGGGGGTGATCAATGACAGGGGGTGATCAGGGTGATCACCCCCCTGTCACTGATCACCCCCCCTGTAAGGCTCCATTCAGACGTCCGCATGATTTTTACGGATCCATGGATACATGGATCGGATCCACAAAATACATGCGGACGTCTGAATGGAGCCTTACAGGGGGGGTGATCAATGACAGGGGGTGATCAGGGTGATCAGGGTGATCACCCCCCTGTCACTGATCACCCCCCCTGTAAGGCTCCATTCAGACGTCCGCATGATTTTTACGGATCCATGGATACATGGATCGGATCCACAAAACACATGCGGACGTCTGAATGGAGCCTTACAGGGGGGTGATCAATGACAGGGGGTGATCAGGGTGATCACCCCCCTGTCACTGATCACCCCCCCTGTAAGGCTCCATTCAGACGTCCGCATGATTTTTACGGATCCATGGATACATGGATCGGATCCACAAAACACATGCGGACGTCTGAATGGAGCCTTACAGGGGGGTGATCAATGACAGGGGGTGATCAGGGTGATCACCCCCCTGTCACTGATCACCCTCCCTGTAAGGCTCCATTCAGACGTCCGCATGATTTTTACGGATCCATGGATACATGGATCGGATCCACAAAACACATGCGGACGTCTGAATGGAGCCTTACAGGGGGGTTATCAATGACAGGGGGTGATCAGGGTGATCACCCCCCTGTCACTGATCACCCCCCCTGTAAGGCTCCATTCAGACGTCCGCATGATTTTTACGGATCCATGGATACATGGATCGGATCCACAAAACACATGCGGACGTCTGAATGGAGCCTTACAGGGGGGTTATCAATGACAGGGGGTGATCAGGGTGATCACCCCCCTGTCACTGATCACCCCCCCCTGTAAGGCTCCATTCAGATGTCCACATGATTTTTACGGATCCATGGATACATGGATCGGATCCACAAAACACATGCGGAAGTCTGAATGGAGCCTTACAGGGGGGTGATCAATGACAGGGGGGTGATCAGGGAGTGTATATGGGTGATCACCCGCCTGTCATTGATCACCCCCTGTAAGGCTCCATTTAGACGTCCGCATGTGTTTTGCGGATCCGATCCATGTATCCATGGATCCGTAAAAATCATGCGGACGTCTGAATGGAGCCTTACAGGGGGGTGATCAATGACAGGGGGTGATCAGGGAGTGTATATGGGTGATCACCCGCCTGTCATTGATCACCCCCCTGTAAGGCTCCATTCAGACGTCCGCATGTGTTTTGCAGATCCGATCCATGTATCCGTGGATCCGTGATCAATGACAGGGGGGTGATCAATGACAGGGGGGTGATCAGGGAGTTTATATGGGGTGATCAGGGGTTCATAAAGGGTTAATAAGTGACGGGGGGGGGGTGTAGTGTAGTGTAGTGTTTGGTGCGACTTTACTGACCTACCTGTGTCCTCTGGTGGTCGATCCTAACAAAAGGGACCACCAGAGGACCAGGTAGGAGGTATATTAGACGCTGTTATAAAAACAGCGTCTAATATACCTGTTAGGGGTTAAAAAATTCGGATCTCCAGCCTGCCAGCGAGCGATCGCCGCTGGCAGGCTGGAGATCCACTCGCTTACCTTCCGTTCCTGTGAGCGCGCGCGCCTGTGTGCGCGCGTTCACAGGAAATCCCGGCCCTCACGAGATGACGCATATATGCGTGACTCTGCGCAGGGCTGCCACCTCCGGAACGCACATCTGCGTTAGGCGGTCCGGAGGTGGTTAAGAAGAATCAATGAAAATACCAATTGTCTCTACATAGTATAGCCGCTATATGGGTACATCTGATGCCACGTATTCTGAATCTGATATAATGTTGTGAGGTGGAGTACTGTAATGTCCTCTATTGCACAGTATGGCTTTTGACCATCATTTCATCCAACATTATCTTGTGTGCGGCATTAATCTGAGGCTATTTTCCTCCCTTCCCCACATCCACAAGAATAAAAATGTCAGCTCTGGTTTGCAGCCGTTAACATGTGTAAATCTTGTTCTTCTAGTCTCATCCATGATTGGGAGAAGTGAATCACCGCCTCCATTGATTTTTGGCATATGGCATAAAATACAGATAATTGAGACACATTATCATCATGAAAGGAGCTGATGCCTGCACAATTCCCCCCATTGGCTACAATGAGTGTTTTGGAGAGCGCAGTAACCCCTGTGATGCTAAATGAGTCTCTAATCGTCCATGTAGGGGATGGGTGGATACTGGGCTGTGATATTGCATATGTATGCCTTACTTCCAACTTTTTATGCTCTTTGGCCCAACTCAAAGTCTGCAACAGGAAGCCCTAATTATCAGACTACTTTCGCACTTGCGTTGCTGTTTTCTGGTATTGAGATCCAGCAGAGGATCTCAATACCGGGAAAAAAAATGTTTCCGTTTAGTCCTCATGCATTCTGAATAGAAAGAAATCCGTTCAGGATGCATCAGGATGTCTTTCGATCTGGCAGCATTCCGATTTGTGACCAGACACAAAATTGCTGCAAGCTGTGGTTTTGTGTCCGGTCATAAAAACGGAAGAAAACGGATCCGGCACTGAAAACAATGTAAGTCAATGGTAACGGATCAATTTTTTTAGGATCAATGTATTTAGTGATGGACCCGTTTTTTTTCCCTTTTGATTTCACACGACTGCATCTTAACGGAACGGATGCGTCCTGATGTGCAAAATCAAAACGGATCAGTTTAATTCCGGTATTGAGATCCTCTGCCGGATCTTAATACCGGAATTAACAACGCAAGTGTGAACGTAGCCTCACACGCCATTTATAGCACTGGTCTCCTCATATGGGGCAGAGGGACCTACTGATCCCTCAGAGGGTCTAAGAATGGAAATAGGAAGGGCCCTAAAATAATGAATGAATGAAGAGAATGGGGCTGAACTGTAATACCACACACAACCTGTGGACAGGGGTGGTGCTATTTTTGGGAGAAAGCAGCCATCTTTTGTCTAGTCCTGAACAACCCCTTTGAACTTTTTCTCCTACAAAATAAAGAAAATCTCATATCAGCCAAACCAGAGACTCCTTCAAAAAGAAGAGACACCCATATTCCTTTTGAATCTTCCTTCTGGAGGAGAGCTAATTTGCATACTTTTTTTCCCATGGAGCACTGCCTGTTAGTAAGTCTCCATATACCAGATGGGGTCTCTTCAATGAGAACCGCTACCCCAACCAGAGCTCCTCAGAGGGAACAAGTTCTGGCTGACCACCATTCGTCACAGTCATTAGTGCCCACAGATTAGTCCCACAGGTTTCCACAATCCCTAAAGAACAGATGAGTCTGCATTGTTATAGAATGTAATATACAACCTATGCCAATCAGGGACTGTGGACATTTTGAGTAAAAACGTATAGGGACACAATAACATCATTGTTATTTGTCACCTTTGTAAAGCCAGCATCTGTGGTATGTAAAGTAAATTTAAAAAAAAATTCCTTCATATGAATGACACAAAATACTGCCGTCTACCTTTGTATATTTAGAGTCCAATAATTATACATAAAAGGCTTGTACACATTAGCAACCATTTTATTGCTCCAATGCATATAAAATGTAAAAAAATAAAATAAAATGGAAGCAAATTAGAATATAGTCTTAATTTAAAATATCCTCTTTTGTGTCTACAGCTCCTATGCAGATCTAAGCTTCTCCAAGGTTACAGACTACAAACAAACCCTGTGTAGTCTGATAATGCAGTCATACTAAATGGTAGCAAGAAGTAGATGACAGCAGATCCAGACTACACATGGTTTTTTTGGTAGTCTGTAACCAAAGAAACACAAACATTTGTATAAGAACTGTAGACACAAAAAAGTTAAGTTTTTATCAAGTCTGTTTCCAAAGTTGCCTCATTTTTTTGTGTAGATACATTTAATATACTATATTTACTTAATGGGAGAAAAGATCTTCAGTCTTATACTCACATCATAACCACTGTTCCTTATTCCACGTCTTGGTCTTTCCCGAGTGACAAGAAGATCCATTTCAGTTTCTCCTGGGCTTGGGCTATTAAGAGATTGTCGACTTCTATATGGATGGTTCTTCATGGAGGTTTGCCTGTAGAAATTATGGTAAACTGTGTCACAGAAGTACAATTCAGACAGACACACAGGGGCGTAGATATAGGGAAAGCAGGGGAAGCGGCTGCTTTGGGGCCCTGACCCAGAAGGGGCCCATCCAGGAGGAGGACTGAAAGATTTTGTCAGGGCCCCCTCAACAGTATTACACAATGAAATAATATACAGTGACAGTATAGACAGTGAAGAAAACGGATGGAACAGCTGCCGGGCCTGGTCTGAGAGAGCGATATTTACTAGCCACAGGAATGGGGGCGGCATGAAAGGAAGTGGTTGCAAAAAAATTACTGGGGGAGGGGGGTCCCCATTCAAAAATTTTCTGTGGGGCCCAGTATTCAGATCCAGGTATCCAGGTGCTGGTTTGAAAAATAGAGAATATAGTATAACCCCTTTAAAAGGTTTGTTCACCCCCAGGGGCCTATCTGGCAGACCCCCATCAGTGTTGCAGGACCTGCAAAGGGAATAATACTTACCTGATGCCAGCTGCTCGGTTCTAGTTCCTTCACTCTCTCTACAGATTGCTGGCCTCCCTGCGCCAACATCTGGTCTGATACGGGTCATGTGGGTGCTGCAGCCACATGATGTGAGTGACAGCGGGCAGGGTAAGTATGATCCATGCATCCATGTATAGTCTATAAAGTATTGATTCTATACATTTTAATCTCCTTGGCATGTTAGGTAACCGAGCCATTATGCCTTTCCATAACCTCACTGCAGTTTCGGACCAGCATCGCATTGTTCTCTCTCTATGTGAGTATGTTAATTCCTATTGACAGGTTAATTAGCTATATTTCACTCTACACTGGCAGCTATATAGCTCTCAGACAGCCGCCTGCCTTTTGTCAAAGAAACTGAAATCTGGACAATAGAAAGCGCAACAGTGTAGGGAACAACAAAGGAGAGAAGGAACCCATCGGTGTAAGGAACATGCGTCTACCTGTAGACAATATAAGGCTATTGTTCAACTTATGGAATTTACTGTATAGTTTTACATCTCTGGCAGAAAAGAAATCCTAAAAATAACACGAGGGCACCTTGCAGTGATTTTCCTCATTTGCATTGTTGGCATTTTGCTGACAAGACATTTTTCCTATTAAGGGGATATTTCTGTAATAATGATTTTTAAGCAAATGCCTGCAGCCTGCCTCCTGAAATATGTACCACCGCTGTGTTTCACAGATAGGATGAAGTTTTAATGCTGGAATGCAGTGTTTTCCCTTCTCCAAACATAACACTTTTCATTTAAACCAAAAATTTCTATTCTGGTCTCATCCATCCACAAAACATAGTTCCAATAGCCCTCTGACTTGTCCAGGTGACTTTTAGCAAACTGCAGACGGGCAGCAATATTCTTTTTGAGAGAGTAGCAGCTTTCTCCTTGCAACCCTGCCACTCACACCATTGTTGTTCAGTGTCTTCCTGATGGTGGACTCTTGAACATGACCATTAGCTAATGTGAGAAAGGCCTTGGAGTTTACCTTCGGTTCCTTTGTGACCTTGTGGTCTATTACATGCCTGGTTTTTGTTGTGATCTTTGTTGGTCGACCACTCCTGGGGAGGGTAATGGTGATCTTGAATTTCCTCCACACAGTCTGTCTGAGGGTGGATTAGTGGAGTCCAAACTCTTTACAGATGGTTTTGTAATCTTTTCCATCCTGATGAGCATCAACAACTCTTCTTCTAAGGTCCTCAGAAATCTCCTTTGCTTGTGCCATAATACATATGAGGGGGACAATGTAACGGTGGGAGGAAAGTAATGGAGGCAGACAGGAGGCAACAAGGAGAACAATACAATGGTACCAGTGACGAGTGAAACTGCCTTCTTGTTATTATCATTGATGGGCGTATTGTCTGCTATGAATCCATATGTGCTACATGTATGAAGACAGAGGAAAAAATTTAGATCGATATTCAAACATTTCTGTCTCCATTGACTTATAAATGGGAAATATAGTTCCGCAAAGGGGTTTTCCCATCTTAGGATTTGTGTCATAAAGCAAGGATATGCCACATTGTCAGATATGTCCAGGTCTCACCTCTAGGACCCACTCATATCTCCAGAATGGGGCCTCCAAAGTGTAGAAGAGCAGGCACTGCGTCCTCTCCATTCACTGCTGAGGGACTCCCAAAAACAGCATGCTAGCCTATCTTTCAGACTGTGAAAAAGTCATCATGCCTTATCCTGTCAATCAAAGTGGCAGTTGCAGAGAGAGCAGAGCCTCTGGGTGTAATGGTAACGCCCCCGTTGCTCCTAGAGGTTCATTTGCAGACATTAAAATGTAATTTTTCTCAGCAATGCGGGCACATATGAACATGGGACCAACGCAGATGCCTTCAGCTGCCGAGCGCACATGTAACAGGTCAGCCAGTGTCATAGGGACAAAACTGCTGACAGATGCCCTAAAAACAAACAATTCATGACATAAACCAAGCTCAATGTCAGCTTAGAAAGAAGAAATGACTTGCATAATAAATCGTACCTTTAGTCGAAATGCTTTGATGTAAGCTGCATGATAACATGGACAATCCACCACTATTTAGCAGTCCCCTGTGCTCATCGCTGACCTAATTGCAGATGACTGAAAAAGGAAGTAACGCAACTTCCATCGCTATCTCTAGGAGGTTTCTCATTAGCCCAGTTACACGGTGCGAGTTACTCGCCGGGCTTTGTGCAAGATTCTGAATGAAGATATGAAGTTCTATAGACCCAAGATGCACCATAAAATGACTGTGCCACTTGCCTCTTCATCTTTCCCATCCCTGCCATACACATTTCACTAACCCTGCTACTCGCATTGAGTAATTCACACGTTTTAATAGCTTCTCATTAGCCTCCATAGTGGCTGCAGAGCCGCAGTGGGTGAATAATACAATTCCATCCGGAGTAGAAGTATTCTGCTAATTCATTACACATTCTGTTCTGCCACTGCCTCTAATTCTTAGTCATCGGTCAACCCAGGGAAAATGTGTTTACGTACCATTAAATAACCACCAGCTTTGAACTCGTTTTATTGCCTGTGACATACAGTACTTAATACTGTACATACTGGCGCGGGGATGATTTGTTTCAATGTACTATCACTAGAGGAATATTAGGGCTTATCAGGACATTGATACATGTACGGTGCATTTTTATAATTTTTGCACTGTAATGCCTTCCCATTCGTAATACAATAATGTATAGACTACTCCTGTCTGCTCTCTCTTAAAGGGGTTATCCCATAAAGAAGTTGCGTGTGCCAGTATATCATTTGCTGCCCCTCCATTCAATCCCATATCTGCCTGGAAATGTGCAGAATCTCAAACCTTTTGTCCCAAAGAAATTTCCCTAAGGGCTCATGCACACAAACAGATTTTTTTTTGTCCCGTGTCCGTACAGTTTTTTTTGCAGCCTGTATGCATTTACTTTATGAGCATTCCGTTTCCGTATTTCCGCATGGCCGTTCCGCTAAAAAAGATAGAACATGTCCTATTCTTGTCCGTTTTGAGGACAAGGATAGGCATTGTTGCAATGGATCTGCAAAAAAAAGGGGATGCAGTATGGATGTCACACGGACGTCCTCTGTATTTCTTGAGGATCCGTGTTTTGTGGACCCTAAAATACATGCGGCCGTGTGCATGAGCCCTAAGACATTACAAAAGCATGAAAGCAGCCATATGGTCATCTAAACCATTATTTTTGAGAAATGGTCCTATGAGTGGTCTCAGGAAAGGTGACATGGCTAAAATACATGATATAAGGCAGTAGTGTAACTAGAAGCGACTGGGTCCCACAGCAAATTTTTGAAAGGGGCCCCACCCCAAAAAAAAACAAAAAACTCATCCCTCTTCTCCTCCTGTGGGTGCCTCCGCTCTTCATGTAGCACTGTGACCTGACGCCGCACAGCATCAGGTCGTGGTGTGTTCCATGAGAAGAAGACCATGGATCAGTGAGTAATACCAGTGCTAGGACTAGGAGCATCATGCTCAGGGGCGTAGCTAAAGGCTTATGGGCCCTGGTGCAAGAGTTCAGCTTGGGCCCCTGTTCCCTCAAACCTTCGTGCTGCATGAGGCAAACATTGAAACTGCACCCCCCCCCCCTCCTCCTCCTCCTCCTCCTCCTCCATACCAAATTCTTAACCTAACCCCTTCTGTCCAGGCAGAGGTGTAACTTGCATGCACTTTCTATAATACCAGTGTCTTCTTCTGTGGCACAAGGGTTTTTGGGCCCCTCAGGCTCCTGGCTACCTCTGCACCCCCTATAGCTACACCCCTGATCATGCTCCCTGAGCTCTGAAAATAAATTCATTTGTCCTCCTCGTGGGCCCCTTCCTGAGTTTGGGCCCCGTTGCAGACGCTTTCCCTGCTTCCATTGGTACCCCTGATATAAGCCATGGAATGTCATTGTCAGATGTCCTACCTGTTCTTAGGCTCCGCAAATGGAGAGGAGGTATCTGTTCCGGCATCCAGCGCGTTGTCGATCTCAATCTGAGTTTTTTCATAGACCTTTCTCTTCCTGTCATTGAGTGACTTGCTTTCTATGGGAGGGAAATCATAGTAGCCCTTCCTCTTCGCTTTTAGACGTAGTTTGTTGCGATAGTGTTCGATGTCCGATTTCTGTTTAAGTGCTTTATTAACCTGGTGAGAGACAAGTAACTTTAAGAAGGTTGTTTATTTAGGAGATACAAAGTACATCATCATTTTGTTTTCCATTCTTCTGATCTGTCAGAAGAACAGAAAAAAAAATGGATCCTGTTATGCTGAGTTATGCTTATTTTGCATTTGTTTTGGTCATTTCCGTCTGAGATGCGTTATTTTAGACGGAAGATAAATTCCATTGTGGAGGACTTCTTCTCCCATCTAAAATAACGGATCTGTAACAGAACTGACAAAACCAGATACAAAGTGAGCATAGCTGAGCATAATGGATGCTCAAAATAATGTATCAGGGTTTTTTTTTGTTTAGTTTTTTTCTGCTCTTCTGATGGATCAGAAGAACAGAAAACGAAACGGTGATGTGAGTCCGGTCTAATGAAGAAATTGGCAAGTTCTCACAGCCCCACCCTTAGGGTCCATTCACACGTCCGCAAAATGGATCTGCATCCGTTCCGCAATTTTGCGGAATGGGTGCGGACCCATTCATTTTCAATGGGGCCACAAAAGATGCGGACAGCAGACTGTGTGCTGTCCGCATCCGCACTTCCGTTCCGCGCCCCCGCAAAAAAATAGAACATGTCCTATTCTGGACAAGAAAAGGCATTTCTATTATAGTGCCGTCCATGTGCGGTCCGCAAAATGCGTAATGCACATGGCCGGTGTCCGTGTTTTGCGGATCCGCAATTTGCGGACGTGTGAATGGACTCTTATAACGAGCATCACTGAGCAGCTATTGTTTAACATCCTTCTGACCCATTAAAGTAAAGCTGGCCGTATGTGTTAGATAGCAACAGTAATCTATCTCAACCCCCATCCTATGCATGTGTCCGGAATGGGGAGAAGCGAGGAAATCGCTGCCAGACACTACTGATGGCGTCTTATCTCCAAAGAACAAAAGGATCACATGGTTGACACTCAACAACCCAAAACTTAACGTGTCAGTACTGACATCGGCCCATATGCACATTCAACACAAATCACCGCAATTATTAATGATATGCACGTCGCGTCACTGGTGGATATGGTTCACAGTTACTTAAAGGGACGCTAAAATGAAAATAGCAAATAACTTTATTATCTTACTTTGCTTAAAATTAAGGGGACCACACTTATAATCCTAATATGGGACCACACCATAATTAGGAGCGGCTATGGTACTCACTGCTGATCTCGCTGAGTATCTATATCAATATACTGACACTGTTGCTCCTATGTAAGTTTGATATTAGGAGCAGCATATGATACTCTCTGCTGATATCGCTGGGTACCAATAATAATGTATTAACACTGTTGCTCCTATGCAAGTTTGGCATCCTAAGTGAGAGTACCGGGTTGGGATACAGACTATATAGTATCCTATTGGTAAATACTGCTCTCACCCTCAGTACGAACCAGTAACCGCCTTCTATACTACAAACGCCCCGTTATCATGGTCAAAGTCTGTTACTACTGGCTGCCGTTAAACCTTGGCTCAACGCGTTTCTGGTTAAAGAACCTCATCAGGAGCCCTATCACTGTAACTGCCAGTGTTGCCTATATGACTACAGACAAACATAAAAGTGAGCATGCCACCTCTCACATGTGGCAGCGCCCCTGGCACTAATGCTGTTGTTATTTTCATTTTAGCGTCCCTTTAAATAACTGTGAACCATATGCACATTCAGCCCGATAAAATCGAATGCGTATGTCATCTTGTGTATACTCCACCAGGACAGATTGAGGGGAATTTATCATAGACCAGCGTTTTATGTTAGTCTGTGATATCTCTGTATGCTACTGGAGGTTGCGCCTAATTACAAGGACAGTTATCACTAGTGGTCAGCGAATTGAGCTTTGGATCCAAGATCCAAAGTCAATTTGTTCCAAAGCTTCATTTTAATGCTGTCCGGAGACCTGTCTACGTACAGCATTAACATGTATGTGCTTCGCAGAAGAAACATTTGTTAAGTCCAAAGTCACACGAGACTTTGGTGAATAACTTCACGCTTTGATTCAATGACTTTAAAAACATCTTAAAACAGGAATCCGAAGTTGGCTTCAGTATGGCATTAAAATGAAGTTTTGGAACTAGTCGACTTTGGATCTTGGATTCGAAGCTTGATTTGCTCACCCCTAGTTATCACCTCTGTATAGATAACACAGGATCCAACATTAAGTGATGCCACAGCTGATCTGCTCCCTCCTGACCTCTGCACAGGTCACAGAGCATGCCTAGAAAAGTCTACCATAGAAGTCAATGAGGTCCCCTCCAGTGACGGCCAGTTCGCCGTGTTCACCTGCGAACACATGCGGGCTGCCATCTTAAATCACAAGTCCGGCGAGGCACAGGTAAGCCCTTACCTGTGCCTGCGCCGCGAGCCGGTCTGAAACAAATGCGGTCACCGGGAGCAGGCAGTTCCGAGAACAGCCACCGGGGGCCTTCATCGGGCTGTTCTCGGAACTACCTGCTCCCGGTGACCGCATTTGTTTCAGACCGGCTCGTGGCGCAGGCACAGGTAAGGACTTGTGATTTAAGATGGCAGCCCGCATGTGTTCGCGGGCGAACACGGCGAACTGGCCATCACTGGTCCCCTCCTGTCCATTGTGTCTATGGTTCATGTGGCGGACCTCAAAGAACAGGAAGTCCTGACATATTTTAGAACTAGTGGCCCGTGTGAAAATTGCAGGATTTAAGGATTATTTTTGAAATATAGATAGGGACATGAGAAATTGAAAAAAATAGCCAAAAAGTGTACAAAAATATAGGAAAATATATGTTTAACATAGAAACGTCATTTTCTGATGACACATTCTCTTTAAACTGGGCAGGATTATAGAATGGGCAAAAGGGGAATTGTCCTAGGTCCTCCACCACCCAGTTTCTTCCCAAAAGTTAGTCACGACATATATAATGTTGCCCCTTTTTTTAATTTTGAGCAGTGGCCTCCACCTTGCTTGGTCCAGCCCGTTTCTAAAGGTCAGAGATCAGAGCCTTATAGCGCTATACTGATATCCAGCATTTTGGTGTATGTACATATATATACACTTTATATAATGGATAAGAAATACGCATGCAGTGTTTTTTCCTTTCATGACAGTGTTAGAAGGAGACATCTGCCGCACAATGCATAATGAGCTATTTTAAGGATTACTCCACTAATTAGAGATTCGGGCAGCGCTGGCATGCTGCTTGTTGTTGGGTAGACATGGGCCGTACCCACAATCTGTATTTGCTGCAGGGGTGGAAAATATATGTCTGCTGGCTGTGACATCTTCTGAAGCATAGGTTTGGGGACAGGGACTGATGTGAGTAATGACAATTCTGTACATCGCTGCGGAAGACGTAAGCGCTATATAAATGACTAGAATAAATAGGGTAAGGGCGGATGGCCATATTATGGCTCTGTACAGCAAGTTCTCAAATCCCATAGACTTCTAAGGGACCCTACTGACCTCATATTTCATATGGAGACATATATAAAATGCTGTAAAATACAATAACGTACAGCGCACCATATGGTGGCAATCTTCATCAAACACATGCTTTTATTTATTTATGCACTTATATAGCGCTTTACAGACAGTAGCATCAAGCTGTCCCCAATGGGGCTCACAATCTAAGAGTATGTCTTTGGAGTGTGGGAGGAAACCATACAAGCTCCATGCAGATGTAGTCCTTGGTCGGAATCAAACCTAGGACCCCAGCACTAACCACTGAGCCACCATGCTGCCTAGATAGGTTTTGAGGGGGCACCTGTTACCAGGGCTTATTCCTTTAGATTAAGGTGAGGTCAGGGTAAACATGAAGGCAGCCCCCTGTAGAAGTGAACCCACAGTATTTCTGGCCCAATTTCCTATAGACTTTGTGGAGCTGGACAGCCCTCTCCATGATGTCCTCAGCCGCGGCCACAACAGAGGGGAGGAAGGGGGGGAGTGTATAATAACCCGATAAAATATTTCTTACCTCTCCATTAATGATGGACATCTCCTGATTTCGTTCCGATAAGGTAAGAGCGGGCGGGAGAGACACTGGTTTGATTGCAATAAGTTGCACAGAGCCAGAAGATGAGTCAAACGGGTCGGACAACATTTTATTTTTGTCATAGTGAATGTTCCCCTCCTCTTCACCGCATATAGGCACTAGGGAACAATGATTCCAAATTAGTGATCACTTCATCCATCCATCCAAAAATCCAATGCAGCCACAATGTGTCGCTAAATAATGCCCTGTGACCAGTCTGAGTTTTTTTTTCGGCTTTTGTGAGATCATAAGACCCACCACCCTCCGATTCCCCAGCTGCAAAATGCTATAAATATTTTTTAAATTGGAAGTAGAAATAAACTAACCTTTGAGAAAGATGTATATGATGTAAGGGAAATGTTATATAAAGAGAGAGTCACTGCTGCTGTCAGTGTGAGTATTTTTAATAGGCAGAGAAGAAAGATCAGAACACAATATGGCACAGCAGTGGTGCAGCGCGAGGCCAAGCCATCTCCATCCTCAGTCTGCTGGTTCCTATCAAAGGTCATAACAATTTAATGACTGTAATTCTATATGGCACCGTCCCTCTCTTACTTGTGGAGGTGATATTTAAGTCATTGGTCTATTCATTGTCCGCTAAGAAAAGCAAGGTAAAGTTTGCGAAGACCGGAGGACAGGAATACAAATTGCCACATAGACCATTAAAGTGATGCTCTAATTTTGGGCACTAGACCAAAGAAGGACTAAGGTTCCTGGAATATGTCATCAGCATGAGCGGAGCTGAGCTGATTAATTTCTTATATATCTTCTTTTTTCTGATACAGAGCCATAAGATTCTGACTGCCTGTTGCCACCACTAGGGGGAGCTTAAGAACTTATTATTGAGTTCAATGTATACAGCATGTAGTTGGCTCTGAAGCTCCTCCTAGTGGTGGCTGTGGGCAGTCAGAATTGTATCATTTGAAGGGATACTCCAGTAAGATAAGGGTTTGACTGTTAGATCGGTGAGGGTCTGACCACTGAGACCACAAGTGATCATGATAACAGGGGTCTTGTGTCACCCCCATATGAGTGGAGAAAAGGCAAAGTATGCATGCTGACGCTCCACTCATCTTAAAGTGACTGCTGGAGATAGCAAGTACATCCTGCATCTCCAGCATATTGGATGAAGTGACAGCATGTATGCTTGACCACCACTTAATCCACACAGGGAACAAGGGACCCCCTTCTCATAATTGGTGGAGGTCCCAGAGACCAGATTCCCACTGATCTAAGAATTATCCATTATTCTGTGTATAGGGTGTAA
The DNA here is from genome assembly GCF_014858855.1 of Bufo gargarizans. Classification (NCBI taxonomy): domain Eukaryota; kingdom Metazoa; phylum Chordata; class Amphibia; order Anura; family Bufonidae; genus Bufo; species Bufo gargarizans. The sequence goes on from NC_058089.1 coordinate 50,927,277, forward strand.
CTTGTTGTAAGCAGAATACTCTTTTAAAGTGGATTTGTCACCTCTCCTGACATGTCTTAATAATTTATTGCATTCCCCATATATTATCAATTCTGCAGCATATTTTCTTATGACTGTATGGTGTGCCTTTTATCTATTACCCCTACTAGAAGTTATGAATTAATTACTAGCAGTTTGCAATGAAGGTCCAGTCCGTCCAGATGAGTGTTACCAGTTGAGAGTGTTCCCCCTGCACAGTATGACACTAGCCACATGGTGCTGCCAGTCTCAGACTTTGCAAGGCCTCCCCCCAACTGGTAACACCCAGCTGGACCTTTAGTGCAGGCTACTGACAATTCATTCATGGATTTCTAACAAGAATAATAGAGGAACGGAACAACATAGAGTGAAAAGAATAGAGGCTCCAAAATTGTTATTACATGGGGAATGCAAGTAGTTACTAAAACAGAGATGTAAGGTGACAGCTCCTCTTTAGGGCCTCATGTTGCAGACTCGCAAACAGCGGGTCCGCAATATTTGGGCACCGGCCGTGCGCTTAACGCATCACGGATGTGGACCCATTCACATGTTCTATTTTTTCGCGGTGTGGAAGGATCATGGACTCATTCAAGTTGAATGGGTCTGGATCTATCTGCGGAATCTGCACGGATGTTGCACGTGCACTGGGGAACAGCCGCACGACGGCCGTGTGCAAGAGGCCTAACTCTATGTCTAGGATAGGGTTTTGGAGCCTACTAACATTTTTAAAAATTGTGGTCCAAGAGTGAACCTTCCCAGTTTCTTGAGTAAATTATAGTCTCTTATGTAAATGTATTCTCTTGCACATCGGTGACTAAAGATGCAGTGGACCATAGGTGTGATATGCCTCCTATGGTGATTTGCAATGTAAAAAGATATATTTAGCATAAAAGTATGTAGCACACCTAATACTACTGTATATTCATATTCATTCTCTAAACCAATGTAGATGGTAATCTACTGTAAGTGAACAAATTCCCTGCTTTACTGCATTAGTCAAGTCCAACTATTGTGGCCATGCTGCATGATTATTTACTGCTACTGTTGAAGGCCAAGTCCTTTCTAGAAGCTACGATTGTATTTTCTCACTAACCTTGACAGCCTAAAGCAGGTTATAGCTCATAATCTGAACTGCTTCACTGCCAATAAAATGTGCACAATGGCTGCCAACAGACTGATAAAATCTTAGTTATTGTAGTCCAAAGCCAATAATGCACTCAAAAGGTGCAGGTACTGACCCAACGTATTAGGACATTTTCCTCTTCTGACAAGCGCTCTCTTGGGTTTCAACATATATTTCCAAGGAGCTCCTTAATTTCAGCCATTACCATCCTATGATACTATTATCTGCATTTCATTTGGAGGAAATCAAAGACTTAAACCCTTGAAGGTTTCTACTTGGAGTCAAATAGAATCCATTGCATGGTCCTACAAATGGTAAGTGACATACTCCCACCTAAATATCTGATTTTGTACCATGTTCTCTATATTGACACTCTTGAAAACTGAACCTGGCGCTTGTGAATACAGCCCTAAAAAGCTTTCACTCCATCTCAAATGGACCAGCTCTTCTTAAGTATCATATTACCATGTAAATACAAGTCTATGGAGAGGGGCGGAGGGAGGAGTGAACAGCAGAAGTAGTGAGTCAAAGAGACTGCACAGATACATAGGAAGTTTCTATCTCAGCACAAGTGCTACAGGTCATTACTTTTCTGTAATACTCTCCATGATCCTGCAGCTGGCTCTGAATGAGTAAAAGGTTAGGAAGGAGATTCTCCTCTACTTTCTGTGTGTGCAGTGGGTGGCAGCAAGACTCCACCCAACAACGCTGATAGAACTGTAAACTAGACATTCAGCATACACAAAGGAAAACGAAAAAAGCTAAAAAAAAAAAAGTCAGATACAAGTCATGTAGTGGCCAGAAATAGTGTTGTTTCTCATGTACACACACTGTACTATTGATTAACGGAAAGTTTGTTGAAAAGTTAGTGACGCTTCAATACTGACATTTATAGGTCTACATGGCCAATAAACCAGCATAGAGTTCCACTGGAAGTATCTGGAGAAGGTGGCCTATTGTTGTCCCCAGATGTCCACTTTTGAAGGGAAGAATCCCCGGAGCTCACAGTCACACTAAGGTCTAGTCTTGGGACTCTGTAGCATCTTCAGACATAATAGGATATGAAGGATCTGAAAATGTCGTTGCCATGAAATCATCATGGTGAAGAGAGGAATCTATCAAGTGTGTTTGGACCAGCAAAGTACAATTAAGTTCAACTTTTATTTGGTGTAATACCTTTGTAGTGAATATAAATCTAACATGATTTATTAGGCTGCGTTCACATCTCCATTTCGGAGATCTGGCTGCCTGATCCAGCGCAATTGGCGGCTGACTGCCGGGCAAATTTTTTTTTGCATGCAACAGTTTTTGTCAATCCGAAACCTGGCATTTATGCAGTCAACGGGGATCCGGCGGTGAAGTAGAGGATCTGGCAATGTCGGATCTTGTGAGATCCAGCAGGCTGCTCTGTGCCGGAACAGCCTGCTGGATCACCTAATGTAGATGTGAACAAAGCCTTTGTGAATGGTTGCGCAACTGTTTCATCAAATGGACTGCAAAAAAAAAGTTGCACAATTGATATACTGTATATTGGGAAATTTGGATTACCATGCGCTATGTAAAGCCTATGCATTGGGAACTAAATGCACCAATTGCTGTGTGGTTTGGGTCGTAAAGTGAATATTCACCCTAGAACACCATTTTGTTTCTGCATAGATTGACCTATATATATATATATATATATATACAGTATATATATATTTATAGTGGTCACAGCTAATAAAAAGCTCCAAATTCTCTGAAGAGACATAGAGATCAATGATAGTATCCTGTATAATGGTAACAAACTGAACGCGATAATAAAGCAGTATGGGGGTCTATGGGGTCTATATGTTCGTCCTATCAGTTGCTGAAAGCAGCCAGAATATCACATTGGCCAATGATTAGGAATAAATATTTGAAGGAACATTCGTTCGGCTCATTGGTTTGTCGAAAACACCCCACCAATAGACGAGCCAGCCGCTCGATTGTCTTCTGATCAGATCTATAATGCGGCCAAAAATAATCAATGCTGCCAACCATATGCAAATGCAATTTGCAAGGACCCTTTCAATGAGCAGCAATCTAGTAGTCAATCAGTGACCATTATGGCCACGCATCGGCACATGTTACGGACCCCTAGCAGAGGATTTGGTGCTATGTTTTGGAACATAAAGAGCTGATTCTGGAGATGGCCTTAACCATAAAGAGTCTTAAAGAGGTATTCCCATTATATAAATGTATGGCATATCTCTAAGATATTCTATCACTTTATAATCAGTGGGGGTCGGGCTCTGGCAATCTGATTTCATTTCACAATAGTGATTCCTGCCACGTACTGGGCAGGGAAAACTGAGAAAAGTTTGCAGAACTACACCATCAGCGCAGCCCCTCATCAGTGGGGGTCACAGAGGTCAGACCCCCAAAAATCATTAATAGATTTTGCAATATGCCATTTTTGAGATGTGAATACCCCTTTTAAGAGGGGCTGTCACCTCTCTTGACATGTCTGTTTTAGTAGTTGCATTTTACAATTCGGGAGCATCTATCTGTGCTGCACCATTATTCCTGCTAGAATTTATGAATGAATTACTAGCAGTTTGCAACAAAGGTCCAACTGGGTGTTACCAGTTGGGGATGTGTCCCTACACAGTCTGACACTATTAAGTCCTGCCAGCGTGAGAATGTGCAGGGAAACTCCCACAACTGGTAACTTCCATCTGGGCTTTCATTTAAAAAAAAAGTGACTTCTAGCAGGAATAATAAAGGAATAGAACAACATAGAGTCATAAGAATAGATGCTCTAGAACTGTTATTACATGGGGAATTCAAGAAGTTACTAAAAACATGCATTTTAGGAGAGGGGACAGGTCCTCTTTCAGTGAAGTCACAGATCTCTCCAAAGAATTAGAAAGCCTTTTAATATGTTAGTGACAGGAGATCAGTACATGGAAGATCTTACCAATTTTTTTGTTTCTTTTTAGTTTAGGTACACCTAAATATTAAAGAAATTGAAATAAAAAAGCCTTAATACTAAACTGTGCTGGAAAATAAAACAATGTTAATAATATAAAGTAATATGTGTACAGATGGAATGCAAAGCTGGGGGCCGCAGTTTCCCTGTAACTTGAATGTCCTGGGCCCCAATGCAAAACATGCATAGTTGCCAACTGACCGGAATTTGCAGTGACTGTCCCGAATTTTCAGAACCAGTCCCGGCAAATTCGTGCAGTCGTGGGTCGAAAATGAGCAGGGCTAATGATAACCCTTCCAATAAGTTGTTGTTTTTGGATGGAGTCGGGGTGTTCCCATAGGCGAGGGTTTGGATGCCCTGATGTTACCAATACCAACCTAAACGTTGGTAAGTATGGACATGTAACAGGGGCCCCCACCTATCAAGTGCCATTTGTAATACTGGTGTCTTCTTATGTGGCATAGGGGTCTTTAGAGTAGATCATAGAAACCAATGACATTCAGCTTAAACCATGCCATAAGAACAAAAAGGTGGAATAAAATATGGCTTCTGTCTTCTACAACTTCTTTAAAGGAATCCATAAGTTGACAATGATGAGCCATCACATTGGCGGGGTCCGAGTCCGGGCACCGCGGCTAATCAGCTTTTGAGGGAGCCATTGCTCAGCACAGCTCTGGTGAGCACAGCTGACCCCCGCAGCTAACCAAGCACAGCGCCGTACACTGTATAGTGGCCGTGCTTGGTATTGCAGCTCAGCTCCATTGACTTCAATGGGGCTGAGCTGTAACTAGGCCATGTGTCCGATGTATGGTGATGTCACTGGCCTAGGAAGAGGCCGTGGTGCTCACGGAGCGCCGGCCTCTTTTAAAAGCTGATCTGTGGCTCCCAGGTGGTGAACCCCTGCCGATCTGATATTGATGACCAGGATTAGAAAAACATGGCGGTCTCCTTCCAAAAACACAGCTTGTGTCCACAGCTTGTGTGCGGTATTGCCTGTCAGTCGCATTCACTTCAGTGGAACTGAGCTGCAACACCAGACACAACTCATGAACAGGTGTGGCGCTATATCTTGAAGAAAGAAACCATGGGGCTCCTTTATCAAAGCTGTCCAGCAGCAAGGTTGCCTCTGTTACCCATAGCAACCAATCAGATATCAGCTTTCATGTTTCCAGGACAGGCTAAGCCATGAAAGCTGAGCTCTGATTGGTTGCCAGGGGCAACAAAGGCAGCCTTGCTGCTAGAGAGCTTTGAGTAATGAGGCCTATGGAGTTTTTCTCATCCTGCATCACCCCTTCACTTCATTTCCAGAAGAAGAAAAAAAATCGCATTACATTTTATGGCCCTGTTAAGACATATGCAGTGTAAATTTTATCGACGCCACAGAACGCAGCAGAGGGGGTTCTGTAACTATTTCTGTGCCAGCCTCCTGCAAGACAAAGGAACACGTGCAGGGGGATGCATGAGGAAAAATAAAAATTCTACAAAATAATAAAAAAAAGAGGTAATATCTGACTGGTTATCCAGGAAATTTAGACAAGGGCGCAATAATATAACTGTAATGACATTTTACTTCATGGCGCGTGCATGGCGCCGCGGATGATATACAGCGCGGGCTGCAGAGGTATTAGCGGTGCGCCCTCCTCACCGTTCCGCTTGCAAGCCTCGTCCTTTGTCACTCTGTGCTGAGCCAATACTTTCTGCGGCGTGCTCCTGTCTGAACTGGCCTCCTCCGATTCGTTGCTGATGACGGAACCATTCTCACAAGGCGACCGGCTGTGGGTTACCATGGCAACAGAGACAAGTGTTAGGCGTCATTTCTGCAACTCACATAATGAAAATGTCAAGAGCTTTTGGGAGGAGCGGGGGCTTCTGTGACCGTGCTGTGCCTTTCCTATTGTAGAGGTTTCCTTTCCGTACATGCAGCAGAGCCGAGTTAGTCAACATTACTTCAATGGGTTTGTTTGTCATTCAGTACAACTCATCACATGGGGGGAGATTTATTAAGACTAATATTTTATACCCCGTTAATCCAAAATAGGCCGGAGTAAAATGTGCCAGATTGATACAGATTAATAAATTTGGCGCATCTTTTGGCTGTTTGTGCACCAGAAACGCAAATGTATGCCTCTATGAGCAGGCGCAGATTTGCATCATAATTTATACCGTTTTCTGGTGGTGTGTGGGAGGCTCTGACGTAATACACTGCCCACTTTTGTAAAAAGTTTAAATTTTTTGCAGAAAAACTTTTTCATGATTTTCAACTTTTTTTAAGGGCACAAAACTGGCGTAAATCGGTAAAATTTGGGCAAATTTTTTTGTGATTGCACGCTGTTCTTGACGCTTTGGGAATGGCCGTGGTTAGCTATGCTAATTAGGTGCCGCCAGATTTATCAATTTATCAACTGGAGTACAAAAACCATCCCCCTCCCCCCTGTGCATCTCTCAGCACACTGTGCGCATACAATGAAATCTACGCCAGGCGTTGATTTCACTTATCACTTACGCCAGAAGACTGCGGTAGATAATGATAAATCCGCCCATACCATGCCCATGCCATACTTCTTTTTCAGAAAGTGGGAAGGATAGTGTGAAAATGACATTTGCACATAAATTTTTTCATAACTGGCATGTAAAAAGTCGCTGTTTGTGATTTAAAAAAAAAAAATTGGGGCATAGGGGGTTGATAAATCTACCCTAGAGAGTTCTAGAGCAAAAAAACAAATTTAGCTCTGCTATATCTGCATCTTTTATAGCTCACCTGTGCCTGGTGCACAATGAAACATAATTAAGGGCTCATTCACACGACCGTATTCGTTTTTGCAGACAAAAAAAAGCGTATACCGGTTGTGTGCATTTTGCATAACGGAACATTCGTCTACCTGATAGAAATGCCTATTCCAGTCCGCGGGGGGGCGCAGAACAGACATACGGATGCGGACAGCACACGTTGTGCTGTCCGTATCTTTTACGGCCCCATTGAAATGAATGGGTCTGCATCCAGTCAGCAATTTAGAAAGAAAAATACGCTCCCGTGAATGCGCCCTTATCTTTATAAGCTGGTCATGCAGATACAGCAAAGCTGAGTTTGTCATTTGGCACAAGTGATTTGCGAAATCAAGATGCGTTATCAGCACTGCCCTACACATTGACAATTTAAAGTACATTTCCAAAAACACCATCCAGTGGTGGCACCACATTCAAAGGGGTCCTGAATGGCAATGACTGCGTTACTAGATAGATTTGCCATACTGTAGTTGCCATTTTGACTTGTCATCCAGCTTTCCTAGACCCAGATATAATAAAGAAACAACAGAAAGGGCGACTTGAGAGAAATCCGACCTACCATGGGGAGCGAAGGGAAGGTACACACATGGCTAAATACTATACAATGACTTGGGGTCTCACCTCTTTCTGTTATCTGAAGACTTGAGCATCTTCTCCGTGCTGCCATCCTTTGTGCTGTCTCTTTCTTGGGACAAGTTGAGTGATGGCACAACAGTCTCTTGGGTAACGGGGAGCATCTCCTCATCTCCTCCTTGCTGTCCAAGATGCTGCTTCGCGTAATCAAAACCTTGCACCGGCTGTAAAAGGAAATGTGACATTTCTAAACTCTGCGCATAAGTAATGGCAATGACTTCACTCGTGGGATACATATGTTAATGGGGCCGATCCCAATAAGGCAGCGGGTGAGCCCCATCTTGGCAGACTAAGGGCTCATGCACACGACCGTGCCGTTTTTTGCGGTCCGCAAATTGCGGATCCGCAAAAAACGGATGCCGGCCGTGTGCCTTCCGCAATTTGCGGAAAGGAACAGGAGGTCCATTATAGAAATGCCTATTCTTGTCCGCAAAATGTACAAGAATAGGACATGCCTCATAATTTTTGCGGGGCCACAGAACGGAGCCCTAATGGCTCATGCACACAAAAGTTTTTTGCGTTCCGTATACGAGCCGTATTTTGATTGTGAATTCGGTCCGTATACAGAACCATATGCGGACAGCACTCTGTGTGCTTTCCGCATCCGTTGCTCCGTTCCGTGGCCCCGCAAAAATTATGAGGCATGTCCTATTCTTGTCTGTTTTGCATTTCTATAATGGGCCTCCTGTTCCGTTCCGCAAATTGCGGAAAGCACACGGGCAGCATCCATTTTTTGCGGACCGCAAAAAAACGTCACGGTCATGTGCATGAACACTAAGAGTTATAGCTTCTGCTGATGGCTGCGGTGGGAGGAAAGCCCACCAGAGCTGTCACTGGCCTCCAGTAGACCTCCAGTCTGCTAATATCATTAGACATGTAAAGCCTATATTACACAGGCCGATTGAGAAAGCGATTGTCGGGAGGGAATCGTTCCTTCCCGGCAATCGCTGGTGGCTAGCAGAGGAGACTTCTGCTATTACATGCAGCGATTTCCTCAGCAGCATGAGGAGGAGCGATCGCTATGCCATCGCTCGTCCCCATGCTGTACAGTAGTGGTTTGCCAGCGCCAGATCGCTATTAGACAGCACAATCTGCCACCTTCAAGAACTAAATCTTAAGCATGCTTGCAAATCAGAATCCGCGGCAGTATTACACTGCCAGATGATCGCTAACGAGCGTTCATGCGAAAGTCGGCCAAGAAATCGTCCAGTGTAATACAGCCTTAAAGTTCTCCTGACAGAATTAACAGAATTAACAAATAGATTGACTTTTTGCTGTCACATTTTCCAAAGGCTACCACGAAAACTATGAAAATGGAAGAGTTTGGAAATGGAAGAGATGAAAAATAGGAAGGGTGCCCATAACAGTGGACGAGTTCAAGGGTGGACATATCATAGAGATTATCAAAGTAGCTGCTTTGGGACCCCTGAAGGAAAAGATCTCAATGAGGTTGCCCCAACAGGAAGGCTCAAGATTGTCCCATCATGAGGTGACCCCTGAACCACCACCAAAAGAGGGGTCCATTTTGCTTGTGCTATGGGTCCCACTCACCTCTATGTCCACCCCTGGTAAGGATGGATACACTCAACGCTTTATACTTGAGTTTTTTTCTAAAATACATTAGTACTAGTGACTATAGGTCTACCCCCCCCCACAAAAAACTAAAAAAACACTTGACCATATATTTCTGAGAGCGTGAATGCGACTGAGCTGCAGTACCATACACATCCCATGAACAAGAGTGACAAGAGTGTAATGAAGAGTACTTGCTCCACCAAGTGAGTACTTGTCATTACACTATGCCGCTGCTCCACAGGAGACAACACATAGTGTAAAGACCAGGAAGTGTCTCTTGGATGGAGTGCTGCCTCCTCACCAAACAGCTGATTGGTGGGGGTCCCGGATGTCGGACTCCCGCCAATCAGTTATTGATACACAACCCCTTTAAGTCCTCAAAATTACATTTCACTCAACCATGAGGCTTCCTTGTGATGGACCCTAGTCTACTGAGAAATGGACAAACACCTTTATGGAGAGACTACAAAAATGGCAATTTATTATAAAATAGATCAATTCTAATTCTGTATCCGTATATCAGGTCTCAGAAGACGCTTGGAAATAAATCAAGCCTTTTTGGCAGTAATAGTCCATAACCCAACAATAACATTCTGTCTGTCAAATTCCATTCCATTAATAAGCTCTGCAGATCTGTAAACAAGAGACGGTCAAAGCTTCACTTGAGGAGAAGGAAGCATTGAACTCTGCCAAATCAAAGATTCCTGAATGCGTTATGAAAATGAATTTCAGGATGTTGTAATATAATCTTGAAATCAATGTCGCAAACATAATGTTAAAGCTCAGAACATTCACTGGCCGAAATGAGGCAACCAAAACATTATCAGACGACAGATGGCCGCCCCGTGGAGTTATCCTCTGCTCTTCAGCATGCGCTTTGTTTCAATTATATTTGCACAGAGTTGACCAATATTTCACATAATACAAGGATGTCTATCCTTCATTGGGTTTAAGCAAAATTTACAACCAACAGTGCAAAGCTGATGGCTCATTGTGTCCACCAAAGGACCATGATTCTGGGGTTTACCATCCATATATGAGATGTCCACTTTTAATTACATCGTATTCATTAGACACACAGGACTAAAGTTATTTGTAAATCATCCCATTAGAAATTGACCCTAGTAACAAGTGATTGTTTTCGAGTCAGCTCCAAATAGAGTAGTCTTTTCCTGGATCTTTAAGAGCCTATCGGAGAACCACCTGGTATTCTAGAGAGCCAATCTAACCCTGCAGCCAAATATCCATGCCATGGCAGCAAAAACGTATAATTGACCATATAGAAACACAATAACAGATTGAGAAAAGTAGGTCCTACTCTATTGGGACTCCTAAAACCTAAGATACATCATCTACCATGTAGGACATTTTGAAACTTACTGTGGTGACCTCCCCAATGATTGTCAGGCTAGGGCTTCATAGAGATATGATTTTAGGTATAAATCATGGAATTACAGTGACTTATTCACAGCCTAATTGTTTCCTATTGACAGCTAGTTGTGTGCCGTGCCCAGGTTACAGTAACTTCCAGATTTTACAGGATATCAAGGGTAACCAAATGTCATTGTGGGTCCCTAATGTTAATCCTCAAGCAATAGCTCCAGAAGATCTTACCTTTGGCACATTTTCTGAACATGGTTTAGTGCTGTATCAAACATGATTGCCATTTAAAGGGGTATTCCATTAGGTAAAAGTTATCCACTATCCACAGGATCCGGAATACCCCTTTGAGGTGTCAGTCATATGTTATGTAGGCTACATGTGGTGTCAGTCATATGGTATGTAGGCTACAATGTGGGGTGAGACTCATGTGGGTATGCTCCAACTCAGCCCCAAAAACTTGAATAGAGTCCTCTTCATTCTGACTGTGAAAGTCTGGGGGTCAAAGCCATGAAGCTGTATTCCTAGAAAACCTCCTGCAGGGCTCCTACAAAGTTCAGGCTGGTTTCAGGAAGTTTCTGGTTTAAAAATGTAAATTTCTACATATATAATTATTTTTGGGAGTCAAATAAAATTATTATAAAAAAAATAAATTATTTAAAGGCTCTGTACAGGAGGTCAAGAGATAAGAGATGGGATAAAAGCTACACATGAGCTGTCAGATGATGGCATTCAAAGAAAACATACAGCCTGCAAGCAGATTGATTGGAACTCTGTATCTCAGAAACGGTAGTAAAGCCCTATTGAATAAAAAGATTTTTAGCCCAAAATGAAAAAATACAATTATAAATAATTGTCTCGAAGGTGTCCATAGCATTTAAGGAGGCAACACAATTTACCTTGGTCCTGGGAGGAAGGTTGCTGATGTTGTCTGACTTGAAGTCACTTTTGTTCTTTCGGCAGAGGACAGCAGTGATGATAATAATGATGACCGTGACTACGGCTATAGGAGCCAAGACTGCCGCAATTATCCACAGATTGTTTGGTGGTTTTTGCACAACAGCTAAGTAATGGAAGAGAAGAACACATACATAATAAGAAGTCTAGGACCAAATAAGTAGTCTTCCAGGTAGCTTCACCCAAACTACAGTACATATATAAAGAAAAGTGACTGGTTGCTCTGGAGAACTGCTCCACTTTTCTTTTGCAAATTTCTCCCATAATCATTTAAGTTCTTTTCAGGTGGAAGGGGTCGTCTGCATTGGGTCAGCCACTTAAGAAATGACCTTAATGTTCACAGAGTAACCTGCTGCTAGGACCTCCAGCTGTCATCTAGGGGAGAATATGGGAAAGCTGTACATTTCCCTGCAGCACCACCGCAGGGGAAATTAAGTACTACACACTGCCCCACTGAAATCAATGTACAGCCCTGGTAATCCACTACCATGCTTGGTCCTCCAGAGTGAGAGACACTTTTTGTAACCGCTCTGTGCTCTGGCTGATCTACAAGTGTCTTGAAGAGAGAGTCCTCTCCTTAGAATTCCATAATAGGGCATTTTAATCACAAAAAATACATTTTTAAAAAGAAAAAATTACTTTAAAATTGAAAAATGCATGTTTTCAGAGCCTCTTCAGTATTACAATAAATTAAAAGTAGTTTCAGGGTCCCATTGATTCAGAATTAAAGGACTTTTACTCAACCGATAGACTAATGCGTTTCTAAGAATATGTCATTTAAATCCTTGGACCGGAATACCACTGATTAAAGTAAAATTTGCTTACAATTAGCTTGTACTCTGACGATATATCCAAGGGTCAGGGCCATGGTCTGAGGGTCGATGGTACTCAATTGTTTGGCAGAAACTGTGCCTAGTAGTGGCTGCCCGTCTTTCAAAGCATAGTAAGTCAGTTCTGCCAGGTTATTAGGACCATCCAAACGCTGCATCTTCACCATCTGTAACACAAGCCATACAAGCAGTGACACGTGGCGCAATATCTGAATTTATAATGGTGCAGTCAGACTCCTGACATTTAAAGGTGGTGTATGAAACAACAAAAAGGGTCTGCCTATGTTCTCCTCTGGTCTATGGGCTGTGTCTGGTATTGCAATTCAGCCCTATTCACTTGAATGGGTCTGAGTTGCAATACCAGACAAAGCCTATGGACAAGGATGGTGCTGTTTCTGAGAAAATAAGAACAGCCCCTTTTTTATTTTTCAACTGAATGACCAAATGACACTTGGGTGGTTGATTTTGGATGAGAACAGTTTTACCCACCTGAACTGTGTAGCTTCCCACCGTGGTCGCCCTTCTAAATCTCCTCGATTGTTGGCTGGAGATCTGAAACAGTGTGGCCAATCTCCCTTCCATCTGTTGTGCAAAGCTTTGGTTTTTGGCTCCCAATAACTGGCTGTCAACCCCTTGTATCACTGGAGAAAAAAGCATAGTGTCCAATATCGAAATACTTCCATGCGTACATTTTATATTATACGTTGCCATTATATTACAATGATTTGATGTATTTGTAACATTGTAGCTTCACTTGTAACAAAGTCTTGTTACTGGAGTATTCTAGTTTCAGCAAATAAAGCTTACTCATTATACAATGAAATGTACAATTTTTCCAGTATATATACTGATGGTTGCTAGGAGATGTTGGGTGTTATCCTTCACATGCGCAAAAAAACACATAAAAAAATGATTGCATCCGTGCAGAAAAAACTGAAGCACTGAATACAGAAAAAACTGATTAAAAGTGCCTTCCCCGAACAGACCACAAAGTTAGGCCTCATGCACACGACCATTGTTTTGGTCCATATCCGAGCCGCAGTTTTGGCAGCTCAGATGCGGACCCATTCACTTCAATGGGGCCGCAAAAGATACGGACAGCACTCCGTGCGCTGTCCGCATCCGTTGCTCCGTTCCATGCTCCGCCAAAAAAATATAACCTGTCCTATTCTTATCCGTTTTGCGGACAAGAATAAGGAGTTATATCAATGGCTGTCCGTGCCGTTCCACAAATTGCGGAACGCACATGGACGCCTTCCATATTTTGCGGATCCAGCAATTTGCGGACCGCAAAACACACAATGGTCGTGTGCATGTAGCCTTATTCTGTATTGCTCGTGTCAAATAAGCCTAAGGGCTCATGCACACAAATGTATTTTCTTTCCGTGTCCGTTCCGTTTTTTTTGCGGATCGATTCTTTTCAATCGGTCCGCCCAAAAAATGCAAGTGACTCCGTGTGCATTCCATTTCTGTATGTCCGTATTTCCGTTCTGTAAAAAAATATTATCATTGTCCGCATTACGGAGAAAGATATGACTGTTCAATTAGGGGCCAGCCTTTCCCTTCCACAAAATATGGAATGCACACGGACGTCATCCATATTTTTTTCGGATTCGTGTTTTGCGGACAGCAAAATACATACGGTCGTATGCATGAGCCCTAAAGGAAACAATAAGGGTATGGCCACAGGTGGTGCAAATGCTGCAGAAAATCCACAACAATTTACAGCAGCAAAGTGGATGAGATTTTAAAATATCTGCTGCAAACGGCGACAAATTGTAGCAAAAGCTGCAATGGAAAATCTGCCTCGTCTGGCCAACACTGCATGCTCCCATGACAGCAAGCAGAGGTCTTTAAAACCACGAGGAAGTGATTAGCAAAATACTGTATAATAGATAACAGAATAACTGTTCATCATACAATAAATAAACTTTGCAGACCCCCCCCCCCCCCCTTGCTTGCGGGTTCCATGGCGGCTCTGGGGCTAGCACTGTTCTATTGCACTTTTGGGATCCTGGGTTGAGATCTGAAGAAGGATAGCCTCTGTATGGAGTTTCTCTATTTGCCTGGGGTTACTCTGGTTTCCTTCCACATCCTAAAAAGACTAATTTGGAATTTAGATTGGGAGCCCTAATAGGGGCAGGAACCAATGTGAGCGATGACAATCTCTGTACAGTGCTGCAGAATATGTTGGGACCTTTTCGGGACCTTTTTACCTTTTTCCTGCTCCATGCTGTAAAGTATGGCCCAGGCATCCGTATCAGATCAGACATGGCACAGGCGCCGTGTCCACTTCATCAGCAGTGAGTGACAGCAAATTTTAGGATGCAATGGTCGGTACTGGAAACAACTCAGATCCAAGCCTTTTAACTCTATGGGTTCTGCAGTCAATAGTGACCACAGCACCCAAGTGGTGTGACAGAAGAAAGGAGCTCTCCATCAGTATCTCCAGGACGCAACACCAGGGGGGTCTCACTAGTGGCGTCGCTAGAGGGGGGCGAGGGGGGGCAATTGCCCCCCCTATGTTGTCCCTTGCCCCCCCGGGTGCCCCCCCGCTAATTCTCCCAGGTGAATACTAATGAGCGCTTCCATTATGGAAGCGCTCATTAGTACCGAAGGACCAGGAAGTGGTGAACGCTCTGTACTCACCACTTCCTGGTCCTCGGCTGTCGGCTGTGCAGGGCTGCGCACAGCGTGAGGTCGCTCTGTGACCTCACGCTGTGCGCGCCAGTTTAGAGCACAGTCGACTGAGAAGAAAATGGCAGGCGGCGTCCGTCCAGGAACAGGAGAGGTAAGTGTTTTTATTTTTTATTTTATAAAAAATGTGGCTGCTGGGGGCATTATGGGGGCTAATAGGAGGCATATAAGGGCTAATTGGAGCCATATGGGGCATTTGGAGGCATATTTGGGGGCTAATAGGAGGCATATGGGGGCTAATTGGAGGCATATATGGGGGCTAATTGGAGGCATATTTGGGGCTAATTGGAGGCATATTTGGGGCTAATTGGAGGCATATTTGGGGCTAATTGGAGGCATATTTGGGGCTAATAGGAGGCATATGGGGCTAATAGGAGGCATATGGGGCTGATAGGAGGCATATGGGGGCTAATTGGAGGCATATGGGGGCCTATGGGGCTAATTGGAGGCATATGGGGGCTAATTGGAGGCATATGGGGGCTAATTGGAGGCAAATGGGGGCATATGGGGCTAATAGGAGGCATATGGGGGCAAAAGGAGGCATATGGGGGCTGATAGGAGGCATATGGGGGCTAATAGGAGGCATATGGGGGCTAATAGGAGGAATATGGGGGCTAATAGGAGGCATATGGGGGCTAATTGGAGGCATATGGGGGCATATGGGGCTAATAGGAGGCATATGGGGTAATAGGAGGCATATGGGGGCTGATAGGAGGCATATGGGGGCTAATAGGAGGCATATGGGGGCTAATAGGAGGCATATGGGGGCTAATAGGAGGCATATGGGGGCTAATACGAGGCATATGGGGGCTAATAGGAGGCATATGGGGGCTAATAGGAGGCATATGGGGGCTAATAGGAGGCATATGGGGGCTAATTGGAGGCATATGGGGCTAATAGGAGGCATATGGGGGCTAATAGGAGGCATATGGGGGCTAATAGGAGGCATATGGGGGCTAATAGGAGGCATATGGGGGCTAATAGGAGGCATATAGGGGCTAATAGGAGGCATATGGGGGCTAATAGGAGGCATATGGGGGCTAATAGGAGGCATATGGGGGCTAATTGGAGGCATATGGGGGCTAATTGGAGGCATATGGGGGCATATGGGGGCTAATAGGAGGCATATGGGGGCTAATTGGAGGCATATGGGGGCTAATAGGAGGCATATGGGGGCTAATAGGAGGCATATGGGGGCTAATAGGAGGCATATGGGGGCTAATAGGAGGCATATGGGGGCTAATTGGAGGCATAATGGGGGCTAATGAGGCATAAGGGCTGATATGGGGGCTAATGAGGCATAAGGGCTGATATGGGGGCTAATGAGGCATAAGGGCTGATATGGGGGCTAATGAGGCATAAGGGCTGATATGGGAGCTAATGAGGCATAAGGGCTGATATGGGGGCTGATATGAGAGGCATAATGTGTCATCCACAGATGCCCCCATAACAGTGTGTCTTCCACAGATCCACCATAACAGTGTGCCTGTGCACTGACGAGAGACAGAAAGAAGGGGAAAGAATACGTGGAAGCAAGCAGAGGACGGCACAGCAGACGACTGAGTAGCTTCTTTTGTAAGTAAATTGCTTTATTATAACTGTATCCCTGCATATCGCAATTCACTCGTATTTTGTAATCTTATTGATATATACTTATTTTGTTTGTGCCCCCCCATTTTTGACTGTGGTATGTTTGTGCCCCCCCTATATATTGTTCCTAGAGTCGCCACTGGGTCTCACAAAGGTCTGCTTGCCTAGATACCCCAAATGGTGTAATGAAAAAGGGACCTCGATGATACAAAACCCCTACTTGTGTAATAATATGTGTATTATGAACAGTACCTCCAGTTGAGGTCTTGATGTTAGAGTGCCTATTGTCTACAGCTACAAGTTAACCTCTCATCAGCCATTAGTCATCCTTTGGTCCCCAAGACAACAGAACGTAATCATAGCGCTGACATTGTTCCAGGGCATTTTGAAATATGTTTCCTCTTGTAACGTGTGGAGAGATTCTTCAGTAGGGGCAGGAATGTTTGCAGGTAGGGGCCAAGGTCTTTCATGTGATTGCTGTTTGCTTAGGCCTCCTGTATAGTGACTTAGGTATTACACCCTATAGCAGGAGGCACAAGAGACAAACACACTGATTGCTCTTTGTCAGTTTTGCTTCATGTGAAGGGAGCAGTTAATCTATGATTTCAGTCGGGTTTAACAGTATTAAGAATACATTTCTATTTCCTCTATATGTAAAAAAAAATTAAGTGCCAGCCATACTGCAAGACTATTAAATTCTGTCTGCCTGCAGCCACCACTAGAGGGAGCTTATTGCATGCACTGACCTCCTCAATAATAAACCAGTACACAATAAACTCCCCCCATCCTTAGGGCAGGTCAATAACATCTGATCGGTGGGGGGGTCTTGGTGCTTGGACCAGTGCAGCAGCCTCTTCATACCATACCAAGCATGGAGCCGTACATAGTGGCTGTCCGTGGTATTGCAGCTCGGTTCCATTCACTTGAATGGGACTGAGCAGTGCAAAGGCCCTGTGACCGATGGACATGACGTCACAGGCAAAGGAAAAGTCCACAGCACTCGTTCAAGCACTGCTGCTCCTTCCACCATCCTGAAGATAGGTGAAAAATATGTAAGTCCTGGGGGGGAAAAATACATATAATCTATGTAGTAGTTTTGGAGCTTTATCTCAAAAAATAAAAGCTGCATCAACAATTTACTGTAATCAGTGATGATTTTTTTTAGATTTAGCCTACACATGCATTTGGCCGACACAGATCTTTCAACACCATGAACAAATATCTGCCATAAAGGGACAGTTCAGAGGCCCCCGAGCACTTTAAATCATTGACTGACTTTTCTCTAATGTGTACGATCGGCTTAAAGGGAATCAGTCAGCAGTTTTGTCGGTTAAAATGCTGACAGCACCAAGGAGGAGCTCGGGAGAGCAGCAGAAACATGCATTTTGTGATGCTTTTATTCCCAGGAGCAGTGAGAATATGAACTTTTATTCTGCCAAATTCTGCTCCTCAGGTGCAATGGAGGTGGAGCTTCACTGGAAAGTGATAGCTGTTTTCTGCATTGAGGTCCTTCATAGCTCCTTCCCTCTGCTCTGAGTGACAGCTGTAACGGTCTCCTGGTTGGATGCTACAGCTGTCACTGAAAAGCAGAGGGGAGGGAAAGAGCACTTCACTGTGAAACTCCGTCTCCAGGGCACTTGCAGGAGCAGAATCTTGAAGAATAAAAGTTCATACTCTTGCTACTCCTGATAATAAAACCTTGCTTGTATTTTTCTCCCCAGGCCCTACCTCCTGATGTCAGCATGGCCAAAACTGCGGACAAACTCCCTTTAAGGGCTCATCCGTCCACAAACAGCAGGTTCACAACATACAGGCACTGGCCATGTGTGCACCATATCACGGATGCGGACCCATTCACTTGAACGGGTCTGCAATCCAGAAGATATAGAGTGGAGGCACAGAGCGGAAGACCACAGAAGCACTACGATGCCCGTGCTTCCGTGGCATTTCCGTCCGTGCCTCCACACCGCAAAAAAAAAGAACATGCTCTATTTTTTTGCAGTGTGGATGGATCGTGGACCCATTCAAGTTGAATGGGTCTACATCCGTCAGCGCAGGCCACATGGACGGTGCCCGTGTACTGGGCATTCAAATGTGACCAAGGGCGCCATCTGCACGGAGTTTGTATAGTCTCCATACTTTTGTGGGAGTTTCCTCCAAGAAACATAAAGAACAGATAGGTTAATCTGGAATTTAGTCTGTGAGCCCCAATGGGGACATCTGTGAGCAATGACAATCTCAGCTGCAGAATGTTAGTGCTATATAAATGAATAAAAATACGGAACTTGTTTGAGTAATTTTCTGAGTTTTGTGGATTTTCAATAACACATTTTTTCTACAAAAATGTAATATAATACAGTATAATAAATGAGCTCTGCCGGATCTGCCGCATGATGGCCACCAGCTTTGCCCAACAGGCCCTGCTAACTTATAACATGGCCTGATGGGTTCCGCTGAGGTCTTCGTCACTTTGACAGAATCTGTACAGAGCCTTTCATGCAGGTGTGAACAAAGCCTAATGAAAACAATTAAAAGGTGTTGACAGGAAAGGAATCTAGTAATAATCCCACTATGAATGCTACGAAATACATAAGTCAAGTTACCTGTGTACACCCAGTAGTTCATCGTGGCACCAGACGTATCAATGTTTGGATAGTACAGAGCTAAAAAATAAACAGAAACAAAGAGAAAATGTCGGCATTTTAATTTATTGCGTTATACAGTTGTGTTTGTCGCTTTAAACCGCAATGCTGAAATAGGTCAATTTTACGGACATAAAACTAGGACTCGGATCCTGTCGCCTCTCCTGTCTGTCTTAGTAAATACTTGTATCCCTCATGAAATAACAACTCTGGAATATCATTCTTAGGGCTCGTTCACACGACCGCGTGAAGCCCGTGCCCGTGCTGTGGATCGCAAATTGCGGTCCGCAATGCACGGGCACCGTCCATGTGGCAGCCGCATGGGGATCGCAGACCCATTCACTTGAATGGGTCCGCGATCTGTCCGTTCCGCAAAGAGATAGAGCAAGTTCTATCTTTTTGCGGTGCAGAGGCACGGAACCGCAGAAAGCACTCCGTAGTGCTTCCGTAGTGTTCCGTTCCATGCTTCCGTTCCGCATCTCCGGATTTGCGGACCCACTGAAGTGAATGGGTCCGCATCCGTGATGCGGAATGCACACGGAACGGTGCCCGTTCTGTCTTCCTCCTGCAGTTGCCTCAGAACGGCAATACAGTTACATTCAGGAGTCAGGGAAGGGGCGTCAGATCATTACTTACCTTTAGGGATGAGTGAACCCATGGAAGTTCGGGTTCACCTGGTTCCGCCAAACTATAGGTCAAAGTTCGGGTTCGGAACCCAAACTTCACCCCGGACCCCATTAAACTCAAAGGGGACCCAAACTTGGCTTTATTATTTTCCGTTATAACATGGTTATATCGGAAAATAATAGCATTCTTAAGACTCCCGTCATCCACTTGATCGTGCGCAGCAGCTTCTTCTATCTTCACTGAACAGGACCTGCAATATGCAGGTCCGGGTACCCGAACTGGCAAAGTCTGGTACGAACCTGAACTCTGCAGGTCGGGTTCGCTCAGCCCTACTTTCCATGACTGGTGGCCATGAGGAGGCCTCGGCCCATCGGGCAGTTTCCCTGTGGGCTCTCTGACCAGGCCGCCCCTGATTGATGGCCTGTGCTAAGAATAGGTCATCAATTGTTAAGTCCTTTAGAACCCCTTTAAGTGTTCCTGGCGAAAAACGGATGAACCTAGATTTCCCACAGGCTCAGAATTTCCACACCTCAGGACCCTAATGCTCATGTTCAAGCATGAAGGAGGAGTCCATTGTAATCAATACACAGCTACTGGGGGAAGCCCATAAGAATAGGGTGTGCACTACTTACGTTCTGCAATAATGGAGGGAGGGTCTCCCAGATAGTATCCGACCACTTCTCCGGACAGGACATTGAGCAGGCTGCTGGCCGTTGTACCATTCAATGGAACACTATTATTCTTCACGACATAGATCAGGGTCAGACTGTGGGTATCTTTGGATGTGCTCAAAATCTATCGAAAGACAGAAAAAACTTTTTATAGGAGATTGTAAACGTGTGATTATAAAGTAACACAACCATGGCTGGCGGTTATGTTCCCAATTACATGACTTAAAGGGAACCTGTCACCAGTTTTATGGTGTCCTAACTAAGGGCAACATAAATAAGTGACTGATTCTCTTAGCAAAATGCTGGGTCACTTTCTTTAATTGACCCAGTCAATCTGCCAACATCTTGTATTGAAAAGCTCCAGCTGATAATGATGAGTCATGAATATTCATGAGCTCCTGACTCTCCCCGCCCACCTGCTGCTGATTGACAGTTTGTTTCCATAGGAATCAGCAGCAGGTGGGCAGGGGAGTGGCTATAGCTCTGAATTAAATATACGCTGGACTCAATGACATCACGCTGGACTCAAATCAGCTCATTAGCATGCGGCATGTGGCATCTTTGTGTGTATATCAGGAGGTAACCATCTGTCATACCAGTAAGTGAATACATCTAAGGCACTTTTTAGTAGTTAATGATTGTATATAATTAGTTAGATTATAATCAAATATCCACATGACAGGTTCCCTTTAAATGTGGTTGACCCGATTAAAACACTTTTTCTTAATATGTAAATTAAGCCTTTGGTGCAATGAGGGCATTACCATTGCTCTTGTTGCACCCAAGCTCCTCTCCTTTCTGTGGTCAGCCCCTCCCTGGCTGATTTAATTGCCAGGGCCAGGCAGCTTGGGTGCTCTGTGAATTTGATGTTTTCTGATTTAGCCACAATGTGTGAACCAGTGGTGGAAGCAGATTTCATGGTTCTTAGGGGCTCTGGGGAAGGAAGCCCCCAGCCCTGAACTACTTTTCTAGTTCGAGACATATATTTACAGAATTTTCCATCAGCTGCCACTAGGGGAGCTCAGTACAAAGAAATGTACAGCTTCCGTTCAAGTGAATGGTAACTGTATAAATTCCTATACACTGAGCTCCCCCTAGTGGTGGCTGCTTGCAGACAGTTTAACAATATGCTGTGTAGAGGGGGCAGGAGCTTTATTAATGTATATGGCGTTAATACATTGAGAAACACGGTGTTCATAATATTGCAAGTGTTATATTTCTGAAGCACCAGTTGCAATTTTTCCTTTATAAGAAGTAAGATAAAAAGGGTGAGGTGGATTGTGATTCTTTTATTAAAAATTTCTTTCACTTAATATAAAAAGTCTGGGGAGTCACGCTTTGCGTTTTGCATTGCCTGGGAGTGCGTGATGCAGACATACTGGTGGAGGGCCCATATTAAGCTTTGCTATGGGATCCTGTGAGATCTGTGTACGGTGTGAACCCATCCATAGTGTCCTTCTCTATGACCACTTGATACTTTAGAATATTTGATAATCCAGCACTGTAGTCAAGGCATTTTATTATGTAGAAACGTTATTAATGCAAATGACCTATTCAACAAAACTTTCATGGTTAAAGCTGAAAATTGGCAAGCAAAGGGTTAAGTGGGCAATTTCTGTAGATATCACAGAGCAGAATGTCCTGCCGGGCCGTGCACCTGCGCATAGTATAATCATGAATAGTAACACGCGTTCTGACAGGTGCAGCACCGCCGCGACTAGCTTTGTGCCAAAACCCTACCGTTGTATGTGGAAGATTGTGCCAAGGTGTACTCTGATTTTCCAGTATATGCAGCCAGGGAAGAAAAGTCGGCAGAACACATGTAATATACAGCACTTTTCCATCATACATAATATTGTTGCAAGTCATTCCGTAGAATGGTTGGTTAAATATTTGGTGGTGGTGGACTTTTGGAAGACCACGGACTTGGGCCTCAATCCTGTTTAGAGATCCAGGGGTATCACTATTAGGGTTGCAGAGGTTGTGGTTGCATCTGGCATCTAGGCCCTGAAGCTTGAGTCGGCCCCTATGAGCAGGCCGGTACCATAAATTAAGCATCATATTTGGGGGTCTTGATCAGCAAGTCATTAATTGTTATTTATTGATTTTTCTATAATAAAAAATAGGCCAAAAAATAATCCTTCACCAGTGGTTGGAGATGGTGTGAGGGCTGTAAAGACCCTTTTACACAGGCAGATTATCAGGTCAATTATCAGGAAAGAACATTCTCATTCTCGATAATCGGTCCATGCAAAGGTGCCGCTGATCACGCAATGAAAAAGCAAACACTTACTCATCGGGTGAAAGCAGCGCTGATGTGGACACCTAAATTATTGTTTCTGGGCACCAAATTGTGCTGTGTGAACAGGGATCTGCTGCTCAGAAATAATCAATCTGTATGGGGAAGAATGATCGCAGCAGTGATCACTTGTGCCCGTACTGAGTCAATGACTGGTAAAATGTGCCTCTCTCCTCAGCTTGTAGTCAAGCAAATATAGGGAACATTAGGTCAGTAGGCCTATGTAAGTGGTCTTCATGGTCCTTTTACACAGACCAATGTAACAGGCAATTACTGAAAGCAAACCAAACATTCCCAATAATTGCCTGACCATCAAAGGAGGTGAGAGCTGCTGTATATGGGAACCAGTGATCGTTGCATCAATTCTCGTCCCCGTACAGAATTATTGCTTTTAGGCAGCAGATCCCTGGCTACACAGGACGGTATGCTGCCTGCAAGCAATGGCTGACTGAAAGATACTATCACCAGATTCCCATTTATCCGGTAACTGTGGCACCTTTAGGGCTCTTTCACACAAGCGGATGCCGTGCGTGGAATCCGCTGCGTGAAAGAGTGCCAAGCCCTGCTCCGGACAGCAGAGACCCGGAGCATTAACATGATCGATAATGCTCCGTGCCTCTCTGTGATCTTTTTGCTACAAAAGTGACAACTTTATCTCACTGTGATTTTGTAGTAAAAAGATCACAGAGCGGCACGGAGCATTATCAATCATGTTAATGCTCCGCGTCTCTGCTGTCCGGAGCGGGGCTTGGCTGTCTTTCACGCAGCGGATGCCACGCATGGCATCCGCTCGTGTTATAGAGCCCTTACATAGGTCAAGAGCATGTTAAAAAAAACTTAAAGGAGCAACAGGAAATCCCACAACCCAAAATAAGGTTCAAAAAGGGAAGTGAGGTCAATTTTTTGCAGTAGGTTTACCTGCAGTCCTATGTAAATACAGATAATCTTAGCATGATACTGTGATGAGCTGTCCAATGAAAAACCAGCGTGGATGAAATTTACTGATACTGTAACACATTCCCAGTTGAAAAGCTGCAGTGTGTCACCCATGGGTGCACGTGCCCGTAAAATCACAAACGGGTACCTAATAAATGGACAGTGATGACTGCTTTCTTACCTGAACTGGAAGGTTGCTCCTGCTCACCCCAGTACTGGTCAGTTCTGCCCTCTCATACGCCGTCTGCAGCCTTTGTTCCATGTTTTGGACGTACACGCAGGTATGGACATTAGGGCCTGTTCCCATCAGCTTCAGTACTGTCCAAACAGAAGGACATTGAACAGTGAAAATTATCATGTGGAACGTTTCTAAAGCTCTATCTATACAAGTGTACAACAGAGCCATGACGACTGGCAAATCCTGTCAGATCCCATTAAACTCATAGGGTTTGTGCTGGGTTCTGGAAATGTTGATAGCAGGTGCAGTCTGTGCTATTGTCAAAAGTATTGGAAAGCCAATGCAAACAAGAGTCTATTACGGTATAAAAGGTGATTCCACGATTGGAAAAATATGGCTTCTTTCTTCCAGAAACAGTTCCTTGCCTGTCCATGGGTTGTACCTGCGGCAAGCCCCTGAGGAGCTAGAGCAGAGAATCAGAGTGGTAGTGGCCCTGATGATAATATGTCATGGTGTACCCCCTCAGGCCATAGCTCCCTGGGGTCAGTGCAGTGAAGGAGGGGCACCCTGTGTTTCTTCGGGGTACTCCCTGTAGCTGAGTGCTCCCTGCCTGATGGTAGTTTGGGGATGCCCATGGTATTAATTTTCATGTGGGTTCCAGGCAGGGCATATCTAGGAGATGCAATGGCCAGCATGTGGTATTAAGAGAGTAAGTGACCAGGCCAGATGAAACTTAACAAGAGTCTCTCTGTATACAGGACTGATGTTGTAGTACGTCCAGCAGTAGTTTGCACACAGTACAAAGTCCTCCCCGATGTCCCAGCATGAGCTAAGCAGATGAATACGGCATCATCCCTAAGATTACTCTGACTAAAATATCTGCTAAAGGGATCTCTGGCTAAAAGCTGTTGTCTGGCAACCGTGGCTGTAGTGTCCACTAATTTGGGGTGCATAGGGTGTCTTAACTTGTTATCCCTCTGCAGCAGCAAGGTCTGGATCACTTTAAGCTGGGTTACCTTGATGTCTCTCTCTCTCACTGTAGCCATGCAAATCCTCCTACTTTAGTTGTTTCTTGCATCTCCTGAAGCTCGTGGAGGCGACCAAGTCTACAGGACTTATAGCTAAAGTATATGGGAGAGGAGCACATGGAGACTGTTTCTTCTTCCTCCTTCTCTATAGCTACTCTCCTAGATTCTTCTGGGAAACTAGGGTGTTGAGCCAGCCCATACCCTGAGCTCCAGAGAGAGCTGGGCCAGGATTGTTAACTATTGCCTTGCCTGGCTCATGCTGGACAACTGAGTGTGTAGTGCACAGTATTAACATTACAAACATTATATAACAGACATAACTTTGCAGATACCCCCACATCTGGGATACTGCACATCTGGTATTACAGCTCAGCTCCGTTAAAGTCGATGAGACTAAGCTCCAACACCACACACACACTTTGGATGGGAAGGGCGCTGTTTTTGGAGAAAGCGTCTATGTCTTTTTAAAGCTGTACAACAGTAATGCTATCAGGCTGGGGGAGGGGGAGGAGCCACGATCTTCCAAGTCAATAGGTCCCCAAACTCAGATAATACTAAAAGGTCCACTATGTTGGATGATATTCATGACACTTACATTCTGCTGTAACCCACTGTGACACAGAACAAAGTACAGGGGGGATAAAAATACAATTGCTGATAGCTGGCATTGCACATGCCTTTCCAGAAAAGAAACCAATAAACTCAAAGTTTGCTGGAAAAAAAGAGAAACGGGCCCTGCCAAGGGTAGGCCTCCCATTTTTGGGAGGCAGGGAGGTTGACCAGTTTTTCACTGAAGAACAGATAGACAACGTTCATTTGACAGCTATTGGCAACACCACGCAACCAAAAAAATACTTTTCGTCTGCTACTGGGCAAAAACCATTTGTCCTATACTAAATCGAGTGTGCGGATTACAAATCCGAAGTCAGAATTGTTGTAACACGTCACAAAATTTTGCTATGCATAAGTATGCCTAAATGAATTAAGCACTTGGAAAGCATTACATCATTTTGAACAGAACGAGTTTTACTCCAACAATTACCTGATCTACATCAAAGTTTGCGTAGTAAACAGTGTATGAAAATATAATGAAATAACAAAATTTCAAAAAGTCTTGTTTTTCCAGTTTAAAAATCTTACTTGAGCAAGGCCCAGTACTGTTAAAAGTGCTTCAGGCCTCTGCTTTTGCGTTTGTGAACGGTCATATTTTCCAGTTGAAAAAACCAGCAGTAGTCCCCCATCATGTTGGGATGCCTTGATACCTGTTCTCTATTGTAGAAATATCTTTATGGAACCGCTCTCCATGTTCGTCACTTACGTGTCTCAAATTGGGTGGGAAAAAGTCAAGATGGGAATGTAAGAAATGCACTTTCAATGACCTTCGGCAGCGAAGTTGTTCATATGCTGTAAGCAGGTTGTCTACTGATTCAGCAGAGTTTGCAGCTCGTCTGTTCCCAAGGAAGTTCTGCACTACTAGCACTAATGCCTCCCAAGCTGCAAGACGCACTCGCTTTGTCAGATTCTTGCGCTGATCATAAGTAGTGTATTTGCCACATATGTAGCAGAAATTGCCTGGATCGTTAACACATTTGCGTTTATCCATCTTAAAGAGGACCTTTCATCGGTCCAAACATTGTAAGATAACTATCAGGCTGTGTAGAGCGCCGCTTCGTTCTCCCGCTATGTCCCCCAGTATTTTTCCTGACTTCGTTATACTGGGAGGAGCCTGCCCTTTTTCTTCTGGGCATCTCCTTCTCCCAGGCTGTAGCGCTGTCCAATCACAACGCAGAACTCACAGCCTGAGAGGGAGAAGGAACGCCCAGGAGAAAAAGGGCAGGCTCCTCCCAGTATAACCAAGTCAGCAAAAATACCGGGGGACATAGCGGGAGAACGAAGCGGCGCCCTAGAATAATAGTAAGTGCAGTGAGATCCCGGGGCGCCGCTCTACACAGCCTGATAGTTATCTTACAATGTTTGGACTGATGAAAGGTCCTCTTTAAGTTTCAAAACTGATAGTACTATAACAGATCACTTTATCAAAATCTGTCCAGCTTGCCTTATATACTTACTGCTGACATCTGCCTGAGTGCATCTGGACATGTCCATAGGAATATCTCCAATATATTGCATTAATATTATAACTGAATAGGCTTTGCATGTATAACTTAAAATCTAGACGTGTCAGGAAAATTCCGAGTTCATATTTGGAATCAGCGCGCTCATTTTAGTGTAATTCACATGCTTTTCTCTCAGTAGCAAAATCATTGTTGCGCGGTGTAATTATTTGCCCCGGTCAGTTGCACATTTGGCTCTGTTTAGCATGTTCACCCAAACGTTATGCCTCCCTCCAAATGGCGCCCTATCTGACAGCCTACTCTGCCTACCCCCTGTGCTGGCTCTGCTTGTCATGTAGCACCTCATGACAATGGCACACAATCATTTCACCGCAGCAGTCATTGTCTCTTGGTTGATGCAGTTGAGATTTTCCATGGCGGACATATTTCTCTACAACTTATGCAAAGAACTTGTAGACAGCAAGAAGCTGGTTTCAAAACACAACAAGAAAACATAAGCTCAAGGTCCGTCACTGTACCCTGCATCTTAACTGGGCCAGATCCAAAGCAACCCAAAACAATGGCAGGTGTTCCCAGCACTCCAGCACCATTGTGCACCTGCCACCCTGGCAGCACTTGGCATTGTCGCCTGTGCGGTTCTAGTGCGAAGATGCTGCGCAAAAATCTGCAGTAAAGTATTTGAAGAAGCAGAAACAGCAACAACATAAATGGTAATCCTGGCCGCCTGCCAAATGAGAAAAGAAAAGAAGGCAAACCCAGAGCGCAGACATTCTCTGCTAATTGAATTGACACGTCAGCTTCAGCCTAATCTATAGATTACAGAGCACAAATCATCTAATAACAATACATCCTATATAATAAAATCCCTCTGTGCCTGCGATGTGACCGTGCGTGTGTGCCGAAGTTAAATGCGCATGCGCTGAGTTAAATGCGCATGCGCGATGCACCGAGTTGCATGCGCGCCAGCCAATAGAATCGCAGCGCACCACACAGACGCCCGGACCTCCCACAAGCGCCGCCATTACAGTCCTGTCAGATACAGACACAGATAGAGCAGCTGCTGCTGCCAGCAGTATTAGCCACCAGTTGCTGCCAGTGGTCTCAGCACCACCAGTCAGTGCCAGCCATCTCAGCCATCAGTAATTGCCACCAGTCACAATGCCAGCAGTCTCAGCACCACCAGTCAGTGCCAGCCGTCTCAGCCACCAGTCACAGTGCCAGCAGTCTTAGCACCACCAGTCAGTGCCAGCCATCTCAGCAATTAGCCACAGTCAACAGTCTCAGGCACAGCCGCAGTCTCAGCACCACCAGTCAGTGTCAGCTGTCTCAGCCACCAGTCACAGTGCCCACAGTCTCAGCCACCAGTCAGTGCCAGTCGTCTCAGCCACCAGTCAGTTCCAGAAGTCTCAGCCACCAGTCAGTGCTAGCCGTATCAGCCACCAGTCAGTGCCAGCTGTCTCAGCCATCAGTCAGTGCCACAAGCAACAGCCACTAGTCACAGTGCCAGCAGTCTCAGCAATTAGCCCCAGTCAACAGTCTAAGCCACAGCCGCAGTCTCAGCACCACCAGTCAGTGCCGGCAGTCAGTGCCAGCCGTCTCAGCCACTAGTCAGTGTCAACCATCTCAGCCATCAGTCAGTGCCTCCAGCCACCAGTCACAGTGCCAGACGTCTCAGCACCATCAGTCAGTGCCAGCAGTCTCAGCCATTAGCCGCACTCAACAGTCTCAGCCACAGCCGCAGTCTCAGCAATACCAGTCAGTGCCAGCCGTCTCAGCCACCAGTCAGGGCCAGTCTTCTCAGCCACCAGTCAGTGTCAGCCATCTCAGCCACCAGTCAGTGTCAGCCATCTCAGCCATCAGTTAGTGCCACCAGTCACAGTGCCAGCAGTCTCAACATCACCAGTCAGTGCCAGCCATCTCAGTAATTAGCCTCAGTCAACAGTCTCAGCCACAGATGCAGTCTCAGCACCACCAGTCAGTGCCAGCCGTCTCAAACACCAGTCAGTACCAGCCGTCTCAGACACCAGTCATAGTGCCCGCAGTCTCAACCACCAGTCAGTGCCAGTTGTCTCAGACACCAGTCAGTGCAAGCCATCTCAGCCACCAGTCAGTGCCAGCTGTCTCAGCCATCAGTCAGTGCCACCAGTCAAAGTGCCAGCAATCTCAGCAATTAGCCCCAGTCAACAGTCTCAGCCACAGCCGCAGTCTCAGCACCACCAGTCAGTGCCAGCAGTCAATGCCAGCTGTCTTAGCCACCAGTCACAGTGCCTGCAGTCTCAGCCACCAGTCAGTGCCAGCCGTCTCAGCCACCAGTCAGTGTCAGCCATCTCAGCCATCAATCACAGTGCCAGCAGTCTCAGTCACCAGTCAGTACCAGTCATCTCAGCCACCAGTCAGTGCCAGCCGTCTCAGCCATCAGTCAGTGCAAAAAGCCACAGCCACCAGCCAGTGCCGGTCGTATCAGCCATCAGTCAGTGCCACCAGCCACGAGTCACAGTGCAAGCAGTCTCAGCACCATCAGTTAGTGCCAGCTGTCTCAGTCATTAGCCACAGCTGCAGTCTCAGCACCACCAGTCAGTGCCAGCCGTCTCAGCCACCAGTCAGTGCCAGCTGTCTCAGCCACAAGTCAGTGCCAGCCGTCTCAGCCACCAGTCAGTGTCAGCCGCCTCAGCCACCAGTCAGTGTCAGCCGCCTCAGCCACCAGTCAGTGTCAGCCGTCTCAGCCACCAGTCAGTGTCAGCCGTCTCAGCCACCAGTCAGTGTCAGCCGTCTCAGCCACCAGTCAGTGTCAGCCGTCTCAGCCACCAGTCAGTGTCAGCCGTCTCAGCCACCAGTCAGTGTCAGCCGTCTCAGCCACCAGTCAGTGTCAGTCGTCTCAGCCATCAGTCAGTGCCACCAGTCACAGTGCCAGCAGTCTGTTCCTACTAATGTTTATGCACTACTTCTCTAGTGGTTGTCATTGTAACGGGCTTAATGTCTAGTTACTAATAATTTCATCACTGATATAGGTTATCAATGACTGCCTTCAGTAGCAAGTTCATTCTTCCAAATGCACAGGGATAATTCATAAAGAAATGTAACAATACATACATAATGAACACTGTTATGTCACAGTATAGGGATAACATACACAGGCATGTCATAGTACACACAGTGATGTGGAAGAAGAAAGATGATCCACATAGTAGTGTCACAGCAAAGGGATTGATAATAATGGACATAGTAGAGTCACAGGAATCATGCACACATCAATGTTACAGTAGTCACATCACTGTTTACGTGATACGGTGGGACAATACACACTTGAATGTCACAGTACAGGGATAATGCACACAGAGGTGTTACGTTACAGGAGTAATAAACACAGTGATGTCACATTACAAGTATAATGAACACAAAAATCCCAGCAGTTCCTCCCTTAACCTCTACACTTTGATCCTATTCCACTTAATATTGCAATGTTATCTGTGATAATTTCTTCTATATTAATAAAATTAGGCATTTTTCCACTCTCCAAAAAGATAAGGCTCATCTCTGGCTGTGGGGTAACTGGCTGCAATATCTCACCACTGTCTGGGTTTAGTGTTCCTTTAACATATGCAAAACTGTATCATTCCAAAAATGACCATATAAAACATTCTACTTTAAATCTATATATCTGCATAAATGATCTCACCTGTTTTTACCCTATAGCTGATATCAGGTTCAGGTTCCCAAGTTTCAGCTATTATCGGCACAGACTGCAGAACTGGAATAAGAACCTTGAGCTCAGAAATGCTGAAGACGTCTTTGCCTGTAAGAACCTCCACAATGGCTGATGGGATGTACACTGAAGCATTGACTGCCACCGAATATCCCACTGTCACATTACCCGGCTGGCTCGCCAACTGTAAAAAGATGACTGGTATCAGAATCAATTTATGAACAGATTATAGGTTGCCACAGAAACAACGTATGGGGAAAAACATACAGACAATAAAATACTTCATATGTAACAAAAGAAACTGAAGAAAAATAAAATGTTGAATTTATAAGACAAATACTGTATACAGAAAGGTGGAATAAAAGCTTTTTGTAATAAAATTGTAATAATTTCTAGCAAAATTATTATGTTTCTATTGTTTTCTTGCATTGTTTTGTACCCAACAGCAAAAACAGGATGAAACATACATCAGCCATATTATTCTACTATTGGTACTATAAGTGAAATACATTCACCCCCAAAAAAACACACAGAGTACCTCTGTCTAGCTGTCTGAAACAGACCATTGTACACAGATAATGTGGGGTTTATGGCTATGCATGAAGGAGGTGCAATATCAGACTGAGCCCATGGTACAAGAGGGACACTGGAATGAAACAGACCCTTTCCTCCAATCCCATACAACCCTGCTGGTTATGCTATCCTGTCGGAAGTGAGAAAACATGGGATATTCCATACTTACATTTAATGAAGTTCTATTCACAAATATTTGGATGGACTGGTTTACAGCTTGGTAGAGGGTGCGATTGAGAAATTCTTCAAATTTCTGCACAATGGCCTCTTTTGATGCGGTAAGTGACTGATTACTCAAGGTAAGAACTAAAAACGAGATACAATCAACAGTTAGGTCATATATGTTATATATAACATAAGCTTAAAAAAACTAAATTCTAACCAAAAACTAAATAAAAATAATCACTATTAAATATAAGGGATTTTTCAGAGGAAGGATATGAAAGTCATCTGTGTTCTGGCCGGTAAACACTGATGTGTCAGATTTTCTTGTAGATCCATTCGCTTGTGGAAAATTGGAGCTGGACAGTGCAAGCTGCAATTTTTCTTGTCACAGGCCTAGAGAAATGACCCATTTACTGTAACGGGTTAGGTTTTTTTTCTAGTGCTGTCCATTCTACACTTGGAAAGCACCCTGAAATCATCAGTCTGCATGGGCCTTTAATATTTTTTATCTAAACTAGTTAAATATTCTGTGCTGATTAATCTCTTAATGCATTTTTAGTAAGAATTCTGTTTCTGTTGTAGAGCTCCAAATCCCCTTCATTGAAAAAGATTTAAAAGATAAAACACTGCTGTCTGCAGCCACCACTAGATGGAGCTAACAAGCTTACAAAATACCGCTTTGCCAAGAGTGTGCAAAGCAGTAATCAAAGCAAAAGCTACTTTGAAAAAGCTAGACAGTGATGGAGAACCATCTCACTAGCAGCAGACTTGGTCCACTTATTGGAGGTGGTTCCCTATAAGCCAATGATTGACTTTTCAACAAACATAGGAAAAAAGCCAAGCCACGCATCCATCCACATGACTAATTTTCCTTGTCATGTTTCGGGACTTGTTGAAAAGTCCAACATTGACTCTTAAGGAGCCACTTCCAATAGGTGGCAGTAATGAGAGGGATCTCCTTCACTAGAAGATTCATTTTTGCATATTATTTTCCAATGGAGCATTGCCACTAAGTCTCTATACACAGTTGATCTTCTCAAGGAGAGCCAGAACCTACCCAGAGCTGCCTGTCTATGGAAAGAATCAGCAGGAAATGAACCCCCATGTTCTCTGCAAGACTGTTAGGGTAGGTTCACATATGCAGCATGAACTCCAGTAGTCTGTTCCTGCAGAGGAACAGACTACTGGAGTTCACCATATACAGCATAGCCGGATCCCCATTGACTATAATGGGATAAATACAGACGGACAAATACAGATGCGGCATTTATGCCGGAAACCCGTTGGATCCCATTATGGTCAATGAAGTTCTGCCAGTGAGCAGCCCTGTCCGGCTATGCTGGATACTGTAAACTCGGATAGTCTGCTCCTCTGCCAGAGGCTGTGGGGGCAAGGTTATCTTCTGTTTACTTTTATCAATCAGTTCTAGGTTTAGTGTTCATTGAAGAAATATAACAATGTCAGAAGCTGTTGTCTATATGCTGATGGAGACTCTGTAGCCCGGCAGCAGAGTTCTTATAGAATAACCACATAAAAAATGCAAGTAGCCTTAGGCTGAAAGCAAACTTTGCATTGCAGTCTTTCTATAGCCGAGAGGCATGATTACTTCTTCATGTATTTTACATGCCAAAGAAACTTCACAACCTGTTTGTTCTTAGAAGTAGACCCAGACTTCTAACATTTTCATGAAATTTCAAAGTCTGCCAGAGCACAAGTCAAAATCCTTTCCTGTTATTAATAAAATCAAAACAGCAGACTTGGTCCATGAAGAGGAACTATCTCATCACTGATGGAGAGCAGCATTACAGTGCAAGCTCATTAACAACTTGGCTGCTCAGGCATGTACCATCAATTGCAGTAAATATTCGGGTTCCAGCATTTTTGACCATGCAATATTGGTATACAAAATATTTCCCAAACAACTGAGCAAAAACTAGGAACTTACCAGTTTTCACCATAGTTTTGGTGGATAGCTTGCACTCGAATATAGAAGGCATTGTAGATGTACTCTGCATGGTCGCCAGAGTTGTGTGATTAAGAACAGTTGTACTTGTTGTTGGTGTCACAGAAGCCACAGGTGTCCTCAGGGATGTTGTTGTAGATGCCACGGTTGATGAAGTAATGGTGTGAGGAAGAACAGTTGACACTTTGGTGGTATCTGACACTGTTGTGACTGTATCTGTTGTAGGTGTATTGGTAGTACTTGAAGGGGTTGATGTCAGGGTCATGGTTTGTAATCCGGTTGAAATAACTACTGTGGTAGGTGTATGTATGGTGTGGTTTGTTGGCGTAAAATGTGTACTACCTGTAGTAATGACGCCTAATGTTGGTGTCGAAGCACTCTTGGTAAAGTGAGTGGACAACAATGTATAGATAATAGATGGGGACACATGAGTTGTAGGGGTTGTGAGAGTCACAGAAGAAGAAGGAGATGGTCTTTCTGGAGTAGTAAAGTTTTGTGTTGCATTTCCAGTAGCTGGAACAGTTGACAGTTCATCAGGAGATACCACAGAAGAGACTGTAGAGAGAGAATCAGATATGATTGTTGGAAAGTTTGTAGTTGTGAGAGGTGAGAAAGATGAGGGATGCATAGATGTTATGTTTGTGGATGACACATGGGATGTAGTGTGAAGCATGGTCATCGTGGTGTCCTGTCTGTGAGTGGTACTTTTACTAGAATTTACCATATCTACAGTGCTGGCAGCTATGGATTCAGTTTGTGTTGTCAGCTGAGATAGTGAAGATGTGACTGTAGAAGTAGTAAAGGTAGAGGGGCTTTGAAGACTCTCTGAACTTGTCTGATTTTCAGAATTTCTGCTCGATGATTGCACTGTGGATGGCACTGAAGAAACAGTAGACTGACCACTAGATAACATTATGGTACTATGACTTCTGATATTGTCTAAATCAGTGGTAATCTCTGTAGTAGAGATCATATTGCCCGTAGCACCATCACTAGGTTGTGTTAATGTGGAAAGGAATGGTGTCGTTACGCCACTCGATATAGGCTGAGGGCCACTTGATAATGTTATACTGCCATCACTTCTGGTATTGTCTGAAGCAGTGGTAATCTCTGTGGCAGGGGTTATGTCCGTAGCTCTGTCACTAGATAGTATTAATGTGGAAAGGAATGGTGTTGTTTCACCACTCAATAAAGACTGCGGACCACTTGATGACACTATGGTACTATGACTTCCAGTATTATCTGAAGCAGTGGTCATCTCTGTAGTAGAGTTTATATTGTCGGTTGCTCTAACTGTAGGTTGCGTTAAAGTGGAAAGGAATGGCGTTGTTAATCCACTAGATAGAGGCTGAGGAGCACTTGATATCATTATGGTACTATGACTTCTGGTATTGTCTGAAGCAGTGGTAACATCTGTGGTGGAGCTCATATTACTGGTTGCATTAACAGTAGGTTGTGTTAATGTGGAAAGTAATGGTGTCGTTACGCCACTCGATATAGGCTGAGGGTCACTTGATAATGTTGTAGTGCCATCACTTCTGGTATTGTCGGAAGCAGTGGTAATCTCTGTGGTAGGGGTCATGTCCGTAGCTCTGTCACTAGATAGTATTAATGTGGAAAGGAATGGTGTTGTTTCACCACTCAATAAAGACTGCGGACCACTTGATGACACTATGGTACTATGACTTCCAGTATTATCTGAAGCAGTGGTCATCTCTGTAGTAGAGTTTATATTGTCGGTTGCTCTAACTGTAGGTTGCGTTAAAGTGGAAAGGAATGGCGTTGTTACTCCACTAGATAGAGGCTGAGGAGCACTTGATATCATTTTGGTACTATGAGTTCTGGTATTGTCTGAAGCAGTGGTAACATCTGTGGTGGAGCTCATATTACTGGTTGCATTAACAGTAGGTTGTGTTAATGTCGAAAGGAATGGTGTCGTTACGCCACTCGATATAGGCTGAGGGTCACTTGATAATGTTATAGTGCTATCACTTCTGGTATTGTCTGAAACAGTGGTAATCTCTGTGGCAGGGGTCATGTCTGTAACTCTGTCACTAGATAGTATTAATGTGGAAAGGAATGGCATTGTTAATCCACTAGATAGAGGCTGAGGAGAACTTGATATCATTATGGTACTATGACTGCTGGTATTGTCTGAAGCAGTGGTAACATCTGTGGTGGAGCTCATATTATTGGTTGCATTAACAGTAGGTTGTGTTAATGTGGAAAGGAAAGGTGTCGTTACACCACTCGATATAGGCTGAGGGTCACTTGATAATGTTGTAGTGCCATCACTTCTGGTATTGTCGGAAGCAGTGGTAATCTCTGTGGCAGGGGTCATGTCTGTAGCTCTGTCACTAGATAGTATTAATGTAGAAAGGAATGGTGTTGTTACACCACTTGATAGAGGTTGAGGACCACTTGATGACACTATGGTACTATGACTTCTGGTATTGTCTGAAGCAGTGGTAATCTCTGTGGTAGAGGTCATATGGTTGGTAGCACTAACTGTAGGTTGTGTTAATATGGAAAGGAATGGCGTTGTTACTCCACTCGATAGAGGCTGAGGAGCACTTGATATCATTATGGTACTATGACTTCTGGTATTGTCTGAAGCAGTGGTAACATCTGTGGTGGAGCTCATATTATTAGTTGCACTAAAAGTAGTTTGTGTTAATATGGAAAGGAATGGTGTTGTTACCCCACTCGATGTAGGCTGAGGACCACTAGATAACGTTATGGTACCATCACTTCTGGTATTGTCGAAAGCAGTGGTAATCTCTGTGGTAGAGGTCATGTCCATAGGTCTGTCACTAGGTTGTATTAATGTAGAAAGGAATGGCGTTGTTACACCACTTGATAGAGGCTGAGGACCACTTGATAACTTTATAGTACTACTTCTGGTAATGTCTAAGGCAGTGGTAATCCCTGTGGTAGAGCTCATACTGTCCATAGCACTGGCACTAGATTGTGTTAACGTGGAAAGGGATGGTGTTGTTACACTACTCGATAGAGGCTGAAGCCTTGAGATGTCCCAAGTAGTCGACGTCCGCAAACTTTCTGTTTTTGTATCAATATTTGTGGACTGTGAAAACAATAATATTGTGGATATGCCTAATGTAACTGGAAATGTATCAGTTGATTCTTCATTAGTATTATCAGTAATCGTCCATGGGGTAACTGCATGGGAGGGGGTCATTACTAGAGACCCTGTTGTTGACTCCAGTGGTGACGTTACTTCTGAAACTACGCCTATGTTCGATGTACTTTGTCCACTGTTAGTCTTGAAATCAGTGCTCAACTCATCAAAATTTGATGTGGGGAATGAAGAGGATTGATACGTATTTGAAGATTTGAGTTCTGTTGGACTGGACGGTGTTGTGTCATCAAACGCACTTGTGGTTTTATAACTGGAATATGGAGTAGAATTAACATCCATGCTATTTGTACTTGAACTGATTTCTTGCATAGTGGCGGAAGCCCTGCTAAATGTAAGGGTTTCAGATCCAGTTGTGACCACTGACAGGGAAGGAACTGTTGCTACAGATGTGTTGCCTTCAGGTTGTGATGTGATATCAAACAGAGAAGAGCTATTATCAGTCACAGTCTGGGTTGTCATTCCTCTAACGCCAAAGTTGGACGTTGATTTAAGAGTGGTTGAAGTTAGGGGTTCTGGTACTGTTGACCTAAAATTAGAATCTTCTTGACCACTTGTGGCTATATGGGTGGTTTCTCCTATGGAGTGTGTCTGTTGGGTATCAGTGTTTACGCTGGTGTCAATTATCGTGGAGATTTCCGGTATTGTTTCAGAAGCTAATGTTGCACCTGAATGTGAATAGGACGTCATAGACGTGCTTGTTTTCACTGGGGATCTACTAATCACAATTTCATTAGAAGTCCATAACGGCATTTCACTTGTTTTGTCTAGTGATATAGGCAATGTTGTGGTCTTCACTGATGATGCTACTTCTCTGGTGCTTGATTCCATGCTTACAGCACGATCAGAGGTTGAGTACACAAAAGTTGAGAATGTACTGCTAGTGGATGAGAAATTATTCTCCTCACTTGGGTGGTCTGTGGAGACTTGACTAGTGCCTACTATATGATCTGTCTTCCGCGTTTCTGTCATTATACTAGCACTAGATGTTATAGTGGATGGTTCAGAAGAGAGATAAACTTCTGTTGGAGTTTCTGAAGGAGCCATTGAAGTCCAGGAGGTCATGCCATCATTTATACTTTGAGTATGTTTTTCTTCTGTAATGGTTGATGCTCTATTGGTACTTGCTAGTACACCTTTAGTAAGATGAGAAGTCATTTCCTCAGAATATGAGGTAGACTGTGTTAGATTAAAACTGGTGTCTATTTCAGTCACATTTTGAGCCCGTAAAGTACTGGTCGAGAGATCTGTAAGTCTGGAAACTGTGACATCAGTGCTTGTATCAGTGTTGATGGTGGATAAATCATCAGACAAAGAAGATCCTATTGTATGTTCAGCATGGGTATAGTCAGTAGGTTGAACAGAAATGAATGCTGTTGATGGGTTAAGTGGAGCTGATGTGGTCACAGACATGGTGGACATCATGGTATTAGGAGATAAACTTAATTCAGATGAAGTTGCGTTCACAGATGTTTCTTCTGAACTTGGTATTGTTGAAGTGCCCATGAAGTGATGGGAGCTGGACTCTATGAATCCAGTCGATGGCTGCTCTGTTGACAATGTTGAGCGAGATGCACTTTCCTCTTGTGTCACAGGGACATATGGAGATGTGTTAAAATGACTGCCACTTTCCATTGTTGTATGGATCTCTACCTGACGTGATTCTAAACTGCTAACGTCTACTGTGTCTAGGAGTGTTGTAAATGTTGTGCCAAATGGAGTGGATGGCTTGTATGATGTGGAAAAAGAGTCAGTGTAGGAGGTTGTTGAGATGACAGTGCTTTCATATGGGAGGGTAGAGGCAGATCTTTCTGATGATAAGGAAGACGTAACAGCTACAGTTAAAGATTCTGTTTCGTTCTTGGTTTGTCCTAAGGAGGTTCCAATTGTTGCAGCTACAGCCGAGTCTGTATGCCATGGTGACTGAGTACCTTTTACCAAATCAGTGGTGCTATTTTCAGTTCTCTCCAATGAACTGGTGAAATTAATAGTTACCTTAGAACTAGAATTTAGGACATCTGTAGCTGTTTTCTGAATCAACACTTCCCCCTCAGTAACTTCATCAAAGTAAGGCACAGTGGTATAGGAAGCTACAGCCGAGGAAGTCAGGTAAGGTTGTGGCAATGATGATGATGGTAATGAAGATGAAGGTGATGGCAATGATGAAGAAATAAAACCATCTTGGTTATATGGATGCAGAGTCAATAAAGGCAATATGCTGGTATCACTTAGACCTTGGTTTGTAGGCTGGAATGGAGATGTGATTGGAGATTCAGAAGGACTGAGGTCTTCAAATTGCACATTCAACATGTCTTGAATAGAGGGGTTAGGGCTTGGATCATTGAGTTTCTTGCTGGTGGGTGTGGTACTGGAAAATACAGTAGTATTTTCTGTCTTTTCTTGGCCATATAAAGCAAGAATTTCACTGGCAGCAGAAGACGATAATTCTTCAGGAGGCCATGATTCACCTACTGAGATGCTTGCATCTGGCTGAACTGTTAAAAAACCTGAAACAACAGACCTAAATCGTTATTTTAGCTGGCATATTTTGTCAATTGTACATTGAACTGTCAACCATTATATATGAATCAGTTAAGAGCAACAAAAAGTCAATTGGGATCAGAAAAGCAATTATGACATAGGTCTAAAGGCCTTTCCATAACATCTTCAGTTTATGCACAACTATAACATTTACAATGAAATCTAGGCCTTCAAATTTAAAGGGATTGGCCAAACATTAACTGTTATTTTTATACATGTATAATTCAGTATGACAAACGAGTTACTTTTGTAATTTACTTTGTCTTACAAAAATGATCCAGTTGTGAAATATTCCATTGACTTCATTATAATGGCGCCCCCTGGTGTTCAATCTATATAATAACTTGATTGTTCTGCTACAGAGCTGAATGAGCAGGACGCACATGCTTAGGGCCATCATTTAACTGCCACCAGATGGATCTAATATTAGAAGAGAGCTGCAGCAGAAAGGACAAAACCCTTGAGCTGTGATAGGATGGCAGCTGCATCAGAAAGGATACACCCCCTGAGCTGTGACAGATAGAGATCTGCAGCAGAAAGGATACACCCCCTGAGCTGTGACAGGTAGAGAGCTGCAGCAGAAAGGATACATCCCCTGAGCTGTGATAGGATGACAGCTGCATCAGAAAGGATACACCCCTTGAGCTGTGACAGATAGAGATCTGCAGCAGAAAGGATGCATCCCCTGAGCTGTGACAGGTAGAGAGCTGCAGCAGAAAGGATACATCCCCTGAGCTGTGACACGTAGAGAGCTGCAGCAGAAAGGATACACCCCCTGAGCTGCTACAGGTAGAGAGCTGCAGCAGAAAGGATACATCCCCTGAGCTGTAATACAGAGAGAACAGCAGCAGGAAGGACACATCCTCATTGAATGGAGATAAACCGGGAGCAGACGTGGTTTTCAGCTACGGCCATAGGCCTGATCTTTATTCTGCTCAGTTTCTTTGGTGGGGTGGCAATAATCCTAGCTGAGTGTATATTATCATATGCTGTATATCTATATACCTTTTCTTTTTTACAATGATTCATACACCTCTGTTAGCCTGACCATGAATAACACAATTGCAAGGGGTCCACGGGATAACAGAGACGTTATATCCAGATGGAGGGTGAGAAAGACCCAAGCTCTGTGATAAATTAGGTGCTTGACCTGCAGGCAGCAAAAATAATAAAACCCGCCACTCTCAATAACTGTATTTCCATTGCTTCGGTGAGTCATAGAGCGCTAGCTCTGCCGTAGTTTGTAAACTTGACGCTACTTTGAGTCATAGACAGGCAGCTTCAATTGTGTTCATTTATCGAGGGCTCAGCCAACAGAGTCATTATTCACCAGTTGTCATGGAAATGAGGAGCGATATTCCTCAAAAACCACAAATCAGACAATAGGCGGTTTATATCTTGATTATAACCGTCAGGATGCAGACGATTCCTTGTAATGTCCTACTCGGCGATTTAAAGAGAATATATCACATTCTTTTAGTTATATTCTGCTAGATCATCTAGACGTGAGCTGGAACCTTCCAGGTTTCCAAAAAAGTGCATGCGGTAAGAATTCTGAAGGAGAGGAGGGCTGCAAAGGTCAAGTCGAGGGTATATGTATGGTGGGGGGTAACAAGGTCAACCCTTCCTCTCCTAACTCATCTCATGTGTATGGGGGGGGGGGGGCTCTTGAGTCAGCCATGATGGCAGATAAAGAAGAATCAGGCTGTTGGATTTCAACATGCCCGATCCTTCTAATCGGAGAAGAGATAAGCCACTGCCAGAGGTGTGCTCAGCCTACATGAGCGTGCATGTTTATGGGGGTCAGGAGAGATACAGTAGTTGACGGCCAAGTGAGCACTTGACCAACAGCTATCTAATGTGCATTGATGACCTCTGATATGGCCTTTCTCTGTTCAGACACCACAAAGGAAAACTTAAAGGGGTTGTCCCAAGATTTAAAATGATCCCTACAAGATAGGGGATATGTCGGTGGGGGTCTGACCACTGATCATGAGAATGGGTGCCTGTGTACCCATATGTATGCAGAGGTGATCGCGCATACACAGTGCCATTCCATTCATCTCTATCCACAAAAGATGACTCCATTCAAACAAGGAGGACCCCTGTTCTCATGATCGGTAGGGTCCTAGTGGCTGAACTCCCAATGATTGATAGGCGACAACCCAATTTTAGAAGGCAAAAAACTTGGTGAACTTCATCGCTGCACGAAAAGAAGAATGGAAATGGGGGCACAGCATCAGAAAACGTATCTCTGATCCCCAGAATATATTAGGAAATTAATTCATACAGTTTTGTGCTCAGTGTAGCAGCATAATCTATGTAAACTGTATGACGACATTCCATTGTCTGCGTCACATCCAATATCTTTCAACCACGCTGGACAAAATCCTTTGGTAAGGGGTTTGGTTCATCCTGTGATATTATATGAATTGCAAATTTCTGAATAAACTTCTCTACCATCAGTGGCCCAGATTCAGGTAGATTTGCCCATTACTTACACCTGAGCCGCTCAGCTGAATTTCTCTGCGCTGGAGCAATTTTGCCAAATTGCCACCTGATTCAGGAATCGTTTGTACATTTAATTTGCTCCTGTTTAAGGCAAAGCTGAGGGCGCAAGGCCGTGCAAGTCAAAGTGGGTGTGCCCCTATGTAAATGAGGAATTTTCGGCTCAGCAGAGGTTTGCTAGCATAATTTCAGGGCAAATCCTGCTCAGCTGCTTGCACTGAGCAAATAAATAGGAGCAGACTTGCGCAGGTTCTTTGCTGAATTTCATCCTGCTTTTTCCTACCCCCCCCTGAGCAAGGAAATTCAGCCCTTTTGCAAGACATGGCACCTCCCAAAGGGACCAAAATAAGGAAGGCCAACTTTGTGGCTGCAGAGATGGACATCCTGATTGCTGCACTCCAGCAGCATAAGGAAGTCCTATATGGTGCCCATGTGGGTGCTCTGCTTGTTCAGATCGTCTGTCTAGGTGCTGCTGAAGTTGCGCGCTCCTTCAGATGACATTTGGCCATCTTTTGCTAACTTGCCCCTGCTTTTAACAGGAGCAAGTTTGCCCAGGGAAAAAAGCTTGCACGCTTCCAGCGCAAGATGCGCATCACACGCGCATGTTTCTGAATCATCGGCAGTACCTAATTTGCATATTCGCTGAGGGAATTCCATGAAGGCGCAACTTACACCCCGCGCAAAATTGCACGAAAATTGCGCAGGAACAGCTAGGCTGCGTGCGCGGGAAAATGGCCGCATTTCAGGCTTAACTGGTTTACAGAATCAGCCGCAAATTTGCATAGGAGCAAATCAGTACTTGCGCGGCGCAAATCACACTTGTTCCCGCGCAAGTGCTTCTTGAATCTGGGCCAGTGTTTTTTCCTTTGCCTCTGTACAGGCCCATGTCTGCATCCAGCATTGGAAATAGAGACTGTTCATAAACCACAGGTCACACTATAGATAAGCGACACGCGCTTTTTAATTTGCACCATCTACAGAGAAAACAATCTGAAATAGATGTGTATTTTCAGTTTCTGGATTATTTGAGGCTGATTGTACGCAGTAAATAATTGTTTCTTGACTTAGGTGTTTTTTTGCCATCTGTTCTGTATAATCAGCCCGGTAATTTACAGATGGATCTTGTGCCAATTTATTCCAGACAGCAGCAACGCATATTCATCAAAGTCTGTCGGCTAGGAAATGTGCGCAATTTATACCGGAAAAAAAAAAGCCACAGATTTAGGTACCTCTCTTTTTTCATGTCAGGTGGGCAACAAAGTAACAGAATCACTGAACCCCTAAAATTATCATGGTAAAGTATAACCTCCCCTAAGCATCGAGAACCTCATGCTATCCATCTGCAGTTACCTACCATCTAAAATCTACATTATTGCCTAGGAGGGCTAACAAGTCATCGAGATAATGGATTCATCTAAGGCTACTTTCACACTTGCGTTGTTAATTCTAGTATTGAGATCGTCTGCCGGATCTCAAACGAATCCGTTTTTTATTTTACACATCAGAAGGCATCCGTTCTG
The DNA here is from genome assembly GCF_014858855.1 of Bufo gargarizans. NCBI lineage: Eukaryota > Metazoa > Chordata > Amphibia > Anura > Bufonidae > Bufo > Bufo gargarizans. The sequence continues at coordinate 50,970,403 of NC_058089.1, forward strand.
TTAGGATGCGGTTGTGTGAAATCAAACCGGAAAAAAAAACGGATCCATCAATAAATACGTTGAAAGTCAATAGGTGACGGATCCGTTTTTTTAGGCTCCTAAAATAATGGATCCGTCACCATTGATTTACAGTACATTGTTTTCAGTGCCGGTGTTCTGCCAAATCTCTATACCTTGCCAAAAGTCTATACTGGAAGTGACGAGATCGCAAAGGAATCAGCTGGAGGAGGGTGTGCGCGGCGCTGTGCAAGCGCACATCCACCGGCTTAGCAAAGAATTATTGCAGCGCCACGATAGAAGTACTTTGTACACCGTGCGTGCGCACTTAGGGGTATAGAGATTTTGCAGTGCAAAATGTTTCATCAGATCTCCCTACCCCTGAGTGCGCAGGCGCCCACAAATCATCAGTTGCAGTTCATCTTTACCGCAGAGCTGAGAGCTGGATACCGAGCTCACCACATAGTAGAGCTGAACTGCAACTGATGATTTGTGGGCGCCTGCGCACTCAGGGGTAGGGAGATCTGATGAAACATTTTGCACTGCAAAATCTCTATACCCCTAAGTGCGCACGCGCGGTGAACAAAGTACTTCTATCGCTGCGCTGCAATAATTCTTTGCTAACCCTCCTCCAGCTGATTCCTTGGCAATCTCGTCCTCTGCCGGATCTCAATACCGGTAAACAACAACACAAGTGTGAAAGTAGCCTAAGGCACATGATGATAGAAGATGGTTTCTTCCAGAAAGAGCGCCTCTCTGTGTTATGGGTTATATTTGGTATTGCAGCCCAGTTCCCTTCAGAAATCAATCTATGGCAATAATCTCAGTGAGAACACTGCAGAGTTTGTTAGAAGTAGGTCAGTTCTTCCAATACACACATGTGGCGAAACTCGCGCTGCTCTCCTGCAATAGACGAGTCCGAAATGATCACAAAGGATCACCGTTTATCCAATACTTGTAAGCAATGTTGTTTCCCCGCTGCCGTCAATCAGATCATGCCGTTGGCAATGGTAACAGCCAAACCCCTTTCGCTCACATCCCCAGAATCAGTGTTGCAAAACTCGAGTTGGGCAGGACCCGCCACATGTTGATGGCGTCAGCTTGAGCTGCATTTCACCTGCTTCTAATGCTTGTCCTTTTGTGAGTACAAAAAGACTAATTTACCCTGTCGCAGTTGTGTTTCGCTATTGGAGGCGCACATCTCTTACTGATCAGGCTGACCGTGAACTTGCAAGTATTGGATAGACTGTGATTATGAACATCTCTGACTGCTCTTTTGGAGGAGAGTGGTGTCCATCCAGACACAAGAGGTCCACACATAACATAAAAAGCAGCAAATGAAGGCAGCTGCGGATTTTGCCATGGATCGGCGGCAAAAGCTGTATACATTACATGCAGTTTTTGACACAAAAATGGCTGTGGATTTCACGCTCCCCATTGCAAACGGTGAGATCCCCAGAATAGCTTAACCTACTGAGGATTTCAAATCCACACCTCAGATCAATTTTCTCTGCATATTTTTACGTTGCGTGCGGATGACAGTTCTAAAAACCTACGCCACTTTGCTAATACTGTACAATACTGCAGATCTGCCACATGAAACTCCCCAACAGCAAATTCACAGCATTTCAGTCTGGTGTGAACCTACCCTTAAAGAGGTTATAATGATTATTAAGCAAGTGCCCGCAGTCTGTCCCCTGAAACAGAAGATTCGTACTCACCTGCTGTCTGCCGCTCCGGTCTTCCATGCTGCCTCCACGGTCTCCATCTTACGGTCCCCGCGCTGGTTTCACTTGCCAGTGCATGGCCACTGTCTCATGCAGCAATGACTGGCTTCAGCGGTAATGTGGCCACTAGCAGCACGTCACTGCTGAAGCCAGTCCTCGGCTGGAGCGGTGGACGTGACCATGCCCGTGCACCACCAGATATAAACCGTGTGGGGTCCAGTACATGAAGACACTGGAGGCGGCATGGACGACGGGAGCGGCAGACAGCAGGTGAGTATGAATCTTCTGTTTCAGGGGACAGACTGTGGGCACTTGCTTAAAAATCCAAAAGAGGACCTTTTACCAGTTTTTACTTTATAAAAGCGATACCTCACACTGTAGCCCATGTTCCCTAGATATCGCTAATTTGTTTCATGATATGCTCCTCCGTTGCGCCGCTGTGCCCCTCGTTCTGTTTAGGCGCCCTGTATGCTAATTAACAGCATCGGAACAGGGAGGAGGAGACTTCAGCTTTTCTTAGTGGGCGTATCTTCCATCTGGCTGTGGCGTTGTCCAATCACGGAGGAGCGCGCCACAGCCATTGAGGGAAAAAAAAACAGCTCACCTTCTCCCTGGCTGTGACGCGCTCCGGTGTGATTGGACAGCGCCACAGCCAGATGGAAGAGACGCCCACTGCGAAAAGCTGATGTCTCCTCCTCCCTGTTCCGATGCTATTAATTAGCATACAGGGCGCCTAAACAGAACGAGGGGCACATGGGCGCAACGGAGGAGCATATCATGAAACAAATTAGCAGTCAGGGGGAAAACAACAAGCAATGAAAAAGATGAGTCATGTGCATAGCATCTATTTACTACCGAGTACAATATATATACAGTACAAAAATGCAAACATTTTAAGCATGTGTGGGAAATATGCTACAAAGTAAGTAAGAATGCTTTCAAAAATAGAACAGTTAATAGTTTAAATGTAAATGTATTCTGCAGCAGGATGACGACCCCAAACAGTATCCATCATGAAGTCCCATCAGGGATGAGCTTGATTGGCTGCACATTTATTCTGCAGCAGGGCAATGACCCCAAACATACAGCCAATGTCCTTAGATGGGTTGTCCGAGTTATTTGTTTGTACTTTGCAAGTTTCTAACTAATCGAATGTAAGGGCTTTACAATTCACTTACTTTATCTCCAGTTGCTGCTTTCTCAGATTTCGCTGAGGGTCACATGACCTGTGATGTCATCTTCTCTCTCTGCTCTGATGATGTTTAATACACAAGCCTGAGAGAGCAGGTCTGTGCCTGTGCACCAGACGGTCACTGTGCTGGCCACGCCCCCCTGCACTGTTGTCTGCCCTGTGTCTCCCTCCCACTGGATTCTTCATGAAAGATTAACCCCTTCTGCAACACAGACTTAGGGCCGGAGGTGTCCTCTTGAATTCAACTGTACCTTCAGGATAATGATATAGTTTCATACTGTATTTTGTCCCTCACTGTGGTATTTGGTTCTGCTGGGGCAGTATTTTGTCCTTCACTGTGGTATTTGGTTCTGCTGGGGTGGTATTTTGTCCTGCACTATGGAAATGCCGACCCTGCCTACTTCTGTTGTCCTCACCTTCTTGTATTCCTACAACATGGGGCCATTTATTTTTATTTTTTCCAGAGCCACTTTAAGTTCCCAGTCGACCCCTGCCCACTAGAAAGGGTCCACCGCAATATGATTCCAAGTAACTAAACTGCTGATGGCTACCTGTGAACAGCTTCTAAATACTTTAACATAGCTATTTCCCTGATGCATAGAAAATATCATTTCCTGTTAATTTCAGGCTGATTTCACCCTCCGCCGGCTCTCATGTTCTGATTTTCATGCCAGGACTACACTGCATTTAGTGGAACTAAAATAACACATTTATGTAAATTAACGGTTTCCATCCCCAAACCAGTAAATAAGCTAAATACATTGTATCACTCATCCGATCTCTCCTGTGCTGATTCTATCATATCTGATTTGGACAGAGAGATATTCCGAACAGGTGTCAGAGCTGGAATCCTCTCGACATCTTGGCATAATTCGGTTGTTTAGTGATGAAAATCAGGACGGGTCCAAGAAGTGTCTAATGATGTGTCAGCTTGGTGATCGCGTAGACATAAAATGACAGCAAAACTGTGTGTCGCCAAACAAATATGGTGGAGCTGACTCTTGCCCAAGATCCCCTTCGCATCCACACTAGGGGCAAAGGGTGACATCAGTGGTGGATTATGGTCACCCACTGCCGCCCTGTCACGGCGGCAGTGACAATTGCGGGTTACCAATCTCTTTCTCAAAGGACTGTGTCTCTACATACTGACGGATCAGTCGGTGTAGACACATCCTATATTCCCTTTTAGTGGAACACAAAGATTTACCATAACAAACATGTAACAAGAGGTGACCAAGAGGTGCTCCTCTAAAATGCATGGACTGATCAGCAGAGGTTATGCAGTGTCCAATTGCTCGCCCAGCCAAGCATGCATGTATTCAAAATGGGGGGAAGAAGGGAATATGCTGGTACCGGAAACCTGTAGCGGTGGTTATCTCCTACAGAACAAAACGATCCACCATGTTGAAATCCAAGAGCTCAATACTTATTTTCTCCTGAAGTATGCCATGATGCCTCCTACAATTGAGATGGTCGGCTGCCCCCCAAAAAAAAATGTCGTTTGTAAATGAAAACTATTCTGTTATCTGTTTCCCTATGTATGAAATTAAATATTTCACACAATCAACCATAAGTCTCCCACTTTCACCATCCAAAAAGCTGGGAGATATGTAAAAGTCCCAAGAAATGTCAAGAATGAAGCCCTGCCCCACCAGATCCCATCCCATCCATCACAGACACTCCAGAGGCCATCGTTAATTAACCCTTTGTGATCTTTCACTCGCTGGATTTCTTTTTACCTAGTTTAGCCAGTTATGTTATTAAGATATGCAAATGATCTTCTTGATGTCTCAGCTTAACCAGAGGCAGCCTTGATTTCCCTCCTTGATTGCCAGGCTGATAATTAAAAACATTTTGCAAGCGATCAGGCGAGAAGCCCGAGTCTCGTTTCTAACAGAACGTCAAGGATCAGGGTGCAAAATGAGCATCAATTATTAAAGTGAAGCTCCAACCAAACCGCTGTAACATAATGTTATCATCTGAACTGACTGATCGTTTTAAAAGTCTGAGAAAACTCAGAATCCCAACCTTAAAGGGGTTTTATGGCAATAGAATATCGAGGTCATCAGTAGCTGATTGGTGGGGGTCCAAGTCCTGTAAACCCCGCCAATCAGCTGTTCGAAGAGGCAGCGGCACTTTGGTGAGTGCTGCTGCCTCTTCCTATGCCATGTGATGTCATATACATTGGTCACATGTCCTAAGCGCAGCTCAGTCCCAGTCAAGTGAATGGCCCAGGGCTGCAATACCAAGCCCAGCCACTATACAATGTGCGGCGCTGTGCTTGGTATGCTGTGAGGAGGCCGCAGCACTTCCACAAGCACCATAGCCTCTTCAAACAGCTGATCGGTGGGGGATTCTGGGTGTCAGACTGCCACGATCAGATATTGAAGACCTATCCTGAAAATAGCCCTTTAGACCCTACAGACAGTATCAGCAGAATACAGGTGCCTTTTACAGTTATTTGTATTCAATCAATGACTGAACGCTGTCTACCATTATGATATACAGAGATGTCAGATGAGGATGGGCCCAGCAGGGTTGGGTTAGGGCAGTTGGAGGTTGATTGTAAAAGGAAGCCTATGTAGTTCCCAGGAGCACGGGTCCTTTGGATTATGGACATTTATGGACATCTTTCCCTCTTGCTACTATGCAAAGCTATCAACTCCCTACTTTAGTGCACTTGGAAAGGGTTAAATTGCACTATGATTTATGCCATTGTTTACACTTAAACTGTTTTATATTGTTGAACTTCATTTTATATGTTCATTTGCACTGTTACTGCACTGTATTTACACTATGGAAAGGGTTAATGCTCAGCCAACTAAAACAGAGATTTTGGGGCTTTCTATCTATTCACTGAGGAGTTAGGGTACTTTCACACTAGCGTTTTTCTTTTCCGGTATTAAGTTCCGTCCTAGGGGCTCAATACCGGGAAAAAACTGATCAGTTTTTATCATAATGCATTCTGAATGGAGAGAAATCTGTTCAGGATGCATCAGGATGTCTTCAGTTCAGTCCCTCTTACGTTTTTTGGCCGGAGAAAATACCGCAGCATGCTGTATTTGTCATCCACAGATCCCCCCATAGCAGTGTCATCCACAGATCCCCCCAAAACAGTGTCATCCACAGATTCCCCCCCTATAACAGTGTCATCCACAGATCCCCCCCATAACAGTGTCATCCACAGATCCCCCCATAACAGTGTCATCCACAGATCCCCCCATAGCAGTGTCATCCACAGATACCCCCAAAACAGTGTCATCCACAGATTCCCCCCCTATAACAGTGTCATCCACAGATCCCCCCCATAACAGTGTCATCCACAGATCCCCCCATAACAGTGTCATCCACAGATCCCCCCATAGCAGTGTCATCCACAGATACCCCCCATAACAGTGTCATCCACAGATTCCCCATAACAGTGTCATCCACAGATCCCCCTCATAACAGTGTCATCCACAGATCCCCCCATAACAGTGTCATCCACAGATCCCCCCATAACAGTGTCATCCACAGATCCCCCCATAACAGTGCCATCCACAGATCCCCATAACAGTGCGTCATCCACAGATCCCCTCCATAACAGTGTCATCCATAGATCCCCCATAATAGTGTCATCCACAGACCACCATTAGTTCAAAAACCACCAAAAGCACACCTTTTGGTTCAAAACATTTTTTTTAATAATTTTCCTCCTCAAAAACCTAGGTGCGTCTTATAGGGCAAAAAATATGGTATATGCAACCAGAGGACAGAAAAAGCAGATGTGTTAAAGAGGACCTGTCACTTCTCCGTAAATCTCTGTTTTACAACAAACGGTACTAACTACTTTTATAATCTATTCTTATGACTCCACGTTTTGCTGTTTATTATTCCTACTAGAAGTTTATAAATGAATTACTAGCAGTTTGCATTAAAGGTCCAGCTAGGTGTTACCAGTTGGGGGGGAGGTGCCCTGCCCCTATCCAATCAGTGCTACGAGTGTCAGACTATGCAGGGACACACCCCCAACTGGTAACACCCAGCTGGACCTTCACTGCCGACTTCCAGTAATTTGTTCCTAACTTCTAGAAGGAATAATAGAAAAATGGCACAACAAAGAGTTATAAGAATAGATGCTTCAGAATTGTTATTACATGGGGAATGCAGGTAGTTATTAAGACGGAAAGGAGTTGTCCAGAATTAGAAAAACATGGTTTCATTCTTCTAAAAACAGTGCCACACCTGTCCAGAGGTTGTGTGTGGTATTGCAGTTCCGCTCTATTCACTTCAATAGAAAATATCAGAATAGAATAGACACAACATCAGACACAACCGAAAGATAAGTGTGTGACTGTTTCTGGAAGGAAGCAGCCATGTTTTTCTAAACATCCCCTTTAATAGAACTCGTTCTCACCCTGACCATGTGTCCCATCGGTCAGATTGGTCTGTTTTTCTTTTCCATTTCGACAGCACTATCGGCTAGTATAATAGTAGATTGTAGAACTTAGGAAGACAGTTATTCCCTTTTAGGCTTAGGATCTAATTAAGTCACTACAGGAAGAGCGGGGGGGGGGGGCGCTCTCTGGCCTCAGTGATGGTCAGACTGAGAAAGTTAAGAGAGACTGTCTGCCGTGCTAAAAGTCCAAAGAGGAAGTTAAAGAGTCAGGACAGGAAGTAAAATAAATGGAGTGACTTCAAAAAGCAAAATTTTAAAAACCATCCACCCATTTTTTGTGAAAAAATAAATAAATAAGCAAAAATACCTAGAATAGTCACATATAGGCTGGTATTGTGTGCTAAAAAATGTGTTGATGGTAGTGTCCCTTTAATATGTTAGATGAGGGTCAAGTTTGGACAGCCAGGCTATCGATGGTTGTGGGAGCTCAGCACACATTTTTATTTAAAGGATATTATTTCCCACACAGTTTTGTTACTTTTTTCAACTTCTGTTGCCATGGCAACTGTCAGGAAATGTATTAGACAATGTAGAAAAGTCTGCGTGCTAAGAGGATGTTAACGAATGAGTGGCTACACAAGATTTTTGTTAAAATAAAGGGCATCTGTCAGCAGTTTTGTACCTATGACACTGGCTGACCTGTTACATATGCGCTTGGCAGCTGAAGGCACCTGTGTTGGTCCCATGTTCATATGTGCCCGCGTAGCTGAGAAAAATTATGTTTTACTATATGCAAATGAACCTCTAGGAGCAACGGGGGTGTTACCATTACATCTAGAGGCTCTGCTCTCTCTGCAACTGCTGCGCCCTCTGTACTTTGATTAACAGGGCTAGGCAGTGTGATCATGCCTAATCGTGGCAAAGTGAGGAGGATATGGCAGCTCCAGTGAGAGATGATCCTCTAGGTGTAATGGTAACGCCCCCGTTGCTCCTAGAGGCTCATTTGTATATATTAAAACATTTTTCCCAGCAATGCGGGCCCATATGAACATGGGACCAACACAGATGCCTTCAGCTGCCAAGCGCACATGTAACAGGTCAGCCAGTGTCATAGGTACAAAACTGCTGACAGATGCCCTTTAAATACAAATAAATGCCCATATTGCCCACAACAACCAATCAGTGACCCTTTTTTTTATTTATCAGTGCAGTGACTGCTATGGTCAGTAAGTTACCTTATATCACAAATAGGTTTACTACTTGCCAAGTCACTCAGAACATCCAGGGGGCTCCCAGAAAAAGGGTGAGACCTCCCGAACTCCTAGAAGAGCTGGCGGCAAATCTCCATGAGCGTTAACTGCATGTGGCACCAGGAAGCTGCAATTCCAACAGCAATATGTGCTTTAAGGGGGGGGGCAGACATGCCCACAGAAGGAAGGGGTAAGCCACCAATATGAAAATCCTGGAAAACCCCTTTAAATACTGACATGCAGAACATACAATTTTGTTTCAGAATCGTAAGCTTTTCACATAAGACATCGCCGATAAGTGAACAGGTAATAGTGACCACGATATAATCATATTTCCTCTAAACTATAAGAAGCAAACTCTGTTGGGCAGAGCAAAGACACTGAATCTTAAAAAGCCGAATTTCCCTGGGTTGAGGGCAGCATTTCAGGGCATAGACTGGGGGGCAGCTACTGTCACATAATAATACTGAGGATAAATGGGAGAGCTTTAAATCCACATTCAGTAATTGCATTAAAAAAAATATTCCTTTAGTTAACAAGTATAAACAACTAAAATTAAACCCCCCTATGGCTTACAGCTACTGTAAAAGAGCAATAAAAGACAAAAAAAAGGGCATTTGAAAAATACACATCTGGGGGGTCAGCTGGAGCGTTTGAAGATTACAAAGGGCTTAATAAAATCTGTAGAAAGGAAATAAAATTAGCAAAAAGTCACTGATTATAAGGAAAAGGCAGAGTTACTAAATGTGTTTTTTAGCTCTGTATATACGAAAGAAGAGAAAGGAGCTGATATCTGTGGTGCTGGGGCTGTTAGTACATCCAGTAATATACTCAATTGGCCAACTGTAGATATGGTCCAAGACAAGTTGAATAAGGTAAATGTGAACCCGGCTCCGAGTCCAGATGGATTACACCCAAGAGTGCTTAAAGAGCTCAGTTCAGTCATTCATGTGCCCCTGTTTATAATTTTTAAGGATTCTCTAGGGACTGGTACAGGGCCAAGTGATTGGTGCAAGGCAAACGTGGTGCCCATATTCAAAAAAGGATCTAGGTCCTTCACAGGTAATTATAGACCAGTTAGTTTAACTTCTGTTGTGGGAAAAATGTTTGAAGGACTCTTAAGGGACTATATACAGGAGTATGTGACTGTAAATAATATTATAAGTGATAATCAACATGGGGTTACCAAGGACAGAAGTTGTCAGACTAACCTGATTTGTTTTTATGAGGAGGTGAGTAGTAGCCTGGACAGAGGGGCGGCTGTGGATGTAGTGTTTCTGGATTTTGCAAAGGCTTTTGATACTGTCCTTCGTAGACGTTTAATAGGTAAAGTAAGGTCTATAGCAGGGGTCAGCAACCCTCGGCACTCCAGCTTTTGTGAAACTACAATTCCCAGCATGCTCCATTCATTTATATGGAGGTCTGAGAAGAGCAGAGCAAGTATGCATGCTGGGAGTTGTAGTTTCACAACAGTTGGAGTGCCGGAGGTTGCCTATCCCTGGTCTATAAAGGCTTGGAAAGTATAGTCTGTAATTGGATTGAAAACTGGCTGAAGGACCGTGTCCAGAGAGTTGTGGTCAATGATTCCTATTCAGAATGGTCCCAGATTACAAGTGGTGACCTCAAGGTTCAGTGCTGGGCCCTTTATTATATTTTTTTTTTTATTAATGATATAAAGGATGGGATTAATAGCACCATTTCTATTTTTGCAGATGACACTAAGCTATATAGTACTGTGCAGTCTATGGAAGATGTCCACAAACTACAAGCTGACTTGAACACTCTGAGTGATTGGGCATCAACTTGGCAAATGAGGTTCAATGTGGATAAATGTAAAGTTATGCATCTTTGGTATTAATAATCTCTGGGGGAGTCACTTTTAGGGAGAGATTTGGGTGTCCTCGTAGATGGTAGATTAAATAACAGCACAATGTCAATCAGCTGCTTCTAAGGCCACCAGGATATTGTCATGTATTAAACGAGGCAAGGACTCGCGGGGCAGGGATGTAATATTACCACTTTACAAAGCGTTGGTGCAGCCTCATCTGGAATATGCAGTTCAGTTCTGGGCACCAGTCCATAGAAAGGACGCCTTGGAGCTGGAAAAAGTACAAAGGAGAGCGACTAAACTGATAAGTAGTATGGAGGGTCTTGGTTATTAAGAAAGAATAACCCTTAGGCTATCAGAGGTTTTTTCATTTTTGCATTTTCATTTTTCTTTCCTATGTTCCTTGAGCAATAACTTTTTTATATTTCCGGTCACATAGCTGTATGAGGGCTTATTTTTTGCGGGACAAGTTGTACTTTTCAATGCCACCATTAATCATAGCATAAAATGTAGTGGGAAGCGGTAACAAATTCCAAATGGGGTGGAATTGGAAAAGAACGCAATTCCTCCACCGTTTTACAGGTTTTGTTCCCACGGCATTACAAATGCAGAACAAGAGAAAAAAGGAAGAGAGAGAGGACAGCGCCTCATGTGTGGTATTGCTAACAATATTATTATATATGCTTAAAAGATTCGCTTACCAGATGCTGTTTTAACATTTATTTTTTATTTTTTGTGATGATTTTGTGGCTCATATATGAGCGTATAAATTATGTTTTTTAAATTTTCATTTTGGTCTATCAGGGATTTTTAAAATGCCATTTAAACTCGATTTTGCTCATTTCTTATCCTGGTCTGCCATCTGGCGAGGCTGAAAGTGTTCAGCGCAAGTACAGATGCCCCATTTGGCCACACGGTAGTGGCGCTTCTGGGTTTTTGCGTATTTAGATGCCGTGACCTCACTTGATCACGGCATCTAAAGCATTTCATTACTGCGATCGGCATTATTGCCGGTCATGGTAATTAGCCACAGGTCTCTGCTGTTTGAAACAGCAGAGATCTGCCGACCATGGCGCCCGCTGCACGTGCGAGCGGGCGCCATGTTTACACATCGCTTCGGCGCCGTACATGTACAGCGCTGGTAGCGAATGGGTTAAAAGAATTACATTTATTTAGTCTTGAGAAGAGACGTCTAATGGGGGACATGATTAACCTATACAAATATATAAATGGGCCATACAAAAAATACGGTGAAAAACTGTTCGATGTAAAATGCCCCCAAAACACAAGGGGGCTCTGCCTCCGACTGGAGAGGAAAAAGTTTAGTCTCCAGAAGCGTCAAAGCTTCTTTACTGTAAGAACTGTGAATCTGTGGAATAGACTTCCTCAGGACGTGGTCACAGCAGGAACAGTGGACAGTTTTAAAAAGGGTTTAGATGAATTCTAAAAAGTAAAAACATTAATGCTTATGAAAACGTGTAGAAATCTGAGTCTCACTTCCTTCTGGGATTCGCGTCCCCACCTATCCCTTGGTGGAACTTGATGGACGTTTGTCTTTTTTCAACCGTATTAACTATGTAACTATGTACAGTAACTATGAACACTAATAGAATATGAATGGAGAAATTCCCCACTTGTAACTCTGAAACGCGTTGGAAGGTGTATAATTTATCTCGTATGTGATCTTTACGACCGCATGAAAGAAATATAGTATATCACTAAGTGTCCAAGCGCTCTGGACGTACGGCTGTTAGAGGAGAAAACTAAGAACACTGGGATGAGAAGTAAAAAAACGCTTCCACCCATCATCATCATAGGATCTGGGATAGTCAGCTCCATTCTTCGCCCATAGTTCCTCATAAACCCCATGATAAAATTCTGCAGGGATAATAAGGATTTTCCACTATAAGACGTGAATATAACCAGTTGGTTTTTTTTTACATACTGTAAGCCTTTTTTTTTTCCAGTGCTGCCACTTTGAAAGTCTTAGCGTAAAAAGAATGGTGATAATGATATGTAAATCACAGGCTTAGTCGTTTCCGACTAATTCTCCTTGGGTCAATATCAGATTATGAAATACTCCAGGTTGGAGTTCCCTGAATTGCCAATCATGGGTCTGTCAAAAAGAAGTATTGACATTATACATACACATTCACCCATTAAACTAATCGAGAGTATCTAGAAAATAAATCAGCAAATATAAGCCCTTAAAGGGGTCGTCCGACCCCCAACCCAAAGCAGTGTGAGTAAAATAAAGGAAAAAAAAGTCACTTTTGTATGTGAGGGTCGGGAAGGGAGTCCAGAGAGATAGCTGTCGGCTGAACAATCATTTGGTTGACGGCTATAGACTGTGTATGCCTGCCTTAAAGAGAACCTGTCACCTCTCCTGACATGTCAGTTTTAGGAACTACTTGCATTCCCTATGTAATAACAATTATGGAACATCTACTCTTATGACTCTATGTTGTGCCAGTTCTTTAATATTCCTGTTGGAAGTTATGAATGAATTGGTAGCGGTTTGCAATGAAGGTCCAGATGGGTGTTACCAGTTGGGGGGGGGTCAAAACAAATTCTGACACTCGCGACACTGATTGGATAGTGTCACACTGTGCAGGGACTCACCCCCAACTGGTAACACCCATCTGGACCTTCATTGCAAACTGCTAACAATTCATTCATAACTTCTAGCAGGAATAATAAAGGACTGGCACAACATAGAGTCATAAGAATAGAGGCTCCAGAATTGTTATTACATGGGGAATTCAAGTAGCTACTAAAACTGACATGTCAGGAGAGGTTATGGGTCCTCTTTAAGATCCCTTTTATTTTCCTTATCTATGATATTCATAGGCCCTGGCAGGACATACAGTATAGAAAGAAGTTGTCTAGATAGCACAAGCCCTTTAAGTGCAAAAATGGACAATCAGAAATAGATTATTTTTGAAAGTTCATTGGACACGTTTTGGCATTGAACTGGTGCCTTCATCAGGTCTTCGGTCAAGAAGCTGCTGTTAGAGGATCAGTTGTTTTGAGTGCAATGATTCTCGGCTGTGGACAAGTTTTGAGTCTAAGGCTAGTTCCACACCTGCGATGTGAATTCCGGCAGGCTGTTCCGGCAGACAATTCACTGGATCTGGCACTGCCGGATGCAGGCGGCATGCCCGGCGGCACCACTAAGTATAATGGGGTCCGGCAGAGATCCGTCCACATTCCGTCAGACAATGCGGAGAATCGTCCGGACACAAACCTCTGCACGCCGCAGTCTGTGTCCGGCCAATTCCCGGCACTGTCTGCCAGAACAGCCTGCAAGAATTCACAGCACAGGTGTGAAACAAGCCTAAGGCTGAACGTCCACGTAGCGTCCGCAGGGAGGTAGAGTTCTGCTGCAAACTGCGGTTCCTCAGCAGGCATGGGTGAAGCATTCATTGGCTTTTATGTGTTTCACCTGAACTTGCCAAGAAACCACTGGAGTTTTGCCACACAGTTCTCCGCAGCACCACACACTATCGCCCCCTAATGACTGCCACGTAGAGACGCAGCCTCTCTGACACATGGACACCAGTAGGGTCAGACTGGTCCACCTGAGGATCCTTGGTGGGCCCAGGCTCTGATACCATAGTGGGCCCCAAAGGACTAAGAGAAAAAAAAAAGCATTTAGAGCTTCCTCTGTAGCCAATCGTTTGCCACTAGGGTCTATTTCTTTGATTCAAAGCCTATTAGACATTATTGATTATATGGGGGTTGGGCCCCGAGAATAAGTTCCTCTGGTGGGTCAACGTAACCCCAGTCCGACCCTGGTGTCCAGCACGTGAATAGGATGATGCATTGATATGGTAACCTAAAATAAGTGATTTGCTGCCATGGATATTTATACAAGCCATAATGAGATTAAAAGTAAAATCATACTGAGATCCATCAGAAGCGACTTCGCTACCTTTTGACTGTTTCCAGGTAGCAAAAAAATGTTCATTGCACAGAGTAAAAAGGAAGCATTCTTCTCGGTAAGCAAATGGAAACCGTTTATAAAGTGGATGTGCAGGACGAGCGTGGCTGGCGAGGGCGACTTCTGAACTGCAGTGGGAAAGTCATGCTTTTTATAGATACATTTTGGGCCATATAATGATAGAGCTGTCCACCGCTAAACACAGCTGACGGCTCCGCTGGGTCATTTCCTCTTTGCTGTGGAGGGAAATAACAAATCTGACGGCAAAATGTCACTGTGTACATGTAAAGCTTTATTTTTTAACTGTTTAATGTGTGAAGCCATTAAAGTTTTTTTTACGAAAGTTCAACATTGATGGCCCATACTCAGTATAGGTCATCAATATTTGATAAATGGGGGTTTGACTTCTGGCACTCCTGCCAATCTGCTGTTTGAAGAGGCCCCTTATTAGGCCACTGACTTCACGTTCATTGGTCACCCAGCCTATGCGCATCTCAGACCCATTCAAGTGCATTGGCCTGGGCTGCAATACCAAGCAGCACCTCTATACAATCAAAGGCTTGGCATGCTGTGCAGAGGACGCACAGGGGCCGCTGTGGGGTGTGGTCCTTTAAACAGGAACGCAAGGCCTTTAGTCTTAGTTAAAATGCTGTGAAGTCCATATCCAGTTTGGAGCATTTTGCACATGACCCGGACACAAACAGTCTTGTAGAAATCCAACAGAGACCACAGGTGTTAAAGGGTTCTCCAAGAGTATAAAATGTCCCCTCATGTGCCGAGCACCCCACATGGAATATACTTACCCCGGTCCCCGCTCCTGGTGCCGCTCCCGGTCCCCGCACAACCAGATGTTTTCATCCGTGTGCAGGGGGACCGGGAGCAGCGCCAGGAGCGGGGACCGTGGTAAGTATATTCCATGTGGGGTGCCCGGCACATGAAGGGACATTTTATACTCTTGGAGAACCCCTTTAATCTCCTGCTGATTTCTTCTATTTTCAGCTGCAGAATGGCTGAGGGGGTGGATCTCAGCAAGGGGGCTCCTACTCCAACCAGTTGTCCTACTGCCAGACACATAACAGTGAGAAGGAGGAGGAGAGACATGGCTGAGCACACACAGAAGATCTATTCTGAAACAGGATAAAAGGAAAGCAGGAAGGGCTGATATTTTTTGTGCAAATTAGATCATTATGCATGATGTAAAAATATTACATAAAAACAGATAATTACGCCTCTTTCACACGGGCCAGATTTCCGCGCGGGTGCAATGCGTGAGGTGAACGCATTGCATCCGCACTGAATCCGGACCCATTCATTTCTATGGGGTTGTGCACATGAGCAGTGATTTTCACGCATCACTTGTGCGTTGCGTGAAAATCGCAGCATGCTCTACTTTGTGCGTTTTTCATGCAACGCAGGCCCCATAGAAGTGAATGGGGCTGCATGAAAATCACAAGTGCGGATGCGGTGCGATTTTCACGCACGGTTCTCTAGAAGACGATCGGGATGGGGACCCGATCATTATTATTTTCCCTTATAACATGGTTATAAGGGAAAATAATAGCATTCTTAATACAGAATGCTTAGTAAAATAGTGATGGAGGGAATAAAAAAATAATAATAATAATTTAACTCACCTTAATCCACTTGCTCGCGCAGCCCGGCTTCTCTTCTTTCTTCAGGACCTGGGTAAAGGACCTTTGATGACATCACTGCCCTGATCACATGGTCCATCACATGTTCCACCACAATGGTGATGGATCATGTGACGGACCATGTGATGAGCGCAGTGACGTCACCACAGGTCCTTTTCCTACTGCACAGCAAAGATGAAGACAGAAGAGAAGCCGGGCTGCGCGAGCAAGTGGATTAAGGTGAGTTAAATTATTTATCCTGCATCTTTTCCGGCCCAAAACCATGACGCCCGTGTGAAAGAGGCCTAAGACTTACGAACAGTGGATGTGGACCCATTGTGCCAACCAACCGATGTGGTTGGCTGCTAACACAGAGGGGTCAGAGTCACTGGTGCAAAACACTGAGGGATCAGGGAAGGCTTGTAGTCAGTGGTAGACTGAGGTCAGAGCAGACATAGTTCGTGTGAATCTGAAACTCATTCCAAAAGACAGGACAAGCAAAACAGGGTCAGAATAAATAACTGGCATGGGTCAGGTCAGACAGCAGAGAGTCAGAGTCTGGAAATCAGGCAGCAGTCAGTACACAGGCAGACAAATGGGTTAAATCTCTTTCACAGGATTTAGTGAGCTAAAAAGACCTACTGCTCACGCAAGGCAAAGAGCAAACGGCCTAACATATATAGGAGAGCTGATTAGCTCATTAGTCAAGCAGTTGAGCACAGGATCAGAAACAGGAATTAACCCTTCTAGTGTTGCAGGGGAAAGTCTCTCTAATACATACAGGGGACGAGGCCTTGCAGCCAGGCTGCCGTGCCTACCTTGCATAGTGACACAGTGGTGGGCACAGAGCACCGCCATGACAATAAGGATAATAGCAGCTTGCTGATAGTTTCCAGATAGTTAAAAAATCACTCACTGGGTGAAAAGAAAAATATACAGTATATCAATAAAGGACTGCTTTATATAACTGATTTATATAACCAATTCACTGCTGTTTTCTCCTGGTGTATATCTTTGCCTTCTTGTAGATACGACTTATTTTAAACCATGGTTACGCAATGTGTAACACTCCACCGCCCTTCAGATTTACACGTTGAGCTGTGATTTCTCTAGAACTTCACCCTGTCACCCAGTCACTTCTTGCTGCTTTATAAGATCTATGATATGGGTTCTCTCTGTCTATTCTAATATATTCTGTCATGAAGAGGCCACCGTGGTTACAAGGAATCCTGATGTGTATCTGCTTTGTATGGATAAGTATACCGGGTGAACACAGAAAGAAAGCACACGTTGATGTAAGACAGTCATTATAAGGTAAATCAGGGATGCTCAACCTGCGGCCCTCCAGCTGTTGCAAAACTACAATGCCCAGCATGCCCTAATAGCTGTAGGCTGTCCAGGCATGCTGGGAGTTGTAGTTTTGCAACAGCTGGAGGGCCGTAGGTTGGGCATCCCTGAGGTAAATGAAGATGTTCTGAGGGGTTGTCCACTTTGGACAAGACATTTTCACTAGAAGGATTCCCAGATGATGAGCTGATTATGAGATATCCTTCTACTGAGACCCCTAGAAATCGGCTGCAATCTGTGAGAGACTTTGGAAATATGAGTTATATTTTTCGACACTATGAAGTATTACACAGCTCTCTCAATGGAAATGAAAGGAGAGCCCGTGTAATGCACAGATGTGTTGTATCCTCCAGGAAAAGAGAAACCTCCTTCCACTATGGTATCAAGTTTGAGAATAACAGATAGAGGTGCCACCATCATAGATGAGGGTTAAATATCCCACTATAAATGACAATGTATAGACACACAGCTGGGTCACAGAGCTTTACCTAGCAGCCATTGTGCGTGGTTAGCTGACTTTCTACACAGGGTGGATACTGTCTGTCTTAGTTTATCTACCTATTACTTTAATCCCTAATTTCAATAAGGATTTTCCTTATTTTGATACAAACATTACATGAAGATGATTACAAAACCACACCATTTCTGTATGTTTTGCAGAAATCATTAGTACATATTTATAAATATGACTATATGAAACTTTGTAATATATCTTAGTGGAGAAGTCAGCATCTTCCTCAACTCCCATATATAGTGAATGGGGCCGGAGCGGACCTCCGGCAGCACGGATCCCGCATAATGTTCACCCGCCGGAACAGCCTGCCAGAGGAGGCTGCCGCTAATGTGAAAGTAGCCTAAGTAGTAAACAAAGAAGAGGTGAGGAGGGGGATGCAGCTGCAGAGAATGCAGTAATTCTAACATCATACCAGGAAGAGCATGCCCACTCAATAAGCATGGAGGGAGGAAACGCATGTAGGTTTGCACACAACACTTCCAGCTGCATGGCATCTAATACAGATCTACAGCTGCCTTAGGAGGGACCAGGGTTCAAGATTATCTCATCAGGACTCTGAAAAAGCTGTGATTTCTTCCTAATAAATTAATGTGAGATATGTGATGTCATTCCTGTATTTTTTTCAGAAATCATTAGTACATATTTATATATATGACTATATGAAACTTTGTAATATATCTTAGTGGAGAAGTCAGCATCTTCCTCAACTCCCAAATATAGTGAATGGGGCCGGAGCGGATTTACAGCGGCACGCATGCACTAGCGGCAGCACAGATCCAGCATGCTGTTCACCCACCGAAACAGCCTGCCACAGAAGGCTGCCGCTAATGTGAAAGTAGTCTAAGTAGTAGACAAAGAAGAGGGGAGGAGGGGGATGCAGCTGCAGAGAATGCAGTAGTTTAGTTCTAACATCATACCAGGAAGAGCATCTCCACTCAATAAGCATGGAGGGAGGAAACGCATGTAGGTTTGCACACAACACTTCCAGCTGCATGACATCTAATACACATCTACAGCTGCCTTAGGAGGGACCAGGCTTCCAGTTTATCTCATCAGGGTTCTGAAAAAGCTGTGATTTCTTCCTACAAAATTAATGTGAGATATGTGATGTCATTCCTGTATTTTTTTCAGAAATCATTAGTACATATTTATATATATGACTATATGAAACTTTGTAATATATCTTAGTGGAGAAGTCAACATCTTCCTCACCTTCCAGAAACCCGGAGTACATTTCTCTCTCTTCAGGCTCTCTGTAACTGTTCAGAAATCTCTTAAGTCTATAAAATATCTGTCTGGTGTTCACCAGTAAGAAGTAGACACAGAGGAGGGGGGAAGGGGGAGGAAGCTGCAGAGAACACAGCACAGTTCTTACATCATACCAGTAAGAGCCCACTCAATAAGCATGGAGGTTGCACGACATCTAATAGACATCTACCAGGGACCAGGGTTCAAGATTATCTCATCAGGATTCTTCAAAAGCTGCAATTTCTTCCTACAAAATTAATGCGAGCTATGTGATGCAATCCAGCAGTAAATCTAAAGTGACAGCTCCTTCCCGCAGGAACATTCTCGGCACATTGCAGCGGGATACATGGTTATGTTTGTTGCATGGTGCGGTGCACACAGTGGGGACATTGACCATGCGGATGGGAATCCTTATCACTCCGGCAGCCTGAGATTGTGCGATCAGTGGGAAGAAAATCTCTGTCTTGCGAACAACAGTAACTTGTGCATCACATTCCTGATGTCCCCAGAGGCGGGTTCCATTACCAATCACAATGCAAGGTGTTACGTGACCTCACTGCAGTGCGATAAAGAGGGAAGGGGCTCTACACACACATGCCCATGGACCTTCATTGCATCCCTCTCAGCTGCACACAGCATCTCTTCATCACTACAGGAACTACCAGGGTTGCTTTATGATGCTGCACGCCCAGTTCCTGCAATGTATTTTTCGTGCGGGGTCTGCCCAGTATATACATTTCAAAGCTTAATTATGAACTAAATGCAATTATTCTTATTTATTATTCTTATTGTATCATGCATAAATTGGGTATAACAGTCAGGTTTTTATTCAAGATTGGGTTGACGTACACAACACACAGGACACATACTGGGACAGCACTGTCTAGTTCCCTGCCTATCCACATTCCATATGTCGGGGGGGGGGGGGGGCGGCAAGGATGAACTTCCTTTCTTCACCATTGCATTCACCATTTTGGGGGCACTCTCGATTTGTTAATAAAGGCACCCGGGATGTGTTAATCAGATCGATCACACTGTTAGGGGGGAACTTGGCTCAGTTGTCCGATTTTATTAATGGGGTTCATCTGACCTTCATTATGGGATAACCTGGCATCATGCATACAGACGTGGACAAAATTGTTGGTACCCTTTGGTCAATGAAAGAAAAAGTCACAATGGTCACAGAAATAACTTTAATCTGACAAAAGTAATAATAAATTAAAATTCTATAAATGTTAACCAATGAAAGTCAGACATTGTTTTTCAACCATGCTTCAACAGAATTATGTAAAAAAATAAACTCATGAAACAGGCATGGACAAAAATGATGGTACCCCTAGAAAACACAGAACATAATGTGACCAAAGGGACATGTTAATTCAAGGTGTGTCCACTAATTAGCATCACAGGTGTCTACAACCTTGTAATCAGCCATTGGGCCTATATATATGGCTCCAGGTAATCACTGTGTTGTTTGGTGATATGGTGTGTACCACACTCGACATGGACCAGAGGAAGCAAAGGAAAGAGCTGTCTCAAGAGATCAGAAAGAAAATTATAGACAAGCATGTTAAAGGTAAAGGCTATAAGACCATCTCCAAGCAACTAGATGTTCCTGTGAGTACAGTTGCACATATTATTCATAAGTTTAAGATCCATGGGACTGTAGCCAACCTCCCTGGACGTGGCCGCAGGAGGAAAATTGATGACAAATCTAAGAGACGGATAATCCGAATGGTAACAAAAGAGCCTAGAAAGACTTCTAAAGAGATTCAAGGTGAACTTCATGCTCAAGGAACATCAGTGTCAGATCGCACCATCCGTCGTTGTTTGAGCCAAAGTGGACTACATGGGAGACGACCAAGGAGGACACCATTGTTGAAAACGAATCATAAAAAAGCAAGACTGGAATATGCCAAACTACATGTTGACAAGCCACAAAGCTTCTGGGAGAATGTCCTGTGGACAGATGAGACAAAAATCGAAGTTTTTGCCAAGGCACATCAGCTGTATGTTCACAGACGAAAAAATGAAGCATATCAAGAAAAGAACACTGTCCCTACTGTGAAACATGGAGGAGGCTCTGTTATGTTCTGGGGCTGCTTTGCTGCGTCTGGCACAGGGTGTCTTGAATCTGTGCAGGGTACAATGAAATCTCAAGACTATCAAGGAATTCTAGAGAGAAATGTACTAGCCAGTGTCAGAAAGCTTGGTCTCAGTCGCAGGTCATGGGTCTTGCAACAGGACAATGACCCAAAACACACCGCTAAAAACACCCAAGAATGGCTAAGAGGAAAAAATTGGACTATTCTAAAGTGGCCTTCTATGAGCCCTGACCTCAATCCTATTGAGCATCTTTGGAAGGAGCTGAAACATGCAGTCTGGAAAAGGCACCCTTCAAACCGGACACAACTGGAGCAGTTTGCTCATGAGGAGTGGGCCAAAATACCTGCTGAGAGGTGCAGATGTCTCATTGACAGTTACAGGAAGCGTTTGATTGCAGTGATTGCCTCAAAAGGTTGCGCAACAAAATATTAAGTTAGGGGTACCATCATTTTTGTCCATGCCTGTTTCATGAGTTTATTTTTTTACATAATTCTGTTGAAGCATGGTTGAAAAACAATGTCTGACTTTCATTGGTTAACATTTATAGAATTTTAATTTATTATTACTTTTGTCAGATTAAAGTTATTTCTGTGACCATTGTGACTTTTTCTTTCATTGACCAAAGGGTACCAACAATTTTGTCCACGTCTGTATAAAGAATGGCTCGGCACTACCTAAATCGATAAACAGGGTGCAACACAGCCAAACCAAACATACACAAGGAGTATAAAGACCAAGGAATGTGGCTATAAAATGTAAGCACACCTAGAAATCTATAAAAAATAAAAGCTTTATTACATGGTGACCGTATACAAAGAAGAACGTAACATTACAAACATGTGAAGCACACTAAAGGGGTGTCCTGATAAGCACACTCTTAACAGAAATTCCCCCTTGCAATAAATCTGCGTATTTCCAGGCCAACAAAGCGGGTGAGCAAGTACACATCAGCACAAACAATAAATGCTAAATATAAAGTACCATAAATCCAACATGTAGCAGCTCATGTTCCAAAAAATTCAACCAAAAGGCATAAGGAAACAACCAAATTAATTAGATATATGAAGATACCCACACCTCAACTTCACACCACCCTGTATCTGGCCATATTTCTTATTTATTTAGTTGTTTCCTTATGCCTTTTGGTTACATTTTTTTGCATTCATGGTGCTTTATTTTTAGATATAATAATAGCAAAGACAGGTGCACTCTGCGGACTTACTAAGCCCTGAAACTGATGTTAAAACTGAGAGATTAGCCAACATATCCTAGGAGGACATGTCTGAGCCCGAGCACCGCGCCAAGGTTTCTTAAGTAGCTCGGGTCCTAACAATCACCTACCTGAGCCGTATGGGCAATACCAGGGGCCAGTGGGCGAATAAAGGAGCGTGAGGACCGACTCACAGACACCTCACCAGTAACCTCCAACATGTAACCATGCTTGCAATGGGAGGAGGGAGGAGTCTGCGAGTCCCATTCAAGACTGTCATATACGGCCCAGGCCTCACAGGTGCACCTAAATGTAGCCTGTGGATGGAAAGCAGGCACATTTAAATTGGAGTTTATACACCTCCAGGCATCTCTATATACAAACAAACTGAAAAAAATGGGCCATATCAGCCAGTCTTGTGTGGGACTCGCAGACTCCTCCCTCCTCCCATTGCTAGCATGGTTACATGCTGGAGGTAACTGGTGAGGTGTCTGTAAGTCGGACCTCACGCTCCTGTAATTTGCCCACTGGCCCCTTGTATTGCCCATACGGCTCAGGTAGGTGAGTGTCAGGACCCGAGCTACTTGAGAAACCTTGGCGCGGTGCTCAGGCTCAGACATGTCCTACACAGTAGAATATGTTGGCTAATCTCTCAATTTTATCATCAGTTTGAGGGCTTAGTAAGACCGCAGAGTGCACCTGTCTTTGCTATTATTATATTATGGTTATATTGATTATCACATCCACATAATTGCTATCTTGTGTAGGATGTTTATTGTGGTACTTGTGGTTCGCTGCGGGCATCCTCCACTCTATGCATTTTTGCTGGGGATCGCCATTAGCATTGGGCCACAAGTGCAGGATTTGCTCCCCTGTATATATATATATGCACAACTGCATGTGGTTTTGAGCACCTCCTGCCTGTTTAACACCACGCCATTTTTTTCCGTTTGTTTACTTTATATTTAGTATTTATTTGTTTGTGATGTTATGCTCTTGCTTGCATACGCTCACCATGTCATGTTTATAGATTTCTAGGTGTGCTTACTGTTTATAGCCACACTTCTTGGCCTTCATAACCTAGCATTAACTATGGGGACACTCTGTTACTGTCCATGCGCCCACTCTAGTGCTGTTTATGTATGCACATTGCTACTATTTATGGGGGCACTCTGGTATTAACATAGAAGACTGGCTCTTGTCTGCCCTTATATTATTTCTCTTATGACAGGATTCTGCTTATCCCAGACATGTTTAAAGGAGTTATCCAAGACTAAACTTTTTAACAGACCACTCTGAAGACGTGTAGTCTTGGATAACCTCTTTAAATCCACTTACTGTAGATTTCTCAACCACTTCTGATGGGAGTTTGTTTCAAGCCCAACTACTCTTTCAGTGTCATATAATATGTGTCTCCATAAATGATACCAGGAGAACCTGGTACCATTTATGGAGACACCTTGGCACTGTTAAAAGGTGCAATCTATATAAGAGGTTCTCCGGCACTGTTAATGAGGTTGCTGTGGTATTAATTCTTGAGGAAACTCTGGTACTTTTCATGAGAACGCTCTGGTACTATTTATGAAGGCACTGTGATACTGTTTGTAGGGATGATAGTCCTGCTTAGGGGAGCACTCTGGTACTGTTTTTAGGACACTCTTGTAATATTTATGGGAAAACTATGGCACTGTTTATGGAGGCACTCCAGTACTGTTTTGAGGAACATGATACTGCTTAGGGGGACAGTCTAGTAATGTTTCTGAGGACTCTCTAGCACTATGTATTTATGTATATATTTATGAGGACACTAGTACTGTTCATGTGGACAGTGGATACTAATTTTGGGGCATTCTGGTACTGTTTCTGAGGACACTCTGGCACTTCTTATGGGGACACTCTAGTACTGCTTTTGAGAACACTCTGGCACTGTTTATGGGGTCACTTGAGAACTGTTCATGAGGACACTCTGATGCTATTTATGGAGGACACAGTGGCTTTCATGAGGACATTCAGGCACTATTTATGGAGACACTCCAGTACTATTTATGATGACACCGTGGAATGATGTATGGAAGTACTCTACTGTTTGTGGAGATACTGGTACCACTTATGGGGGTACTTTGATACTGTATTGGAGGACACTCTGGTATAGTTAAAGTGGAAAATCTGGTACTCTAGCTGGAGACATTATTTATGGAAGCACTCCGATACACTTTATTGAGATTGGTACTGTTTATGGGGATACTTTGATACTGTTTTGATAGACACTCTGGAACTGTGCACAAGGACAATCCTCAATTTCTATTAAACAGAGGCATAACTCTCTAACAAAATGTGATACAATTACAAAACTCATATTTAAAAAGAAAAAGGAGGCAAAAAAACAGCAGCAATCAATGAAGAGTAAGGTAAAAATAATATTTTGATAAGACAAATGACCGTCCTGCTCTCATCACTCATTACAGAAACCAGACACTTCCTACAGTTTTTGATCTTGGGAAGAAATCTCTACTACCGACAGCATGGCTCACACTCCAGAAAACCCATGTAACAACAGGCACAGGGAGCCCATATCACAGAACCAAAGCTCCAGGACGCTGGAGCAAGTAGGAAATAAGGGGGAGGCAAAAGGTGACCCCAAGGTGAGAAGAAGTAGGATTCCTTGAAAAAAGGACAAAAGAAATGTAGGAAATAAAATGGGACTGTCCTGCTTAGGCTGGTGTCACAAACAGCTTTATATGGCAATTTTTTTAGCTAAAGCCAGAGGAGCATCCAGCAGGAAGGAGAAGTGTGAGTCCTTCCTTTAAATTTCTCTTTCCCTTCCATCCCTCTTTTGGTTTTGGCTAAAAAAAACTGCAGCAAAAACAGTTTGATGCCATCCTGAGGCAATTTTCCAACTACCTGATCCTTTGTATAAAAGAGTTAAAGGGACTCTCCAGGCAAAACTAGCAAATCTACAGAACTTAAAGGGGTCGCCCATAATTTTTGTATTAATATCTGAACGGTGGTGGTCCAATACCCCGCAAATCAAATGTTCTGCAGAAGCTCTGGCACTGGAACTACACAGCTACTTCCATTGTGTAGTGGATGGAGCAGGCTACTGCAGTACTGTCCCCATTAAAGGGTATGGGAGCAACTCTGCCCACTACTCAATGGATGGAGCTATGTAGGTTCGGCTCTGGAGCTACCCAAAAACAGCTAATTGGTGGGGGTGCGAAGTATCTTCATCAATCAGATATTAATGGCCTGTCCCGAGGATAAGTCATCAATAGGAAATAACCCCTTTAAGTGGGTGGAGCAAGAGGGGTTCTCTCTTTGTTGTATGCCCCTCTGACTAGACAAACACAATGCATTGGACCCCACCGCCGACGTACCGTTACCTGTTGGTAAGCCCTAGCGATATACCATCACTTCCTATCGTGGGGAAAAGCCCTTTAATAACTTAAAACCTTGATACAAATGTTGCCTTTTTACAAACATTTGTTTACAAACTATGATCAACGTCTACATTGTAACAATTCTTGTTATTTATTTTCAGCCATTTTCTGCAGCTGCGCTTTAGAGGTGGATCCTGCTACAATCCGCACGACTGAAGGTTTGCAAAGTGTTCACACTAAGGAAGAATGAAACTCTCACCTGAGCAATAAATAGGAGAAAGTATCTGAAAGTGTCTCCCACTGTATATGAATGCCGCCTGTTCATTTAGGAAAGGTATTCATTGGAAACAATGGCACGTGAAGAAAATCCTGTGTCCTGATAAAGATCACATTTTCTAATTACTGCTTTCCTATGTAACGCTATATGACCTCCCTGGCTTTTCACATTCGCTTTGCATTGTGTAAATGTAACAATTCAGCTCTTACACAATGCTGTCTTATACCGTTACATCCATGGAGGGGTCTAAGTACACTGGACCTATAGGGACCGATGAAAAGTTTATCTCCTCTCAAAAGCTAAAGAATGGATCCAGTAATGTTAGGTGAGTGTAATACAATAGTAAATTACGCGGGGGGCGCTCGGCTGGCACAGTTTGTGAGGGTCACTAGGGCAACTGCATTAGCTGAGGCACGTAGGTCGTCATCATGGGGACATGGCATTAAAAAGATCTCAACAGGGGGGCATGGCCAGCAGCCAAGATGGCAGGACGCACTTGAGAGGCGCTCCGTGGCTAGCGCTACTTTACGGGACAAAAGAGATCAATGGTGCCGGCCTATATTAGAAACGCTAGCTTCTCCAAGAAACACATCTCATATCCAGAACCTCTTGGGTTCTAAAGAAGTCTTGGGTACAGTGGGCTACACACTTCTATCACACCTCTTCTTCAAGAGGCAGATAGGTCTTTGTTCACGCTCTTATTGATAATGTACAGTATACCTTACTAGGCATTTATAATCCTCCCCCTGGATCTATGCAGGTGTTACACGCAGCTGCTACTTTTGCGGCCACCCATCCACATGCTAAATTAATTTGCCTGGGAGATTTAAACATGATGCTAGACCCTGCTCTAGACAGCTTCCATAATGAGGCAGACCCACCAAATACAGGGAGCCCTTCAAAACTAAATAGGTTCTTAACTGAATTCAGATGGTTTGATCTTTGGAGAAATAAACCCCCCGGGGCTAGAGTGTACTCCTGAGCAGTAATCCGTCACCCGACTGGTGCCAACAGGACTGCATGGCTTCAGGAGGGCAGACAGTATCTAGCGGTACTCAAAGATAAAGCCGATAGAAAACTATTTTTCATCAAACAGACCGCTGTTGAGCTAGGTAACCAATCGGCTAAGCTACTGGCTCACCTGGCTCGACACGACTCACCATCTTCAGCGATCCTGGCGGTCAGGAACCTTGCGGGACAGGAATATAACACCCAGGAAACAATTTTTCGCACCTTCACTCACTTTTACCAAAATTTATATAGATCAAACATAACAGCATCTGAAGCGGAGAAAGCTATGTATTTAGTTGACATCTCTCTCCCTAGACTTACTACAACGCAGGGGGCCCAACTAGATCAACCGATTAGCCTGGAGGAGGTATTACAAGCGATATCGGACCTTAACAATGGGAAATCTCCAGATGGGCTCCCTTAGGAGGTGTACGCTAGATATGCAGAGGTGCTGGCCCCCCAATTATTAGCCACCTGGAGACGGGACGCCTACCCGACTCATTTATGGAAGCCACTACAATACTCTTGCTCAAACCAGACAAAGACCCCCTCGACTGCAGCTCCTATAGGCCCATAGCACTGCTAAACGTTGATTACAAAATTCTGACTAGAATATCGGCAACTCGCCCTAACCAGGTAATTCTGTCATTAGTCCACCCAGACCAAACAGGTTTCATGCCAGGGAAGTCCACCACTTAGAATATCAGAAGGGTTCAGGTTGTCGCGCAGATAGGCTATGCCCTGAACGCACATTGGGACTTGCCCTCATTGGACGCTCCCAAGGCATTTGATTCCACAGAGTGGTCATACTTGTTAGGCTGCCTGAGGGGCTTCGGGTTTGGTCTGCAGTTCCTCAGACTGATTAGTATCCTGTACAGCAGCCCAGTAAGCAGGCTACTAATAAATGGAGAACTGTCGGAACGTTTCCCCCTTCATAGAGGAACGATACAGGGCTGCCCTCTGTCACCACTTTTGTTTGCCTTGGCAGTATTGACCCTGGCAATTAGGGTGAGGAGCAGTAACAGTATTACGGGAATAACCATGGGGGAGAGAGAGGTCCACATTGGACTTTATGCTGATGATATGGTTCTGTATCTGTCTTCATCTGACTCGTCCCTCAGCAGAGCGGTGGCTCTGATAGATTATTTGGGGACTACTCGGGCCTAAGAATTAACTGGGAGAAGCCAGTATACATGTCTCTGGGCAGAGCAGACTGGGTGAGCCCTTCACATGTAGTTCGATTAAAGGTGGTGGACACATTTAAATATCTGGGGGGTAAAAACTACTAAACGACACTCCCAGGCTATAACACTCAATATTTACCCCTTAATAGATCACATTCGGAAAAAATGTCAAAACTGGAAACCATTGCCTGTCTCGGTGCCAGGGCACATCAACTTAATCAAAATGGTCATATGCAGTTCAACATTCAGAAACGCGCATACCCAAGTCGATTTTTTAAGAATTAGACTCCATGACTAGAGTCTTTATTTGGGGTAGATCTCGGGCCAAGCTTAGCTTAGATACATTGAGGCGCCCCAAAACGGAGGGAGGCATGGCATTACCGGATTATTTTATATACTATATTATATATACACACAACAGAAGACTTGCCCGCCTCAGAGTATTTTTTAAAACAATACCTAAAATGCAATACATTATGGTCGGTCCTGGAGGCGCCCCCCCCCCCCCCCCCCCCAAATTTCAGAAGCCACTGTTGCCATTACACAAATTGGCTCAGACGGTTTGTAAGGGAGTTAAAGCACTGGCCCAATATACAGAGGTCGTCTCAGACATCCCCTTATGGGACAATCAATACTAAATCCGTGTGCAATCCGTGTGCTGTCCGCATCCGTTGTTCCGTTCCGTGGTCCCGCAAACAAGATAGAGAATGTCCTATTCTTGTCCGCAATTGTGCCGGCCATGTGCAGTCTGCAAATCCGGAACGTACACGAGCCGTTTTCCGGGTTTTGCGGATTTGCGGACAGCAGAACACCACGTTCGTTTGAATAAGCCCTAAAAAAAAGTGGAGAACATGGTGTGTCAAATAAAAAGGACATGGCTAAGAGGGGTCCTAAAATGCTCCAGACCGCTGCACAAGACTGGTATAAAGTATGGAATCCAAGTGGTCGCATAAAGAAGAGGAAACTACAGTAATATGTCCAGCGACTGGCATTGTATTTAGCATTATGATGAAATTTGTGCCATTTCTGCCGTCTCTATAAAATTTTCAAGAAAATTTTGACTAGCACATCCAAAAAGCTAACATGGAGACAGCAAACAATACATTATATGGCAGCACACTGTTATTCATGCAAACAATAGAACTCGGGATTACAGATTATTTTGGATTACAGAGGTACTATACATGAAAAATGGAAGCTCTTTGCGCACATGTTTGATCAAACATGTGTTGGGCCCATCTACCAACGTCAAGGTGGCTTCTGCAGATGAATGACGTATTATACTTAGTGCAGTGTTTTTCAATTTACTATGATAGTTTAGTGGTTGTGTGCGCTGGCGCATCTGCCCCTCAACATAGGTTTCCAATATGAAGACAGAACGGACTAATCATATATTAACACAAGACTAATGATCTGTCTCTGCTCTTTAATTCCCAGTACAGAATGAGCAAAAAATAGATTGACCTTGTATGATTAATTGTTACTGTCTGCCTCAAACTTTGGCATTTCCATCGCTCATTTTGTTGTTGCTATGTATTGTTTTTTATGTAGACAGTGAGGTTTAGGGACTCATTCAGACAAATGAGCACCAACTGTGCACTGGCTGTAAAAAACAAAAACAAAAAAAAACTATGCTGTCCATTTTTCTCCAGACCTAAATGCTGCAATCTGTGATGTTCTCTGCATGGACTGCTGTGCAGAATGCGGTCCAATGGCTAATCTGTCAACACCTTGTGCTGACAAAAATATTAAACTGTATGGGGAGGAACAATCGTAGAAACGATCATTCATTTCCATACAGGAGTAATCATTGATTCTTCATTCCCGATCACTCCCCGCTTAATCAAGCTGGGTAAAGGGGCCCTAAGCAGGATATGAATCCGCCTGGAGCGTCGCTAAGGTGAGCTAAATTTAAATATGGCTTTATGAACATGGTGCACATGCCTAACCTAGGAGACAGAAAGAACAGGAAGTTTTGTCATAAGATCATCCCTGCATAATAGCCATAGGCTTACCTCTGCTGGGTCACATATTGTCATATTGTCTTTGGATTTATACATTTCTGGAGTCACCAATAACAATATATGTGCGTACCATCAGGGGCATGTAACCTTGAGGCCCTATAGCTAAACATAAAGTGGACCCCCAATTCCCCTCGGTCAGCTGAGAGTTCAAAAGATTAAGAAAACATCATTACTTTAGGAGATCATTACTAAGTATCTTTCCTTGGTCTCCCAGTAATATGCATTCAAGTTTCCACTGCTCCTTTTATTCTCCCAGTATACCCCACCCCAAGTGGAAGTATGGGTCCTAGCTGCTGGGCCCCACAGCAACATTTATACCTGTCTCCTGGTGGCTCTGCCCATGTGTACCACAAAATTTGGGCACAACATCTACATGGGGCTTCAAATTACCAACCTTCAGAACTTCTGCTACAAAGCAGGGGTGTCCTGGGATCTTGTGGCAGTATTCGTGCATTCTGGGCATAGTTAAAGGGGTTGTCTCAGATAAATTTAAATTGTGCCAATACCCCCCGAATGCTGTAAAATAAATTATATACTCGTCCCTTTTTCCGGGCTGTTCTCTTCCTTTGCAGGAATATGGTATTTAACCTCTGAAGTCAATCACTGTTCTCTGCATTACCGGAGAGATGGAGGTATATATTTTTATTTTTCAATTTCAGATTATCTTGGACTACCCCTTTAAGGACGCTCAAGACTTTATGGCCCCGGGCACCTCTTTGTCACTATGGCACATGACCAATACAAACAAAACCCTCATCCCTTTGTATCCGGCTGTCACTGTACAGTCAGCATGGGCTGGACCTCTTGTATTGTCCTGCGGTCTGAGCTATGCCTGTCACTAAGCACGTGTCCTATCCTCCGGTGCATGTCCAAACCTGTAAAAAAGATGCTTATCAATCCCACATCAATGGAAATCCCACATCCTTCAAGCACTAAATTGCTAAATCTGGCCATAGGCAATGCATGACTGTTGCCAAAGACTCAGTTCAGACTGCCCGATCAAAGCTGGACATAAACAGTAGATCAGTGGTGACCAAGGCTGCTGATCTGATGTGTATGGGGGGGGGGCGCCTGACTCTCCCTTGACAGCACACGTTGATGGACAAACTGATTGGAAAGCTGGATTTCAACTTGCCTTGTGTTTGTTCTTGAAGGGGTTGCCAGGGATTAGAAAAACATGGCAGCTTTCTTCCAGAAACAGCACAATGCCTGTCCATGAGTTGTGTCTAGACCCGCTCCTGCCATGAGGCGAGATGAGTGTCTTGCCTCAGGCGGCGGCCAAGCTGCCTCTAAGGTTACAGCATTATAATACTGGGGGCACTACAGGGGGTCGTTATAACAGGTGACACTGCAGCGGAGATTTATAAATACTGGGGTCACTACTATAGGGGGCCTTATTACTACTGGGGGCTCTAAAGAGGTGCCTTAGAGATCGACTTTAATACTACTAGGGACCCTATTGAGGCATTATTATTATTGTGGGTACTGTGGGGGCATTATTATTGGGCACAATATGGAGGGCAATGCTGGGAGCACTGTTACTATGGGAGGACTATCTGTATGGCACTGTTACTTCTGCAGTATTTGGGGGCATTGGGGAGCACAGGGGGCACAGTATTGGGGGTAGCAGCAGGATGACAATGTTGGGGAACCAGGAGGGGGAGAATGATCAAAAAGTGAGAAATCTAAGTGAGAACTCTGCAGAGACAAGACATGGCTGAAAGAAATCATCATGGCGGTCTGGTGCAAATGGAGAAGATGAGGAAAGAGAATGTCTATATAAGAGGAGATGTCACTGGATGTAAGAGGTATCTGGAGCTGTTTTACCCTGTATGTAATATCCATCCAAATATGTCTTTAACAGTAGGGATGGGGGGGGGGGGTGGATTGAGAAACTGGCACTGGAAGGTGGGGGCACCATTTCAATTTTCGCTTCAGGCAGCAGAAAGGCTAGAATTGGCCCTGGTTGTGCCTGCTATTGCAACTCCTCTCCACTGCAGTGAATGTGACTGGGCTGCAAAAAAGCAGCCATATTTTTCCAATCCTGGACAACCATCATAGGTGTCTGGCATCTTAGGTGTCTCTTTGGAGAATACATGCATGCTCAGCCGAACATGTAGGTGCTTGAGTGTGTCGAAGGAAATAGCTGTTGGCCAAATAAGTGTTGGGCAACTGCTATCTACTGTGTATGTTCAGCCTAACAGAAATTGGATTTGGCTTAAAGGGGTTGTCCGCACTAAAATGTTAGAGGTAAAATAAGAAAAAACAAGTTATACTTACCGGTTCAAACCGCCGCCGTTCCAATCCTTCCGGCCACTGAAGCTATGATGTCATCTTTTTGGCTGCAGCAATGACAGACGCCAATTTCGGCTGACCTTTTTCTCACGTGTAAGGCCAGCTTCGGGGCATTGGGCGTATGGTTGTGCGTCAGTTTTTTTTTTCAGTTGCCATAGACAGCATAAACTCTGCAGACATCAACTGACATAACTTAAACACATCGGAGACAATGGATAGCGCTGACCGTCGTGTGACAACCGTCCATTACTCCTGTGACGTTCAGTAAAAATAATGCGACATAGGAGACTATAAGGACAAGGTCACATGATGCCGATTTGTGGTGGACGAAACCTACAAGGTAGAGTTTCTATAGTGGAAATTTTGATGCAGATTTGACTCGGATTTCACATTGTGCATTGCAAAGGGTAAAATTCGTGGGGGACATCTGCAACATAAATTGACATGCTGCAGATTATGTGGAAATGATTTGCTTAATCTCGTCTGCTGAGATGAGAGGATGAGATTTTGTATTTCATTTTCAATGACATAGAACTGTCAAAATGAAAAAGAAAAAGACCCAATAATTAAAAAAATAAGAAATTATGAAAATTGAGTTTAAAGGGGTTGTCCGGTCATATATATTGATGACCTATCGTCAGGATAGGTCATTAATATCAGATCGGTGGGGGTCCGACGATCAGCACCCCCGCCGATCAGCTGTTTGAAGAGGTGCTCATTACACTCTACTTTTTCTTTGTCACTAGAATGTTGCGAGTACTTGTTATTACGCTACATCGCCGCTACAGACGAGACGATGTGCAGTGTAATGACGAGGATGTAGCGTACGTATGGGGCACCTCCTCCTCGTCAAAGGGCTGACCAGCTGAGTTGCTGGGTATCGGACCCCCGCTGATCAGATATTGATGACCTATCCTGATGATAGGTCATCAATATGTATGGCTGGACAACCCCTTTAAAAAAATTCCCCTTTCCAATGGTGGTGTCCCTTTAAGATAACAATTGGATGGAAGCTGTTTTTTTCTCTTTAAGGGCTCATGCACACGAACGTCTTTTCTTTCCGCGTCCATTCCGGGTTTTTTTGCGGACCGTATATGGAACCATTCACTTCAATGGGTCCACACAAAAAAAGTTACTCCGTGTGCATTCCGTGTCCGTATTTCCGTTCCGCAAAAAATAGAACATGTCCTATTATTGTTTTCATTACGGACAAGGATAGTACTGTTCTATTAGGGGCCAGCTGTTCCTTTCCGCAAAATACGAAATGCACACGGACGTCATCCGTATTTTTGGCGGATCAGTTTTTTGCAGACCGCAAAATACTGAAAAAGCCATACGGTCGTGTGCAAGAGGCCTAAGCCTGCAAATTTTTTGTAGCTTCAGTTTTAGCTGAACTCTACCTAGTCTGTAATCGGAGCAATCTCAGTCCCCAGCACATGAATGATGACAATAAGACTCCGCTGTGTCTTGTCTGGGAGGGTGCTCAGTAAATGACAATGGGAGAATTTACTGTGTTCTGCTGCTATGGTTACAGACTTTAAGTAAACTGATTTACTCCTTTTGGCAATCTCTGCTGAGGTGCACATGCTTGATGGGTTTCGCTGAAATATTACCCTCCCGCCTGATGAACACAGGTGCCTGACCCCAGGAACGAGCCGCTATGTCATTGTCCGTATAGCGACACAATGTTCGGAGCACAAAACCCTCAAAGGATGCGACACCATAATGTTGGGCGCCATAGAGATCGCTGATACTGACAATGAAGAGCACTGCCCAAATTTAAAGGGAATTTCCAGACAGGTACAAATAAAGGTATATGTGTCCAAATACATGAGTAAGTGGAAGCGCTTTGGCCCCAATTCAAATCCGTAATTAGGCTCTCAACTTATGTGTCATCTACTGTATTGGTCTCCTCCTTCCCCTGCCCGACCTGTTGGAGGTGCTCAGGTTCTTGATTGATAGCTTACGTGTGCTTCCAATGTTATGTGCTCTATAGAACAGCTCCATGGCTACTGTACCATAGACTTGAGCAGAGCCGCAGACAGGTGGTAGGACGGGGATCCTGGAAAGCCGCCCACCACACATACAGAACAAGAAGTGGAAATGGCGCAAGTGCATCCAATGCTGCTGGATGGACAATGAGCTATAAACTAGGAGGTTGGCAAGGGACCAGGGTAGGAAAAGGGGTACTCTAGAAAAATAATTGTATTTGATAAGTACCATATTTAGATTAAAGGGTTTCTCCGGTTTCATAATAGTATTTTTATCTGCCCAGAGTACCGCAAACACTGCATATTTGTGCCCCATACACCTCATTTTCATGGTAGCACTCTTCTTCCCCTGTTCTCATCATCACTGCATCCTGACAAGATGTTTACATTCAGAACTTCCTGTTTTTCTTAGCTTCCTGTTGGGTTTTGTAACCAATCCAATCGTACTTTGGTCTGTGATGATTCTCAGATCTTGTTCAGCCTGCTATACTGCTCTCTATTCAATCCCCCTGCGTTTCCCATCTATATGCTATATGAAGCAAGCCTTACAGAAACCTTACAGAGCAAAGCATGCTGGGATTGGTTACAAAACCCAACAGGAAGCTGAATAGAACAGGAAGTTCTGCATGTAAACATCCTGCCAGGATGCACTGATGCCGAGAAAACATGAAAGCACAGATATACGGGTCACAAATATGCACAAACTCTGGGCAGATTAAAAAAAATCATTCTAAGACTGGAGAACCCCTTCAATTTAAATATAGGACACTTATCATAGATAATCATTCTAAAGCGTCAGGAAAAAAGGTATATAGGGCAAGACTATGCAGTATTTTGGGGTACTCTAGGCAGACAAGAAAATTATTTTGAAACCAGAGAGCCTCTTTAACTATCACAAGACCCTGCAATGGCCAGGTGGGAACACCTCTTTAAGCAAAAGCCGCTAAACACCAAAGCACTCACCGGGTAGAGGAGAGAAAAAAAGTGTTCAGTCTGTAGAGCTATATGACAAATGTGTGCACGACAAGACTACAAGAGCTAGGTGTAATACAGCAGTGTTCAGACACTGCTCTGAGATGGCCCAAACTCTTTAGCAAGCACTTTCTAAAGTAAGGCAACTCCATATGATGCTGGAAGCCCTTGATACTGAAAATACAGGCCTCCCAAAATTACTAGACCAGAAGAACCCGCCAAATCTTCTTGCTATGGGACCACCAGTGAATCAATGTAGAATTGTCAGCCTCCTTGTGTTTAATAACCCAGGTTTTCTGCACAGGAGCCATAGGGTCTTGGTAGTGTCCAAATCCCATTCACAATGTCACGTAACATGCAAAGCCTGAATCCCAAACTGACCATGCGTCTCACCCTAAACAACATCATTAGGGCTAGATATTATTATCCTTATATTACTAATCTTTATTACCATAGCGCATGGGATGTAGCTCCCAAAGGGTATGTACACCTTTGGAAGCAATCTTTTTATTATTGCATTGTACTAATTTTGAGCTAACAATCATTTTTTCAATTGGTCTTCATTAAAAATGTTTAACCCCTGTCTCTGTGCAGCCTTTAGTTTCTCTAGTAGCAGGCTCTGAATTTTCACTCTGTTCAGTCAGGCAGCTCAGCTGACGGCTCTTTATCTCTGACCTCCTATCTTACTGATAAGAATGTGGCTTTTGCTTATATTACACATGCAGATTTTGCAGGCGATTGTGGAGAAGGAAGCGTTCCTTCCCAGCAATCGCTTGCTCATCAGTGAAGGAGACTTGTTTATTTACATGCAGCAATCTCCTCCACAGTATGAAGAGGAGCGATCGCTAATGCCATCGCTTGTCCCCATACTGAATCATTGTTTGCAGTAGATACTTTTTACACAGCACAATCTGCCATGGCAAACAATTTTTAAGCATGCTGAAAGATTCTAATTGCCCGATGAACGAGCTTGTTCATTGGGTAATCGGCGGCAGTATTACACTCGTTAGCGATGATCTGTCCGACAACTGGCCAGTGTAATATAACCTTTAAATAAGTGTTTATGACCTTTTGGTAATTTAGAGATAAGGTTTATTAGATGACCGGCACACAGTGAAAATACCATTCACACAGCTAGAAAAACAGTTAACCTTTTGTGACAGAAGGGCTCAATATTTTTAATTAAAAAACTATTGAAAAAAATAAATTTTAGCCCAAAATGAGTACAATGTAATCATAAAGAAATGCCTCAGAAGGTGTACATAGCCTTTAACCTGCTGGTACATCCCGTGGCTGCTTCAAAGCCTTGTGACTTTAGCATGCCACGTGACCCTGTGACATCACAAGGACCTTACGGTGCATGGGATTTAGACGCTACCAATAGTGTACCTTCAATGGAGGCAGGCCACGCGACTGTTATAAGGCTCAGGGGGAGATGGGGCATGGAGCTTAACATTTCTCTTTTGTTCCCAGTATGAAAACACTGAAATTTTAGCAGGTGCCACTACGGGGAGCTCCGTGCAAAGGGATTACGGTAATTGTATAAATGCCAATGCACAGAGCTCCCTCTAGTGGTGGCTGCAGGCAGCCAGTTTTGTAATAAATTCTGCGATGGGAAACAGTGATTCGGAGCTGTATGGGGGAGATTTATCAATCTAGTTATGCCAATTATCTTGAATTATGTGAATACATTGAGAAATATGCTGTTACTTTTGGGCACAGATGTCACATGACATGGATGAAGCCAAAGGCGACTTCTTTTTATGAGAATTTTTTTAATAAAAATTTCTTCTGCTCAATAAATAAAAACCAAATGTAAATTTGACAGAAATCTGGGACGTCGTGCTATATGTTCTGTGTTGCTGGAAATGTATGATGCACATGTACTGGGAAACTGGAGCACATGCTAAATGTTGCGATGGGGCCCTTTGAGATTTGTGTGCGCCCCTGCATAGAGTAGTTTGTGGGGGGTTTCTATAGGACCCTTGTATTCCTCAGGAACTCAGTGACTCATCCAGTGGCTGACATTATGATATTAGTTGTGACACATGTACTCGGATATTGCGTGTATGTCCACTTAACGTGATTAGCCATCCTTATCAATGCAACCCAAGAATCCAGCGTCATCATCATCATCATCATCTACATGGAGGGCAGAGGGAAGGTGACATCCTAGGAGAGGCTGTGGGGTGGATCAGAGGGGATAGTATGTCGGATTAGAAATGAATGGGAATCTTTATATGTAGAAATGGCACCACTCTGGCCCAGGGGTTGTCGGCGGTACTGCAGCTCAGCCCCAATCACCTGAGGTTTGGAGGAAATCTGCAGTAGATCTGTACAATGTAGAATATGCTCACGTCCATCTGACCTATTGATAAGTAGCCAATAATCTAAGACAGACCCAGTTTTGTAAAGAGGATATCAGCTTCTTTACACTTAGCTGTGTTTCTTAAAGGGGTTCTCCGGGCTTTTAAAGAACCCAATGCTTTCTCCAGCCCTGTGGAAGTAAGACAGCTGGGTTAATACTTACCCATCCCTTGGGCTGCAGACTCTTCCATTCGGGTCTCCACCAGAAGTTCTTCGTTGTCATCTTGTTCAGCTGCACAATAGTAAATGCTGCTGAACAGGGAGAGAAGGGCACACATCCAGTCAGGACCCGAGCGGATGAGCCCACAGCCCACGTGAGTGCAGCGGAGACGGCGGCCCGAGGGATGGGTAAGTATTAACCAAGCTGTCTTCCTTCCACAGGGCTGAAGAAAGCATCAGCCCGGAGAACTCCTTTAAACTACTGCTGCCACTCCGACCATTGTATCAAGCTCAGCTGTATTGACTCACCTATACCTGTTCCACTTACGACATCTTAGCTCCATCTGCTCAAATACATATTTAAAGGGTATAAACTTATCCGTTACCCAGAAGATAGGAGATGAGTGTCTGATCGGTGGGGATCTGACTGCTGGGACCCCTGCCGATCATGAGAATGGGAGCCCTTGAATTAATAGAGCAGCAGTTGCGCACCATTCATTCTCTATGGGACTGCTGGGGATAGCCGAGGACTGCGCAGTCCCATAGAGGATGAATGGAGTGGTAGCAGACATGCTCAACTGTCGTTGGGGAACTCAGGACCAACATTCCTGTGATTGTGGGGGTCCCAGCAGTCAGACCCTCGCCGATCAGATACTTATTGCCTATCATGTGGATAGGGGATAAGTTTATACCTTGGGACGACCCCTTTAAAGGGTTGCGCAGGATTTTATAATACACAGCTGGTATTGCAGCTCAGCTCCTATAAAGTGGACAGGGTTGCGCTGTAATACCGGACACAACCTGTGGACAGATGTGGTGCTGTTTTTGGATGACAGCAGTGATGTTTTTTCTGATCCTGTACACCCTCTTCAGCAGGGGTGTATCTATCACAAGGCAAACAAGGCATTTGCCTAGGGCGGCACTTGCCAATGGGGCGGCAAAATGCCTTGTTTGCTTAGTGATAGTTACACAAATTTTGCCCCTTGTCCGATCCGATCCTTCACTATGCGAGCGGCATCGCCGGCGCCACATAGTGAAGGAGTTGAAAGACTTACTTCCTCCTCCTCCTGACTTCCTCCCGACCTCCCCTGCCTTTTGCGTCCGCGCGTTAGGGGGGTGCCCGAGTTTAGTCTCGCCTAGGGCAGCACAAAACCAAGATACACCACTGCTCTTCAGTAGTAAAGTATATATGTGGTTTACAGAGAAAACAGCCCAACGGCTGACTGCCTATCTCTCATCATTATCTATTGTTTATCTTTGTGTCTGTGACCAGATTCTGTCGTATTACCAATCCCAGGGCGGCACAGAGGACCTGATCCGAGCAGCAGACTGCATACGACGTATATACGGCGCCGTGTGGAGGGGATGGTGCACAGAGCAACGACCATACAAACAGCGCAAATCACAACTCAGCAATTCTTCATCTAATCTGTATCCAAAAATACAGATGTGCATCTCTCCAATATCATCCGTATATATACATGTATCTGTCTAATCCATCTCTCCAATATCATCTAATATCTATCTACCGATCTATTTATCTATATAATATCTGTCTATCCAATATCTATTCAATATCTATCCAATATCTATCGATCTATCTAATATCTATCGATCTATCTATCCAATATCTATTCAATATCTATCGATCTAATATTTATCTATCCAATATCTATCGATCTATCCAATATCTATCTATCCAATATCTATCTATCCAATATCTATCGATCTATCTATCCAATATATATCCATCCAATATCTATTGATCTATCTATCCAATATCTATCGATCTATCCAATATCTATCTATCCAATATCTATTGATCGATCGATCTATCTATCCAATATCTGTCTATCTATCTAGATATAATATCTATGTATCTCATATTATCTAACTACAATCTATCAGTTTAATCTGAGAAGAGCTTGCATTGGAGACTTTAGGCCAAGGTGATGCCCAGTGTAACAGTATCTGACCCACAAATGACTGATGTACTATAGGAGGCTGCTGCTCTGCTGCCATCACCTGCATACAGGGGCACAGCCAGGAGCCCCCACAATGATGGAATCTCCATATACACAGGGCACAGCCTGCCCCTTCCTATATAAGCCCAGGTGGATGGTGCAGTATGCCATGGCTATTAGGCTTTTAGCACTGGCAGCAGACTGCACCCCTGTGTCCTCCCTCCTTACCTTGCACTGGGTGCTGCAGAGCTGAAATCAGGGCCACCACCAGCAGCAGGGCTGAACATCTGGTCCATGTTCTCCCTCCAGGCTGGCTTCTGCATACAGTCCATTGCTGTGCCACCATGGAGAAGGAGCCTTGACCTGCTCCGCCAGGCCACCTCTCAGCAGGAGACATTAGTAGGGGTTGAGCAGGAATCCGAAATGCATGAGAAGCAATCAGCCCCTGGGTCCCCAGATGTCATTGGTGCGTCTCACTGGAAGAGGTCCCTTGGGTGCTCGGCGGCTGGTGCAGTGCTGGGTGCTGCAGGTGCGGGGTGACCCAGGTGGACCCGCTCCGGCCAGCGGGAGGTGTGGTCATTCAGTGTTTCTGTTGCTCTGGGGATGCAACTGTTACCGCAGCTTGGAAACGTCTTTTCATTGAGAAAGAGATCACGTAGCAACCAGCTGAAAAAATCGCATTCACACCAGCCGCCGGCACTGGCAGGAGCCTGGCGACCTCTGCTGGCCAAACCGGGGAAGTGCGGAGATCACACAGAGCGGAGCAGATGACAGACAGGACCCGGAGCTGGGAGAAGAGCCATTGACCTGCTGAGCATTTTAGACTCAGGCTGCTGCCATCTAGTGGCAGCACTGGAACATAACATTCTATGTGCAATGTTAGGCTATCAGGTTGTGCACTGCAAATGGCCATAGACAGAGCTCCCAACTTTTTGGAGCAGTCAAAGAGGTACACTTAAAGGGCTCATGCACACAACCGTATGGCTTTTTCGGTGTTTTGCGGTCCATTTTTATGGGTCCGTTTCTAAAAAATTTTGTTTCCGTTGTGTTTCCGTTTTTCCGTTCCATTTTTCCGTATACAGTATACAGTAATTACATAGAAAAAATTGGGCTGGGCATAACATTTTCAATAGATGGTTCCGCAAAAACAGAACTTATACGGAAGACATACGGATGCATTTCCGTATGTGTTCCGTTTTTTCTTGCGGACCCTTTGACTTGAATGGAGCCAAGCACCGTGATTTGCGGACAAGAATAGGACATGTTCTATCTTTTCACGGTACGGAAATACAGAAATACTGAAACGGAATGCACACGGAGACACTTTTTTTTTTGCTGAACTATTGAAATGAATGGTTTAGTATATGTACCGCATACTTAACTAAAAAAACGGCCAGTATACTGAACGCAAAATACTGTCGTGTGCATGAGCCCAAAGGGGTATTCCGAGACCTTAATACTGGATAGGTCATCAGTATCTGATTGGTGGAGGTCCAACACCCAGGATCCCTGCGGTCCTGTGAGCGCTGCGGCCTTCTCCCTGCTCACCACGCACAGTGCTGTACGTTGTATAGCGGCTGGGCTTGGTAACGCGTTCTGCCTCATTCACTTCTATGGGGCTGAGCTGCTCCTAGGCCATGTGACAGATGAACGTGACGTCACGTGGTCTAGGAAAAGGTGAGAGAAGACCGCGGCGCTACTGAGAGTGCAGGTGCCTTCTCGAACAGCTGATCAGCGGGGATCTCAGATGTCGGACCCCCGCCGATCAGATACTGATGACCTATCCAGAGGATAAGTCATCAGTAGGGATGAGTGAACCCAATGTTTTCAGGTTCGGGCAGTGGAGGATTCTGTTAGCACGGAATATAAGGGAATTCTATGACGGAAGGCACCACAGAAGCCTTAAAGAGGCTTTCTGTTTTAATCCGTCATAATAGAAGTCTATGGGCAGCATAACGGATCCTTTAAAAAAAAAATATACCAGTAAATTAATAAAAAATAAAAAAAAGAGTCTCAAACCGCGAATGTCTTTTGAGCACAGCTGGTTCTTGGTGAAGTGGGGTTCTGTTCACAATCAGTCTTAAAATATATAAATGAAACCGCGCAGCTTTGGTACCAGCATTGACGACTAGGCCCCTCGAAGGAACACAGCAAGTTTTTTCTGATACAATTGATCACTGGATTACACGTAACCTGGGCTTTAACATAAAAGTTTATACACACAAACGTTTTTTCTTTCTGTGTCCATTCAGTTGCGGAACCATTTATTTCAATGGGTCTGCAAAAAAACGGAAGTTACTCTGTGTGCATTCCGTTTCCGTATGTCGGTATTTCCGTTCCGCCAAAAAATAGAACATGCCCTATTATTGTCTGCATTACGGACAAGGATAGGACTGTTCTATCAGGGGCCAGCTGTCCCGTTCCGCAAAATACGGAATGCACACGGATGTCATCCGTATTTTTTGCTGACCGCAAAATACATACGGTCGTGGGCATGAGCCCTAAGTCAAAGTTCTTATCTTCCAAAGTGGTAGAGAGAACAACTCAACATAGTGAAGTACCGCGAGTCCTTAATTCATTTAATCTTTTTTTATTATACTTACAAGATTCCAAGTAAAAATCATATAAAATATAGTCAGTCCTTTCATTTGCCCGACCAGGGTTTCTCCTCTGCTTCGTCAGAGGCATATACAGTGCTGCCCATAACTATTCATACCCCTGGCAAATTTTGACTTAAAGTTACTTTTATTTAACCAGCAAGTCATTTTTGTCATAGGTGTCTCCCAAAAGATAATAAGACGATGTATAAGAGGCATAATTGTGGGGAAAAAAAATATATATTTCTCAGCTTTTATTTACATTTGAGCAAAAAATACAAGATGTTCCGCATTGTGGAAAATCTCAGAGGACGTGGTCGGAAGCCAAAAGTGACACCTGTGCTGGCCAGGAGGATAATTAGAATCCAAGGATCACCACCAAGGCCATCCTGGTGAATCTGGGCTCTGCTGGTGGCAATGTCTCAAGGCAGACAATCCAACGGACACTGCACACTGCAGACCAAGGAGGACGCCACTTCTCCAGATAAGGCACACAAAAGCTCGCTTGGCCTTTGCAAAAGCTCATATGGACAAAGAAGAAGACTTCTGGTCTTCTGTGTTATGGTCAGATAAAACAAAAATTTAATTGTTTGGTCACAATGATGTTTCCTTCATTTGGCGTAAAACAAGGAGAAGCCTTCAACCCAAAGAACACCATCCCCACTGTCAAACATGGTGGGGGGAACCTAATGCTTTGGGGGTGTTTTCCAGCCAATGGACCAGGGAACCTAATCACAGTAAACGGCACCATGAAAAAAGAGCAATACATGAGGATTCTCAACGACAACATCAGGCAGTCTGCAGAGAAACTTGGCCTTGGGCACCAGTGGACATTTCAGCATGACAATGACCCAAAACACAGTAAAAGTGGTGAAGAAATGGTTAGCAGACAACAACAGTAACGTTTTGTAGTGGCCCAGCCAGAGTCCAGACTGGAATCCAATTGAAAATCTGTGGAGGGAGCTAAAGATCAGGGTGATGGCAAGAAGACCCTCCAACCTGAAAGATTTGGAGCTCATTGCTAAACATATATGGGCAAAAATACCTGTGGAGACCTGCAAAAAGCTGCTCTGCAATTATAGGAAGTGTTTGATTGCTGTAATAGCCAATAAAGGCTTTTCTATTGATTATTGAGAAGGGTATGAATAATTTTGGACTGGACACTTTTTGCTCAAATGTAAATAAAAGCTGAGTAATGTTTTTTCCCCACAATAATGCCTCTTGTACATCGTCTTATTATCTTTTGGGAGACACCTATGTCATTTCCCGTCAAAAAAATTACTTGCTGGTTGAATAAAAGTAACTTTAAGTCAAAATTTGCCAGGGGTATGAATAATTATGGGCAGCACTGTACATAGCCTTTTAGATCACGTCCTTTTCGGCAAACCTGGAAACGAGAAAACTGTAAGTCCTGTTCTCACCAGGGAAGTTCAGGCTTC
Source organism: Bufo gargarizans (assembly GCF_014858855.1). Lineage (NCBI taxonomy): Eukaryota > Metazoa > Chordata > Amphibia > Anura > Bufonidae > Bufo > Bufo gargarizans. Next base: position 51,014,431 of record NC_058089.1, read on the forward strand.
CCACAGCTTACCTCCCAGTCAGTATGGGCTGGATTTTAATTGGACTGGAAGGTAGGCTGTGGGAAGCCTGAACTTCCCTGGTGAGAACAGGACTTACAGTTTTCTCGTTTCCAGGTTTGCCGAAAAGGACGTGATCTAGAAGGCTATGGAGATGCCCCTGACGAAGCAGAGGAGAAACCCTGGTCGGGCAAATGAAAGGACTGACTATATTTTATATGACTTTTACTTGGTATCTTGTAAGTATAATAAAAAAAGATTGGATGAATTAAGGACTTGCGGTACTTCATTATGTCGAGTTGCTCTCTCTACCACTTAGGGTGCATTCACACGACCGTATAATTGGATCCGTAAATTTGCGGAACAAATACGGTAGTCTGAATGCACCCTTAGGAAGATAAGAATTTTGACTTATGTTGGAGCCCAGGTTCTGTGTAATCCAGTGATCGATTGTATCAGAAAAATCTTACTGTATGCCTTGAGGGGCCTAATCTTCACTGCTGGTACCAGAGCTGCGCGGTTTCGTTGATATATTTTAAGCATAACAGATGCGTCTGGCTTCCGTTACGCAGGATGTAAAACCAAGTCCTGTTCTCCATAACGGAAACCAAACGGATCCGTTATGCTGCCCATAGACTTCTATTATGACAGATCAAAACAGAATGTCTTTTCTGTGGTGCATTCAGTCATAGAATTCCCCAACGGCTCATAACCCCGCCCCCCGTGTGCCTGTGCCCGCCCGTTTACGCTCCTCCGCTCTCCTTTTCCACTGCGGCTGCGCGGTCAAATTTGTAGCGGGCGCAGTGGAAAAGGAGAGAGGAGGAGAGTAAAGGGCGGGCACAGGCACACGGAGGGTGGGGTTATGAGCCGTTGGGGAGGTCCGGTCTTGGGCTCGGAAGATTGAGACGCCGCCCTGGGCACTTGAGAGGGCGCATTTACAGAATCTTCAAAGTTCATTTTTGGCTGAAAGAAGACTCCGGTATATGCAACAAAGGTACCGTTTTTAACTTCCGGGTGGCACATATAACGCTATTGGATCTGTCTAATATGCTCAAATGTGGTGACAGACTCCCTTTAAAGACATTACCGTGGGTTACCGTCCACAATGTGTCAAAATTTTGAAAAATAACTAAATAAGAGTTAATAAAAAACTCAAGAATTTTTAATTGTAGATTTGCTGATAATTTGCACCATAGACTTAGTGCTGCTCCCGTCCTGACAGACTCAGCCTAGCCATATATTACATGGTTGCCGAGTAATAATACATGTGGCTCGAAGAAACAACCCCTTAGGCCTCTTTCACACGGGCGTCATGGATTTGAGACGGATAAGATGTGGGTGCGTCGCGCGAGTGCAAAACCTTTTAATGCGTTTTGCACGCACGTGAGAAAAATCGGCATGTTTGGTACCCAAACCCGAATTCACAGAAGTTCGGGCTTGGGATCAGTGTTGTGTAGATTTTATTATTTTCCCTTATAACATGGTTATAAGGGAAAAAAATAGCATTCTGAATACAGACTGCTTAGTAAAATAGGGCTGAAGGGGTTAATACAAAATGAAAAATAATTTAACTCACCTCATCCACTTGTTCGCGCAGCCGGCATCTCTTCTTTCTTCTTCTTTGAGGAAAAGGACCTGTAGTGACGTCACTGCGCTTATCACATGGTCTGTCACATGGTCCATCACCATGGACCATGTGATGAGCGCAGTGACGTCACCACAGGTCCTTTTTCCTGTGCACAGCAAAGAAGAAGACAGAAGAGATGCCGGGCTGCGCGAACAAGTGGATGAGGTGAGTTAAATTATTTTTAAATTTTTTTAGCCCCTCCAGCCCTAGTTTACTATGCATTCTGTATTGAGAATGCTATTATTTTCCCTTGTTATAAGGGAAAAATAATGATCGGGTCCCCATCCCGATCGTCACCTAGCAACAATGTGTGAAAATCGCACCGCATCCGCACTTGCTTGCGATTTTCACGCAGCCCCATTCACTTCTGTTGCGTGTAAAAAACGCACAAAATAGAGCATGATGCGATTTTCACGCAACGCACAAGTGATGCATGAAAATCACTGCTCATGTGCACAGCCCCATAGAAATGAATGGGTCCGGATTCAGTGCGGGTGCAATGCGTTCAACCCGCGAGGAAAACTCGCCCGTGTGAAAGAGGCCTTAAAGAACTTCTCTTCCAGTAAATCCTAGAGATGCATGATTGGATTTGGAGGCCAAATCACCACTTTGAAATCTTTCTTTGTCATGTTCCTCAAACCGTTCCTGAACAATTATTGCAGTGTGGCGGGAGCATTATCCTGCTGAAAGAATCCATCATTATTAGGGAATACAGCGGCCATGAAGGGGTGTACTTGGTTGGTATAATGTTTAGGTAGGAGGTACGTGTCACCTCCACATAAATGTCAGGACCCAAGGTCTCCCAGCAGAACATTGCTTGGAGCATCACACTGCCTCTTATGGCTTGTCTTCTTCTCATGGTGCATCCCAATGCTTTCTCTTCCCCGGGTAAGTGATGAGCACACACATGGCCATCCACGAGAAAACAACGTTTCATCAGACCAGGGCACCTACTTCCATTGCTGTATGGTCCTGATCTGTCCACCAGCATGGCCACCCGGACAGGTCTGTGACAATACATCAGTGATGCCTTCTGTGTTCGGACACCTTTCTATCAGCAAGGATTTTATTAGCAGTTAGTGCTGCAACGGCTCTTCTGCGGGATTGGACCAGACAGTTCAGGCCTCATGCACACGACAGTATTTTTTTGCGGTCCGCAAAAAGGGTTTCCGTTGTTCCGTGATCCGTGTCCGTTTTTGTGTCTTCCTTTATTTTTGGAGGATCTCCAAACACGAAGGAAAGTAAAAAGTTTAGTTTGCCATGCAAATGATAGGAAAAAAACGGACACGGACACGGATGACAATCTTGTGTGCATCCGTGTTTTTTCACGGAACCATTGACTTGAATGGGTCCGCGAACCGTTGTCCGTGAAAAAAATAGGACAGGTCCTATTTTTTTCACGGACTGGAAACACGGATCACGAATGCGGATGACAAACGGTGCATTAGCCGAGTTTTCCACAGACTCATTTAAAGTCAATGGGTCCGCAGAAAATCACGGAAAACGGAACAACGGACACAACAACGGTCGTGTGCATGAGGCCTTAGGCTACTTTCACACTGGCGTTTTGGCTTTCCGTTTCTGAGATCCGTTCAGGGCTCGGTCCGAAACGGATCAGTTTTGCCCTAATGCATTCTGAATGGATGAGGATCCGTTCAGAATGCATCAGTTTCCCTCCGTTCCGTCTCCATTCTGCTCTGGAGGCGAACGCCAAAACGCTGTCTGCAGCCAAATGGATCCGTCCTGGCACACAATGTAAGTCAATGAGGACGGATCCGTCATGACCCACAATGTAAGTCAATGAGGACGGATCCGTCATGACCCACAATGTAAGTCAATGAGGACGGATCCGGTTTCTCTGACACAATCTGGCACAATAGAAAACGGATCCGTCTTCTATTGACTTTCAATGGAGTTCATGACGGATCCGTCTTGGCTATGTTACAGATAATATAAATGGATGCATGCGGTTGTATTATTGTAACGGATCAGTTTTTACAGATCCATGATGGATCCGCCCAAAACACGAGTGTGAAAGTAGCCGTAACCTTCTCTCCCCACGTGCATTCATGACCCTGTTGCTGGATCACTGGTTGTGCTTCCATGGACCCTTTTTGGTATCTGCTAACCACTGTACCTGGGAAATCCCACAAGACGTACAGTTTTAGGGACGCTCTTAGGGTCCATTCACACGTCAGTATTTTTACCTTTCCAGATAAACGTTCCTGTTTTTTGCGGATCCGAAAATCTGGATGACATGAGGATGCTTTTAGCATGTCTTCCAGATTTTCAACGGATCCATTGACTAGAATGGGATGACGGAACGCAAAATCGGACAAATAGTAGGACAGGGTATATTTTTTTTCCAGGATCCGAATAACGGAACCCACGGAACTGAACGGAATCACGGAATCGGAGAGCACCATGAGTGCTGTCCGATTATTTGCTGATTCCATTGAAAATGAATGGATCCGCATAACGTTCCGTTTTTAATCGGAACTGATGCGGAACACGAAAACGGATGTGTGAATGGACCCTTATCTGGTCATTCAGTCACCACAATTCGGCCCTTGACAAAGTCACTCAGACACTTCCTTATTACTGAACTTTAAGAACTAACTGTTCACTTGTTGCTTAAAATATTTAACTCCTTGACAGCGGCCATTGTCATGAGATAAACTCATTCACATTGTCAAAAGGAAATATTAATAATAGATATTCATAAATAGGCGTTAATTGTCTATTGATGACTCCGCCTATTTATACTATAAATACAAACTATCTTCCTTGTTGCACTTACACTTTCCCTGAACTACGTGCGTTCACTATGTTATATACTACGGCGCCTACCAAAAATACTATACACTGTATTATGAAGAATAAAGAATATTTATTAACACAATAACACATCTACAGTATAATTATTGCTATAACTATATATATTTATATCAATGGACATATATATACTTATAGTCACACACAGTAATATATTAACAACACTACAATACACCTAAACTACGCTACACACAGTATAAGATCTTACACAATTCCTCCCCAAATCTACCTAAATTACACACAGGTAAATTAACATCAGCCCACCCAACCTGGCTATACACTCTATTGGGTAAATAAGTGTCCCTATTGGGTAAATAGGGGTTAAACACAATATGGCACTACAGTTGGTGGCAAGGTAGATTGCAGGGATATGCAGGACACCAGTGAAGGGGTAACTGCAGGGGTATATAGGGTCTGTGGGAATGGGATAATGCAGGGCAGGGGAAATAGCAGCGGTTAATGCAAGGGTTAATCATTGGTGGTATAGGGTACTCAGCCAGATGCAAGGGTTAATGCTCGTCTTCCAGGGGTGCTCGCCTCTAGGGGATGATTTTCACAATGTACTGCTCGTTCTCCTGGGGGGATGACTTTTTTGTCCGGGCTGCGCGGCTCAACTGAAGAGCGCAGTGCCGTCGGACTATTTAAATCCGGTGGCGCTTGCTCCCGAGCAGCCCGCGCTGCGGCGTGCACGCACGCCACAGGAAAGCAGGGTCGGTTTTAGACAAAATGTGGCAAAAATCAAAAGTGGGGCCCCAAATCTTGAAATAATGTGCTAAAAACACAGTCCGACACCTGACACCCCCACAGTCAGCTGTTTGAGCAGATGGCGCGTGCTGCTTTCCCATAGACATACAGCGGTGAGCAGGAAGAGAGAAGGGAGACGACACGCGCGCGCAGCGCATGCTGTCTCCTCAAACTGCTGATCGGCAGGGGTGCCAGGTGCCCCTACAGTACCCTAATAGTAATAATATAACCATAGGGCCCCTTTCACATGAGCGAGTTTTCCCGCGCGGGTGCAATGCGTGACATGAACGCATAGCACCCGCACTGAATCCTGACCCATTCATTTCAATGGGTCTGTGTACATGAGCATTATTTTTTTTTTTAACGCATCAGTTCTGCTTTGCGTTAAAAACGCAGCATGTTCTATATTCTGCGTTTTTCACTGATGGTTGCTAAGAGATGCTGTTTGTAAACCTTTAGTTTTTTTATCACGTGTGTGAAAAACGCATCAAAAGCATTGCATCCGCGTGGAAAAAACTGAACAACTGCACGCAATCGCAGACAAAACTGACCGAACTTGCTTGCAAAATGGTGCGAGTTTCCCTGACCTAATCCGTATCGTTCATGTGAAATAGGCCTCATGCTCCCAGTGGCTCTAATGTCCCCTGTAGTGCCTCCCACTAGTTCCATATAATGCTCCCCCCCATAGTGCTAGTATATAATGCTCCTCCATTCCTCCCCAGTAGTGCCAGGTATATATAATGATCTCCTTCCCCCCCCTTTCCTGGTGCCCTCAGCAGTGCAGACATTTAGCAAAAAAAACAAAAGAAACTCACCTCACTCCAGTTTTCTCCGCCGCTATCTGTGATGCCAACCACAGTGTTATCTGCGCCTCCCTTTATGAGTAGCGAAGTGGTGCCCTAGGCAGATGACTACCCTCGCCTATCCATTGTCCAGGCCTTAATGCAGAGCACATTACTGCAGGAGGTATAACAAGAGAGGACTATAACTCCCAGCATATCTAAGCCATTATTATTTAATAACAGAGCACATTACAGAGAGACGTATAAAAGGATGGGACTACAATTCCCAGCATGTCCAATCTGTTATTATGTAATAGAGTACAATATAAGAGGAGAGGACTACAACGCCCAGCATATCCAGGGTGTTGTAATGTACCCTGATATTACATAACAAGCTGGGCATGCCGGGAGTTGTAGTCCTCTCTTGTAATGTACTCTGATATTATATAACAGGGGGGTATGAGAGGAGAGGACTACAACTCCCAGCACTTCCCTTGCACTTACACTGAATCCTTCACTTCTTCCCATGCATCACTGGTCGTCTTCTTCATTACTTTACTGCACTGCTTAGCTCCTCCTGTTCTGGTCACATGATGGTGAGGTCATCGCAGGTCCTTCACCCCCTCTTCTCTGCTGAGCTCCACCTCCTGCAGGTGACATCATCGCAGGTCCTACAGCTCCAGTAGAAGAGTGCTGCTGGTGTCTGGAGCTGTCAGTTTGCAGAGCAGCACGGTGGTGGTGACATGTGTTATGTGTACAGGGAGGGGGCCTTACACTGCATTGTAAAGCACAGCTTTTCAGCTGTCCGCCCGTTTGCTTCCACAGACGTTCAGCTGAACAGCATCACTGAAGCAGGGGGCCCCCTTAGACGATGGGGGCCCGGGGCAATTGCCCAGTTTGCCCTACCCCTAACTCCGGTCCTGCAGGCAAGGACACGTGATCCGGCGCAGCGATATGACATCGCCGCACCAGCCCACGCGTCCCTACACACGCCTTGAGGATTGCACAGCGCGCTTCCAGGCAGGCGAATGCTTTGATCCTCCCGCCTGTGAAGCGCCTGCATACCCTAGGTGCTGTAATTACCGCACCGGAGGTATGTAACAAACAGAGGCAGGGGAACTTTGGTTCCCCTATCTCTGTTATGTAAAACATGTCCAGGCCTGCTGGAGATGTTTAACAAAAGGCAAAAGGATGTTATTGATCTGTTGCCTTTTGAAGTGACCGAAGCAGGAGCATGCAGGAGGATTAGGCTGGGGGGGGGGGCACTGTGATTGGAGGCATGATTTGGCGACATTAAAAAACACATATATATCTCTATAGATCCCCACTGGCCATACAGGCCTATATATTAGTGGAGACATACATACATATAAATATATTCAAATATTCCCCTTCCCTCTACACACATCACCTGTGGTTTTACTGTTATCATTGGTAGGTTTGTATAATGTCCTCCCTTCTTTCCGTTATAATTTTACTTGCCAGCAAGTGCAGAAGTGTTTTCTCATATATAACATAGTAGGTGCCCTTGGTACAGATGTAGCAGAGTTAACATTCACACTTGATGAGTTATCACATCTAGTTAACACGTTATGACTCTGACTGTTAACTCAGCTACATCTGAATTAAGATACAGTTTATAATTTTCCACTGGATGTTCTCGGTCTATATAAGCCACATCATTTTTTGGGCATACCTCTGGTGTACATAAAAGAGTGCCCCCCCCCCCCCCCCCGTCCCACTTTGGTGCTGGGTATTGCCACCCAGGACAGAAGAGGATTGGGTTTTTCTCCATCTACTTTGCCCCAATTCCCTGACTCCTGGCTCGCTAAAAATGCAGTTCCTCTGGAGGAACCAAATCGTAAAGTGGACGGGACCAACCAGTGTTTTATGGTATTTACACCCTTCTGATCAACCAACTTTTTCAATAACTGTTTCTCACAATTTTAAACATGTCACAGCTGCCACATCTATAATGGAGAGTTGGCCACACATCCGGGGAAATATGCCATAAAAGTCTAAGGTGGAACTACTCCTTTAGAGAAGATCTGTCACCTCTCCTGATGTGTCTATTTAACAACTACTAGTACCCCCGTGTAATAATTCTGGATCATCTTTTCTTATGAGGCTATGTTGTGCCATTCCTTTATTATTCCTTCTATAAGTTACACTCCTCAACACTGAAATTGCAACACCAAGAAGGACAAGCCGTAAGGTTATGCAAATCGCTAAGATCTGCAACTGATCACATTTTCAAGCACCTAGCTCCAATCTATGGCACGTGGGGGAGGGGCGGCCTAAAAGCCAGATTGAAAGCAAAGTTCTTTAGCCACAAAACACAGCAGCAGGCGTACAGGACATAGAAATGAAAGCTTTCTCCAGAATGCTTCTCTTCAGCTTTGTCTAGTCGTCCACTTGTAAACTTTGCTGTCTGTGCTGCACTCTTCATTTTCTAGAATGTAGCTGTCTGGCGGTCACCATCATCAGCCATATTAGCTCTCATGGGACGGCTTTTTCGGTCACTGGTCACCCAAGAAGATCCTTCTTCTTGCCTTTTTAAGATCTCACAGTCAGTTAGTGAGAGGATCTTTCTTCTCAATGTGCAGATCAGGTATAAGCATGATCTGGTATCAGTGATCACAAGTATGTAGAGACAAGGGATATCTCAGATCCCAGCCTTCATACTACAGTAATTTATAAGCACAGTAACTTAGATGCTTTGAAAAAACAAGGGATACTGGAAATGCAGTTCAATGGTGAAACTACCAGGAAGGAAGTAGCTAGCTTCTCCTCCAACCTTCAATAGAAAACAATATGGCTGGCGGCTAGGGACAGAAATGCATGTAAAGAAAGGTAAGGCATGAAAGATGGCGATTTCTAAAGCGACTATCAGGTAGTGTGTAGAGCAAGGTATTTTAATGGTCCTTTCCCTTTTATTTCCTTCTAATGTAGTTGGTTAGTAGTCTATGATTAAGACCGCTTGTCGATTGAAACGCGTCAGTTCTAAAGATGTCCATTATTTAATGCTGTTCATGCAATAAAGGATTCAATTTTATTTGATACGTTGGCTTCTTCCTCCTTTCCAAGTTGGTTTGTGGCACCTTATACCTTGACACGTTCCTGAGGGCTGAAGTACTGCACACTGAAGACCTATAGGGGGGCCAGGAGGCTAGAAAACATCGAGGTATGTGACAAAAAGCTTAGCGCCATTGAGGACACCATCATGGCAAGATGTGTCTTGCTACCATTACCTCTTTTGGTATTCTATGGGCATCAGCCAGGTGCCATGTTGGGAACTGGTTGATGGGGAGCTCGCTCATTTATTCACAGCTTTGGTGACTGTTACTTTATTCTGTCCTTTCCATATATCTGTTATCAGTTTGTAAACTGTAAGTCATGTTAAGTTTATTGTTTCCCAAATCTCAGATCATACATTAATACACAGTCATTAATCAGCAGGCTAAAAAACATCAAGTGTGTAACAAAGAACTTTGCTCCGAGGACCTCATTAGGGTAAGATGTGTCCTGCTACCTCTTTATAATTTTTGTCCGCCAGATGCCATGTTGGGAGCTGGTCGTCGGGGAGTTCGCTCCTTTCCATATATCTGTTATCATAGTTTTGTAAACTCCAAGTCATTTTAAGTCTATTTTTTTCCCAAATCTCTGATCACACATTAATACAGTCATTAATCATATATAAAAAAAATCGTCATCTCCTCTTTTGATTCTATCTGGATTCTTTTGACAATTAATTTGAGAAATATGTAAATTCTGTGTGTCTCAGGAGAGCCGCAGCTATCTCCATCCTCTTCACCGCCCTGTCTGTAAGGCAACCATCTATGCCAGGAGCTCTCCCCCACTGCTCTGCTGCAATAGTAATCGATAGGAAAGATCGGCACCCGATTAATATACCGCACGGGACAAGAGTGAACGCCAGGCCCAGAACAATGTTAAGGAATCCCAGCAGTCCGCTGGGATTCCTTTACTTTGCTGCAATAGTAGACCCGGTGCTCCAAGCACTGCCTCCTTGGCCAAGCATTAACCCCTTCAATTGTCTGCACCCACCTCTGAATATATAAGGGATCGGGAGGAAATTAACGTTTGTGTTCTTACCAAGAGTTCTACAAGACATTTCTGTTGGTAATGACCATTTCAGAAGCAACTTCCCCGTCGCCCAGCTTCTGATCAGAGGGCATCTTGACTTTGTAGATTTTGCCCTGATTTTTTCTTCCTCTTTGCTATGCCCCCAATTTCATGATGCCTTCATACAACACCGCATGAGCCACTGCCTCCAGTTCCATCTTTGCCTGTTGGTTATGACTAGGGTGAGGACATAGCTATAGAGCTGAGCTGTGATCTGCGTACTGAATCTGCCCCATCTTTTGTGACTATGATAGGAGGTGGTGTGGCCACCCCACCCCATGAGGAACAGTCCATGTAATCACATCATACAGGGCGTTCTGGTGCTTGGGATGAGTGACTATTTTATTCCCCTTAGAATTATGGATGCAACTGGTGTCACCGAGACCCAATTCAGACTGTTGCTAGGCGACGACCTCAGAATGGTGGATCTGATATGTAGTGAGTGAAGCATCAAGAAACTTTATTCCCAAGCAGAGTTCATTAAAACTATATATTTTTGCAGGTGCTTGTACCAAGCAAGGTCCAAAGATGTTCTCTAGTCTTGATGAACTGCTGACATGGTCAAAGCTGTATATGGAGATCTGGCATGTCACCCGCCATACAAAGCATTGCTATATGTCACCAGCCCTGTGGCTCCTGCCAAGAAGATGGCTCCAAGTACCCCAGAGATTATTGCCCGGGGCAGAGCGGCATATTGGCTCCTGGCCAGATGTACACACAAATCGAATCCAAATTATCATCATCATACTGACTGAAGAATAACCGACACAGAGAACGATTGGAATTGCTGCAATATATATTTTAATTCAAAGTGAATTTAGACAATAATACACCATAAATTCATATTTTTGACACTCACCAAAATAGTTACCTGGAAAACCCGCTTTTTGTGACAAAGTACAGAAGCCTTGGTCACATTGAAAATCACTGAGAACTAGAGAGAAATACTATCGCAAACTGTAACAAGACATACATCCATAAAAATGTTTCCCAGTCCTCATATTAGAATATTGCACAGTGCAACTGCTACATGGCAAACTAGTGTAGCATAGAAATCAAAAAAAGCTCAAAAGTAAAAAGAAAATGAAAACAAATAAACAATAAAAAGAAATCAAAGCCACAAAACTACCATCTGTTAAACAGTAACAATTCAAACGTCTGTAATCAAATGGAAGCTAAAGCTGGATTCCTAAACAGTCCTACAACTTGCAGTATGAGTTAACTTTTACTTGTCGCAAGCCTAAAAAAAAAAAAAAAAAAAAAAATCACAAGTAGAGCAGTAAATACGGAGTTAATTCAAAACCCAAACCAAATCAGTTAGTACAGTAGCAAACGTAGTAACACCCTGAACGAGTAATCCTCGAAATACGATGAACCTGTAGAAAGCAAACAGCAGACTGGTTGTGGAGAGAAAGCACCTCTGCGGCCACGCAGCGTTTTACTTCAAAAGGTCCGAGGAGAGGAAAAGATGGATATGAGAGAGAGAGAGAAGGATTAGATAGAAGGATAGAAAAGACGAAGCAGATTGGATAAACTGATCAGATAGATTAGACAGCTAGATAGATTAACAGATCTAATAGGCAGAAGGATTAGACAGCTAGAAAGCTGGATTAGACAGACAGAAGGATAAGGAAGCAGATGACACAGATTAGATATATGGATTAGACAGCCGTAAAGCTATATTTGATAGACAGGAGGGGGATTAGAATACAGTCAGAAAGGTTAGACAGATGGATTAGATAGCTAGATTAGATACAGTTAGAGAGAGTGAAGATGGACAAAGCACATCACATAAATTGATTAGACAGGCAGGATGATTAGACAGCTAGAAAAAAATTAAACATATGGATAAGACAGTAGGATAACAATAGATTATATTAGATTAGACAGATAGAAAGATGGATTAGGGTGCATTCACATCACCGTTCAGATTTCTGTTCTTCTGATCGATCAGAAGATGAGAGAAAAAAAGAAAAAAAAAAAAGAGAAAAAACAAAACAAACGGGTCCTGTGGCATCAGCCGTCATCCATTTGAGCCATTTCCGTTTAAGATCCGTTTTTTTTAGACAGGGAAAAAAGCACTGCATGCAGGACTTTTGTTACTATCTAAAAAAACGGATCTCAGACGGAAATGGCTCAAATGGATGACGGCTGCCACAGGATCCGTTTTTTTTTTTTCTTTTCAGGATCCTGTTTTTTGCCCTCTCTTCTTCGGACGGATCAGAAGAACGGAAAGCTAAACGGTGATGTGACTGCTCCCTTAGCTAGACAGAATGATAAATAGTACATAGACAGATTAGATAAACCGAAGGATTAAATGGACAGGACCAGATAGAATAGGACGTGAATTAGACCGAGACAGGTCTATTTGTCTGCACCACAATGGCAACCAAAAAAGAGTGACCACCAACAATCAACTAATCTGCGGGAGATCGGGAGGCTCTTCTCTAACTCAGATTGGAAAACGGTGGCAAGGCCTATGGATATTACCCTTTTAGGGAACACAGTTTTGATTGTATTTTTATTTGAGCACAAGTTGACATGTGTACGCTATTTATAAGGCATGAGGGGCCTCCATATTGCTTATTACATACACATGTTCCGGGGCTCCTAACAGCAATACAGAACACTATGCTGAATAGTTTACGGAAGAGATGGAATATGCACAGTTGGGGCAGGACGTAGGTGATCAGAGCCGTGTTACTACAAATACCTAAAGCTATGTCCAATCCTTGCATCACAATAATGCATGGCTGTCCAGGGAAAGAAGGGGCGTCTGACCGATGGGAAAAAAATAAAAAATTAAAATAGCTCCCTCTGGTGGAGGAAGATGTTAACATGGAATTGTGAAAAATGGTCGATGTCGCAGCTTTATCCAATTAAAATCAACTGGCTGAAGCTGTAATACTATGCTACTAATCAAATGGGGGGCATCGGACCCTGTTGTCGTGATTTATGGGGTTAGACCCCCATGATCTATGGATCGTGAACGCTATATACATGACTATATAAATTGGCCCCACCTCTTATCTGCCTTTGCAAAAGGAGACAATATGGCAGGACACCATAAGAGATGGCGAAGCCAACTGTAGATCTAAGGGTCCCAGCAAGTGTGAACGACTAGACCGTACCAGACGCCACACATACAGATCTGTTGTCACATTTTGCTTTTTGATTGCCAAAATGGTCAGTACACATTTGAGAAGAAAATGAAGAAAGAATGAAAGCTAAAACTCCAGTGGACCACCTATCTGCCCGCACCAGTCTAGGACAAGATCCTCAGTGACTTCACCTTCTTGTTACATGGTCTGGCACCCTTGGGTGGCTAGAATGACATCACACTAATAATACGAACCAGCTGTCGAAGTAAAATACCCATCGGTATAAAGCCTCATTCACACATCAGTGTGTCACATTTTAATGTGTGTAATCAGACATCAGTGTTTTAGTACGGTCCGTTTTTTTAGCACGGATGCATGCTCTATTTTGTTCACAGATCCATCACGTCCATTATAGTCTATGGGTCCGTGAAAACCAAGGATCGTTAGGAGATGCTTTCAAAATTATTTTTCAGCTGTTCAGCGTCAGTGAAACACGGACAGCAAAAAAACGGACGCACGGACCCAACACGGACAGATTCACAAATGCATCACTGACCACCTGCTCACGGATTTGAGCATGGACGTGTGAATGAGGCTTGAAGCAATGTAGGACAGCAACTTCACCCTCTTCTACACTCATTCCACCACCAAACACAGCAAGATGGTGAAGCCATGCAACAGACTCCTCGGGAGACCAGTAGAAAACCATTCAAAGACATTATGTCATGGCAGGACACTCTAAATGAAGTATACCCTGGGAGATCCCAGGTAACAGCAAAGGTCTACTTCACGCCAAGCCAAGGACGGAGCAAGCTCCTTCCATTAGACGCCTATCCTTGGCACTACATCTATGACCTCTGCATGGAGCCTTGTTATGTGATTGATGCCAGGTGCACGCTCCAGCCAAAAAGAAAGATTCTTATCAAGGAAACTAAGGTCTTCTCTTTAAAGGGCTTGTCCAGTTTTAGGAGGAAACAGAACACCATATGTGATCCACCTGCAGCACAGAATAGATCATTGCTTGCCTGACACCTACCCTGTTCTGGTTCTCCTGGCAGGGCTCTGTTTACCCCGGCTGCAAGAGTCCAAATCATGTGACCGCTGCAGCCAATCACTTGCCTCGGCAGTACTCCAAAGTGGTTAGTGATTGGCTGTGGCGGTCACATGTGGTTGAGGTGACATCACTGCTGCAGACGGTTAAACAGAGCTCTGCCAAAGCACCTGTGCAAGATCTGTTGGGTAAGTAACGATCTATTCTTCACTTCAGGTGTATCGCATGTCAGATTTCCTCCTGAAACAGCACGACCCCTTTAACAAAGGACCTTGAAGAGGACATAGAATCCTTGGCAGTCCAAGAAGGAATGCAAGATTCCTATAGGCCTGTCGTGCTGCCCCAGACACATGCACCAACACAGATCAGCGTTGCTCAGGCACCACCTGTTGATTCCCACAGAGCTTTTAACAGCAAATCAAGTTTCTGCCAAGTCGTTATTAACATGGATGAACAGGCTGAAAGAGCAGGTACAACATGACACCCCGATCATTGGGACCTCGCGGCTTCCCTGACCTAAGCCGTGCACAAGGAGGAGGCAGCCATGAAGAGGTACAGAGTACGTGCTGTATCTTGGCTCAGCTTTTGTTAATGACTTAGAATCGAAGCTGTAACTGCTTTGCGTTAAACATGTAAAGTGCCGTGTACACGATCAGAGCTATACAAATTATACACATAATACATATATACATTTTAGTCGGGTTACATTAGCTCAGCGGGTGAAGCCCGTTAACATAAATAGAAGCACAGCAGTTTCGTACAGCACACGGCTACAGCCAGGGGGCGCAACACAGCAAGTCTTAAAGGGACGCTAAACACACAAAGCTTATGATTCAAATAGCTGCATGTACATGGATCTCTCCAGCCAGAAACGGCGATGGGATAGACTTTAGGTTTAGTGTCCCTTTAATTCAGTTTTTCATGACTGTTCCTCTTTATCACACGCAGCGTTAGGTCGGATCCCTTCCGACATCAACACATTTACAACAATTCATACGATATCAGAATCCCTAAATGCGCCAAGAGTAGAGATGGCACCGACAACCGTAACACCCAACGTCATCCGTCAGATTCTCACGAAGCATGGCGAGATGCTGCGGTCCTATTTGCTTCCCAATGTGTGGGCTCAGTCACTTTACGGGGCTGCGAAAGCCTCATCAAACCTCCTAACGGGCCTGACAATGGGACGCTGCAAACCAGGCCCTTCCACAAGCTCCTTCAAAACCTGCGTGAAAACACTTTGTGGAGTCCAGGTAAACTTGTCATGACCAATCTTGGTTGTCAACGGTCAGATGACCAAACGCAACAGACTGCCAATAACGGCACAACCTTACGTATCATGGCTACCAAATTACAGCAATTAGGGGTCCACTGTTTGTGCCAGGTGAATCAACTGAACTGGTAAACCCAAACCCCCCCCCCCACCCATCAACTATTCTGGGGGTATTTCTTATACTACAGATGTGACAAATATTGTCATATCGCATGACAAAGTACACATTATGTGCATCTGTCCTGAGCCAAATTCCTCTACTCTTCCTTCTGTAAAGCTGCATGATGGATATGTCCATACTGGGCAATACATGGAGGTCATAGCAGATGTCCTCTATTAGCCAAATCCATGTGCTTCAGTTGTGGCAGGCAACCAAGACCCTGTCCACCCAGCTTCAAAGTCGTACGGACCACTGACACGGTTTCAGACGCATGTAGCAGTCGGGCATGTAAACTTGGCTGCTGCAGAATGGACGCTATGTAAGTCTCCAGCACTTCTTGAGAGGTTCCCCCAGTGAGAACACTTCATCTTGAAGGGCACCAACAAAACCACCTATTCGCAGGGGAACCAAGGGGCTTGCAACATGAACCACTAACACAACACCTCCAACTCAATTTCCCAGTATCGGCAAAGGGACTACTCCCACTGGAGGACACTATCCCATAGATCAAACGCTCAATGAGGTTAGTCAGCAAAACAATAAGGATATCCCAAGAACTAATGAGGCATTGACCAAGAACATCCCAAGATTTACACAAGTATCTGTGTGATTAGCTCATCTATGGCGAATAGTTCAGGACTGGAGCCCTTTACATAAAATTACGCATGAACCTAAAAGGATATTGGGAGTGACAACCTAGAGAGAGCTATGCCGATCATGAGAAATGTCACCTCTCCTGACATGTCCATTTAGTAAGTACATGTACTCTCCTTAAAGAACTCTGCATTGTATCACTCCTCTGTTACTCCTTCTGGAAATTATGTTCACACTCCACTACGATATTCCCCTACAAAGTCCGATACTGCCCAATCAGCTGACAGTGCCCTACTAATAAAGGGAATTGTATCATCTTAAAGGGGTTCCATCTAGTCTGCTGCTCCGGAGGACTTCCGCTAACCTTCATCCAGTCAGAGCATGTCATACATGCACATGACCGCCACAGCCAATCAGTGCTCCCTTGCCGTACATACAAGCATCACTACTGAGGCTGGCGATTGGCTGCAGTGGTCCATGTGCATGTATGGTGTCACATCATGGAACGACAGGGGATTGCATGTTTTTTAATTTTTTTCCCCCACCACATGTCCTGCTCTTAGACAAAGTTTTGAAAATCCCACACAACCTCTCCTTTGTATAGAGGGCGTGTCCCTACGTGGTCTAAGGGCTCATGCACACGAACGTTGTTGGGTTCCGCATCCAAGCCGTGTTTTTGGCAGCTCGGATGCGGACCCGTTTACTTCAATGGGGCCGCAAAAGATAAGGACAGCACTCTGTGTGCAGTCTGTATCTGTTGCTCCCTTCTGTGGGGCTGCAAAAAAAAATAAATAATAGAACATGTCCTATCCTTGTACGGTTGTGTGCATGAGCCTTAACACCGTCAACTAAATGAACGTAGTCAGACTGCAGGAACACATCCTAAGCAGAATGGTAACACCCAGCTGTCAATTCATACACTTCCAGGGGGAATAACAGAGCATCAGCACAATGCATAGTTTAAAGGGCAAGCACTCTATAATTTATATTTCAAGCGAGTACTAAATGGACATGATTGCAGCACTGAGAGGCTCTCTTAACGCATGCACAATACTTGCAACATCTGTAAGGTCGAAATACAGACAAGGGTGCGATAACTGTACCAAAAATAACCGGATCCAACAGTGAAGTCCATTATGCATAGTGAGTCTTCTCTTTTTTCAGGGAAACACGTCCAGTACAAAAAGGTAAAACTGGTTCTTCACCCCGTTTTTTTCGGAATTTTCTTATTAACACTGCTGTATTTTTATGAAATTTTCGCTATTTTATAAAATTTTCTTATAGGCACATTTCTTTTTGCTGAAACATTCATTAAATAAAACACTGCTTTGTGTTAACACCACCCAGGACTGGCGGAGACCTGAAAGGGTTAACGGAGTCGAGAGCGATCGATGATAGCTTACGGACAAGTCAGGACAAGTGCCGTATACATATAGTGGTGTTATTAATGGGTTACACGACATAAAAGGCTAGAAAAGATCCAAACTGCCTTCCGGCCTGCAACATATCACAATTCCAGTCACTGGCTAATTATCTTTCTATAGATACAGATTTAAAGAACAAATAAAAATTAAATAAAATCGATTATAAAAAGTTAAATCAAGCCTGCAAGGTACGTCATTTTTTTTCTTCTTCTTTAAAAGTATACACAACAGCAATATGAAAACATAAAAAATAAAATTAACTTACATTAATACACCCCACTTTATATGCAGTAATGAGCTTAAAATTTATGGAGATAAAATACTGATGCATAAAACACCCTCCCCTCCAAAAAAAATTAAAAATAATAATAATAACATATGCAATTAGGATTCCATAATTTACAATACAGTAGTTACAAAGGACACGCCAAACATGAAAGTAAATTGAAATACAAAATAATAATAATAATCATCAGAAAACCCCACTACACTTTCATATAGAATTAGACTCAAAAACAGAAGTAAGGCGACTATGTATAAACGGGATATGAAGCTAAAGTTCACAGCTATCAAAAGTGGCGTCTGTTATATATAGCAGCTTATCTATGATACATTCAAGATAAATGATAGAATTATTACTTGCTCGAAGCTAAAAACATTAGTCTTAATACCATTTTTTTTCTTAAAGCCCACCACTATACTACAGTATAATTTAGGTCTATGCAAAAAAAAATAAAAAATGTAGCTACCATTTATTTTATATATATATATCTTTTTTTCTCTTTTTTTAACATTTAATTTTAAGAAATGGATGATTTAGTTTTTTCAAAGTCTTTGGTGCTGGATAAATTAACTTGATATGGACGATGCAGAAACTGGTAAAAATAAAAAAAAATCGTTGAAAAATACGCACATCATTTCATGTCCCTGACGGAATGTATTAAATAAGCAGTCACCACTCAGGAAAAAAAAAAAAAGAATAATAATACTAATAAAACATAATGTAAATGAGACTTGAAAAAAAAACAACATGCATAAAAAGGAAAGCTAAAATTGCACACGCGAAGGAGCAAAAAAATAAATAAAAACCTCATCTCATCAAAACCTCTAGAGTAAATATTTCTTGATACGCTATATTTGAATACTGTGCGGGCTGTCCAACGGGGGTCACGTGCTGTAGTGTTAACCTCCTTCAGTGCTGAAAGCGCCTGCAAGACATTGCCCAGCAAGATGCTGCAGCTTCAGCAGAGACCGAAAAAGGTAAAAAAAAAAAAAAAAAAAAAAAAGGTTATCTTCCCATAAACCTGACCACATGCCTTACTACACTGCTAAATAGAGACTACGAAAAAAATCCAGCCCGTTGGACAAACGCCGTGACGACAAAAAGTGAAGAATCCACTTTGTAGACAATATTGCAGTTTCCGTCGACGGTGTGATTACCGGGAGGGGAGTACATGTGCAGTCAGCGTTTAAATCTAAGAAACCAAAAGTGTAATCTTCAAAAAGCGCTTCAGGTTACGCAACGCTCGCTAAATACCTACGCCACCCCCACCCACAAAAAAAATAAAATATTAAAATAAACACATTAAAATCTACAGCAACACAGATTTTAAAAAAAAAAAAAAAAAAGGAAAAAAATACATGCTGTTCTGTTGGTAAGTCAAACACCTCAACCTAAAAATCATAGCACACGGTCAAACAAAATGAACAAACCCCTAGACTGATCAAATACTCAAGTTATTCGAAAAAATAGATATTTATATATCAGCAGATTAGAAGATTAAGTGCTGAAATTGACATTAATATATTAAGTAATAACATTAACAACCTCAAATATTTAAGGCACTATGTGTGGGAACAGTTTACAATGCAGCGGATTATTAGGACGACGACACGAAATAGCAAGGTCTAGGCAACTTTTTTTTTTTTTCTTTTTCTTCTTCTGCCCATGCAAAAGACACATGCAGTGTGAACATCAAACTCAGTAGCCATGTGACCCGACACAAACACCAAGACATACGAGAACGGAAACGACGCACACGACGTACACCGTACTACTGACATTATGTGCATTTGTTGCGCTAAACCTGTATGCTGAATGGCTTCCCAAAGACGTGTCTTGCACTAGGTTAGAAGGCAATTGTATAAAAAAATAGCAGGAGAGAAAGTGAACTTCTGGCTCCCGTAAGTCACCTGTCTTAGAGTTAATATAGAAGAGAACAGGACCAGAGACGATTTTATACCAAATGTGCAAAAAAACACATTAAAAGTGAAATTTTATCTTTTTCAATTTTTTTTTCTTAAAGCTCAAGATTGTTTTAAATTGCACCCAAGTCTTACATGATTCAAAAAATATTTCTTCTTGTGCCATGGCCAAATTATTTTTGATTTTAATTTTTCTTTCCATTATCAAAAAGCCATGTTTGTTGGTTGTTTGTTTTTTAAATGTTTTGTTTTCGTTCCGCTTCAAACCCAAGTGATTGAATCTTTGAGCTTCCTTTGCGGTTTTCTCACATGTACGGATACTGGTTGAGTTTCGTGGGGCTCATCGGAAATCCTGTATAGGCCGGGGAGGCAGCAATGTATGAGTGGGATGGGAAAATCGGTTTGTATTGAGTCTGGTGGATGGTGGGAGAAGGTAAAAGCCTGGGGTTGATACCCACTGCCACCTGATGAACGATGCCGCTGGGATGAGAGAGATTGTAAGCCGGGTGTTGTAAAATCGGCCTTGAGGTACACGGCGACGCGAGGAGGTGGGCCACGGGTGCTACTGTGGTCACCGGAGCGGAGGGTGGATATGAAAGGATGGCGGGCTGACCGCCAAGATGCGCATGCACGGCACTGTGATTTGGGCTTCCATGTTGAAGGGTGAAATGATGACTGGCAACAGTTGGTGCGATAAACGCCTGCTGTCTCCTGTGCCCATAGTTTCCATTCCATTCTTGGTGTCCCGTTCCAAAATGTTGCATCTGGGGATACAGGGGTTAAAACGTTGTTAGGCAATTTGCACAGGTGCCTAATGAATACACATCTCTGCTACTAAATTAGTACAGAAATAATGAACCAGACTTTAAAGGGTTTGTCTCATCAAAATGACCACCGAGAATGTGGCCTTTAGGTCCCCACCCCGGCACCTCCATCAAATAGCTGATGTGGGCAGGGGTGCCTTCATGGGACAATCCTTTTAAAGAGGGCCTGTTTTCCGAGACTTGGATACGTCATTAGTATTTAAATCCATGGGGCTCTTTGAGAAGGTAGTGGCACTCGCAGTTGCGCTAAAGCCTTCTAACAGCTTTCCCTAGGGCGAGTGACGACATGCTCATCAGTCACATGGCCTAGACGCAGCACAGCCCCTATTGAAGTGAAGAGCGCTGCGCTGTGATACCAGGCACAGACACTATACAATGCACGGCGCTGTGCTTGCTAAGCAGTAGCGCCGCGGCCTTCTCAAACAGCTGCTTGGCGGGGGTCCCGGGTGTCGGATCCCCACAGATCAGATACTGATGACCTATCCAGAGGGTAGGTCTTCAGTATATATACATTTTTAAAAAAACACTTTTAAGTAACAGGAAATCTAAAGCATAAAACCTGCCCTTTCTAATTTAGTAATAAAAGTCCTGGCCCTTTAAGAGATTGCAATTAAAACAAATGTAGGAAAGAAACACCAGCCCGATTTGTAAGACATGACAAACTCACTTGACTGTAACTCAGAGGCTGCTGTTGGAATGCTGATGTAAGTTTCTGCTGGCGATTCCCAAGGCCTGCAGGATGGTTTTTTCTACCTGGAGCTGAACGTCCTTTTATTACGGGATGGCAGGCCGGATCTGGGAAAAAATAAATAAAATATCAAGTTCAAACCTAATCCCAGGCGTCAGACCTCCACCAATCAAACAGATGACGTCACATCATAAGATGGCAATGACCCTCTAGTGCTGTAAACAACCTCAGAGAAGTCTATGGGGCAATCTACCTGTCCAACTGTAGATGTGATTCACTTGATTAATACACTTTTTCTTTTGTTGATCCAAGGCTCCGTTCCAGAGTTATGATACTTTTTCTTAATATGCCAATTTTCCATTGGTGCAATGGGTGCGTCATCGTTGCTCTTGTTGCACTCCACTCATTTCTGTGGCCAGCCCCTCCATGACTGCTTTGATTGACAGTGTCAGTTAGTGGCAGAGCAGTGAGGAAAGTGGGTGAACACAGAAAGGAGCAAAGCTTGGGTGCAACAAGAGCAAGGGTGAAGCCCTCATTGCACCAAAGGCCTAATTTTCATATTAAGAAAAAGTATCGTAACTCGGGAAAAGAGCCTCAGATCGACAAAAGAAAAAAAGTGTTTTAAGCAGGTGAACCTCAGCCATGTGTCTATGAAAACAGTTTAATGGGGAGGTCGCTGGTGACAGATTCCCTTTAACACTGGTCTACATGGATGCACATTATGAGGGACTGTGTGGCTGTGGTACAAGCTCCATGCACACAACTCCACCTAATATTAAATTGTCATATGGAATTTTCAATCCTGAGGTCAGGATGGAGATATTTACCCTTGTTGGTAGCCCGATGGGAATTGAATTTGCGGTTTTCAATCCGGATAGGTGGGACCACTAACGTGCACACTGCTGGTTTACTTTCAGTTTTCTCTGATGTCCGTTTTTCTGCATTCTGGTTGGTATCCGTCACAAAGCTGCTCTTGACAAATGGGCTGTCATGACCAGATGAATCAGAGCTTGGGGATCCATCCACAGTGTCACAGCCACTCTCAGGCTCATCATCTGACATGCTGCAAACGCAATTACAAGAGTCAGAATCATAATATACTACAATCCAGAGGCTAAAGAGGATCGGTCGTGATAGGAGCGCTCAGAAGACCGGTCTGTAATATGCCACCCTTATAAAGGAGAGCATACAGTGTACGATGATGTATTGTATGAAAACACATCGATAGTACTTAGGTTTACAGGTGCTGTCACATGACTTTTTTCGGATTCATTTGATGCCCCCATTCAAGTTTAAAGGGGTTATCCAACCCAAAAAATGCCCGGACCCCTCACACTGGCTCCCCGACACTTCGCGTCTCTTCTGATGCCGGCACAGCAGCCAATAGCAGGCCGCAACAGGAACGAGCCTCCCTAGAGTCACCCGTGATGCTAGGTAGGCTCGTTCCCGTCACGGCCTGCTATTGGCTGCCCCCTGCCATCCTCCCCTGACTGCTGGATGTTTTGATCCGCGCGACTGGGAGATGGAGCGGCGGCCGTGCTGGCATAAGAAGCAACGTGGGTGCCAGGGAGCGCGGTAAGTACAATCTGTGTGCGTGGCCTGGGCATTTCGGGCTGAAGGGGGGGCATTTTTAGGGTTGGACAACCCCTTTAAGGATATAGACAAGGTAGAGCAGAGACTAAGGACACTGCCTTCTCCACAATGCTGGTGGGGCTTCAAAAAGTCAGACACCCATCTAACTTACTTTTGGAGAGGCTATAAAAGTAATAATAGGAGCTGTTGTAGGACGACTGTTTAATGAGGGAGCCTAACAAGTTGACTATAAAGGGTTAAATTATTTCTTGTGGATTTGTGGTGCACATTCTGCGCCGCATATCTACAGCTCAGTATTGTACAACCTACATGCTGCAGATTTGCTCACGGGAATCAGACTTCAGAATCTGCACCATGTCTATCATCTTCTGGGTTGTTTGTGGATTTCTTCCATTATCGTCATTAGAGTTTAAATCTCCAAACTGAGAACTGTGTGACAGACTTACTTGCAGATTTGGTGCAGTTTTGAACTTGCCCTACCTATACACCTCCTAGAACCAGAATGAGTGGACCCAGGGTAATACTGTGCTCGTCATCCAGCTGAAAAGGACACACTCTAGGTTTGCACAGTGAGTCCTGTCTGTCAATCAATAGGTCATATGTACTATAAAGGCCCCTTTACAAAGGCTGACACAGCAGGCAATTATTGAAAACGATCCGTCCGTTACTGATAATTGCCTGCTCATCAGAAGAGGTGAGAGCTGCATTTATGTGCAGCCACCACCCCCCCTCTGTGAGAACCAGCAATTGCTACTGCTAGTCTCAATACAGATTCATTGTTTCTGGGCAGCAGATCCTTAGCCTGTTGACCAGAAACAGCTTTAGGTGATCAATTCAGCGATGCGTTTGCTCATTTATCAGGTAATCACCGGCAACCTTCACACAAGGCGAGTATCGGGAACGACTATCCCTAGGAATGCTCCTTCCCAATAATTGCCCCGATCAGTTGGACCCTAAGCAATGCTGCTTCACTAATACACAAATCAGAATGCTCCCTTAAATCTTCTTTTCAGCTCTATGCCAACTAAGTGGAGATGTTAGGACCCATTAGTTTAACCACAGAGTCACCAGAAGATTTCCTGTAAGGACTTGTCCACTGAACACACATTCCGAGCAGCGTATACGATGTGGTGTTTATATGTAACTGGATGCAGGGTTAATAGCTTACCTGTTGGGTCTTTTGCAGGGAGAGGGGCTGGATTGCCCTGAGGAGCTGGTGCTTAGGGTGCTGTCTGGACTACTCAAGGAACAGACCCGATCAATATTCAGAGTACTCTGACATGCCTCACAATCCAGGCTGCCTTTACATCTAGGTAATAAATAACAGGAATCGTTTACTCCACTGGACTATAGATCTAGTCAGATAGGTATCATTAAAGGGCATCTGTCAGCAGATTTGTACCTATGACACCGGCTGACCTGTTACATGTGCACTTGGCAGCTGAAGGCATCTGTGTTGGTCCTATGTTCATATGTGCCCGCATTGCTGAGATTTTTTCTTAAATATATGCAAATGAGCCTCTAGGAGCAAAGGGGGCGTTGCCATTACACCTAGAGGCTCAGCTCTCTCTGCAACTGCCGTACCCTCTGCACTCTGACAGGGCCAGCCAGGTGTGATGTCATTTACACTGCCTGGCCCTGTCAATTGAAGTGCTGATTGCTTCCTGCAACTGCTGCACTATCTGCACTTTAATTGACAAGGCCAGGAAGTGTAAATGACATCACACCTGGCTGGCCCTGTCAGAGTGCAGAGGGTACGGCAGTTGCAGAGAGAGCTGAGCCTCTAGGTGTAATGGCAACGCCCCCGTTACTCCTAGAGGCTCATTTGCATATATTAAAACATCATTTTTCTCAGCAATGTCGGCACATAGGAACATGGGACCAACACAGACGTCTTCAGCTGCCAAGTGCACATGTAACAGGTCAGCCAGTGTCATAGGGACAAATCTGCTGACAGATGCCCTTTAATCTTTTATTCCAATTACTTTCAAAAACTTACTCTCTCAGTGAGTGAGTCTGTGCTGAATCCTCCTCATCCGTGTCGCTGCTAATCGTAATGACACTGGCTGTGGGGCTTGGGGAATCCGCTATGACAATCTCTTGCCTCTGCTGACTTGACACATCTGGGGCCGGCTCCTCAGACACCTTACAAGATCCTTCCTCCTGCGCCTCCAGGTTCTGATTGTCCTGTGGTAATGCACAACTTTCAGACTCTGTGGTCTTTGCGCTGTTTGATATCTTTGGAGAGGTAAGTGCTTTACTGTGGACACTGGAGTCCTGTATTGTGTTACTCCTATAAAGACAAGCCAAAAGGTTATTAGAGCAAATAAAGATCGGGTTATCAGAAGGTACATGGCCGCCAGCAGGCTGTCCTCAGATGGGTGGAGGTCATACCTGTTTTGACAGATCTTATTTCGTTTAGTAGCAGCAGGCTGAGGCCACACCACATGTGCGATGCCTAAACTGATAGGCTGAGGGGCTGACAGCGCCATTTGGTTGGTTAGGAGAGGCTGAAGAATCATGGAACTGTAATGGTTTCCATGCTGAATAATTTTCCTGAAACAAATAAAGGAAGAGAGAGAGACATAAGAAAACTGGGTATTTGTATATGTTTTAAAGAGCCACCGGATACCGTGAAAGTCTCCCGGTGCTGAAGTAGCCCCTCCGGCAGATTACAGATCATCAACAGCTAAAGGGCTTTAATAATAATAATGTCGTCATTTAACAAATAATATATTTTGTGATACTATTTAAAGGAATTATGTGGGAATTTATAATTCCCAACAACTGGGTCCCGTCCCCCCCCCTCCGCCGTTCAGCTGTTAGAAGCGCTGCAGCCTCTTCCTAGGCCTGTGACATCACTGTGCATTGGTCACATGGCCTAGTTGAGGCCAGTGCTCCGTGAGTTGGTCGCATGGCCTAGTTCCAGCTCGACCTCATTAAAATGAATGGCGCTGATCTGCAATACCAAGCACAGCAGCTATAACAATGTAGGGCGCTGTGATTGTAAAGCTGCCGGGAGCTGGCAGCACTTACCAGAGCTCCAGTGAGCACGGTGGCTCCCTGAAACAGCTGATCAGCAGGGATTTTGCGACTTAGACCTCCACCGATGTGATACTGATTAGCTATCCTGAGGAAAGCTCATCATTATCAATTCCTGCATAACTCATTTAATGTTCAGTTCATCCTCTGCACACTGTGGAGCTGCAAAAACACCCTGCCCCTGCACCGCAATGCCTGGCCACCTGCTGGACAGGGGGAAGCTTAAGCACAGTCCCACTCAGGATCAAGTATGGCCCCACAGGTTGGATTATAAAGTAAGGAGCTAGGAACAGGTCATTGACTTCTTGTTCCTAATAAAAGGTCGGCAAATCACTGAAGACATGACTGGAAAAAAAACTAATGGGAACAACCTAAAAGTTGGTCATGACTAGTCTCCCATATCACCTACACTAAAAAAGCTAAAAGACAAATCTCAAATTACTGGTAACAGGTATGGGCAGCTTAACATGTTGCCACGGCCAGGTGCATGTTTTCAACCTACCCCCAGTCTCCCAGCCTCTGTGGTCCAGCCATGGTATCGGAGGCAAAGGTTGTTGTTGTTGGCGTCACAGTTGTCACCTGCTGCCAGGCGGGAACCAGTATTGGTTGTGTTCCATTTGACCATGTGTGCTGAAAAGGTAATGGACATAGACATTTAATGAACGTTTAAAGGGGTTATCCCATCTTAGACAATGGGGGCATATCGCTAGGATATGCCCCCATTGTCTGATAGGTGCGGGTCCCACCTATGGAGAACAGAGCAGAGAAAGTTGAGGAGGGCACACTGCGCATGCGCAGCTGCCCTCCATTCATTTCTATGGAGTGCTGGCTCGGCTATTTCCGTCGGCCCCATAGAAATAAATGGGAGCGGTGGCCTCTCCTGCGCGGTTTGCTCCCATTCACTTCAATGGGAGAGACGGGGAACTGCGCCTCGAGGTGGACGGACCCTGGAAAACCCAGGATCCTCCAGCCTTAACTCTCCCCGGCTCCATTCTTCTTGTAGGTGTGATCCCACAGGTGGGACCCGCACCTATCAGACAAAGGGGCATATCCTAGCGATATGCCCCCATTGTCTAAGATGGGATAACCCCTTTAAGCAGAAAAACTTTCAGCAGTGTACAAAAAAAAACTAAAATAATAATGCTAATTTTTTAATACTTTTTACAAGAAAGACTCACCTGTGAGAGGACACCTGGTCGTATCTGTAGGGGCTGAATGGCCGGAGCCTGGCTAACTAGGGGTAAAGCGTTATCTACTCTCACAGAGTAACTTGTGGGCTTGCCATGATTTGGTGGGATTCCTGCAAGAATGAATAGCATGACTCCATTATTACAAAACAGTCAGTCAAACCGGTTAAAGGGCATTGTCCGGTTTCCCATATTGATTGACCTTTCCTCAGGATAGGTCATCAATATCAGATAGGTGAGGGGTCCAACTCCCGGCACCCCCGCCGATCAGCTGTTTGTAGAGATCGCAGCTCTTGTACGTTATACGTCAATGGGACGGAGCTGGAATGATACGGAGAGCAGGTAAACAGCGAAGAGGCCGAGGCGCTCATACGAGTGCTGTGTCTCTTCAATCAGCTGATCGGCAGCGATAAGTCATCAATATAGGAAACCAGACAAGCCCTTTACTCATCTAAATGCTAGGCATAAATCCAACAAATTATTTACATGCTGATTTCAACACTTTATTAATAGCGGTTAATGTACCTTGTAGGGTTGGGGGACAAAGTATCAGGGTCTGTTGAAAAGCATCATTACAACCAAAAGGAGCAGTTCCTGCCTGCACTGGGATCGCATGGTGTATAACTGTATGCCCAGAAGTTGTTAAAGCCTGAAATACAGAACAGATTGAATTTATTTCATATAAAATGCAAACCATAAGAGAACGTCTGCCAGATGAAGGAGGGAGGGCTAATTTACCCATTAGATGGGGGGACTGGCTGACCATCTAATGTGTATAAGACCCTCCTGACTTTCCCCCAGATGGTGTGGGAGACATGGATCAAGCTCTTGGATATCAACATGCACAATCCTTTCATTTTCAAGAAGATAAGCCACGACCAGGTGTCTGGCAGTAGCTCTGTCCCCCCCTCAGAATACATGTATGGTTGACGTGCATGCTTATGGTGTGGTCAGGAGAGATAGCTGTTGGTCGAAGAGGTGTTCAGTGGGCAGATATTGACAGACATTGTGGAAGCCCCTGCATTGCCTATAAAGGGGGCACGTGGAGATCCAGCCGCAACCCGGCAAACATGCCAAGAATCGGCTGGACAAAAACTGCTGAGCGCATTGCCGGATCCAGTGAGACCCAGCAACCTGTTCCCTTCCAGACCTCACGACACAAATGAGAAACTAGTGCAACACAGCTGAACGCTGGGGGTTATAGAATCCGCCTGATAGAGAAAAGCGGATTATCAGACTGGCTGCTGTGCAATAAACGCTTTGAAGAGGAGCCGTCACCTCTCCTGATATGTCTGTTTCCTTACTACTTGCATCCTCCATGTAATAATTCTTGAGCATCTATTTGGATGAATCTATTCTGTGCCATTCCTTTATTATTCCTGCTAGAAGATAACGCATAAATTGCCAGCATTCTGGAATAAAGGTCCAACTGGGGGGGTGTCCCTGCACAGTCTGTGTTGCTCATGTCGGTCCGTGTAGGGAAACACCCACTTGGGTCTTTATTGCAGATTGCTGACAATTCATTTATAAACTACTAATAGGAATAAACTAGGAACGGCACAACACAGAAATAGATGCTCCACAATTATTATTACATGTGAAATGCAAGTAGTTAGAAAAACAGACAGAGGCGCCAGGTTCTCTAGAAGAATCCCAACAGGACATGTTTTGAGAAGATCTCATTAGATCTTGCCTGGAGATTTGGCAGTAAATCATATCACCTCTGCAACACTGGTATAGGGGATACCTTACTGTACTCTAACAATGTGTACATTACATTGCAGTGAGCATGCAATGTGCTAATCCACCACTAGATGGCACTATTCCTACATCCTGCTGGGTGGATTAAGAAAAGCACTGCTGTTGACAACAAAGTAAATGACGTCTCGAGCCCAACAAGAAAAAACAAGCTATGGCTTCATTTTAGAAGGTAGAGGCAGCTCCGTCACAAGGATACAACCACAGAGAACGGTGCTGTCACTTGCATTAGCCAATCCGCTAAAAAGGACTAGACTCCACGTAATAGCATGCTCCCAGCAGAATACACCAGTAGAAATAGGCTAATAAATGGGGGGCGGAAATTAATATTCAAGCAGAAATTTACCACACACCTGACTCCTGACATTGCCAATTTTGGTGAACCCAGCGGAGAGGTTAGCAGCATTGCCTGAGGCAACCGGCCTCATGACTGATGTTTTATTGCGGTTCGCTGCGTTGCATGGGTTGGGACGAAACTTGCAAACATCCATGATATGGAAACAGGACTTCACACTGAAAAAGGAAAAAAAAACAAAAAAACATTTTATTTAGTCTTTATATAAATAGGATTTGAAACCACTAAATTACTAACCCCCTCCCCCAGCTGTGCAGGTAACTGCAGTCAGTCCCATTGACTTGAATAGAGCTGAGCAGCAGTTCCCCTGCACAGGACACAGCACTAAATTAGTTCCGCAGCCCCTTCATTATCAGGATCGGAAGTGTTTCCTTGAGGTCCTAGCGTCACAAGATTGGAATATCCATAAAAATTCACAGGCATACACAAATCTACTAGGGAGATGTCAAATCGATCTGTATCCCCTGCTTGTTCAGTGTCTGCATGCAGCCATGTCTAAGCCTTAAAAGGGTTATCCAGGAATGGATAACGAAGACCTCAGGATAGGTCATTATTATCACATCGGCGGGGATCAGAGTCCTGGCACCACCACAATCAGCTGTTTCAAGGAGCCAGCTAGCTCCCGGCTGCCCTCCAAGCACAGCGCCATACATAGTACCGCAACTGTGCGTGGTATTCAATGGAACTGAGCTGCAACTAGGCCACGTGACCGATATACGGTGACGTCACATGGCCTAGGGAGAGGCCTGCCTCTTCTAACAGCCGATCAACAGGCGTCCTGGATGTCAGACCCCCACCGATCTGATATTGACAACCAACCCTGAGGATAGGTCATCAATATTAATTACTGAATTAACCCTGTTAGGGATGGATTCACACTACATATTTGTCTAATGGCTTGTAAAAATCCATGATTTTTTTTTTTTTTTACTTTTTTGTCATGTTTTACTTGAGGTTTTTTTAATTTATTTCCTTATAGAGAAGAATAATGGATGAAAAAAAAAAAAAAAAACCTAGAGTATACTGCGATCTTAAAAACATCAGGGGGAAAAAAATAAAATAGCCAGGAAACAGTCATAAAGGGGACGTTCAAGTGTTTAATACTGATGACCTGGCCTCACGATAAGTCATCAGTACGTGATCGGTGGGGGTCCGAAGTCTGGTACCCCGTTCGAACAGCTATTGGAAGAGGCTGTGGCGCTCCTACCAGCATACCAAGCAGAGCGCCATCCACTGGATAATAGCTGTGCTTGGTATTGCAGCCCAGGACCATTCACTAGAATGGGACCGAGCTGCGCCTAGGCCACGTGACCGATAAACGTGACTTCCCTGGCCTAGGAAGAGGATGCAGCGCCTCTTCAAACAGCTGATCGGTTGATGTGCCGGGAGTCAGACCCCCATCGTTCACCAACTGATAACCTATCCTGAGGATAGATCCTTTTTCCTATTGGCCAACATGCAACACAAAAAATTATATATATATATATATGTATACATGAGAGATAGAGATAGAGATAGAGAACGCACACCACCCTTCCCCCTTTCTCCCAGCATGATGGTTATTACCGTATGTATAGGGCTTTCAAATGTCCCTTTAACCATTTTACTGTGACAAGTATTTTTGGAGGCAGTCACATGCCATACTAAGTCCTATACATCCACTACCAGTAATACCAGTAAACAGGATGTGGGGAGTGTATGATTATAATGGTACAGAATGGTATTCCTGCATGTTCTCTAGCAGCACACGGAACACATATCAGTGCTGCCATCTGTCTGACCGGTTTAACCTATAGTTTAGTTTTGAACTATTTAAGAATGCTTCTGTGCGCCAACCCTTTGGTAAATATTTCCCTGCCGTCATATTTTCCATGTCCTATCTGTGGGTGCATGCTCCAACTGGCATATTCTGTAAATACTGCCTCTCTTTCTAGTCGAGGAATTCACAGCAGAGGGAAGAGCGTAAAGAGAAGAGATTTGGCGACTGCAGCAAGGACTACGAGTTTCCAGTCTTATGCGCTTTCTTCCTGCGATAATCACTCGTATGACTATACCGCAGATGGGAATGCAGCTAGGTCTACAATATTAAAGCAACACTACACCTAGAAATCAATGATCATAGGACATGTGAAATACAGCTGTCCTCGCTGCTGCATGTACTGTACAATCCTGGACACGGTCTCCTGCTGATCTGTTCCAACGTCAGCTGCTGGATGAGGGGCACGGCTTAGCAAAGGGGATGGGTATAACTATCTTTCCTAAAGCAGGCGGGGAAAAGATCCTGCTGCAGTTAGTTGTCTTGCAGCCCGACACAGGACAATAAGAAAGAGGGGGGGGGCATTTGATTCCAGTCTGGGGTTTGGCGAGAGATTCAGACTCATCCATGCGCTGCAGGTTGTAAGACCAGGCTGGGGTTACGTGCCCAATGTACGGCACATTATCCCGGAAGTGGCGGCCACACAGGATTAGGGCACATCTTGGATAACCCTTTAAATTCCTGTTCTGTTTGGACTTTTAGCGCAGCAAACAGACTCGCTCGACTCTCTGTGTCAGACCATCACCGTGGCCACAGAAAGGGAAGGGGTTAAGTAACTTAACTAGAGCATCACACATTACACTGATCAATGCAGTGATCTTCTGTGAGCATCTTTATCTAGGCCTATCAAGGGAACAATAGAGCCGTCATCCAAAATATACATCTACTATTAGACAAGCAGATAACATTTCCTTCACAGCAGCAGTAAACTAAACAATGGGCTCCCTATCTATATTGCAGTTTTCTCTCTCCGTGCTGACTGGTACAGGAGGACAATATTCTGTATTTCATTTTTAATGGCACAGTACTGCCAAAATGAAAAAAAATATATATAAAAGTTTAAAAATAAAATACCCTGTTCTGAAGGAAGTGTCCCTTTAAATCAGCTGAACCGAGCACACTTTGTAAGCCACTATTCAAAACTGGAGTGATTTGAGGTCACAAAAAATTTGCTCAAATAAGCCCAAAAAGTAGCATAATCCCTATTTAGCAATTTTTTGGAGCCAGAGTTCTGGAAAGCGGGACTTGGTCAACTACCCACATAGAATGTACTTGCTTTTTTTGTGCACTCTTAAAATCTACAAGGCATTGCCACAAAAGCAAAACTAAGTAAACTGCATGCTGATAGGAGGTTATTGACGAAAACTCAAGAAAGTACCAAACAGCAAATAAAAAAAATCCAGATAAAGGTTCATTCAGCTCTTTAAAAAGATGTAAAATGTACAAGTGCACGAGAGCTGAAGCAACAGGTCAGGCTCGTCTGGGTCTCCACCAAACATCGGGCTGAATGCCTAACCCTATCGCCCTTTAAATCTCTGCCACACTCTGAACGCCACGGGACAAATCCCTATTGTGTGTGAAGACTGCGAGAGGCTCTTTTAATTCTATAAGACAGAAGATTAGACCTTTACAGAGAAATCTCATTACCACTACACGGCGCGTGCTGTCCACCAGCTGTGGCGCGCCGACGTCTTCTGGGGCAGTGAATGGTTTGTTGGACGGGGCGTTGTGTGCGAGGCAATAAAGGGCGCGCGCAGGCCTGTGCGCGATTTACGCTGCAGCTCAGAAAAGCAAACCCTCAAGGAGGACGTGCCGGGTAGCGACTTACTGGTTGCTGTGGGGAAAATCGAGGAGGTGCTTCATGGTAACAAAGGAGTGGCTCAGGGTGTCAGCCGGACTGATCCTCGCATCGGCATCGATCATCAACATCTTCCTCAACAGGCCCACAAATTCTCTCCTATCTGCTTTCTCCGCCACTAAGTCACTACCATCCAGATCCATCACCATGTTCACCTGTGATTGAAGAAAAGGCGTTAATGTCTTTCACTATATACAAAAAGGCCGCCATGTCAAAATACATTTAAAGAGTGCGCGTCTGCAGGATCAACCCTATCAAACCAGGCATAATAACCGGTGGGGCTGATCCTGCTGGTAAAAGGGGTTGGCCCATTTCACACATTAGTCAGATAGGTGCGGGTCCCAGACCCGCACCTATGTCTAGAACGGGGGCCACCAAAGTGAATGAGGGCACATTGCGCAAGCGCGGCCACCCTCCAAATCACTTCTATGGGAGTGCCGAAAATAGACAAGCGCCGGCTCAGAACTCCTATAGAGGTGAATGGAGAGGTGGCCGAGCTTGCGCTGTGTGCTCTCCATTCACTTCTATGACAGTTCTGGAAATAGAGGAGCATGCTCGCTTGTCTCTTTTTGGAACTCCCATGGCGGTGCGCTTTCCTTCGCTTTAGGGGCGCTGCTCTAGACAGCAGGTCCCAGAGGTGGGACTAGAACCTAACACTAAAGGCATATCCTAGCGATATGCCACCAATGTGTGAGATGGGCCAACCCCTTTAAGAAAATCGGTTGTGGCGTTCCGAAGAAAATATATACCGCACTTTTATTTAAATATGGCTTTTCATT
This sequence comes from Bufo gargarizans, assembly GCF_014858855.1. Taxonomy (NCBI): domain Eukaryota; kingdom Metazoa; phylum Chordata; class Amphibia; order Anura; family Bufonidae; genus Bufo; species Bufo gargarizans. Next base: position 51,048,267 of record NC_058089.1, read on the forward strand.
TTTCTATATGCAAATGAAGGCTTCAGTGCACAGAGCGGCGTATTTTTATCAGTGCAGATTTTGTAATCCACTGCACGGCAATTGTTTGTGTGGATTTTTAGTGCAAATTTTACCCCCTGCAACGCAAAGGGCGAGATCAGGGCAAGTCCACATCAAAGTCACACGTGTATATTTGGCGCAGAAACACAGAGAAATCCATGTGCGGGATTCACCAATATCTGCCCGTGTTATTTGGGGGCCAAATATTATATATTGAAGTTTTTGATTTGAGACTATACAAGAGTAAAGGAGGATTTGAAATATATGAGAACAGAGAAAGAAAAAAAACTGCTAGCCATGGGCTGAAAATGCATAAGAAATTGCACATTTAGGGCTCGTGCACAAGAACGTATTTTTTGTCTGTGTCCGTTTTTTTGCGGCCCGTATGCGGAACCATTCTTTTCAATGGGGCCGCAAAAAAAGGGTACTGACTCCGTGTGCATTCCATGTCCGTATGTCAGCAAGTCCGTTCCGCAAAAAAATAGAACATGACCTATTCTTGTCCGGACAAGAGCAGGCATAGCCACAGTGGATCTGCAAAAAAAACAAAAACAAATGCAATATGGATGTCACGCGGACGTCACCCGTATTTTTTGCAGATACTTGTTTTGTGCAGACTGTAAAATACATACGGTCGTGTGCATGAGCCCCTAAATGGGGGCAGTTCTGGGAGGATAAACAAATGATAAATGATATACAAATTGAAGACCAACAGTTCGATGGATCCATTTAAAAGGGTTTTCTGGGAGTACAATACTGATGACCTATCAACGATCAATATCAGAAAGGTGGGGATCAGTCTCCCTGCACCACTGCCTTTTCAAACAGATGATCGGTGCGAGCGCCGGGAGTCGGACCCTCACCGGTCAGATATTGATGAGCAGTCTTGAGGTTAGGAGTGTGGGACAGAGATCCAGAAAACGTCAAGTGTCTAGCCTCTTGTACGCGACCCAATTTTCTGAGTTCAAATATCAGGGTGTGACGAGGTGACACGTATGTTGCAATATTACTTGGTGGTGACATACGGGCGACCAGAACATATCCTTTTGGCTTTTGTCAATTGCTTTTATTCTCTTCTAGTCTCAGTAGAGCACATCAATGACTTCTTTATGCTTTAGAGAACTTTTTTTCAGATTCACGAATGATATATAAATGTAGATTTTTCCAATGTGCAGCCACAAAAATGTAACAAAAAAACAAAAAGACAAAAAAAAAAAGGTCTCATATGACATAGAAAACACAGCGGGGCAATGTTATAACCGTAGACGGCTGAAGGTAGAAGCATAAAAGTCACGGGAAGGTTAATACACTGGAAGACGCTTTGCTGCAAATGTCACATAGTCTACAAATAGTAACACGGCACACGCATGTTTGTGTGGGTTTTCTCCTTCAGGCCAAAAAAACATACTGCTTAGGTACATGGGCTTCCTAAGCGTGCCAGACAGAGAAGCTAGGCGGCAAGCTGCAGCGGTCACTATGAATGAATGCGGCGCTGCAGAATATGTTGGATCTATAGGAATAAGGGATAACCGATAAGAAACGACGTATGGAATAGCATCGGACATCAATTACTAATAGTAAAGCAGCGGAGGTGGAGGAGGGGCCACATTGTGACGTCTGTGTGTACAGGGCAGATGTAGGTCACTTCATAATATGTACAAAGCTGTGGCCTCTAATAAGGCGTTAATCGATGGCTCCTACTGACACAGATTCCAACCACCTTCCTTAAAGGGAACCTGTCACCAGGATTTTGTGTATAGAGCTGAGGACATGGGTTGCTAGATGGCTGCTAGCACATCTGCAATATCCAGTCCCCATAGCTCTGTGTGCTTTTATTGTGCAAAAAATGCAAGTGCAAACAGATTTGATACATATGCAAATTAACCTGAGATGAGTCCTGTCCCTGACTCATCTCACGTACAGGACTCATCTCAGGGTAATTTGCATATGTAACAAATCAGTTTTTTTTACACAATAAAAGCACACAGAGCTATGGGGACTGGATATTGCAGATGTGCTAGCAGCCATCTAGCAACCCATGTCCTCAGTTCTATACACAAAATCCCGGTGACAGGTTCCCTTTAAGTGACTGTCAGGCAGATATTGGGACAATTAATTGTCACCGTCATTTTTTACTTTCCTTGTATTTTCATGACATGTTTCACTTTAATCTACTGAAGGTCTGGATTAACCCATTCACTTGGGCTGAGCTGAAGAAAGGCCATATGATAAACAGGTGTCGCAGGCCGATAAATAGGCTGCAGTGCTAACCCCTTCCAACAGATGACTGCAGGGGGGCCAGGAGTTAGACCTCCACCCCCAGGAGAGGTCATCAGTGTTTAAAGGGCTTGTCCAGGACTTGAAAAACATGACTTCTTTCTTCCTAAAACAGCACCACACCTGTCCACAGGTTCTATGTGGTACTGCAGCTCAACCCCATTTGCTTTAATGGAGCCGAGATGCAATAACCCACTGACAGGTGCACTGCTTGTTTCTGAACAAAGGAGACGCGGTTTTCCTAATCCTCGACACCTCCTTTAACATAAGCCTTATACCAGACCCGGTGTGTGTGTGTGGGGGGGGGGGGGGGGGGGCTTTAGACTGGTGCAGCTCATGGGAAATCTATCCAGAATCGTTGTCGACCTACTCCTGCCATTCACTACTGCGCAGCCACCAGGAGCACAAGGGCCGAGCATCCTGTTATTGAGTCTCCAGCTACTTACATGCACTATATCATCCAAACTGTTGAAAATATACTTCCTGGCTTCCTTAGACTTCATTCCTGTTTCAGCTTCGTGCTCCTCCAAAGTCTGTTATAGAGAAAGGATAGAGACATTGAACACAACCCATGACACGTTACATTCTGCAGGCAGCGCTGGAATAAACAGCAGTACGGCTAGAGCGACCGTCAGGATGTCAGACCGTCCCTTTAACTACTCTCTTTTATCAACTCTCGTAGACTTCGTGCTGCCTTGTCGCGCATGGCAGAGGAGGACTTATGCTGACCAGGCGTCTGAGATAGATACTGGCTGACTGCCACTACCCCTACTCAATATAGGAGAGGGAGACCCCCATATACATTAGCTTGTTGGCTGGATACACCAACATCTAATGTCAGGGGCCACTTAACCCTCCACCTAGTCATAATATGTCCCATTAGCTGTTAAGCGCATTCTGAGCCGAACCCGCCAAGATCAGCCGACAGTCTAATAGGTGTGGGGTGCTCCCAGTAGCAGTGAATATTTTCGCCAGGTCCTTTTGTTCTCCTGGGAGATAAGCCACCGCCTGAGCCGTTTGGCAGCAGCTTTCTCCCCTCTCCTCGCAGATCACATACACGAGTCAGGAGAGATAGCCGTCGGCTAATGAATGTGTATGGAAGCCTTAAAGGGCATCTGTCAGCAGTTTTGTACCGATGAAACTGGCTGACCTGTTACATGTGCGCTTGGTCCCATCTTCATATGTGCCTGCATCGCTGACAAAAATGATGTTTTAATATATGCACAAATGAGCCTCTAGGAGCAACAGGGGCGTTACCATTACACCTAGAGGCTCTGCTCTCTCTGCAACTGCTGCACTTTGACTTTAGGTGTGATGACGTTTACACTCCCTGGTCCTGTCAATAAAAGTGCAGAGGACGCAGCAGTTGCAGAGAGAGCAGAGCTTCTAGGTGTAAGGGCAACGCCCCCGTTGCTCCTAGAGGCTCATTTGCATATATCAAACATCATTATTCTCAGCAATGCGGGCACATATGAACATGGGACCAACACAGATGTCTTCAGCGGCCAAGTGCACATGTAACAGGTCAGCCAGTGTCATAGGTACAAACCTGCTGACAGATGCCCTTTAAGAGTAAAGTAAGTCAAACCTTTTTTTTTTTTTTTTCCCTAGTTCTAAAAACTGTATATTTCCGTAACTCCATATAAGACCATTTGCTTACCATGGATGGTCGGATTATCAGCCAAATTAACTGTACATTAATCTACGTCAAACAGAACATAATGTGCAGTTCACAATGGTATAATGAAAGAAGTCACTGCAAAATGTAAAAAATAAAAATTAATTACTCACTTTTAACCTCCAACTGGGGTATTGGGATTCAGGGTCGCGGCAGAAGAATCTGGATGTCTTTGTACCCACGTTTAACAGATGTTCTCCAGGAAACCCTTGAGTTTGAGAAATGAATCGGATCTAAAGATAAGACAGGTAACAATCAGTCACTTAAAGAGTCACTAAAAACTTTCGTTATTCACTGGCTTTTCCAGCGTGTGGAGCACGGATCCATAGAGAATATTCCAGATGCTGGAAAAGCCGATGGTACACAACGCTCTGAGCAGCGCCTCTGCCCCTTCGAGGGTTCGGTATCCTTTGAAAAGTGGATCCGAGTTCTTACAAACTCAGGCATAGGATCTTAAACAACAGCTGAAGGCTGGCGAGATTGTATTAGGGTCTATTCACACGTCCCCAAAACACGGACAACGGCCATGTGGGTTCCGCATTTTGCGGACCGCACACGGCCGGCACCAAAATCAAAATGCCTTTTCTTGTCCGTGTCCGAGGAACGGAAGTGCGGATGCGGACAGCACATTGTGTGCTGTCTGCATCTTTTGCGGCATCATTGAAAATTGCAGAAGGGATATGGCCCCATTTTGCGGACGTGTGAATGGACCCTTAACATTTTACGTAGTAATTCTGTAATGCAATAATTCGGGGACGTCCACGCGGAGCAAAAAAAACAGCAGTAGCAAAAAAAAAAAAAATTGCAGGTGCAGGTGCTTTACATTACAAAACCTCCAGGGCTCGCCTGCAAGGCCTTGTACCATGGCTGTAGACTGAGTAATAAAGGAAGTGGGAGTTTCAGCGGTTCCTCTGAACTGTAGGTGACCAGGAAATGTGTTCGCAACTTCTGCTTTTCACATAAGGTGCAATTATTCTAGAAGGAGGCTGCGTTCAAGGACAGGACGCAAAAAAAATAATAATAATAATTGCGGCGGCTCCCATATCAGCATGGATAAATGGTTTACCATATTCTACTATTGGTATAATGCTACTTTGGATGCAGCCTCTGAGGCTACACGTGACAGTTGTCCTTACCATATGGTCTGAAAAAGGCTTAGTTCTAGTGTTTTGCGGTCTGCACATGAGCGGCCCTATGATAGAAATGCCTATTCTTGATTGCGGGCAAGCTCTATCTCAGGGGTCAGCAACCTTCGGCACTCCAGCTGCTATGAAACTACAACTCCCAGCATGTACACTTGCTCAGCTGTTCTCGTAACTCCCATAGAAGTGAAATTAGGATTCTGGGAGTTGTAGTTTCAAAACAGCTGGAGTGCCAGAGGTTGCTGAACCCTGCTCTCTCTTTTCTGTGGGGCAACCCATTGGGCACCAAATTGCAGAACGGATGTGGACCCAATTCATACGGTCGCCTGAATGAGCCCTTAGAGTGAAGTCGAAACGTCGATCTTCTTTGCTTTATGGGTCATGTGAAGGGAACCTGTGAGCAGGAATTGACCCGGGAAACTGCCAGCAATCCAGGAGGGTAACAGGTCCCTAATAGTCTTAGTTAATTTTCCGGCAGGAACAGCATGACGCTCAGAAAAGACATTTACAGACTGCCTTCCGGTGCCTATAGTCACACAGGAGCAGCCTCTCCTCTTGCCCTGGATTGTTGGATGTCCTGCAGGCTGGATACGTGATTATAAGACTCCTCCGGCAGCATCCCACGTATGCCGTGGTGTTCACTTCTCGCTTCATTGCGCATGCGCAGGATGTGGCGTGTGAAAACTGGACATCAATGACGCCACAAGGGAGAACAGTAGTCTGCCTTCTCAAGAGAACAGCTCCTCTTGTGCCTCGATACAGCCATGGGCTATTTGTACAACAACACGTCCAATGCCCATCCAGGGTAAGTAGGACCAAGTCCCTAGTGATGCCCTTCCAAAGCCCATCCAGGGTAAGTAGGCCCAAGTCCCTAGTAATGCCCTTCCAAAGCCCATCAAGGGTAAGTAGGTGCATGTCACTAGTGATGCCCTTCCAGGGTAAGTAGGCGTATGTCCCTACTGATGCCCTTCCAAAGCCCATCCAGGGTAAGTAGGAGCATGTCCCTAATTATGCCCTTCCAAAGCCCACCCAGGGTAAGTAGGAGCATGTCCTAACGATGCCCTTCCAAGGCCCATGCCCCTCGTGATGCCCTTTTGCAGCGGGATATCGGTATACAATATGTTCAAACAGGACAGCACTCATTGCTTCACTGCAACTAAAGGAAGTTTTATTGAAAATTCGCCAGAATTCTAAATTTAAGGTGTGGCAGATTTTCACTCAAACTTGCATTAATTGCAGTAAAGTAACGAGCGCTGTCCTGTCTTGTTGAACATATTCTATATTCTGTGGAAATACAGCCCTAAGCTTCCATTTCCGCATGATGCCGCACCTATCAGAAATGAGAAGATCACAGAGAACCTGGTGTAAGCCTGGATAAAGGGTACTTGGTGGTTTAGGGGCCTAATTCCTGAAGACAGATTGAAAATATACTGACGTCACACTTGGCTTTGTTGCATGACCTCACACCTTAGGTTTGCATTTGCGTTTTTGGGGGACAAAAGATGGAGGACAAAAGAGTTGTGGCTACACCAGTGACGTCCTGTACACCACTCCATTCTCTCCACCAGGAGGCACTGGTGTGACTTCGGCGGTGACATTCCATACACAGTGACTGGCTGCAGCGGCATACAGGACGACACCAGCCCAGAAATAAGAGTATGTCACTGGCTGCAGCCCGGGGAAAATGACGGAGCAGCAGCGGTGGATCGAAGTGGGATGGAAAGATTATTATTTTGACAGTTTAGTGAAATAAAAAAAATATATATATCTTGAAAAACCCCCGTAAGGCATGAATATCAGAGAGAAAAAGGCAGAGAAAGCCTGTTTTATTTGTGCTATTTCCCAATTTGGGTCTGAATAAGTCTATAGAGTTGCAGTCACGTGGCGGGCTGGTCGGCCGTCAGGAAGCTTCGGCATAATGTAGTCTGAGAAAGCTGCACTTGCTGAGCAGCTGAATAACATCTATTGTTCCCAGCAATCAACCATTTCAGGCTGGTTTTTCCCAGATAAAAGGGGTTGTCCAAACTGGAAAGCACCTTTTCAAAATTATAGGGGTATTCTGGTTACAGAAAGTCATCCCTTATCCACAGGATAGGCGATAACTATTAGATCAGTGGGGGTTCTACCACTGGGACCCCCACGGATCATGAGAACGGGGATCCCGTACCCCGGTGAAGCCCCCCCCCCCCCCCCCCCCCCATGAAATGGACAGAGCGTCTGCACCATTCATTTCTATGGTAGCGCCGGAGGGGCTCTGTACTCGGTTATCTCCGGTGCTCCCAAAAAAAATAATATATAGCAGTGGCACGCATTTGCGACCAGCCACTCGCTCCATTACAGTTGGGCTCCGTGAGGTATGGGGTTCTCAAGATCATTGGAGTCCAGGCGGTAAAAATAAATAAAAAAAATATAAAAAAATGAAAATCAGCCATCATATAGTTCATGACAATCTCTTTCTACCAAAGCTAGAACCAGCCCTGTACCTCACATGGATCCAGAGATCTGACCATTCATTGCTCTGCTAGATTTATATCAAGCTGACAGCTCAAGGGGAGGGTCTTTTCTGCTGCAGCTCAGGGGGCGTGTCTCAGCTCTCCCCGTCGCAGCTCAGGGGGCGTGTCTCAGCTCTCCCCGTCGCAGCTCAGGGGGCGTGTCTCAGCTCTCCCCGTCACAGCTCAGGGGGCGTGTCTCAGCTCTCCCCGTCACAGCTCAGGGGGCGTGTCTCAGCTCTCCCCGTCACAGCTCAGGAGGCGTGTCTCAGCTCTCCCCGTCACAGCTCAGGAGGCGTGTCTCAGCTCTCCCCGTCACAGCTCAGGAGGCGTGTCTCAGCTCTCCCCATCACAGCTCAGGAGGCGTGTCTCAGCTCTCCCCGTCACAGCTCAGGAGGCGTGTCTCAGCTCTCCCCGTCACAGCTCAGGAGGCGTGTCTCAGCTCTCCCCGTCACAGCTCAGGAGGCGTGTCTCAGCTCTCCCCGTCACAGCTCAGGAGGCGTGTCTCAGCTCTCCCCGTCACAGCTCAGGAGGCGTGTCTCAGCTCTCCCCGTCACAGCTCAGGAGGCGTGTCTCAGCTCTCCCCGTCACAGCTCAGGAGGCGTGTCTCAGCTCTCCCCGTCACAGCTCAGGAGGCGTGTCTCAGCTCTCCCCGTCACAGCTCAGGAGGCGTGTCTCAGCTCTCCCCGTCACAGCTCAGGAGGCGTGTCTCAGCTCTCCCCATCACAGCTCAGGAGGCAGTTGAAGGGTGAAACTGAGCATGTGCGGCCATCTCAGTGAGCCAGACAAAGCGATGAGAAGGAAAGAAGAAAAAAAAACAGCAGGTAGCGCTATACATTTTATTGAATAACTCAGTGGCTATAAAAATGTTTAAATTAAATGCAATTGCAAAAGTATTCAGATCCAGGTGCTGGTTTGAAAATACTGTAGAATATGTTTTAATTCTGTCTTGGTGACACTACATGTCATCTCTGCCCTTTAAACATTTGCTAACCGAGGCGCACGCAGTCACTGCCTATGGCTTTATTTAGTACAGAAAGTTTGCCAGCTCTCCGGGGGAGCGAAGTCTTCTCTTGAGAGTCCTATTTACAGGTTGTTTATCACATAGTCATGCAAAATAATGCACAAACAGGACTGCTGAGGCCACGTACCTCGAAGTATACAAATAGAGCACTCGCCTCATTATTCGGGGATTAACGCTGAAGACATCGCCTGACGGGCTTCACCGAAGACACAAAACAGCTGTGCCTTTAGAAACTGCCCAATGATCAGGCAGATCATCACTAACGAACGTTAGAAACGCTCGTTCATCAGGTAAGATCGTTGGTGTGGAAAGCTAAATCATTGCTTTGCCGGCAGCAGATCTCGCCGTCTAAACAGCACAAACAATGATTCTGTATGGGGACGAGCGACGGCATTAGTGATCACTCTTCCCCATACTGAGGAGGAGATCATCACATATAGTTGCACCACTGACGAGCAGGCGATTGGAAGCGTTCCTTCCGGACAATCGTCTGCTCCATCAGGCCAGGGGCCTTAAAGGGATTTTACTATCTCAGACAGTTGGGGGTCATATCACTAGGACATGCCCCCAATGTCTGATAGGTGCAGGTCCCACCTCTGGGACCCTCACCTATACTTAGAACGAAGCCCGCAAAGTCTGTGCGGCCATCCTCCCTTTATTCCTATAGGAGCTGGCTTGCCCATTTCCGCCATAGAAGTGTACAGAGCAGTGACCTCTTATTAATTTCAATGGAACTTCCGAAAATAGCTGAGAGCGCCGCTCGGCAATTTTCAGCTCTCCTGTAGGAATGAATAGATGGCGGCTGCGAATTCACAGTGCACCCTCTGGGACTTTGCAGGCTCTGTTCTAAGTATAGGTGCGGGTCCCAGAGGTGGGACCCGCACCTATCAGACATTGAGGCAACGTCCTAGCGGTGTGACCCCAATGTCTGAGATGGTACAAGTCCCGTCTGAATGAGATGGTAAGTCAAAAAAAGGAGGAGACGTTTGTGGCCAAGTTGTCACTTGATATATACAAGTCAGACCTTACTAGTGGCTACGTTTTTCCTTACCTGGTCATACTCCAGCGCTCCTGGGTACAGAGGCCATCCTAGGAACAGCTCCGCAATCACGCAGCCCAGCGACCACATGTCTATGGCTTCACAGAACGGTAACCCCAAAATAATCTCAGGAGCTCTAAAGAGAGAATAGAAAGACAGTGGTCAGTAAAACACATACACGTCCAAAGAGGGGTCATCGACACCCCCAATACAAGGTCAAATAATAATATTAAAGGGGTTATCCAAACCCTATAATGACCCCTCCCAATGCACTGCACTGCCCCTTCATATTAGTTATACTTACCTGCTCCCTGGGACCCTGCACGGCCACCGCTACATCTCTGCTAAAGAGGCTCGTGATGCAGCAGCGGCCGTGCAGGGATCTGGAGCAACGCGGGTGCCACGGAGCAGGTAAGTATAATATATACGAGGGGCTCGGGGGGGGGGGGTCATTATAGAGGTTGCATAACCCCTTTAAATCCTATAAATTATGCATCTCACTCCTGATCAGGACAAACAGCAGAGACCCCGAACAGTATGAGACTCCAGAATAAAGGGCCCCCTGAGGCAAAGCAATTCTGTTCCCCAGGAATAATATCCGATTGCCAACTAACAAGGTGAGGACGTCTGCTCATACATGTTCAGGGTGCGCACGTGCAATGTGCTATCGCCCCTCAATAGTCCTCGGGCAAAGTCTCACAAAGTCCCGCACCCCTCCTTCCTGCCTCGACTGAGGTCCCATAGGCGGGATAAGTCATCCAAAGCCAGTTTTGGCAGAATCCAGTGACCTCAGATTAATTTGCATGTCCGCTGGAGCGGACTCTGAATGACGTATTCTGGCCGGTAGAAAACACGGCACACTTAGTTAGATTGCAAATCACTTCTTTTTTTACAGTGCTCCGATAAGTAGAATCAATGGGCAGGCACTACTGTTTCGGTCCATCCCGGAAATGGATCACGGCCAGAGAAGGAATGGAGCGGTGGTAAACCGGACAGCGGCGCTAGAGCTCCAGTCAGCATCCACAGATCTGGCTCGAGGGCAACTTTTCAATTGGCCACTGCTCCATTCCTACTCTGGTCGTGATCCAGGTACAAGACAGTACAGGATAGACCAAAATACAGGCGTCTGCCCGGTGATTATACGTATTATCGGAGCGCTGTTATAAAGAACTATTCGCAGTGTATCTATCAGTGTGCTGTGGTTTCTGCTTAAAGGGGTCCTCTCACTTCACCAAAAGGCATTTATTGTCTAGAGAAAGTGAATACCAGGCACTTACTAATGTATTGTGATTATCCATATTGCCTCCTTTGCTGGCTGGATTCATTTTTCCATCTCATTATACACTGCTCATTTCCATAGTTACGACCACCGTGCAATCCATCAGCGGTGGCCGTGCTTGCACACTATAGAAAAAGGCACCAGCCTGTGTGTGTTCCCACGGTCCCAGCCACCGGACAGGCCGGCACTTTTTCCTATAGTGTGCAAGCATGACCACCAGGGTCATCGTAACCATGGATACGAGCAGTGTATAAAGTGATGGGAAAATGAATCCAGCCAGCAAAGGAGGCAATATGGACAATCACATTACATTAGTAAGTGCCTTGTATTAACTTTCTCTACATAATAAATGCCACTTGCTGAAGTGAGAGAACCCCTTTAAGGCCTCATGTACCCAACCGTATCCGCAAATCAAAGATACCGGCCGCGTGCAACCCACATTTTCTCCTTCTGCAGGTCTGCACTATGTTACAAATGCCTATTCTGGCCCGCAAATAGGACAAGAAGAGGACATATTCTTTCTTTTTTGTGGGGCCACGGAACGGACATACGGATGCGGACACCACACTGTGCGGATCAGATGCAGTTGTGCACATGAGGCCTAAAGTTGTGGACATTCTTCTAGGACTGATACTGGAGTGCTGACCATCACTGGTATCCTGGCCTGAGACGCCAGCTGAGCCCGGAGGGGCATGAAATGACAGCTTTGCCCCTGACGACTCTTGCAATTAAGATATGGAGTATGCGGTATTATAATTTCATTATCTGCACAGTGTAAAAATGCACAGCTACTGCAATGCAGTATAAGGGTCTATTCACACGTCCGTATGTGTTTCGCGGATCCGCAAAACACGGACATCGGCAATGTGCGTTCCGCATTTTGCGAACCGCACATCGCCAGCACTCTCATAGAAAATGCCTTTTCTTGTCAAGAATAGGACATGTTCTATTTTTTTGCAGAACGGAAGTGCGGATGCGGACAGGCGTGTGCATGACCCCATAGAAATAAATGGATGAAAAATACGGTTGTGTAATCTGCGGAACAGCCACGTCAATCTGCAAAAAAAAAAAAACAGAGGTGTGCACGGGCCCATAGAAATAAATGGGTCAGCGCACAGATGAAAAGTGCACGAGGCATGACCTGAAATCCTACAATTTTAACCCATTACCGCCATACTGGAGCGGCACGGAATTAGCACACAGCTCCTGAGCTGGAAGCATTGTTTCCACTCTGCAATAGGAGTTCTGGGAAGCCTGGAGTACCAGGAATTAGCAGGCAGCCGACCAACGCAGGGTGTGCAAGCAGCGACATGGCGAAACGCTAATGTATGAACTCCGAGGGCATGGAGCGGGCGGCCGCAGGTAGGCCGGGGCGCGGACTGACTGATTCTGTAACCATAGCAGGCCGCGCTGTTTGTGTAATGTAACCAGATCATTAATAAAACACAGAGAAGGTTTCGTCCTTCGTCGCGATATCAGACCCGGTAACATGCAAGTCATCTGCTCGGGGTGTCGGCTTACAGCCAAGGGCCAGAAGTTGTCGGCACTGATAAGTCCTTCTTTGTTCAGCTGATGAGATGCTTCAGGTTATTTGATTAAGAAGGTTTTCCGGTTTTACGTAAGAAAGGGTTATTGTGGAACGAAGAGACAATGCGGAGAAACAATGTAACTGCGGCTATATCAGGCACGTAGTGGCTAAAGGAACGATCCAGGCGAGGCAGATACAATGTGCTTACAGGGGCGGGGCATGACACGGGAGCGCTACGATTTCTTATTTGTATCGCCGTCATGTGCCTTCCTCTCAGGCCCTGCACTCTCAATGGCGATCTCTTCCCACTCCCCGGTGTTGTCAATGGGGAGAATATTCACTTGGTCCATTTCTTCTCCCCCTGATATAATCTGTAGGGGGTGAGTCGGGAGCATAAGGTTCAGTCGACAGTACACAAATATATATGGCGGCATTACGCACTATTTAGTCTGGAACGTTCCTCTAAGGGTTATTATATGTATGGCTTAAAGGGGTTGTCCTGCATTACACTTGCATGTGACATGTTTTCTCCATGTGGTGTGATGTCAGTGTGCACAATTATTTCTATGTCATCAGCATTTTATGTATTATCTCTGCTCTGCGACACCGCTGGGCGCATTATCTCTGCTCTGCGACACCGCTGGGCGCATTATCTCTGCTCTGTGACACCGCTGTGCGCATTATCTGTGCTCTGTGACACCGCTGGGGGCATTATCTCTGCTCTGTGACATCGCTGGGCGCATTATCTCTGCTCTGTGACATCGCTGTGCGCATTATCTCTGCTCTGTGACATCGCTGTGCGCATTATCTCTGCTCTGTGACATCGCTGTGCGCATTATCTCTGCTCTGTGACACCGCTGGGCGCATTATCTCTGCTCTGTGACACCGCTGTGCGCATTATCTCTGCTCTGTGACACCGCTGTGCGCATTATCTCTGCTCTGTGACACCGCTGTGCGCATTATCTCTGCTCTGTGACACCGCTGTGCGCATTATCTGTGCTCTGTGACACCGCTGTGCGCATTATCTGTGCTCTGTGACACCGCTGTGCGCATTCTCTGTGCTCTGTGACACCGCTGTGCGCATTCTCTGTGCTCTGTGACACCGCTGTGCGCATTCTCTGTGCTCTGTGACACCGCTGTGCGCATTATCTGTGCTCTGTGACACCGCTGTGCGCATTATCTGTGCTCTGTGACACCGCTGTGCGCATTATCTCTGCTCTGTGACACCGCTGTGCGCATTATCTCTGCACTGTGACACCGCTGTGCGCATTATCTGTGCTCTGTGACACCGCTGTGCGCATTATCTGTGCTCTGTGACACCGCTGTGCGCATTATCTCTGCTCTGTGACACCGCTGTGCGCATTATCTCTGCTCTGTGACACCGCTGTGTGCATTATCTCTGCTCTGTGACACCGCTGTGCGCATTATCTCTGCTCTGTGACACCGCTGTGCGCATAATCTCTGCTCTGTGACATCACTGTGCGCATTATCTCTGCTCTGTGACATCACTGTGTGCATTATCTCTGCTCTGTGACATCACTGTGTGCATTATCTCTGCTCTGTGACACCGCTGTGCGCATTATCTCTGCTCTGTGACATCGCTGTGCGCATTATCTCTGCTCTGTGACATCACTGTGCGCATTATCTCTGCTCTGTGACATCACTGTGCGCATTATCTCTGCTCTGTGACATCGCTGTGCGCATTATCTCTGCTCTGTGACATCCCTGTGCGCATTATCTCTGCTCTGTGACATCCCTGTGTGCATTATCTCTGCTCTGTGACACCGCTGTGCGCATTATCTCTGCTCTGTGACATCGCTGTGCGCATTATCTCTGCTCTGTGACATCGCTGTGCGCATTATCTCTGCTCTGTGACATCGCTGTGCGCATTATCTCTGCTCTGTGACATCGCTGTGCGCATTATCTCTGCTCTGTGACATCCCTGTGCGCATTATCTCTGCTCTGTGACATCCCTGTGCGCATTATCTCTGCTCTGTGACATCACTGTGCGCATTATCTCTGCTCTGTGACATCACTGTGTGCATTAGGCTAGTTTCACACTAGCGCACTGGAGATCCGGCAGACTGTTCATTCATATTAGCTTCTGGCAAAGCTGGATCCAGAGAGCCCCGGAGGGCCGCTCCCGAACACTAGTGTGAACCCAGCCTTATCTCGGTTCTGTAACATCTCTGCAGGCCTCGACAGCCAACTGTAGTATTTGCCAATGGCAAACGATATTCGCAGCTCTTTTATTAGCTTAACTTCTTCTTAAGCTCAACTTTTATTTATCTTTTAAGTAGATATCTCCTCAGGGAGTAGACTGTCCACAGGGAGCTCTCACATAAGAGACAGCTGAATGTAGCAAAAGTGACTGATCGGTGACAGCTGTATTGTGACAGTTGTGAGCGGAGAAGGCAGCTGTGCCACCCGACCCTCCTGCAGTTTTAGGCTGCGGTGTGACCCGTATAACGGAGGACACGCCGCCCACGTGTGCGAGTGAGACGGCAGGTGGCAAAACACAAGCAACTGGAGTCAACAATAAGGTGACCGGAGAGATCTCACAAGTCGTGCACTATTGTAGAGACACCAGATCCTTGATATGACACCTACTAAAGACAGCTGCCGGCTGAAAAGCTATTCCCGAGAGCGGAGGGTCCATCGGGAGAGAGACAAGTGCATCCAGACAACTCCAGAAGTGGCGTACCTCCCGCAGCAACAACGGATCGGGCATGATGAAATCGAACATGCCTGATCCTTCTTTCTCCAGACATCCGCCACAGAGCGAGAGCCTGGCGACCTCGGTACACCATAGATGGTGGAACAATCCCACAAAAATCTGCGGGTTTAGCCAACATTTAACACCGGAACCTTTAGAAACATGAGAAAAATTGCTCGTGATGCAACTCCCCATCGTATCGCTTTCCCTTCACAGGCAGGAGCGATTCCGTGAAATCTCACTATAGATAACATGAGGCTCTACAGAATACTTACCCAATACCTGCAGCTGGGGCCCAACTTCATGGCTCCCCTTTGTGCGCCGCCGGTTCCAGTGTCTACCTGCGTCAACATCCCGTTAGGCCTTATTCACACGTCGGTGATGAATTCCGGGATGAGATGGAGAGCGATTTATCCAGTATGACACGGACACTGCGCATCTTCAATATTGGTCCTGAAACTCGGATGGTGTCCGTGTTTTTTTACAGACCCATAAACTATAATGGGCGTGACGGACAAAATAACTGCACGCCTTCCGTGCTAAGGCACTGATGTGCGAATACACACATTAAAACGAATGAGTACGTGTGCTGTGCGTGGATCACCGACGTGTGAATAGGGCCTTACCCATGTGTAACGTCATTGGGTCATGTGATACATGGGTGACAGTCATTGGCGGCGGCGGCGGCGGTCTCATCACGGAATGTAAACCCAGGACCAGCAGTGACGGAGCCAGGACACAGCGGCGTGGAACACTTAAACCACCGCAGGTGCGACCATGCTGGGGAGGGGTCCTTAAAAAAAAAAAAGCACAACAAATGTGGACGACCCCTTAAAGAAAGATGGTGCATGGCAAGATAACCAGAGCGAGAGTATAAAACCGTGAGGAGTGATGGCGACAATTCTCTTGAGAGGTTTCCGTTCATGTCCTTTTATAGCCCTTCCCTTCCATGTACTTTAGTTGGTCACTTCTGCGCTGATTACATGTTTTTGCGCGCTGCCCATTTCCGTGTGGGCTGAATTGTACGTGCAGGCGCTGTTTACGTGTTCCAGGCATAAAGGTTGTGTTTTCTCTGCATACACATCTGACTCCCAGGACTTGGCGTGTCGTCTTACATATGCAAAGTCCACAGTCAGCGACCGCAGGCCAGAGCAATCGAGCGCAGCACGCATTCATCTCCGAGGAGGACCCCCTGACATAAGGAACGAAACATACCATCACTAAAGAAGTCAGCAAATACTATGGCTGATCTGGGCTTGCGCTTAAAATTCGGAAGCTTCGCCTACTTCCAAGGCTATCCCCATGAGTTCCTGGATCTGACGGGGGTATAAAGTAGCCACTGATTCCTGCAGTCTATCACTAGGGCTACATGCACACGACCAAAGATTATATCAGTATGCCATCCGTTTTTTTGTTTTTTTTTTGCGGATCCATTGTAACAATGCCTAAAATGGACAAGAATAGGACATTCTATTTTTGTTGCAGGGCTACGGACGGACATACTGATGCCAACAGCACACGCTGTCCGCATTTTTTTGCAAACCCATTGAAATGAATGGGTCCGCATCCTATCCGCCAAAAAATTAATAAAAACTAAACGGACACTGAAACAAAATACATTCATGTGCATGTGGCCTAAGGCTACTTTCACATTAGCGTTTTCAATTCCGCAATTGAGATCTGTCAAAGCAGCGTTTTCCTGTCCGCGATGTGGTGCGGAGCAAGACGGATCCGTCCTGGCACACAATGTAAGTCAATGGGGACAGATCCGTTTTCTCTGATGCAATAGAAAACGGATCCATCCCCCATTAACTTTCAATGGTGTTCATGACGGATCCTTCATGGCTATAGAAGAAATAATACAACCGGATCCGCTCATGACGGATGGATGCGGTTGTATTATTGTAACGGAAGCGTTTTTACAGATCCATGACGGAGCTGCAAAAAACGCTAATGTGAAAGTAGCCTTACTGAGCGGAACTTTTCTTAAACCACCGTTTATTAGCTGCAGTCGTAGTAAAGCACTCGAACCCTCTACATCAAGGATGTCAAACCCGTGGTGCTCCGGCTGTTGCAAAACTACAGCTTTCATCATGCCCGGACAGCCTACAGCGATCAGGGCATGCTGGGAGTTATGTTTTGCAACAGCTGGAGGGCCATGAGTTTTGACATCCCTGCTCTACATGCTGTGCATGCAGATATTGAGAAGCTGCGGATCCCCATGGCTGACAGCCTTCTCCCTATGCACAATATAGGGAGAAAGCGCTCAAT
This sequence comes from Bufo gargarizans, assembly GCF_014858855.1. NCBI lineage: Eukaryota > Metazoa > Chordata > Amphibia > Anura > Bufonidae > Bufo > Bufo gargarizans. The sequence continues at coordinate 51,065,749 of NC_058089.1, forward strand.
CAACGATGGGTGGTTGGCGTCAGACACCTCCTCATGAATACGAGGACTCCGCAACATACAGGGTCTGATTTTTGAGGGGTGATCCGAGTGTTTAATACTGACGACCTATCCAACTCCCGCCGATCAGGTATTTGAAGAGGCTGTGGTGCTCCGGCTTCCTCGTAGCTTTCTAAGCACAGCGCCATCCATTGCATAGTGGCCATGCTTGGTATTGCACCTCAGCCCCATGGGGCTGAGATAAGTCTTGACCATATAACCGATTTACGTGACGTCACTGGCCTAGGAAGAGTTCGCAGCGCCCACCGGAGTGTCATGATCTCTTCAAACTTCCCCTTTGAGAAAAATACTATAGGGGGGGGGGGGGGGGGGGGGGAAGGGGGTCGCTGTGGTACGTTATGCTGCCCTCACATAGGGGGCAGCATGAAACCCGTGAAAGATTCCCTTTATCATCAAGAATTTGATTTTTAATTTCCAAGACAAATGTATTATACAAGGCAGTTGAAGGGTGACCCGGGGGGGGCGCTGCTCCTCGTCGACCGCTCCGCTCATCCCAGAACCTGATCGCTGTTTACCCGGCCGCCGATCCAGGTCCTCGCTGTGAAGATCACCATTTAATTTTAGACTGTTTACAAGGGGTCGGATGAAGGGGAGTCTCTGATCTCTGCCGGCTAAAAATACGTCTGCTTAGGGGATGAGCGCGCTAAGGTCATGCAAAGAGTTAACATGACCTCAGGAAAGGGTTATTTGTTAACCAGTTGTGATAAGGCTGGCAGGGTTCTGGCCATAGCAGGACAAATGTAAGAGCGAGGAGTGTCTCCAGCCTTCTCTGCCGTTACACTGTGTCGCTGTATTCTGCATAAGTGGCGGTAATGAGAAGTTAGAGAGCGGGAGAAGGTACGCAGCGCGGCACACCCCAGGAAGCTCGCACTCTCTTACTCATACTAAAGGTAGAGAAGCACACCAAAGGGCTCATGCACACAAACGTATTTTCTTCCCGTGAACCTTTTTTTTTTTCTTGCAGACCGTATGCAGAACTATTCATTTCAATCTGTCCACAAAAAAAAAAAAATAATAATAATAATACTCTGTGCGCATTCAGTTTTCCGGATGTCCGTATTTCCATTCCACAAAAAAATAGAACATGTCCCATTATTGTCCGCATTACGGACAAGGATAGTACTGTTCTATTAGGGGCTAGCTGTTCGGTTCCCCAAAATATGGAATGCACACGGACGTCATCCGCATTTTTTTGCAGATCCGTTTTTCACAGACCGCAAAATACATACGGTCGTGTAATACATAGATAATAGATCTATAGTATATGCTATCTATAATCCCTAAAGATGCATAATGGAGTGTCCATTACCACGCATCACCCGTAAGCAGGTGACGGCTTCCCCTGACCTCCTCTGCAGCTTGCCCACAAGTCCACGTCCACCTGCAGACCTTCTTCAGGTGTCATTTGGACTAGTAACTCATGCCTGAGAAGCAACCACACAGCTTCCCCACACTATAGCCAGCCATACAGGAGGTAAGTGTCCGCCAAACACTCATGGTGTCAGCGTAGAAAGGATCAGGCATAGTGAAATCCAACATGCCCAATCTCCCCTCCCCCCTTATTTGGCGTGAGGGAGGATCCAGATGCCTCATACACATTAGTCAGCCGATCAAGCCAGGTTTGGACAACGTGATTCAGAGGGGCACATTTACTAATGGACTTGGACATAAAGTCCATTAGCTGGATGTATGACAATATTTAGTCGCACAGCCTGTTCTATGTTGTGTCCGCGTGACGGCGGCGCGTCAGAGACTCCAGCCCCGGCAAAGTTACTGCAGTCGTAAGTGTTAGCGAAACGCTATGCCCGCCAGGGGATGGCGTCGTTTTTACAGCAGGCACAAGGAGTGCCATAGATGCGCCTAATTTATGACAAGGCACACGAATCTAACGGCAGCGCAAGGGGGAAACCAAGACCGGAGTAAAAAGCTGGCTTAAAGGGGTTCTCGGAGGATAGATCTGACTGGAGGAGTCGGACCCGTACCAGTCAGCTGTTGGAAGAGCACCGCCCTCTTCGCAGCGCCGTTCATTGTACAGCGGCTGCGCTTGGTATCGCGCTCAGCCCCATTCATCTGAGGTCATGTGACCGACAAACGTGATGTCACCGGCCCAGGCAGAGGATGCGGTGCTCACTAGAGCACAGGGGCCTCTTCAAGCAGATGACTGACAGGGGTACCGGGAGTCGGACCCCCACAGATCAGATACTGGTGACCTCTCCTAAGAAGAGGCCATGAAATATCAAAATCTCGGACACTCCCTTTAAGTACAGAAACCTCAGAGAGGCTCTTCAGGCGGCGGGATTCAACGCAGAGCCTCGGCAGGTGAGAATATGCAAAAATATCCGTATTTAGTACAGATACTTCTGTGTCCAAATATTGACTGTGCTGTGAATACTAAGAAATCCTCATGTCCTGACACACGCTTATCCTGCTCAACTGGGAACGTTCACGTGGGATCCGCGTCACATGATCCTACGCGAAAAGCACTTGTGACACAGACCGGTGGCGGGACAAAGCTGATGTTATCAGCAGTGGTATGCAGGCCTGTCATGTCACATTCCAGCGCCAAATATTTACAGATGAGGCCCTGAACAGTCACGTACGGGTACAGCACATGGAGGTACACCCAAAACAGCAGCTGCAATTAAAGGAACACTAAGGCTAGGTCTACACGACGACAGTTTTTATAATGATAGTCGCACTGTGACATGCTGCAACTGCGACGCTAAAGTCGCAAACAATCCATTCGAAATTGATTTTTCTGTGACTGTCGCGTTGCAGCGTAGTTGTTCCCTATCACGCGACATGTCGTTGTGTAGACCTAGCCTAAACCAGGCAATCACGCCTCTCTCTCAATCCGATCTGGTCTCATTTTGCCTTTAAAACTGATGAATATAAGCGGAGTTCTTCTATAGGTTTCCCAGGGGCCAAGTCACTACCCTCCTCTTTACACTCCTGTGTCTGGCTGTGAGATAACTGGCTGCAGCAGCATCCTCCCCTCACTGTCCTGTCTGCAACACGCATCGCATCCGGAAAGAAAACGCACTTCTGTAAAAGAGGCCTTAAAGCCTCATTCACATGTCCGTGTTCCACATACGTGTACTGTTCGTGTTCTCCATTCACACATCAGGTTTTGTTTTTTATCACAGTCCATGTTTTTAGATGGGATGCATGCTTTATTTTGTCCGTGTTCAGGGATCCATCACGCCCATTATAGTCTATGGGTTCGTGAAAACCACGGATGACACACGGACAGCAAAAAAAATGGACCCAACACGGACATCTTCACGTTGGCATCACTGACCACCTATCCTACGCATGTAAGCACGGACATGCGACAGGCTTTATACTGATGACCTATCCTCAGAATAGGTCATCAATATCAGACCGGCGGGGGTCCGACTCCCGGCACGCCTGAAGAGCAGCTGTTTGAAGAGGCTGCAGCGCTCCACGACATCACTGGACTAGGAAGGGGCTGCAACGTTCACCAGACAGTGGCCGCAATCTCTGCCGGGAGTCAGAGCACCATCGATAGGGTATTGATGGCCTGTACTGAGGATAGGTTATCTATACGAAAATGTCAGAAAGACCTTTTAAAGGGGTGGTCTGAGTTCTTAGAAAACTGCGCCAGTGACCCCAAACATGATGAAACTATACTCCCCTTACCTGACAAAAATTAAAATTGTGTTTTCTGCAGATTTCATTTTAGGATGTGCAGAAAATCTTGGCAACTTGATCTGCCGTTTGATCGATCATTTCAGGTTTAGCGTTCCTATAGATCATGCTGCCCGTTCCTATCCGTGCCAAAAATCATACTTTCACAGCATTTCTAATCATTTTCTTGCTCTTCTTCCCGAGGAGACAACATACTCTAAGGGCTCATTCACACGGCCATTGTTTGGCCGTTCCGTGCATTGGGGGCCGCAATTTGCGGTCCTAAAAGCACAGGCACAGGCACCATCCGTGCGGCTGCCACAACAGATCCAGACCCATTAAACTTGAATGGCTCCGTGATCCGTCCGCACCGCAAAAATAAAATCGAACGTGTTCTATTTTCTTGAGGCACAGAGAGGAACCCCACGGAAGTGCTCCCTAGTTATTCCGTGCCTCACCCACCTTCTGGATTGCGGAACCACTCCAGTGAATAGGTCCGTATCCATGATGCGGGGCGCGGCCGGTACCTGCATATTGCGGACCCGCTGTTTGCGGACCGCAATACGGGCACAGCCGAACAACGGCCGTGTGAATGAACCCTAAAGGCGCCTTCAGACACTGCAGATTTTGTTGTAGAAATTTGCGCGAATGTAAATCACTTCCATCCACCTGACTGGGGCTTGCAGACATCCGTGTGCTCGCCGCCCCAAATCAAATGAACGGAACCAATTTTCAGTTGCAACAAAGTCTGCAGCGTGTGAAGGCACCCTAACGGCTCATGCACACGACCGCAAACTGCGGATCCAGGCTGCGTACATTACGCATTTTGTGGAACGGAACAACCGGCCCCTAATAGAACAGCCCTATCCTTGTCCATAATGCAGACCGTAATAAAACATGTTCTATTTTTTATTTTTTAGCGTAACGGCCATGGAATGCACACAGTCTCAATTCCGTTTTTTGCCGCCCCATTGAAGTGAATGGTTCCACATATGGGCCACAAAAAAAGAAACACGTTTGTGTGCATGAGCCCTAATAGGGATTTTTTTTTTTTTTTTGCTATTTTGCTGACTGGACTTATCACCTCGCCCATCGAATCAGCCGAGAAAAAGCTGCTAATGTAGTTTTTGGAATAGACTAATGGCGAGCGCCCCAGACCGGCGGATTGGCAGAGAAACGCTTTCATGAGCTTGTTCTAGAATTTGTGAGATAAACAATGGCCAGCGTTAATGGAACTTAGTTATCAATGGCTGCGCTAATCTGACATGTATAGAGATGGGGAAACGCAGCGCTGCCTGCCCGGCGGGCGCACAGACGGCTAATCAAATGGCTTATCGACACCGGCACTCTGATCACTGTGTTTAAACGGCGGCCAACAGAGGAAAGAATGGCTTAAATGGAAAACGTGTGTCCTCCGCCTTGTTGATTTTAAAAGCGGCTGCAGCCCACTTCTCCCTTTGATTGTAGATGAAAAGAAGGGCGTTCTGTGATTAATTCAGCGCAGGGGGGCACGTCTAACAAAATCAGAACCCCTTTAAGCTCGGATGTCCCAATGACGCCTTAAAGGGGTTGTCAGGAACTCAAGTACCGATGAACTATCCCCAGGACGGGTCATCAGTATCAGGCCTGCGGGGGGCAGCGCTCCAGTAACCGGTCCCGATCACTACACAGTGGGCGGAGCTGTGTAGTCCCGATGCCCGATTCCAGAACTTGGAGCTGCTGCAAACAGCTGGTCGTTGGGGTGTCGGGAGTCGGATATTCTAGGGTTGTGGGACGTATTAATCACCTAGGCAGGATAGCGATCCAACTGTCTTTATTCTTTCATCCACAGTAATACAGCAAATGCAGACAGATGGCCCGGACAAGCTCGGGCGGACACCCTCCGAGACCCAGTCCATGATATCCCAATCTGGGACCTGCCCCCTACCAGGCTCTACCCACGTTTTAGGTTGGCCCATAGCTTTAGTATCACCCGCCGGTATATTTTGCAGTCACTGCCGATGCTTATCTAGATCACAGACACCACGACCGAATTGCATGGATCCAACTCCAACCCCCTCATCTCCTAGTCAGTGTCCTCATTAGTCCTGAACAAGTCCTGTGACGGGCTTCCCCGAACCGCTGTCTGACTGACTGTCTCGGACCTGACAACTCTGCACCTGCACTACTTCTTCCATTAGCGGCGCAAGAGCACGAGCGGTGCAGTAACTGCGCATGCGCTGCTACCCTTCCGGGTAGTGCTGCAGGAACTTTGGGGACACACGTTGCAGGTGCAGAACTCTGCTTGAGGGGACGAATCGATTTGTCCGATTTTCACACACGAATGTGTTTCTACATGCTGGAGCAGAGCGGTCTGGCGGTCCAGGCTGCGGCTCTATAGTTTCTTCCAAGAGTTGACTCTTTACAGTTCCATAACCTCAGGCCTGAGCACATTTTTCCTATGTGGGTTTATACGATGCACGGCAAAAACAGAAACTATGGGGCTGTAACACTGGTAACATACATTTGGTAGAAGTTTAGCAAGAAATAAGGGACAGATGAAGGAGTATGGCTGCAAGATTAGACAGCGCAGGGCGGGTTTGTATTCTGTAACTGTGGAGACACAAAGCTCTGCAGAGCGGCTGTGGACACAAAACGGTCAGAGCTTTCAGGAAAGACAATTACAAAATTGCTTAATTTTTTTTATTTTGGATGCACTGAAACAAATAAAAGAATGGCTGCAAAGTGGTATATTGTCTTTAAAAAATAAAATAAAATAACTAACTATCACATAAAAACGCTTCTTTCTCCACTTATCAGACTTCTCACCCGGCCATCTGCACCGGTTACTCACTCTGAATTTACTGATAAAATCTGTACACAGCAGTCCATACACAGAGATCCAGTTACAGCTGCTGCCCATAGAAGTCTATAGAGGAGGAAAAGGAAGCTATATTTTGACATAAAGGCACAGACACACAAACTCTGCTTCCTGTATGTTTTCTATCCCTCCCTAGTGTTGGATTCACATCTACACTACTCAGTACGGTTGTATAATGTCCTTTATGCTGCTAATGAGAGAAGATAGATAGCGGTACCGCACACCTACGTAAAAAGAACTTGTGGGTGATGTAGAGGAAGGATTCTGCAATCCACGGTATATAAATATAAAGACCGTTGCACTCCACTGACTGATGCAGATAGGTACAAACTGACGGCACTACTATCAGACAATGCCACGAATCAGCTGGACACAAAGAGCAGCATGCAGCAGTTTGTGTCCAGCCGATTCTACGCATTTTTGCCGGAAAGTGGCCGGATCCCATTATACTTAAAGGGGCCGGCGGGCATTCCAGATGCAACCGGCAGTGCTGGATCCGGAGAATTCTGGCAGGCTGTTCTACTCCCGGAACAGCCTGCCAGAATTCACCCCGCAGGTGTGAAAGTAGCCTTAGGCTGGGTTCACATTGGCGCTTTTAATTCTGGCAGTGTGTTCCAGAGGAGGCCGGGAACAGCCTGTCCGATCCGTCCTTGCCGGGCGCAGCAGGCAATCCATCCAGCCCCATTGACTATAATGGGGTCCTGCGGAGATCCAGCCGCAACCCAGCAAATACGTAGTACATACCGGTGTGTAGCATGCAAATTCAGCGCAATGTTTACAGCCAGCCACAGCGCAAACCAGACAAGCTACTGTATGGACGAGTACACAAAAGGGCTGCAGACAGAATAAAACGCAGGCTGGGAAAAACGGCGCTCGGAGGCTTGGGCTGCATCTCCATGAAAGGCTCTATCCACGGAAAAGCGAGCACATTTCTAAACTGGCGCTGTTATGCGGGGAGGAATTAGAACAGAATGTGAAGTAGCTTAAGCTAAATACGAGGTCGAGCCCGCATTAACCCCTCACTGGCCAAGCCACAGCACTCCCGTGCTCTGTGTACCTGGCGTAAATATGTTTTTGTACCATATCAAGGCCTCTGCTCTGTATAAACAGGGGGGGGGGGGGGGGTATTTTTTCCGCTCGGAGCCAGAACGCTGGAGCAATAACAACTGTCAGCCAGTAAACTCGCGGACAGCCCAGCGACGGCTTCAATACTCCTATGAGCGCCATCGGATCCGTCCAAAAGACTGAGAGTTATGTCAGCGTTCATGGAAACCGCAGCGATGTGACTGATCTGTCCTCCCTTAGGGTTCGGTCCAGACATCGCAACGGTTAATGACATTTTTTCGCTGTGGACCAGCACGTCGTGCTCGGTGCGGAGGGTTCGAGAACAGAATACGGTTGGGATGTGCGGTTAGCGGTATTAGGTTACAGGTAGGGGCTGCTCCGCAGCTGTTCAGCCTGGCCTCAGTCTGATTGCTTAAAGCTCCTCAGGACGTGTTCCGAAATAAAACACATTCTTTGGGATTTTTATATATATATATTTTTTTTTTTAAAGAGAACAAATACAAAATGTATCTGTAGCGCTCCCTTTACTGGCAGTTATTAGTCACCGCCAAATAGTGATTACAAAGCAAGCAGAAATTGCATAATATGCACTGCGCCTATAAGAACGGAGCCCTGTCTGAACAGGTTCACGCTCCATCTGTCCTATTTAGACTCGGTGACACACAATCCCTATTGTGAACGTCTCTGAACTGTTAATGCAGCTCCTGGTAAACCAGGAAAAGCCAGTCTGGACCAGTAAGCTGCCTTTATCCATAAGGCAACCTATCACTGGAATTTATTAAGGATTTAAAGGGAAACTCCAAAGAGGCAAGAAATCCCCCATCGTAATTGTAGGAAACCCCGTCAGACTCCGTGATCAGTACGATCTTCTGGTAAAGCCCTTCAGGAGCGGACGGGTTCTTACTGAAGAGGGGTTGTAAGGAACAAGGGGTATTCCAGTAGAAACTCAAATATGGGGGAAGTCCATCATACAGTTAGATCTCCTAGTACCCTCTCCGATCCCCCGCTCGGGTGCCCGATGCGCTCTACTTCCTGTGGACGTCTCGACAGTGGGTCCACGCTGAAGCCAATGATATCCTATCGTGTTGAGAAAGAGGAGCACAGTGTGGACCTGGTCGCCAGCAGATGGAGAGAGCAGAGCCTCGAGGTGTAATGGTAACGCCCCCGTTGCACCTAGAGGCTCATTTGCATATATAAAAACATTATTTTTCTCAGCAACGCGGGCACATATGAACATGGGACCAACACAGATGCCTTCAGCTGCCAAGTGCACACAAGAATAAGACAAGTTTTATCTTTTTTGCGGGGCCGCGGAACGGAAGTACAGGATGCACGGAGTGCTGTCCGCATCTTTTGCGGGCATCATTGAAGTGAATGTGGCTCGACTACGCTGGATCGACATGCTGTTCTGAAGGCCACCAAGAATTCCTAACCCTGCAGGATGAGGGTCCAGAGAGCTGGAGTGAGGAGCACCATCTGCTGCTTAAAAAAGGGTCTCATCCATTTAATCTGAGAGCCACAGGTCGGACCCCCAGAACCCAACAACTGGTTTTCAGTAGTAAAATTCAACCAGTGATGCATTTATCCTGCAGCTCCCGCTAATAGGGACAACCTAAGATGGAATAAGCCCTCGAAGGCAATGCTTAAAGGACCAGTGAATGTGAGGGACATGGCGTGACTCAACGTCAACCAATATCCTGAAGCTGCATGGCGTCTTATTTGTCTAGACCGAAACAAGTCTTTGTAGCCTGAAGAAGGAGTCTCTTGTATAGTTGATGAAACTTCTACTGACCACTTCAGTGCTTGCTAGGTTTAAGTAAGGCACTTTAAAATACGCTCAAGGGAACGTGCAAGAATAGCAATTAAAGGGGTTTTCCGATTTATTTATTTATTTTTACTGATAGTCTATTCTCTGGATAGGTCATCAGTATCTGATCGGTGGGGGTTTTGAGAAGGCAGTGGCTCCAATCACAGCGCCGTACATTGTATAGTGGCTGTGCTTGGTATTGCAGCTAAGCCCCATTCACTCGAGCTGCTCCTAGGCCACGTGACCAATGAACGTGCAGTCACTTGGCCTAGGGAAAAGCAGAGAGAAGGCCACGGCACTCACAGGAGTACTGGTGCCTTCTCAAACAGCTGATCGCAGAGGTCCCGGGTGTCGGACGCCCTCTGATCAGATCCTGAGGATAGGTCAGCAGTAAAAAAAAAAAGTCTTGGAAAAGCCTTTTAACCTAGTATTACTTACCTTTTCAGAACCTAATTACACTGCGTGTATCCAGTACAGTTCGCTGTACGCAGCATATTTAACTCTGCGTGCTAGCGGGATACCAACCGCATTTAAACATTTTACATTTTAACGGGTATTGTGAAAAGTCATTTACCAGAGCGCGCCTCATTACATGCACCTGCAAAATAATGGCTAGCACAGCAAGGGACCGTAGACGGTGTGTCCTGCGCATAGACCGGTGTCTACGCTGAAAAACATGGCAGGGGATGAAGTGGATCCGTAATGTGGAACGGCGCGCAGCTCATGGCCTCATATCACAAGACTTCACCATTTCCTCCTACAATGGAACATTTGATCAGATAAGACGGCTTCCTCCAAACTCAATTACAGAACATTTCCAAGCGCTGGCGTTCTGCTGTGTGCAGGCCATGTTATCCGACTGCCAGGCAGAGCCCCTCTTCCCCTCCCCCCAAGAATCACTCTCCAGTTTAAAAGGGGTTACCTGGTAAATTATATTGGATTGGTCATCAATATAAGATCAGCGGGGGTCCGACACCCGGGACCCCCACCGATCAGATGTTAGAAGGGGCTGGCGCTCTGTGAGAACAGCAGCCTCTTCCTAGGCAGGTGATGTCACCGTACATAGCTCATGTGGCCTAGGTGCAGCTCAGCCCCATAGAAGTGAATGGGGCTAAGCTGCAATACCAAGCGTGACCACTATACAATGTACGGCGCTGTGCTTGGAGAGCTGCTGGGAGTCGGGTAAATGCGGTGGCTGATTGGCAGGGGTGCTGAGACTCGGACCCCGGCCATGTGATAATGACCTGCTTCTCCTGAGGCTAGGTCATTATTACCTTTACCTGGATAACCCCTTTAATAGCTGTCGGCCGACTGACTGACCGCCATCTCTCCTGACTCTCCAATAGACATACACAGTCGGCTCGGCACGTACACGTATATGTGTATTTAATACGGAAAGGAGGAAAGCTGCTGCCAGGCATTTCTGGCGGCGGATTATCTCCAGGGAGAACTTAAAGGATTGGAAGGAAAAAAATAAATAAAAAAAGTACTTTCCCCTGGTCCTTCTCTCCCGCGACATCATCTGTCGGGAGGGTCAGGAGCTCCGCACACACATTAGACTGTCAGCTGAACCCGCGGATGGGGGCTTTTAGACAGCCGGGCATTCGGCCAACAGCTCTCTCTCCCAACTCCTACATGCACACTCCATTCCACCGAGTGTGCATGTCTTCTGAATGGAGAGGGGAGAAAGCTGCTGCCAGAGAACTCTAGAGAAAGCAAAGGCAAGCCTAAACTTCTAGTAGGAATAATAGAGGAATGGCACAACCATAGAGGCTCCAGAGCTGTAACTACATGGGGAATGCAAGTAATTACTAAAACGGACCGTTTTTTCTAACTATAGTGAATGACTGTTACTCCCTGGGCACACACCCCAAGGAGGGAGACAAAGACTGGACATCTTCTTCCAGTGTCCTCAGACCCGGCTCCCATAGGTCTACAATGGAGTGCATGCTCCGAAGACCACTTCCAAGAGGAAAGCTGGTCGGCACTACCTGGAGAAGGAATAGTAAGATCCTATTTGTCCCTGTGGGACGGTGGTGCAGTAATGGAGGCACTCGAGGAAGCATTCAAGAGTCGCTCAATGCGTTTATCAATGAGATCCGATAGTCCGATATTCTGGATTATCAGACAGTATCGGGAAAAAAGAACAAAGTCAAAATCCATCAAAAAGGAAGTGTAAAATAGACTAAAGTTAAAGATGACAGGCGGTCACACTATAACTTCATCTTCTAACTGAATAAAGGAATTTCCTAATCGCCTCGCCGCTCTATTTTCTGCTTTTAGTCTTGTGAGATTCCACATTTGTTTAGCGTTCTGTGCGGGGGAAACACGCGCCAGACTTTCTGGATTATTAAGTGCCAGATATTGAAGGAATTTTTTAATATATAAAATGTATTTGTCTGAACTGCTGCAGTAATGAATGATTAAAAGAAATGTCGGCCTAAATGCCGCACCCCTAGAGGGAAGGAATCGGATTTATTGGCCATTTATAAAATTGGGGGGGGGGGGGGGAGGCGCCCAAAAGGGAAATAAAAACTATAGTGTCAACCCAAGGGCAGAAAAGACTATATTACATCGAATAGACAATTCAATTGGAGCTTCTTTAAGGATTGCAACTGATCTTCTCTTGTGAATCCGACGTAATCCCAGGCTTTATCTTCAGGCTGCCCATCGCGCTCGCTGCCTCGGTGGCTGCCCTATATTGCAATTAAATACAATGGCGTGCGAGGTTACGGAATGACAGGAGGGTGGGGAAGGAGGGGCAGGGCATCTGGACTATTCCAAAATCTGCACCCAGCATCAGGAGGGCGATTTCAAGCATATTTCCGATTCCTTTTCTGGCTTTAAAAAAAAAAAGAGAGAAAAAGTGGATCCACCCTAAGGCCTTATGCACACGGCCGTAGCAGATCCGTGCCCGTATTGAGGCCCGCAAACAGTATCACGGATGCGGACTCATTCACTTGAATGAGTCGGCAATCTAGAAGATACGGTGCAGTGCGGAACGGATGCATGGATCAGAAGCCCACGGAGAGCTTCCATGGATTTTCTGTCCGCGGCGCGAAAAGAAAATAGTGCATGCCTACTTTTTTTTGCAGTGCAGACGCCATTCAAGTGAATGTGTCCGCGTCCACAGACGGCAGGCACATGGTCGGTGCTTGTGCATTGCCGGCTCCTATTTGCGGTCTGTAGCACGTGTACAGTTGACGCACGGTCGTCCCATTCCACACGTTTTCCGCTTCAAACAACGCCTCTAAAGAGCCTCATTCTTTTCGATAGGAGGCGGCGCACTCTTTTTTTCAGCGTTTTCAAAATCAGGAGAATCTTAGAAGGTAGCAACGCGGATGTCTTCCGTATTTTTTTGTGGACCACAAAATACACATGGCTGCGCGCATGAGGCCTACTGGAAATAAAAATCAGTCTCTATACATGTAATGCTAGACGATTCCAAATATAAGCTGAATTCGGAGAATTTCAGTTGACGGCTTTGTACATATCTGAGGAATTCAGGAAGAGATAAAAATGTATGCGGTGGATGACAGCGGACGCAGGAATCCAGCCTGTGTATTTCGGGGATAACATGGGGGCTGCATGCATTCCATCAGGATAAAAAGGAAAAACGGCCTGACGCTCGCTGAACATTCCTGCTGGTGCCGGAGCTCCGCAGCCTTGGTTATTCTTGGTGCCAACGGAGGAGACAACAGGAAAGAATAGAGCGATGTAAATAAAGCTTTCGGCCGGCCGCCCGCCCCGGGTACGAGGAGCGCCACATGTTGTCTGGGTAGAACGGATTATTTACACGACGAGCACACAGAGAACAGATTACACCCGACCCAGAGACCCGGCTTCACAGGAGACGTTACATTGTTGTGTCGTTTGAAACACAAAAGATAATACAAATGCGATTTACGTAAAAAGCCACTGACGCCAACTTGGAGTTATGTCCAAAACAGTGGCGGGACCTCTCCCGAAATATCCTTTCAGTAAGAGATAGGAGAGAACGATTCCTGACGGGAACAACAAACTATTTTTACAAGAGACTGAAAAGTGAAGATGGTGGCGCCCCCCCTCGAGGATGAAGACTCGGCCAAGATCTCACATGAGATATCAGAATGTTCTTCTATAAACCAAGGACACACGGGAATGGTTGGCTACAAAGACAGCAATATCTTATTTTTTTCCCATGGGAATATTTTTCTGATCATAACAAAGTAATTTGGGTTTGAAGAAGTTTTACAGAGTCAGAATATAGATGTTTCACCCTCAGGGCAGGCCCATAATATCAGATGAGAGGGGGGTCCGACACCCGATGGCACCACCATAGACCCTCAGGTCAGGCCCATAATATCAGATGAGAGGGGGGTCTGACACCCGATGGCACCACCACAGACCCTCAGGGCAGGCCTGTAATATCAGACGAGAGGGGGGTCCGACACCCGATGGCACCACCACAGACCCGTAATATCAGATGAGAGGGGGGTCCGACACCCGATGGCACCACCACAGACCCTCAGTACAGGCCCGAAATATTAGATGAGAGGGGGGTCCGACACCCGATGGCACCACCATAGACTCTCAGGTCAGGCCCGTAATATCAGATGGGGGGGGTCCGACACCGATGGCACCACCACAGACCCGGCCTGTAATATCAGATGAGAGGGGGGGGTCCGACACCCGATGGCACCACCACAGATCAGATGTTTACAGGGACTGTGATGTTCTTCATTGGTGACGTAGTAGCAGTGTCATAGGACATAGCAGCTTCTCCGCATTTAGTTCAATAGCTGCCCGGGGTGCGCTCGGGTGCCAAGGCTTAGATCCCCATTGATCTGATACGGATGATGGTCTATCAGGACGACAGTTCATCAATATTGTGAAAGTGGAAGACCCCTTTAAGTATCACTCAGCCAGAAAAAAAAAGTTGCAATGAGTAATGTAAGGCCGCACAGGATGTAAAATACAACAGAAAAGCGCACTGTAAATTTTGTGCGGACCCATTCATTTCAATGGGGCCGCAAAGGATGTGGATAGCTCACCGTGAGCTGTCCGCATCCGTAGTTCCGTTCCGCGGCCCCCGCAAAAAAAGAACATGTGCTATTCACAAAAATAGGCATTTTCTATCATAGTCAGTCCGCAAAACGTGGAACGTACACGGCCGATATCAGACCGCAAAACACTTACGGTCGTGTGAATGTAGCCTTAGAGACAGTTTTTGTTGTGGATTTCACCCTTTCCAACACCAAGGGTAAAATCCTCGGGGGAGATCCGCAGCGTAAATTAAAGGGGTCTGCCACTTTTTGGCTACTATTGACCAATGTGTATATAAGAGGACTATAGGACACTAACACGGATGATATTACGTGCAGTTTGCCCCCTTCCGTTCTGTCCGCATAGAGGTCCCGTCCATAAGATGGCCGCAGATGGAGGGTCCACACATCGCTCAGCCTCCTCCAGTCAAACAGACTACACCTGTACTAAACTGGAATGGAGGAGACATCACATGGAGGCGATTTGCCTGGTCACATGACCCTCCATTATATGGATAGGACAACTGGTCACGTGACGCAAAGAGCGCAGGTCACTGCTGCGGCCTGTGATTGGCTGTAGCGTTCACATGTTCCCCTGTCGACTTAGAGATATGATTTATGGCAGCCAATGTGGCCCATAAACACAATGGTCAGGAGATTACCCCCATGGACTTCTATGGGAGAGTTTTCTACGCATGCTCTATGAGCCGTGCAGGAGTCATTGTACAGAGAGTGGATAGTGGATCCTACGTTAGCTATATCCAGGTATTGTCTGTCATTGTTATCTCATCTGTGATGATAATGAGATGACTGCTGAAAAGTGATCTTTACAGACCAGAAAGTGCCCCCTATCATTAGGCTTAGTGCAAAACTGTAGGATATTAGGATTCATTTCCGTTTGGACAATGGAAATTAAAAATAAACATCAAAAAATGTAAAATCTGTTTAACACAAGAACTTGTCACTTTGTGACACACTCCCTTTAACTTTCCGGGAAAGGGTGTGACCCGTAGCAGTTATTCCCCCACTGCCGGCTATCTCTGTTCAGACTAATAGCGGTGTGAAAAGCGGGAACTTTCTATGTAAAACACAAGAAATTTGTGTCATGGAAAATTCCTTTGCATCAGAGTCAGGAAATGTTCCTGGCAATGGACTTTCTCCTCTACACAGCAGTGTCCAGAATCTGACAAATAGAGGGGAGAGCGAAGCGAGCGGCCGGATATACGCGGGGAGGGAAGCACGCTGGAAAGTCTTCTGCAGGTATCTCCATGAGCATCAGAACCTCGAAGCAACACAGAGGCCAAAGTACTCTGTAGATCTGAGGTGGCATTAGGCTTTAAAGGGGGTGTCCAACCCTGATAATAACCCGCCCAATGACTGGTTATTCTTACCCCGCTCCATGGCACCCGCGTCGTTCCTGCTCCCTGCATGGCCGCCGCTGCCTCCCAAGCGTCACCTGGGGTGCCAGGGAGCGGGGTAAGGAAACCTATATGAGGTGCCCGGGCATTGGGGGGTCATTATAGGGGTTTGATAAAATCTGGCAAAGCACAAAAACTGCTCCTTTAAACACATCAGCAAACAATGGTTCCTAAGGGAAGGTGGTGGGAACCTGATATCCACATGCTTTTATAGGGTCCAATACACCACACCTAGTCTAGATGAGCCCTAGTGACTTCACTTAAAAGGGTTCTCCCATGAATAATGTAAAAAATAAAATTCTGACATCACATAGTTCATGGCAGCTCAGGGGGGGGGGCGCGTCCTGCCCGCTGGAGCTCAGGGGGGGCGCGTCCTGCCCGCTGGAGCTCAGGGGGGGGGCGCGTCCTGCCCGCTGGAGCTCGGGGGGGGGGGGGGGGGGGCGCGTCCTGCCCGCTGGAGCTCGGGGGGGGGGGGGGGGGGGCGCGTCCTGCCCGCTGGAGCTCAGGGGGGGGGGGGGCGCGTCCTGCCCGCTGGAGCTCAGGGGGGGGGGCGCATCCTGCCCGCTGGAGCTCAGGGGGGGGGGGGGGGGGGGCGCGTCCTGCCCGCTGGAGCTCAGGGGGGGGGGGGGGGAGGGGGGCGCGTCCTGCCCGCTGGAGCTCAGGGGGGGGGGGGGGAGGGGGGCGCGTCCTGCCCGCTGGAGCTCAGGGGGGCGCGTCCTGCCCGCTGGAGCTCAGGGGGGCGCGTCCTGCCCGCTGGAGCTCAGGGGGGCGCGTCCTGCCCGCTGGAGCTCAGGGGGGCGCGTCCTGCCCGCTGGAGCTCAGGGGGGCGCGTCCTGCCCGCTGGAGCTCAGGGGGGCGCGTCCTGCCCGCTGGAGCTCAGGGGGGCGCGTCCTGCCCGCTGGAGCTCAGGGGGGGGCGCGTCCTGCCCGCTGGAGCTCAGGGGGTGGGGGAGCGTCCTGCCCGCTGGAGCTCGGGGGGGGGGCGCGTCCTGCCCGCTGGAGCTCAGGGGGGGGGGGCGCGTCCTGCCCGCTGGAGCTCAGGGGGGGGGGGGCGCGTCCTGCCCGCTGGAGCTCAGGGGGGGGGGGCGCGTCCTGCCCGCTGGAGCTCGGGGGGGGGGGCGCGTCCTGCCCGCTGGAGCTCAGGGGGGGCGCGTCCTGCCCGCTGGAGCTCAGGGGGGCGCGTCCTGCCCGCTGGAGCTCAGGGGGGGCGCGTCCTGCCCGCTGGAGCTCAGGGGGGGCGCGTCCTGCCTGCTGGAGCTTTCAGCAGTTGAAGGATGGAACTGAGCATGTGCTACTGTCTCTGTGAGCAGGACAGAGAAACTGAAAAAAAAAGAGCAAACAGCAGGTGGCGCTATACAGATAGATTTAATTAAATAACTCGGCAGCTATAAAATATTTTTAATTGCATACAATTACAAAAATATTCAGACACAGGTGCTGGTTGGAAAACTATAGAATATTTTTTGTGGGACAACCTCTTTAATGGGTTAGGGGGGGCTTCCGCCTAGGACAGAACTAGCCCATCATATGGGTAACATATAGACATTACACTGTGTGACGCCCTTAATCTAAGCTTTATAACAGTGAGAAGTAAAGTCTGCGAGATGAACGTTCGTTAGCGAAAATCTGCCCATTATACACCCTTATGAAGAATGATGATGGCTGCAAACAGTCTACACAAAAAGGGCTGAAAAGCTCCCAGCCCCAGATCTGATAACCTCCGAATGCCAAGAGGACCTTAGGGCAGCATGGGAAGACGTGACCACAAGATGTTTGTCAATGGCGCCCTTCAGAGCCGTGACCAGCTGGTGACGCAGACTTGATGCAGTGGTGTGTGAAGAGATAATGAGTGGGTGCTCTTTAACCCAATCACTCATGTGCGAGTCGCCCCTCACCCAATCCTTTGATCAAGTGCTAGCACTGACCATATGTGGCCAGTCAGACGTTTAATGCTTGGACGTACACAAAGGTCCTATTCACTGCACTGCGAGTCCCCACTGATCACTATAAAACTAGTGATGTCACCCAGATGTCAGAAATGTGATGGGACCCCGAGCCGCAGGTTATCCAGTCCACGAATTTCATACATTGCACAAACTTTTCCATAGAAATTAGTGAAGTGCAAAATAGTGCACTGCAATGACAGTCTGCGATATCGCTCACGTACCCCCCAAGTGGATAACTCCTAGGTATGGCATATGCCCACACACCGCTGTACAGTACCAGCAAAGTGGATGGGATTTTAAAGTGGCATTCTGGTTGTTAGATGCTATCCCCCTATCCACAGGATAGGGGATAACTATTAGATGGGACCCCCACCAATCACGAGAATGGGGGCTCCATACCTCCTGCAGCGCCCTGGAAATGAACGGAGCGGTTGGTCGGTCGAGCGCTGTACTTTGCCATCTCCGGAACTCCTATAGAAATGAATGGAGCAGCCACTCACATGTGCGACCCAGCCACTCTGTTCTTTATAAGGGGGGGGGGGGGGGGGGGGGCTGCTGCAGGGAGTACATGGCCCCTGTTCTCCTAATGGGTGGGGGTCCCAATGGTAGGGCACCCACCCATCTAATAATTAGGCTACATTCTCACAAAAGTATTTTGTTTCCGCGCCCGTTCAGTTTTTTTGTTTGTTTTTTTTAGGGGGGAGGGGGTGGTTGCGGATTGGATGAGGACCCATTCATTTCAATGGGTCCACAAAAAAACGCGGACAGCACACCGCGTCCATATGTCTGTTCAGTAGCCCCGCAAAAAATGTGTGTGCCCTATTCTTGTCCGTTTTGCGGACAAGTATAGGGATTGTTACAATGGACCCACACAAAAAAAAGAAAAACGTACATGTCAAAAGGAAGGCCATCCGTATTTTTTGAAGATCTGTGTTTTTTTGCGGACCGCAAAACACATACGGTCGTGTGAATGTAGCCTTATCCTGTGGATAGGGGATAACTTGTAACATCCGTAATACCCCTTTAAGAAAAATCTGCAGCATGTTGATTTATGCCGCGGATCGCACCCTTTGCAATGGAGAGGGCGAAGTCCACAGCCATACTGCGCGTTCAGAATGTGCACCAGGAAAGCTCTGAGTGCACATGCCCAACGTACCCACCACTGCCCCAGGCTGTGTATGATCACTTACCAGCAATGTACCGTACTACAGCATTACATAAGTGCATTAGCGGTAAGTGGACAGGTCGCACACACAATCATGAGTGTCATGAAATAATCCTCCGTCCTGTGACCAGGCTGCTAATCTAATTCACTCCAGGGCCGTCCTGTCCTTATCCGATTCAAAACTGGTTACACGCGCACATTCAGAAAAACTAGGCGAAGAGGGGCTCTGGCCTGAGGACGGCACTAAATTACACCTAAACGGTTTTACCTTTGTGCTAGAAAACCCAACAGACGCTGAAGGAAAAACACTGAGGCCAGGGCTGCACCGCAACATTTGTTGAGTAACATTTTGATTTATAATGCTGTGTGTCTCTGCCTGACCCACTCTTGTAAAATTGTGTCAGGTACAAATCATTACAGCGGAGGAAGGACAGAGACACGCAGCATTATAAATCAGTGTAATGCCATGCAGTCCTGTCTCAGGAACACAGTTCACTACGGGAAATCACGCTTCCAAACGGAACACGCCTCACTCATCTGAAATTAGCCTAAGGAGCCCTTAGCGCTAAAATGTTTCGGCAGGCTGTGCGGAAACTTCCGCAGCACCACCAGACCCCATTGACTATAATTGGCCGGACATATACTGCTGCTGAATCCTGGCACTAATGCCGGAAACAGGCCGGATCCCTGCCAGGGTCCCATTATAGTCAAGGGGTTCTAGCGGACAAAGATAGTATCTGGCTATGCAGGCAGTTCTGGCAGAGAACACTTTAGCGCTAGTGTGAAACTAGCCTTACCCGCCGCCACCATACCAACACTGCCGCCATAACACTGAAATGGCATTTCAAAAGGCACGTGACTGCTGCAGCCAGTGACTGGCAGCAGTGGTCACACGCCCGTGTCAGAGCTTGACTCAGCAAGGGATCTGTGAGGGGACTACTCCTTTTTACGAAACAGCGCCCTCGGCACATTACATTTCTTAAAGGGGTTGTGTCATCTCAGACAATGGGGGCCTATTGCTAGAATGTGCCCCCCATTGTCTGAAAGCCACGGAGGGCGCACCACACATGCGCGGCCGCCCTTCCGATTAATTTCTATGGGGCCGACGGAA
Organism: Bufo gargarizans; assembly: GCF_014858855.1. Lineage (NCBI taxonomy): Eukaryota > Metazoa > Chordata > Amphibia > Anura > Bufonidae > Bufo > Bufo gargarizans. The sequence continues at coordinate 51,085,852 of NC_058089.1, forward strand.
ATGGCCGAAACAGCGCTCAGTGTGAGATGTCACACCCCCTTTAAAAGGCTTTATTTAGGTGGTTGCCTTAATGTTTTAGCATATGGCAAATGCGGTGTGTGTGAACCTGACCTACCTTCCAGGTAATCTAAGAACCCCAATAAATAAAGCATGGTGTATTAGGTAAATTAAATATGGCTTCGCAGGTCCCTACACCAAGCACGTCCTCTCCTGCAATCTAGCGCCACCCGTGTAATGTACCTGCACAATATTATCCAAACTACAGGGCTCCTACGAAAATCCTTGTCAAAATAAGACACGCTATCAGCCCCGGCCCCTGTAATAGAAGCTAGACACCCCAGCTGCCATTTGAATTATTTACTGACCAACGCCTTGGCAGGCGGCCAGGCGTGCCTGAAAGACTCGTTCAGCTAATGGAGTCATGGGAGCCCGAATCTCTGCCAATATCGAAATGAAAATGCTGAAGTGCAGGGAATAATATGGCCAACAACACCGGCCTGCACGGGGCCAGGAATCTGAGGCAATCCCAGTTGCAAAAGCGTTTAATCTGCCCTGTAAAGCACTAGATAGTACGGTACATTGAGTTACGCCGACGGGTTTTTCCGAGAGCCATCGGCCCGGATTGCGACCCGTCGTCTGGTCTCAGAGGAGGACTTGGCTCTCGATGGGGACAGCGGGGGGCACAGGGGATGCATCACGTCTGAATCATGCATTGTTAATCTCGGCTATGTGGAGCATAGACGGATACGTTAGAGGACAGGGCGAGGTGTACCATTACCGGCCGCTCACCAGGAAGTGTCAGAGGCCTACTTAACGAGGATGTAATTAACTGACTCGCGTGTGCTCCGCTTTCATCAGTACACCGCTAGGTGTGTCCCGCTTTTCCCCAATCTTACGTCTCTTTTACGAGTTCTTTTTATTACTCATAATATTCCAATGCCGTGTGATGGCCACCTGGGCTGAAGGGGCAGTAGGATTTCACACATCCAAAGCATAGGGGATAAGTATTAGATCGGTGAGGGTTTGACCTCCACCAATCACAAGATTGGCTTACAAATGAATGGAGGTGTTGGTCAAGCATGCGCACTGCCGCTCCGTTCACGGTCGGTGGGACGGGTGGAGTACAGCCCTTCGCTATCCCCGGCAGTCTGATAGAGAATGGGGGACATTTACTAAGACTGGCTTTAGTTTACCTACCTCCACCCCCACCTGCAGAGACGTTAGATTTGGCTAATTTATGACGAGGCGTGCAGTCCTTGCGCCTGGCGTGAATAATATCTACGCCTGTTAATTTTGCCGGGGCTGGAGTCCCAACCCTGGCACATCCCCCGACACCCCCCTAACATGTATTTAGCAGAAGTGGGACCTGCACCTATTGGACATTTATGGCATATCATAGGGAGTATGGACTATGACTTCAGGATCTGACAACAGAGGGTTTGTTTGTAGTCTGTAACCATGGAAACACATTGGTCTGCCCAGAAGCTGTACATGGGTGATTTTCCGTGCGTTTCCTCACCACAAATAGTATGTGTCACTTGTGGTATGTGATGCGGCTCTGCCACGGACCTCACCCTTGCATCGAAAAGAGTGAAATCCACTCAAAAGAAACACCCAAAGAACTGACATGGTGCGGACCCTGCAGGCCAATTTCCGCACGGAAGAAAGAAGCAAAGTGTACACGAGCTTTGTCTATATGGCAGAGACTTTGCTGGTACTGTATTACACTGCGTTGTTTTCCCCCTGAGAATCCATGCGTAGTCCACGTCGTCTCCAGGAAGCCCAAGATATGTCCAAACATGCCAAGTTGCTTTATTCCTTATCTTAGATACAGTCAGACATCCCCCTGGGACCCACATCTATCTCACATACATGGGTTCCTGAACCCTTCTGCAACCAGCTGGTGAAGGAGCGCAGAGGTGGCCGTGAACACAGCGGGATGTGGCGGCCAGTCAGCACCAGGACAGGGGTGGGCGCCTCCGATCCTGACATGGGTGTCTGTCCCACAGTGCGGTAGAAATACAGTTTTAATAAATGCCCCCCCTTCCCTACACACACAATATGTATAAAGTTGTATCAGTGACTTTGGGCTCCTCCGTAAACTTTGACGTTTTTCTTTTCTTTATGCAGTTTTCACTTGAGAACTACTTCTGATAATTTTAGCATGGACAACTTACCAGTGCCCTAAATGACGTCAAACCCCACGAGGGTGAAATCTATGAAATCCCCGACTTCCTTGAGATTCCCGCAGCGCTTACGATAACAAAAAAGGGTTTTAGTTGGAATGAAAGAAACTGGGTTTGGTTTTAAAAGGCCCAGGGTGTCAGACGTGCGATTAAAGGGGACGATGACCAAGAGGAGGACAACTAATCTGCAATTAGGCGTTTGATCATGAGGCTCGAGGACGCTTTATTACGATACAAAATTTCTTAGGGTAAGGCCACACAGTCAGGTTTCCTGGGGCAGTTTTGGAGGCCCACATTCAAAAAAGAGAGGTCGTATCTGTCCTTTATACTTTGCCTCCTTTTATGATGCACTCCTGGTTTTGGCTTCCAAAAACGCACGCAGAAACCTGCCCGTGTGGCCGCACCCTTATAGGGGTATCCCAGTTATAAGACGCTATCCCATATGCACAGGATAAGGGATAACTATTAGGTCGATGGGGGTCAATATGCTGGGACCATCACCGATCACGAGAACAGGGGCACCATACCGCAAAATGAATGGCTGGTAGAGCAAGGTTTTGGCGCTCCATTTATTCTCTATGGGACTGGCAGAGAAAGCCATCGCCAACAGTCCGGTAGAGTTAAAGGGGTTGTACGGGTGTTTAATATTGATGATCTATGCTCAGGACAGGCCGTCAAAATCTGATCGGTGGAGTCTGAATCCCCACATGCTTGCCGATCAGCTGTTTGAAGAGGACGCTGCGTTCGGTGAGCGCTCTTCCTAGGCCACGGACATCACGATCATCAGTCGCATGGCCTAGGCGCCTGTCACATGAGCTGCAATAGCAAGCACAGCCACTATCCAACAGATGGCGCTGTGATCGGTAAGCAAAAAGGAGGAGCGCTGCGGCCTCTTCATACAGCTGATCAGCGGGTGTGACGGGTGTCGGATCCCCACCGGTTAGGTTAAGATAGGACATCAATATAAAAAATGCGCTCCATTCAATGATCTGGTGATCTGTGGGGGGGCTCCAGCAGTCACACATCCAGCAAATAGAGGATAGCTGCTTGTAACGGGACAATCCCTTTAAGCCCCAGTAAACGTTTGGCTTTACATTGAAGCTATGCCGGTGGACACAGAGCTGGGCGCATGTCTGTAATCAGCAATTAGTTGGTGCCCATCTCGAAAACTTCCAGGAGCTCAGAGGTTAATTTGCCGATCTTCTCCGGCTGCGGCAGGAATCTTAGGTACAGACCATTTACAGGCAACAACACATTCCCGGCATTCCTCCAGACACCAATATACAGAAATGCTCCAGCCTCATCTATTACAACACAGGCGGCTCACATTGCAGGACACATTAGGCAACCGACTATTTTTTCTTAACGGCCATGTTCGGAAGTTCTGCCAAAGGAAACAGTAAAAACGTGCGATGGCATCACTGGAAAATGTGCCGTCTGAGGCGCCCTACGGTAATCAATCAGAAATGGTCTGCTTACTGTACGTGATGCAAGAAAACACAGGACCTATGCACCGCCCTGGGTACACAAAGCGGCGTTCACACGTCCGTGCTCAAGTCTGTGAAAAAGCGGTCAGTGAAGACGTCCGTGGAGGATACGTTTGTCCGTTTGTGATCAGTGTTTCATGAACACTGTGCAGCTGAAAAATCATTTTCAAAGCATCTCTTCCTAAAGATCCGTGTTGCATCCGTGATTTTTACGGACCCATCAACCATAATGGGCGTGACGGACAACATAGAGCAGGCATGTCCAAACTGCGGCCCTCCAGCTGTTCCAAAACTACAACTCCCAGCATGCCTGGATAGCTTACAGCTATTAGAGCATGCTGGGAGTAGTAGTCTTGCAACAGCTGGAGGGCCGCAGTTTGAACATGCCTGACAGAGCATGCTTCTGTGCTAAAACACGGATGTGTGACTACACACATTAAAATGAGTGGGGCCGGGTGCTCCACGGACAGCACACGTACGTGGACCACTGACGTGTGAATGAGGCTTTACATGGGGTCTCCATACAAAAAAGTCACTGAACGGAATGGCCAAATACACAGCTTTCTTACAGTAACATCTTAATATTATATATGATTTTTTAACCTTACATTGTATCGGTACGACGGGATGTTGCAGCTAATTGTTGCAATAAAACAAAACCGTTTACGTTGCTTCTAGATGCGAAATTACATATTAAAGGGGTTGTTCCCCCACCACTATCATTGTGTGCCCAAGCTGGTGACGTCACTGTTAGGCCCCATGCACACGACCGTATCGTATCAGCATTTTTTTGCGGATCCAATGACTTCAATGGGTCCACGATTCACATTTGACCCCGTTTGAGCGGAAGTGACGGGAAATCCAGTGAAGACATCCCAGGAGCCGGGGTGTAGAGAAGTGAGCAGGTAGGGGCCGGAGGGGTAACACTTTGAAGGGAATGTGCCATCAGAAAACGATGTATCTGTCCATTGTGTCTATGGCCCATGTGGCTGCTGTCAGAAGATGGCAAGTCTTAAAAGGGTTCTCCGAGATTCAGGATAGGTCGTCAGTATCTGATCGGTGGGGGTCTGACACCTGGGACCCCCGCCGATCAGCTGTTTGAGAAGGCACAGGCAGTCCTGTGAGCGCTGCGGCCTTCTCCGAGATTACCATTAACTTTGATGGGGCTGAGCGCCATACCAAGGACAGCCGCTATACAATGCACGGCGCTGCGCTTGGTAAGCTGCGAGAAGGTCAGAGCACTGCTACCTTCTCAAAAAGCTGATCAGCGGGGGGCCCGGGTGTCAGACCCTACCAATCAGATACAGATGACCCATCCTGAGGACCCATCCTTAAATGGAGCTTAGCCCCGCCCAGGCCAGTGATACTAGTCATGACGTCACTGGGCCCGAGTTAAACAGCGAGAAGGCCGCGGTGCTACTGCCTTCTCAAACAGCTGATCAGAAGGGGTCCCGAGTGTCAGACCCCCGCCGATCAGATGCTGATGATCTATCCAGAGGATAGCCCATCTGTAAAAAAAAAAAATATATATATATATATATAAAAAAAGCTACAGAACCCCTTTAAGGTCCCTTTAGATGGGATGATTCAGCAGACGATTGTTAGGGAGGGAAGCATTTCTTCCTGACAAGCGCCTGCTCCTCAATGGAGTACACCATGGCTATTACACGCAGCGATCTCCTCCACAGTATGGCGGAGTAGCCATTCCTTGTCCCCATACAGCCTTGTTGTTTGACTGTGATTACACAGCACGATCTGCTGCCGGTAAACAACTATTTAAGGGTCTACACAAATAATCCAATTACCTGATAAACCAGCATTTCGCTCTTTCATCGGCATCACCCTGACACCGCTAACAACCCCTCCTATGAGCGCTCGTTAGAGATTATCTGGCGTATTCTCGGCCCCTGTAAAGGGTCCTTTACTCTCCCCCCAACTGATGATATCAGTGGAGATAGGGATTGAGCACTCTGAATTTCCATGCCCGATCCTTTTTGTTCGCCAGCACCAGAAGCGCGACAGCAGCTCTCTCATCTCTCCTCACTGAATCCACGTGCACACTCGGCCGAGCCGAATGTGTAGTACTGGGGGGCTCAGGAGAGACGGCTGTCGGCAAACAAGCATTCAGCCAACAGCTACTGCGGATGTACGGGCCTCTCCAGGGCCGGAGAGGATGTGGGACTGCTCTGCTTATAACCACACCATTTTTTATAAAAATACTCCTATTTTGCAGGGATTATGCAAATAAAACCTACTGATAGAGTTCTACAATATATACCGGTTCTAGGAGCCCATGCAGCGGGTGGAGGCTAGCCCCCTACTACTACAGCCTCTCACTTTAGATCATGCTGACCTTCAGCAAACAAACCACTTAGCGACAACGTACTTCTGTCTTTTTTCAACTCCGCAGTCAGACAGCCTCACCATCTATAGTAGTCAACATGCCTTGGCTAGGCTCGGGGGCCTATTTTAAGCAAAGCTGCTACATTACAGTGATCTGCGGTTCAAAGTGATAGAATAACATTCGTCCGTGTGATGCCAGAGCAGAACCCAAGCTTGTAGATGGCCTTCAAAAGAAGAATCTGCTGTGCAACATTACATAAATTTCCAGATGCTTCCTTCACATACACTGTAAGTAACAGTGTATGTACAGAAAAGGACATTACGGCCACGCAACATTTAAAGGGGTTCTTCGAGAAGTTGATATTCATGGCCTATCCTCAGGATCGGTCTTTAATATCAGAACAGCCTATTGGAAAGAGGCCTTGGCCCTCCGTGAGCACTTAGGCCTCTTCCAAGGCCGGTGACGTCATCGGTCACGTGGCCTAGGCGTATCTCAGTCCCATTCAAATGAACCAGACTGAGTTGTAATATCAAGCACAGATCTGGTAAGAGCAGTAGCCTCTTGAAACAGCTGATCCGTGAGGGTCCTGGGAGTCAATCTCATATTGATGGCCATCAATATTAAAATTCCCAGAGAACCCCTTTAATACATAATGTGGCATACCCTGGAACATGGCAGTACATTGTGCATAAGCACAGCTTACCGACCCCTCATATAGGTTATACGTACCCTCGTCGCTTCTGATCCCCGCACGGCCGCCGCTGCATCTCACTGTCGCGGAGAGCAAAACATCCGGCAACGGTGGGAGGTGCCAATAGCAGACCGCAACGGGGACGAGCGTCCCTGGCATCGTGGGTGACAGCGATGAGAGATGCCTTGCAGGGATCAGAAGCAATATGGGTGTCGGGTAGCAGGTATGTATAATGTATATGAGGGGCCCAGGCATTGGGGGATAGAGGGGGCCATTATAGGGTTGGATAACCCCTTTAGGCTACTTTCACACTTGCGGCAGAGTGATCCGGCAAGCATTTCCGTCCGGCAATCTGCATGCAAACAGACAGCATTTGTGGACGGATCCCCATGCGGATCCGTCTCACAAATGCATTGCAAGAACGGATCCGTCTGTCCGTTTCTATTTTTTTGCACATTTTTAAAGGTCTGCGGATCCGGCATTGCGGCATTTTTAATGCTGAATCCGGCACTTATACATTTCAATGTAAAATTAATGCCGGATCCGGCATTTCGGCAAGTGTTCTGGAATTTTGGACGGAGATAAAACCGTAGCATGCTGCGGTATTATCTCCGTCCTGAAAAGTCAAAAACACTGAACTGAAGACATCCTGATGCATCCTGATCGGATTGCTCTCCATTCAGAATGCATGGGAATATACCTGATCAGTTCTTTTCGGGTATTGAGCACCTAGGACGGAACTCTATGCCGGAAAAGAATAACGCTAGTGTGAAAGTACCCTTAACTGGTGGGTTGCTTTAATATCCTTATATCCTTTTTATACCTTTATCCAGGTAGCGTAAAAAATTTTTCTTAAAAGGGTATTCATCCCAGACGTTGAAGGCATATCCACAGAATCCAACCCTGAGACCTGCACCTATCCTTAGAATCGGGGACCCCCTGAACCCCGTCCTACCTGTATAAGGAGAGGTGGGCAGGAATTACGGAAGCTGCGCCGCTCACCACTCTAACGCCTCTTCCGGCCAACCACATTCAGAATATGGAGGTCCCGTGCAGCAATGACCTGTTTATTACTCCTATATTCTGTGCCAGTGACTAAACTTTTGCTGGCGAGCAGAGGTCATGACGTCGGGGGAAGAACGTGTTATTTTCAGCAGTGGGTTAGAGAAGCTGTTATTTGAGGAAATGTGACTCTTGTTCCTCACTCGCTTACAAAGATGATTCACCTAGCTTAAAGAAAATTAACCATTTTCACAGGACGCTTCATATTCCAACCTGTAACATGAGTAACATGGGAACACCTCTGCCTTAAAAAGGACTTAAGAGCCACAGGAGGAGATCTCCCGTCTTCAGGACGGACGTTATGCACTAAAAATAAAAAGAAGTGCAAAAATAGAAAGAAGACGTCATAGTCTGACTTGTAAAACGGTGATGATCTGACGCGATCTAGCACTTGGAATCCATTTCGGAATTTAAAGGTTTCAATAAAAACTATTGCAAACGGCTAAGAGTTTTTACGACCGAAAGGACGCCCATTTATACCATCAGATTAATAATCTATGCTTCCGGTTATGGACAGGCTTCTAACCTCAATGTCACGGCACATTCAGGCCTCGTGCACAGCTCCGAAAACCTCAGGGGTACACAGGGCCGCAATATGGCGCCCCCTGACTATTATGGAGCCCTACTGCACTTGTATATGCCTCCGATTTCAAAATGAGGATTCAATCAGATATGGCGCACTGCACACGGATACTTTCACACTAGCGTTTTTGCTAGATCCGGCAGGGTTCAGCAAAAACGCTTCCGTTACTGATAATACAACCATCTGCATTCGTAATGAACCGATCCAGTTGTATCATCTTTAACAAACCAAAGACGGATCAGTCGTGAACTCCATCGAAAGGTAATGGAGGACAGATACGTTTTCTATTGTGGCAGAGAAAACGGATCCGTCCCCACTGACTTGCATTGGGGGTTATGCCGGATGCGTCTTGCTCCGCATCCCACGACGGAAAGCAAACTACAATATGTTGCGGTTTGCTCTCCGGTGTGGGAACGCAACAAAACGGAACGGAATGCATTTGGATAATTCCATTTTGTTCAGTTCAGTTTTGTCCCCATTGACAATGAAGCGTTTTTTTCCAGTATTGGGCCCCTATGACGGAACTCAATACCGGAAAACTAAAATGCTAGTGTGAAAGTAGCCTTAGTCTAGTGACAAATATTTGTGCTTACAGGAGAGCTCCACCATTTAAGGGGCATTCCGGGGATAAACAGAACCTAGCAATTTTCACCTATCCACTAGAAAGGAGATGACTGCTAGATAGGTGGGGGTCCGACCGCTGATCACCAAAATAGGGGGCCATGCCTACATTTGAACAGAGTGGTCAAGCATTAGCTCTGCTGTCTACTGAAAGTTTATAGGACTAATGGAGATCACTTTAAAGGGGTTCTCTGGCCATTTAGTCTAATTAGTGACTGGTGCTAACCTGTGGAAGGAAGCTCTTTTACATAGGACTGATCCTCGCTCCCCTCCCCCTCCCCCTGACGCTGCCCTCCCCTGAAACGGCCACATCCAGTCGGCAGCTGGGTGTAAGAACCCGCAGCGCAGAGGGCAGCATCAGGGGTGGATCAGTCCTATGTAAAAGAACTTCCCTCCACAGGTTAGCACCAGTCACTAATTAGACTAAATGTCTGGAGGACCCCTTCAACAATAAGACATTTTAGAACGCATTTATAATGCACTGCAGACATTCACCAGGTATTTCAGTAACCTTCAAGTCTGCCCAGAGGTCCAGCACCGTCCATTGAACACTTCTACTCAATTCGACGTAGGCGGACAGTCACAAAGTATCCAGATTACATGTCACAGGATTGAGTGAAACGCACAGGCGACGCTGAGGCCTACAATCATGGCTAAGATCAAATAAATCAGTTCTTATGGCGGTGTTCTCCTTTAACGATCACTAGACAACAGTGGCGCCAGACAGTCATCCAAACTCTAAACTCAACCATTTTCTCCTTCCTTTATCTGTTGTCTATGAACTTTTCTGAGCCCTCATAGCAGTAGACGAGAACATGTGGGCCTGAAACTACCGAATCTGATAACAACTGAAAACGTAACAGCCGATAATAACTCAGTAAAACGTAGAATAAAGACCCTGTAAATTCCCCAATGTGTAGATTTTACTAATGGGAAAGAGGAGCTGGAATTACACTGTAGGTATACCGAGAGGAGAACACGGCACTTGTACAAGCGCCACCTCCTCCACAAACAGCTGATTGGTGGGGGTGCCGGTAGTCGGGCCCCTGCTGATCTAATATTGATGGCCTCCGGCACTCCAGTTGTGGTGAAACTACGACTCCCAGCATGTTGCATACACGCCAAGCAAGTCTACATCTTGGCAGTTGTAATTTTACCACCGCCGGAGTGCCGGAGGTTAGCCATCACAGGCCTACAGTGAGGAGGATAGGTCATCAATATAGCAAAAGCAGAGAATCCCTTTCAACAATGGGCCTCCTCCGGCAGTGCAGGAGATACCAAGAACGTCAATCTTGATATATCTCCCCCAATAAAATCAACCTCTGGGAACTTTTTTGTCAATTTCAGTGCACAAAGAGCTAAAAAAAAAAAAAAAAAAAAAAAAACAAGCTTTACCTGTAGTAACGAGACTGCAAATACGTTGAGCAAACAGTCTTTGATATATGGCTAGCAGAGCCGAAGTCTATGACTTTCACCCTGTAGGGTTGCCGTACAGGATCCACCAGCATGATGTTCTCCGGTTTGAGGTCAGCATGAATTAAACCAAGACTCTTGAGCTTTTTCAGTGCAGTGGCCACCTGCTGGAGGATGGCCCGGATAACTTTCAGGGGTAATGGGCTAAATTTATTTTGCTTTAAAAAGTCATATAAATTCTGTTCCAACATTTCAAAAACCAAGCAGGTGTGGTTCCGATGCTGAAAGCACTCATATGCACGCACAAAGTTAAACTCGTCGGCGTTCTCGTTGCTCAGCCTGGCAAGGATGCCCACCTCAATCTGCCCTTGGCGTGCGTACGAAGGATGGTTTTTAAGGATCTTCACCGCCACCACCTCATTTGTCCCCCTTTTCCAGCACTTCACCACCTGTCCAAAGGTTCCCCGACCCAAAAAATCCAGTACTTCATAAGTATTTTTATTCGAGCACAACACTTCATGCTGCACCAACTGATAGTCACCGTCCACGCCAGCCCCGTTCTGCTTTGAAGCACCCGTGGTCGCCACAACAGTTACTGGGTTCGCTGCGTTGCCGGGCAGCATGGCAGGCAGTACAGACAATTCATCGACGATCTGCATGGTGCTGACTTGGTTTTCCAGCTCTTCGCTCTTACGCTTCAATCCACATCGCTGATGCGTTTCCAGCAAATCTGATGCACAATCCGGTGTCTCTACTGTGGGTGCCTCTGTCGGATCTGGCTGCGCCTGCGCTGCTGGGTCCCCGGGAGCACCTGTGTTGGGTTTTGATGCAACTGCACTGGTCTGGGATGCAGCGGTCTGCTGGCGAGGTTTGTTAATTGGATTCTTTGTCTGGAAAGAAGCCCTACTCTTGTTGGATGGATGTGCAAATCCAACGTGTCTAGCATTCAGGTCGGTGCGGGGGTAGCTCCTCTTGCTGTACACACAACTACTTGGTTCTATTTTCAGTTTCTTCACACTACAAAAGGCACTTGACTGAGTTTGATAAACGTATGGTGGGTACACCAAGACTTGTGAGGCCATACCTGAAAATCCAAACAACAAAAAAAGAGAACGTTAGTACGTCAGGTAGTCTTTAAAAGTAACGGTAATTCCATAAGAAACTATAGAAAAGCATTCAACTCAAATCACCACACTAGAACGGCCGCCATCTATCTCATATCATGTCATCCAGATATGCCTGATCCGGACCGGTTTTGGGAAATAATTGAATTCCCCATGAAATAATCCATTAATCCTCCTATAAACATGAGTACATAGACAATTGGGTGTTACCTACACTGCCTTACAATGTCCAATCAGTGCAGTGCTGTGTAGGGACACACCGCTTTGTTTTGGCAATTGTCAATCAACAGGGTTTTCCGAGTTTTTTTTAACCAATGGCCTATCCTCATCAGGTCCTCAGTATCTGATTGTCGGGGGTCCGACACCTGGGACCCCCGCCGATCAGCTGTTTAAGGGTCCATTCAGACATCCGTATGTGTTTTGCGGATCCGCAAAACACACAGACACCGGCAATGAGCATTCCACATTTTGCGGACCGCACATCGTCGGCACTATAATAGAATATGCCTAATCTTGTCGGAAACAGAATTGCGGACCCGGAAGTGCGGATCCGGGCAGCACATTGTGCAAAAATGCGGAACAGAATTGCGGACGTGTGAATGGACCCTAAGGCGGCACCGGTTGCTCGCTGTAGTGCCACGGCCTTCTTGCAGCTCCATTGTATAGAGGCTGTGCTTGGTATTGCAGCTCCGCCACATTTACTTCTATGGTGCTGCCTAGGCCACGTGACCGATGACTTCACATGGCCTAGAGAAAGCTGCAAATAGGCCACGGGGCTTCCTCGAGTGAGGGTGCTTTCTCAAACAGCTGATCGTTGGGGGTCTTCCGATCAGATACTGATGATTGGTCACATCATGGGGTTAAAGGGGTATTCCAATTAGATTAAGTAATCCCCTATGCACAGGATCGGGGATAAACTAGTAGATCGGTGGGGGTCCTACTTTTGGGGCACCAACCAATCACGAGAACTGAGGCCCCGTATGCCCTGCAGCCCCCCTGAAATGAATGAAGCTGTAAATCGCCGCTACATTCATTTCATGGGGGCTGCGGGGGGTACGGGGAATAGGAAACCCCCACCTATGTAATAGTTATCCCCTATCCTGTGGGTGGGGATCACTTAATCTCACCGTAATGTCCCTTTAACTCCAGGAAGCAAACTGAAAAAGGGCAGGTAAGCGACATTTCAGAGGATTTGTGGGAGATTAGCCATTAACTGGAGCTGCCCAGCAACACCAGAGTCAAGCATGCATGTTAACTGGGAGGAAACCAGAATGGACAGACGTCAGCCGCGCTACGCAGAAGATGCTCAAAGGAAACGACTCCACTTAGGACTGACTCCATTAACTCCTCACTTGCAGGCAGATGAAGAACGCACGTCTTCACACTTGCCCTGAAATCGAATCGCTGGGCGAGTAAAAAAAAGATCATCTATTAGCGGCTATGGCTGTATGTGTGCACCTCCGAAGGTGGCAGACAGGAGAAGAAAGCTGCGGACCAGGGGGGGGTCACATCACTCCTGGAGCCCATCTGGATTTTTCAGTAGACAACCCGAAAAGTTTGGTTCCTCTAGTAAAATTCTCCTGGCAAACAGCAGATGAATGTCCGTCCATGTCTGTCCCATTGGATGAGCTTCAAGGGGTATTTTTGACCAATGAGGGTCCTACTGCTGGGATCCCCCTCAATCAAGCCCCGCAGAGCGCCCCAAAATGAAGGAAGCGGCAGGTCGAGCAGGCACACTGTGGCTCCACTCATCTCTATGGGAGTTCTGGAGTTTGCAGAGCACAGCGTTTGGCCATTTCCAGAACTCCCATAGAAATTAAGATGCCGCACCTGCTGCTCGGGTCCCTTCAAGACTCTCTGAAGGGTAAGGGGCCATTTACATATCTGCATGAATAGCAGCAATTTTGCGGAACGGGTGCGGAACCATTCATTTCAATAAGACAGCACGCCGTGTGTTGTCCGCATCCATAGTTCCGTTCCGCGGCCATGCAAAAAAGATAGAGCATGTTCTATTCTTGTCCGCAGCCACGGACAAGAATAAGCATTTCTATCATAGTGCCGGCCACAAGCCACTTCCTAATTGTCCATATTGCCTCCTTTGCTGGCTGGATTCATTTTTCCATTGCATTACACTTCTCATTTCCATGGTTTACGACCACCTTGTAATGCACAGCAGTGGTCGTCGTGCTTGCAAAAAAATTAATAAAAAAAGCACCGGCCTCTATGGTGTCTGGTACTGCAGCAGTCCGAATAGACCAGCGTTTTTTCCTATAGTGTGCAAGCACGACCACTGCTGCTGGATTGCAGGGTGGTCGTAACCCCTGGAAATGAGCAGTGTATATTGTGACGGAAAAAATGAATCAAGCCAGCAAAGGAGGCAATATGGACAATCACAATACATTAGTAAGTGCATGGTATTCACTTTCTCTACCTGATAAATGCCATTTGCTGAAGTGAAAGGACCCCTTTAACAATTTGCAGAGCAGTTAACTGGAAAAAGCGACGCTCAAAGGCACCGACTGATAAAGTGGAGGAACGGCAAAAATAGCACATGGGGGCAAAAAAAAGTCAAAACATTACTGAGGTGACAAAGATGTGCAGGACTGCAGTAGTGAAACAGCCCACGCAAGAGGGAAGGCCCCAGTTTGGGAGTTTCCAGTCACATCTTTAAAAGGGTTTTCCTATCCTCATCAGGTCATCAGTATCTGATAGGTGGGAGTCCGACATCCGGGACCCCCGTCAATCAGCTGGCGCTCCTGTGAGCGACGCAGCCTTCTCTGAGCTCACTAAGCACAACGCCGTCCATCATATAGCGGCTGCGCTCAGTTTCACAGCTCAGCCCCATTCACTTCAATGGGGCTGAGCTGCGCCAAGGCCACATGACCGATGAATGTGACGTCACGCGGCCTACTGAAAGCTGTGGTGCTACGGCGAGCGTTGGTGCCTTCTCAAACAGCTGATCAGACCCCCACCAATCAGATACTGATACCCTATCCAGAGGATGGGTTATCAGTATTTGAGTCTCATAAAACCCCTTTAAAGGGGTTGTCCGGTTTCAGAGCTGAACCCGGACATATCCTTATTTTCACCCAGGCAGCCCCCGTGATGTTTGCATCGGAGCATCTCAAGCTCCAATATGCTTCCTTGCCCTGCGCTAAATCGCGCCGGGCAAGGTCTCTTTTGTTTTCAATAACACACTGCCGGGGCAGAAACTTCCACCCGGCAGGGTGTTCGGTGACGTCACCGGCTCTGATGGGCGGGCTTTAGCGCTGCCCTAGCCGTTTTACTGGCTAGGGCAGCGCTAAATCCCGCCCATCAGTGCCGGTGACGTCACCGGGCTTCCTGGCAGCCCCATGGAGAGCCCCGGTACGTCACCGGAACTCCTAAAAATGCCTTTGCCCTGCGCGATTTAGCGCAGGGCAAAGGAGAGCACCGGAGCATGTACTGCTGCGATGCTCATGTCAGGGGGGCTGCCGGGGGTGAAAAAATGGAGGAATGTCCGGGTTCAGCTCTGAACCCGGACAACCCCTTTAAGTCATTGTAAAAATCCCCATAAAATGAGAAAAGGTATCTCTAAAGATAGACGCACATTTTAGAAAGATGTTTCTTCTCGTTCAACCCACCTAAGGCTACTTTCACACTTGCGTTTTGGGCGGATCCGTCATGGATCTGCAAAAACTGATCCGTTACAATAATACAACCATCTGCATTCGTCATGAGCGGATCCGTTTGTATTATCTGTAACGTAGTGAGGACGGATCCGTCATGAACTCCATTGAAAGTCAATGGGAGACGGATCCGTTTTCTATTGTGTCAGAGAAAACGGATCCATCCCCATTGACTTACATTGTGTGCAGGACGGATCCGTTTGGCTCAGTTTCGTCAAGCGGACAGAAATACGCTGCAAGCAGCCTCCAAAGCGGAATGGTGACTGATCGGAGACAAACTGATGCATTCTTCTGAGCGGATTCTTATCTATTCAGAATGTATTGGGGCAAAACTGATCCACTTTGGACCGCTTGCGAGAGCCCTGAACGGATCTCACAAACGGAAGGCCGAAACTCGAGTGTGAAAGTAGCCTAATATATGCATGGTCAGCTGTTAAGACCCCCACCAATCTAATAGTTATCCCCTATCCACAGGGCTGGAGATAAACTTAAAGGGTGATTCCGGTTGTTAAAAGTTATGTATCTTCTTAGTTCTTTTCTTCTTGGAGAGAGCTTTCGCCATCAGAGCGCAACGGAAACCAGACGTAAAAAGTGTGAACGGAGCCTCAACAAAATGTTCTCCATCCACTGGCCACAATAAAAAGACCTTGCTCAATTACAAAACTACAACCGCCAGCATGACGCAGTCACGGCCATGCTGAGAGTTGTAGTTTCACAAAAGCTGGAGAGCCAGAGTTACACTGACATTGTGTCCTTTTATTGAATACATTTGCCCAAACAACGCAAGTGTAACCTAACAGGCTACAGCCCACAGGTAACGTGATAAAACACGCAGGGAAGGTCGCAGCCCTGGAAAGCAAAAAAAAAAAAAAGGGGGATACTCCAGAGATTTACGAACTCTGTCACAATACAAAAGGTTAAACGGTTGTCAGTAAACAGCGCTCTTATCGGGTGGAGAGTCAATATTGAGTTGACTGCACCCACTGCTAGTAGTAGAAGGCCGCTTCACGTGGCGCGCAGCAGTATTTGTACAGGACAATGTGTGAGCACTGAACGTTATACTATAACCAAGAGTTTCCTCTCGCTGGCAGAATATTTTCCACCGCGCTTCGCAGAACTGACGAGGACTGAAATTAACTGCAACTTTCCTGGAAGCCTCGGCTGCTGTCGCCACAAAACCATATGGTTTCTAAGAGCGCACGAAGCCGCCGTACATCATGTCCCTCCGTGCACCAGCTGATTTTTGGAGAGTAAAGGGCACCTTCCATCCCCCACAGGGGGTCTGCGCTGTTAACACACTACAGTTGGGTGTGATTTTTAAAAAATTATTTTATTTTTTTAGTTTCGTCTTAGAATAAAATTTTATTATGCCTCTCCCCACCCCCGGCCTACCTCCCATGCCTTGTGGCCTAGCAGGATAAGAAAGCCTTTCACTGACATAACAGCGAGCTCGCCGCATTCTCATGATAGCAAAGAAGTTCTACATTACACTTAGGCCTCATGCACACCACCGTTGTTCTGGTCCGCATCCGAGCCGCAGTTTTTGCGCCTTGGGTGCGGACCCATTCACTTCAATGGGGCCGCAAAAGATGCGGACAGCACTCCGTGTGCTGTACGCATCCGTTGCTCCGTAAAATAAATATAACCTGTCCTATTCTTGTCCGTTTTTCGGACAAGAATAGGCATTTCTACAATGGGCTGCCCGTTCCGTAAATTGCGGAAGGCACACCGGCGGCTTCGGTGTTTTGCGGATCTGCAATTTGCGGACCGCAAACAACGGAACGGTCGTGTGCATGAGGCCTAAAGCTAATTTCACACTGGCGTTTTGGCTTTCCGTTTGTGAGATGTGTTCAGGGCTCTCACAAGCGGTCCAAGGCGGATCAGTTTTTGCCCTAATGCATTCTGAATGGAAAAGGATCCGCTCAGAATGCATCAGTTTGCCTCCAATCCGTCTCCATTCCGCTCTGGAGGCCGCCTGCAGCGTTTTAGTGTCCGTCTGACGAAACTGAGCCAAACGGATCCGTTCTGATACACAATGCAAGTCAATGGGGATGGATCCGTTTTCTATGACACAATCTGGCACAATAGAAATGTATTATCTGAACAGATCCATGATGGATCCGCACCAAATGCGAGTGTGAAGGTAGCCTTAGGACACCCAATGCAGTTTAATAAAAAACACGGGGGGGGTTCTGCGCCATATACTGCAAAAGGAGCCCTTTTCTCCCTAGAAAGCATGAATTGCACAGGACAGCACCATACCACGATACATGGGCTCCACGTGCCACCGTAAAGAGTCCTGCGCACGGCTCTGGTGACTCCCAAAGAGTCGGTCAGTCTGCACCGTCCCGTGTCACGTATTCTGTAATTTAGCTAGGAATAACAACTCCCAGCAGCCAAACACTCTGGGCATGCGCAGGACTGGCAGAGGGAAGCAGACAAACACGCCGATGCCAGCCCCCTAAGGTTGAATAGGTCCAAAAATGGGTTAGGCTACACGCACACGACCGCGCCGTGGATTTTGAAATCCGCAGCATGTCCGTTGTTTGCGTCGGGAGGTTAATGTTTCGTGGTCTTCCCTATAGACTTCAATGGGATTGTTAAAATACACTGAAAATCCACCCCATAAACCATGATAAATAGTGCAGATCTATGTGCGGTGTTCATCATGCTGCTTTCAGGCAGGTTGTGTGCACAGAAATCTGCACCGTGTGCACTTATCCTTAGAAAACCTTCGCGTGACGGATTTAGATGCTGTCACAATCTGCCGCGGTCGTTCAGTCTGAACGCTGCGGACCTGCTCGTAGCTTAGTACCATTGATATGAGCTAAACTGCAAACGGACACCCGCTGCGGCTACAACGGACACGATGTCCAGCTAAACTGCATCACGCCACCACGCCAAGAAGGGACGTGATCCTTCATAGTGCACTCGTCGGCTGTGAGAACTGCGTGCTGCCTCTCATTTGAAAAAAAATAAATGGGGAGAAGGCACCATGCAGCTACCGCCAGAATATTGCTGCGGAGTCTACTCGAAAATTTCAGCAGCGCAAACCGCCGTGGGCATATTCACACGTCACATCAGTTCCATGCAGTGGATATGGAAGCACGTCCATGGATTTCCACAAGGCCCATTACTGCAACAAGTTGCCCACCTGTGGATATATCCTTAGAGGCCCTGTACACGGTTCGACGGAACGCCAACAGAGCCAGCAATGAAAATCTATAAGAAAATTATTTTAGGGGACATGCAACTTAAAGGGGTTATACCAGGGGTCGAGTGGAGGGGGAACGCGTGGGAACGGCGTTCCTGCACTTTTTTCATGGCAGGAACGCCGTTCCCTTTCAGCCTCAAGCCAGGAGAACGCGGCTGAATCAGAATCAGATTCACAGGGGGAGACGGAGCGCACTGTGCAGGGCAGGCTAAGGGAGGAGGGAGGAGGAGCGGCTTCAGTTGAGAGGAAGCTGTCTGTGCGGTGCTGCTGCCTGCTACTGCCTCACTGTGACTCCTCTCATGGCGCCCCGCCCCCTACTGACATCATCTCGTTCACTTCTTCTGTCGGCCAGATACGCTGCGAGTATGTTCAGTGACTTCGGGCAGAGCGTTCGCAGCTGAAACTTTCAGAAAAGTTTGTCCTGGGATTCAAACTCACGACCTCTACACATCAGAGGAAGGCTGATTTACCCTCACAGCCATGAAAGCTGTCTAGGTAGTTGCTTAAAAAAAAAATATAAGACTTCTACTTATACCTAGTGTACTGATACCTAGTGTACAACCATACACATGACAGCTGCCCACTGTGTATGGATGTAGCAGAGCTGGGTGTGTTGGGGCAGCTGTCATGTGTATGGTTGTACACTAGGTATCAGTATACTAGGTATAAGTAGAAGTCTTATTTTATTTTTTTTAAGCAACTAGCTAGACAGCTTTTATGGCTGTGAGGGTAAATGCCTTGCTTCTGATGTGTAGAGGTCATGAGTTCGAATCCCAGGACAAACTTTTCTAAAAGTGTTTTTTTAATTTTATTTTTTATTTATAAGACTTCTACTGATACCTAGTTTACTGATACCTAGTGTGCAACCATACACATGACAGCTGCCCCAACACACCCAGCTCTGCTACATCCATACACAGTGGGCAAAGTTACCTACAGTAGAAGTCTTATATATTTTTTTTTTAAGTAACTAGCTAGACAGCTTTCATAGCTGTGAGGGCATATGCCTTGCCCCTGATGTGTAGAGATCATGAGGTCGAATCCCAGGACAAACTTTTCTAAAAGTGTTTTTTTTTTTTTTTGTCCGCAGCGACACAAATTACAGCATGCTAGATTTTCTGTGCTTTTTTATTTTTTGGAGGGGGAGGGGGGGGGGGGGGGGTTGCAGTGGATCTTGGGTGAGTTCCCACACTTTTTTTCCCAGGACTTGACCCCTGGGTTATACCATCACTAATGTGCAACTTAAAGGGGTTATACCATCACTAATCATAAATCATATATGACATGACAATATATTTCTAACAAAGCTAGAACCAGCCCTGTACCTCACATGGATCCAGACATCTCCACATTCATTGCTCTCCTAGATTTATATCAAGCTCAAGGGGAGGGTCTTTTTTGCTGCAGCTAAGGGGGCGGGTCTCAGCTCTCCCTATCACAGCTCAGGAGGCGTGTCAGCTCTCCCTATCACAGCTCAGGAGGCGTGTCCATGCTCTCCCTATCACAGCTCAGGAGGCGTGTCCATGCTCTCCCTATCACAGCTCAGGAGGCGTGTCCATGCTCTCCCTATCACAGCTCAGGAGGCGTGTCCATGCTCTCCCTATCACAGCTCAGGAGGCGTGTCCATGCTCTCCCTATCACAGCTCAGGAGGCGTGTCCATGCTCTCCCTATCACAGCTCAGGAGGCGTGTCCATGCTCTCCCTATCACAGCTCAGGAGGCGTGCCTCAGCTGTCCCCATCACAGCTCAGGAGGAGTGCCTCAGCTGTCCCCATCACAGCTCAGGAGGCGTGTCCATGCTCTCCCTATCACAGCTCAGGAGGCGTGTCCATGCTCTCCCTATCACAGCTCAGGAGGCAGTTGAAGGATGAAACTGAGCATGTGCGACCATCTCAGTGATCGGGACAAAAAAAATATAAGAAAAAGAACAAACAGCAGGTGGCGCTATACAGGTATGTTTCATTAAATAACTCAGTGGCTATACTATTTTTTTAATTACATACAATTACAAAAGTATTCAGATCCAGGTGCTGGTTTGAAAACTGTAGAATATTTTTCGCGGGACAACCCCTTTAAATTAAATTTAAAAAAAGTGTGCCCTCTGAGAAATAAGGGCTGTCCCCCGCCTGCACAAGTTTGAGATAGCGAGATGGAATATTACTGTAATCTATATCTGATATACTGTAGTCCTACCCACCACAAACAAATGAATCTTCATAGAAACTTCAATGTCACTGCAGCCAAAACACCTTATCAGTGCAGCGCATGCAGGCCCGCTCGACAATAATAGCACTGACGCCATGAACGACAGAGCACTTACACGTGTACCAAATATAGCTCTGGATATGGAGGGGCTGATGACTATGCCGTGATGGAGGTGCAACTAAGTAAAAGGGATGACACTCTTAGGGTACATGCACACGTTCAGGATTTACGTGCAGAGAATCCGCACGGAAATCCGCAGGTGTTCGCAGGCAAATCCGTGCGGTCAATACGCATCAATTGGTGCAAATTTTCCTAAGTGAATGAAGAAAATCCGGTCAGGAAAAATAAAATAAATTGACATGCTGCAGATTTAAAAATCCGCACCGCAGGTCAAAATCCGCACAGAAAAAATCCACATCCTGTGCACTGAGAATGCAATGTACATGACCTACAGTGCGGATTTTCCGCACGCGATCCTGATCGTGTGCATTTAGCCTTAAAGGGAAACTACAGAGGACATTCGCGTAACTGCACATAGCAGTGTCAAACGTGTTATTTCAGTAGTGTGAGCTGCTCAAGTCCGAGCGAAACCTGGCAAAAGCTTGGTTCCTCCTAAAACCTTATTCACACATCCATGATGAAAGCCGTGTAAATTTCCGTGAAGTATCTGTGTCTGGTCCGTTTTTTGCTCTCCGTGTCTCATCAGTGTTCCACGGACAATGCAGAGCTGAAAATTATTTGTCAGAGCATCTCCTATAAAGGGTCAGAAGACGCACGGATGGCATCGGTGTTGGGTCCGGATCCCTGGCCTCTGCTGACCCCAGATATTAGACGTCAGCGCAGTCCCCCTTTATAGAACTGGCGGGCTGATGTCGTGACGTCACTCACCGGGGTCTAGGGAACCATGTTTTTTTTTTTTAAATAACATGTAGCACCAGGGGACTGGAGATCCAACCACTGACCTCACATAAAATGTCCCCTAAGAAGTCACCCCGGCAGTATTGGTTGAGACACCTTGCCTACCTGGATAGGTCACATACCCGAGTAAGACCCTCACTTGCAACGTAATATGTGGCAAAGCAATCTATAGTCGCCCGTGACAGAATCGGTCGTGCCCGTGGCACAGTGACAATTCTCCTGTAAGTACCAGGCTGCTGAATGTATACTGACCTACATATAGGCACGTCCCAGGGTGACTTGTTTCATCATGAGCTCATACCCCAAGAATCTACCCAACCGTATCACGTTCCACAGCCCCATTCCAAGATCATAAACACGTACAACATGGATCCAGCCACAGAACTCAATGCTAAGACTTCAGATTCCCACATCTCCATGTTCCCATGAAGGACGGACAACAGAGGTTCATTGTGAGGAATCACATGAACGAGGCCGTGCAAATGTCACACGTGACGATCTATCATGTTATACCTGGAGGGGTATAACATTTACAATAGAAATAGGGACGCAATGATGGCTGGCACCATTAAAGAACTTCATGTACCACGCAGCATTACACGCTCTAAGGCTACACGGGTTTACAAACTGAAGACGCGCAAAGATTTCCTTGCATTTTCACACCAAAAGCTGCATGTGTTACTTTGGAGTTTTAGGGTGGATTTGACGCGGTTTTGCTGCAGATCTCACCCTTGCTTTGCAGGAAGAGCAAGAACTGACATGAGGTAGATTTCAAAATCCACATGGTAGGAAAATTTCCGCACAGAGGAAAAAAAGCAAAGTGTACATGAGCCGCGTCTAATCGCTTACACTTTGCTGGTACTGTATGCGCTATGCTGCGGTTTGTCCGCATGAGAATCCCCACGGAAAAAGAACACAGGTAATCTGCAATGTGTGCAGGAAGCCTAAAGTAGCGGCTCTCCGGCTGCTGCAAAACAACAACTCCCTGCGGCTGTCGAGGCATGGTGCAGAAAACGACAACTCCCTGCGGCTGTCGAGGCGTGCGGCGGAAACTACAACTCCCTGCGGCTGTCCAGGCGTGCTGCGGAAAACTACAACTCCCTGCGGCTGTCCAGGCGTGCTGCGGAAAACTACAACTCCCTGCGGCTGTCCAGGCTTGCTGCGGAAAACGACAACTCCCTGCGGCTGTCCAGGCTTGCTGCGGAAAACGACAACTCCCTGCGGCTGTCCAGGCTTGCTGCGGAAAACGACAACTCCCTGCGGCTGTCCAGGCTTGCTGCGGAAAACGACAACTCCCTGCGGCTGTCCAGGCTTGCTGCGGAAAACGACAACTCCCTGCGGCTGTCCAGGCTTGCTGCGGAAAACGACAACTCCCTGCGGCTGTCCAGGCTTGCTGCGGAAAACGACAACTCCCTGCGGCTGTCCAGGCTTGCTGCGGAAAACGACAACTCCCTGCGGCTGTCGAGGCATGCTGCGGAAACTACAACTCCCTGCGGCTGTCGGGGCATGCTGCGGAAACTACAACCCGCCATGACTGTCAAGGCATGCTGTGGAGTTGTAGTTCTACCACAGGTTAATGGTCACAGCTCTAAACCAACTTTAGCCACAAAGACTGTGGTAATTTTGTCTCTGTTCAGACTCTAAACCTCCTTGCGGCAAGTGAAGGCACATTTACACTTGCAGATTTCCTACCAGTAACAAGCGCCAAGATAACAGGTCGTTTGCTGGCTCATCACTGGACTTACTGATCAGGAACGATTTTCAAAAGTGCGATGGTTCACTCAGTCACCATGTTTATGGGCCTACAGTGCTGCCAGTCAATGAACCAAGCAGGAATACCGGTCCTTAACATATCAGTTTTGGATAATCTTTGATCACAGGGTACACTTCTTGGACCCCAAATCAGCCATGTGAGAATCCAGCAGCAAGTGTTCCCTGCAGAGCCTTACAGCTCCCATTGCTCTTCCTGTCCTGTACATTTCCCCCTCCCCCCTTCCTCGGCAATACGCGATGAGGAAACTTTCCAGTTACTTCTGTAGGACTCGACGCGACAATGCCACTCTCCAAAAAGTTGTTGTTTGCTGAAACTTGTCACAGCTGCATTAGGTCACATACGATCTACAAGTATAGGAAATACAAAGCAAAAAAAACATAACCACATACAACCCACCCAAAAAAAATCCTAAGTAAAGTAATATCATCACCGGGTGGATGAAGATCGCGCACGTGACAAGGTTTAGCCGATTGCATGCAAGCGGTGATCAGAAAGCTGTGGCAGTGCGGTTTTCCACTGACTAAAAGGGAAATGACATCAAGGATGTTTACTCATTTTACAGCTCAGCGTAGGGGGTGTAAAAATAAAAATATACCCAAAAAAACAAAACCGATAAATATAAAATAAATCCATACATATTAACATAAAATAAATACTGTAATTGTTTACTCCTGCTGAAAGATGAGCTTAATTTATGATGACGCGCAGGACCCGCCGTAAACCAGGCAAAAGGCCCCGCCGTAAACCAGGCAAAAGGCCCCGCCGTAAACCAGGCAAAAGGCCCCGCCGTAAACCAGGCAAAAGGCCCCGCCGTAAACCAGGCAAAAGGCCCCGCCGTAAACCAGGCAAAAGGCCCCGCCGTAAACCAGGCAAAAGGCCCCGCCGTAAACCAGGCAAAAGGCCCCGCCGTAAACCAGGCAAAAGGCCCCGCCGTAAACCAGGCAAAAGGCCCCGCCGTAAACCAGGCAAAAGGCCCCGCCGTAAACCAGGCAAAAGGCCCCGCCGTAAACCAGGCAAAGGCCCCGCCGTAAACCAGGCAAAAGGCCCCGCCGTAAACCAGGCAAAAAGCCCCGCCGTAAACCAGGCAAAAAGCCCCGCCGTAAACCAGGCAAAAAGCCCCGCCGTAAACCAGGCAAAAAGCCCCGCCGTAAACCAGGCAAAAAGCCCCGCCGTAAACCAGGCAAAAAGCCCCGCCGTAAACTAGGCGTTTTGCAGACAAGAACTGGCATTGTTACAGTGGATCTGCAAAAAAACTTATACAACATGGACATCATCCGCAAAATACATAAGGTTGTGTGAATGCACCCTTACACTGACATAATCCTGTCAGAGCAGCCAATGTCAGAAAGGGACCTCATACTGTGACACGTTGCGAGTTTCTCACACTGAACTCGCTTGTGTGCGTCTAGACTAAGACACCAAAATCGCGTTGCTGTTGTGATGTGGCCACGCTGCGGTCAGTTAACGCGCAGCTGTACAGTAAGGTGTATGAGATGAGACACCTATCATGTACTCTTTGCTTTCGTATTGAACGTGGAGAAACTGACCTGTTGTCTGGATTTCATACGCAGCGTGTCATGTTGGGTCTGGAAAAATACAGAAATCGGGCCGGAAATTTGCGCTGAATTTCAGTTACCTGGCCTGCATCCGTGTGCAGGTAGCTTTAGGCTAGGGCTACACTAGTAGCGGCCAGAATCGCCGAGAAGCGGTGATCCCATAGAAATGGATCGGAACGTCACGGCTGTTGCAAGAAATCCATTCATGTCTATGGGATCACCGCTACTCAGTGATCCTGGCCACGACCAGTATCGCCATGTAGCCCTAGCCGCTCGTATACGTTATACTTACCTGCGTCGCTCTGGATCCCTGCATGGCCGCTGCTGCATCTCCCTAGCCGCTAGGCGGCCGTGTAGGGATCCGGAGCAGGTAAGTGTAATGTATACAAGGGGCCTGGGCATGGGGGGGGGGGGGGATCTTTTAGACTTCAGATAACCCCTTTAAGACTGAATAATGTGGATCTGCAAAAAATGTGATTATCATTAAAACTTTGACGAAACCCCTGCCGTCTTCCTCTTCTGAATAAACCTGCAGCCATTTTCAGGCCTTTTATAACATTCAGAGCTGACTGAACACGTTACAACCACTCCCAACACAACACAATGGGTTTGCAGGTGGCCTTTTGTAAACCAGAACAAGGAAGGCACAAAACCCTGACGGATGGTGGCCAGCCGGTGACTCCGCACAGCTATCCACACAGGGCAGTGGCTACTAGGCGGCTTTATTCCTTAAAAGTGGTTTCGCCGATCATGTAAGTCACCTACACCCTGAAGAGGGCAACCAAAGTCCATCACAATGACGGGAGGCTATCAGGCTTAGGCCTCGTGCACACGACCATATTTTTCATCCATTTTTTCCCGGACAGCAAAATGATCCATTCGCTTCTATGGGACCAGGCAAACATCCGTATTTTTACTCTGTAGTGTCGAGCACTGATTTACAGGATAGCTACCTTAAATCTGGTGACATCAGAGGCTTAGATTATTTTCTTTTGGAAGGAAAGCTAATTTGCACATAGGTTGTCCACAAACCCAGGGGAGCGTTGCCCGGCCACAACATAAAGACCCCGATTTATCATAGGGGCTGAAAATGGTCAGTCCCTGCGATGTACTCCGCTACGCAGCATAAATAATGGTTTGCTGCGGATTTACTGAAGCAGACTGTCTCCATTCATTTCAGTCGGCACAGAAATCTGCATCAAAATCCACAAAGAAACCTGCATACTAATCCGAACCTTTGTAAAATTGACAGATTTTCCCGCAACATGTGAAGACACCCTTCGCTTTCTTTTCCTTTTGGAAGGGAAGCTAATTTGCATATCTTTTTTCCCAGAAACCCTGAGAAGCTCTGTGTGCTTTTATTGTGTAAAAAAAACTATTTGATACATATGCAAATTACCTGAAATGCGTCCTCCTGTCCCTGACTCATCTCAGGTTCATTTGCATATGTATCAAATCGTTTTGTTTTTTTACACAATAAAAGCACACAGAGCTATGGGGACTGGGTATTGTGGATGTGCTAGCGGCCATCTAGCAACCCATGTCCTCCGCTCTATACCCAAAATCCAGGTGACAGGTTCCCTTTAATCCCAAATTTAAAAAAAGTGAAGAAATCCATCCAACGCAACCAAATGAAAGAGGAGACATCAGTTCCACCATACTGGAAAACAGGAGAAGAGCAGATAAGTGCAGACAGAAGCTTCTTCTCTACAGACACGACAAGGAAGCGGCTCCCAGGGATCAAACGCAACCAAGACCTCATTCAGGCGGCCACCAGCGCTCAAGTCCGAGACATGCGACCATAATACAGACGCTGAAACATTGCCACATTACAGCTTTCTGGATGAGGCCCCAAGGACATAAAGTCACGTATTCTATAGGGACAGCAGATTATCTGTCGCTTCATTATTAAAACTTCCGAGGAAGTGTACTTTTTTTTTACCGACAACCTAAACACTGCATTCCCCACTTTGCCCCTGCCTGTACGTCAACCGACACAAACCCAAACAATGCTCATTGTAACTGTAATTAAGTCAGGTAATTGAGCACTCGGGGCACTCCCATCCTTCTTTCACAATATCCTCCTCTTTGTCGCTGCACATTCTAGAAAGGCGGCTGAGACTAAGCGAGACTGGGCCGGGATCACAGCCGCTGCGGACTCCTCTGCCTGGACGCCTGCAGTCTGGACTCCAGAACGGCCCTCTCCAGGTCACTTATCTGGACTTTTAACTAGAAAATTCTAATAAAACACACCAAAGATCCATATATGAATGGTCTCCAAATACGTAAAGGTGTTTGCCCATCATAAGAACGTATCCCCTATCCACGGGAGCAGGTGACGGTCACACGTGCACATTGCCACCAACCTCGTAGAGTTGAATGGAGCAGCCTGCATGCCGCTCTGTTCACTCCGGTCCCCTTATCTCGTTATGGGTGGGGTCCCTGCTGTCTGGATAAGGGCTCATGCACACGACCGGCCATGCCCGTACTGCAGCGGGTCCGCAATATACAGGCACCCGCCGTGTGCAAACCATAACACGGATGCGGACCCATTCACTTAAATAGGCCCGCAATCCAGCAGGAGCGGTGCGGAACGCAAAAAATAAAATAGGACATGTTCTATTCTTTTGCGGTGCGGACAGATCAGTGACCCATTCTAGTTGAATGGGTCTGGATCTGTATGTGGCAGCAGCACAGATGGTGCCCGTGCCGTGCTTTGGGGATTGCAAATTGCGGTCCCCAATGCACGGAATATCCGCACACGTTCGTGTGCATGAGCCCTAAGGGTCCATTGACGCGTCCGTGGTGTATTGCGGATCTGCAATACACCAGGCCGCACGTGGCCGGCACTAAATAGAGAAGTCCTATTCTTGTCCGCAACTGCGGACAAGAATAGGAAACGCTCTATTTTCTGGCGAAGCTGCGGACCGGAAGTTCGGGGCCGCGCTCCGAAAATGCGGATGCGGAGAGCACATAGTGTGCTCTCCGCATCCGTTCCGTCCCCATAGAGAATGAACGGGTCCGCACAATTGCGGAACAGATGCGGACCACACTCGTGGACGTGTGAATGGAGCCTAAAGGATACGTTCTGATGGCGGGACAACCCCTTTAAAAGCGTTCACTCACCAGGACAAACCCATAAAGCCCTTTTTTTTTTAGTCTACCAAACTGCTCACAGTGCTATATAAGTCGCATTTAAAGGGGTTGTCCCATCTTTATGCTTAGACGGGCCGTACCCTTGAGGCCGGGCTTACGGAAATAGCCGAGTGGGCAGGCGCTCCGCTCTTTCCGTAACGCCCATTGTAGTGAATGGGACCAATGCAAACAGCACAGGAGAATAAGCCATGCTGCTCCTGTAACTTCAGGAGACACGGAAGCAGCGTCGCTTGTTCTACTCCCAATGGGAGCTACGGGAACAGTGGAGCGCCGGAGCGCTCGGCCCGTGGAAACAGCGAGATGGAACAACTTATAAATCTACCGTACATTGCCTTTCATCCTCGCAACACAACAGAAAACAAGCTTTGATTCCTTCAACCACCATTTTTCCATCACATTATACATGGCTTATTTCCAGGGGTTACGACCACCCTGAAATCCCGCAGCGGTGGTCGTGCTGGCAGACTACTTGAAAAAGTACCAGCCTCTCTGGTGCCCGAGACCGTGGGAGCGCACATAGGCACAAATACGCAGCAGCTTCCATCCCGACCACCTCGTATCTCCACTACAGGAAATGAGCCATGTGAATGTAATGGAAAAATGAATCCAGCCAGCAAAGGAAGCAATATGGACAATCACAATACATTAGTAAGTGCCTTGTATTAACTATCTCTACATGATAAATGGCACGTGCTCAAGTGAGACAACCCCTTTGAGGATTGACTTTCCACATCCCGGTGTCCTAAACCAGAGTATACAGGGTGCTCTTACCACTGACAACCTTCGAAGACCCCACAAAAATCCAAAAATAAACCAACCAACGTACAAGCCGGAAAACCTTTGCCTTCTGTTAGATCCCCTCTTCTGATCTCTGCGTGTTTATGTGAGGTGTCGGGCGGATTTATGGCATGTGGGGCTTTTACGTGAGAAGTATAAAGGGTAAAATCTGTGTGCAAGATGCAAAGAAAGAAGGGGAAAGGCTGATAAAATGCAACCGCAAATCCAAAAAATTCGTAGAACTTTTTTTTCTTTGCAACAGGAAAACGGTGCGATGTGTTTAGAGGCCGGGGGACTCACAATGAGAAGGGGGATATGCAACGTGAAGGAGAACAGGATGCAATGGAGAGGGGGGGGGGTCTGTAGGAAAACTGATGAGTGCATGTCTATATGGGGCAGCTCCCCCGTCTGCTATCCTCTCTGGAAGCTTGTGGAATGTGATGGGCTCAGCAGTCCTGCGCTGACACCTCCATCACGCCCTCTCTGTCCCCACCCTCCGTGAACGCACCAGGCCACAACATGTTGACACAGTTCCAGTGATGTGCACAAAATCAAAAAACGCACCATCATCACATCCCGACCCAGCAATCTTTTATCTGGGGCGCAGACAGGAGCGGCCGCGCTGCCGCACTTGGTCTGGACCGTAATTTAATTTTAAATAATAAAAACTAATTTAAACCTAAATTGGGAAACGTATAAAAGTTGTGGTTAATATCACCAATCACTCATGCAAAAGTCTCTGGAAGTTCCCAGAACGGGAGACGTAGCAGATAAAGTAGAGGTCACGGATTCTTCTGGACTTCCTGTCCCTGGTCGGTACAGTCGGCCTTTCATGGATGATAAAAGGGGGAACAGTAGTTTGTATTAAAGGGTCACTCAGCGTTCAGAAAACTTTCGATATGCGAGACACGTATCAAAAGTTTTGACGGGTGGGGGTCTGAGTGGTGAGACGCCTGCTGATCCCTAGAACGAGGAGAGGGAAGCAGGAGACTGAATCGCATCAGGCGCAGAGACTTCTACTGAATTCGTCTTCCTTCCTCTCCTCGTTTTGGGACAGATTTACGTCAAAATCCGCAAGTAACACAAGTGGATTTTGGTGTGAGAATGCAGCAAAATCTGGACAAAAAACGCTCTGAAAAACCCTATAAATAACACCACCGTGTGCATGTACCATAGAGGTTCCTTCAGCCCTCATGCACCGTAGCTTTGGTCCACATCTGATGCAGATTTTTTTTTTTAGATCTAATGCGCACCCAATTCATTTCTAAGGGGCCGCAAAAAATTAGGACAGTCCACGAATGTAATCTGTGTGCTGTCCATGCCTGTGCGGCTGAGCCGCAAATTGTAACACGTAGGCACTTCTACAATGGGGTCCGTATTCTGCAGAGCCACAAATTGCGGACCACAAAATGGATATGGGCATGTGCAGGAGGCCTTATCCTCAGGATAGGCCAGGGCTTCAGTATCTGATCTGTGGGGGTCTGACTCCCAGGACCCCCCCCCCACTGATCAGCTGCTTGCAGAGGCCACGACCCTCCAGTGAGCACTGAAGCCTCCCCACGTGAATGGGGCTGAGCTGTGATACCAAACACAGCCAGTATTCAATGAGCGGCGCTGTGCTTGGTAAGCTTTTAGGATAAAATAAAAATAAACTGCGGGATGCCAGGTGTCGGACCCCCGCCGATCTGATATTAATGATCTATCCTGAAGATAGGTGATCACTGTAAAAGTGTTGGAAAACCCCTTTAAAAAGTTTCTGTGACTTATGAAACTTTCTCTGAAGTTTCAGAAAACTTGACACATATCAGAAGACTGGCCTGGTGGTGGTTCGACTGCCTGAGAGCCGAAATAGAGGCAAAGGAAACAGTATATGGATCACAGCGGAGGGTCCGCAACGCTCTGCTAAGCGCTTCTGCCCCTTCATTTCAGCACCCCCCCCCCCCCACCAATCAAAACTTCTGACACGTTACTACGATATGTCAGAAGTTTTCTGAAACTAAAGGGAGGTTTTTTTTTTTTTTGTTGCATTGTGAGCACAGCCTTGGGCGACAACCACAGGTACGATCCACGTCCCATCTGCCCACTTCTCGCTGAAAAACAGGAACTGATCCCCGGAGGGAGAAGTAGGACTTCAATGCTTTTCTTACTTCCGCAGGAATCCAAGGTGCGGGCAGATGGAACGTGAAAAGCAAAACACGAGGCTCCCCCTGAAATGTACCGGATCCGTGATTGCGCAGCCCATCCCATACTGTAACCTGGAAGAGACGTGAAAGCAGCGCGGCCCCGTACTATAGCATTCAGTATCGCCCTCACATTCGCTTTCCCATCTAGAAGATCAGTAAGACACGGTACGTTTTCTCAACACCCAAATTACCAACATTCAATCACGGCGGACGTCCTGTCCTTCGCCAGTTTCACCCACAGTGTGAACACAGACCAAGTCCTCCTTTGTAGACGCATCTTTAGGACACGCTACCGTTCGCCCTTATTCATCCTCCCAGTTTGGCCTCTTTCACGCAAGCGTATTTGCAATCCGTATAGGACGCGTATGGCGCGCTAATGTTAACGAATAGCATCAGCATTTGAAAGACGCAGCACGTCCTAAATTTTGGGCGGATTTACTTCCAAACACTAGTGTCTATGAGGGTGCATTTTTTTGCGGACCGCATAAAGAACCATTCATGTCAATGGGTCCGCAAAAAAAACGGAAGGTGCTCCGTGTGCATTCCGTTTCCATATGTCCGTATTTACGTTCCGCAAAAAAAAATTGAAAATGTCCTATTATTGTCCACATTACGGACAAGGATAGGACTGTTCTATTAGGAGCCTGCTGTTCCGGACGTCATCCGTATTTTTTGCAGATCCGTTTTTTTGAAGACCGCAAAATACATACGGTCGTGTGAACAAGCCCTAAATCAAGATGAGTCACTGAAGCAACACTGATGACGACACGGACAGATTTCGATACGCTCGTGTGAACGCGGCCTGCGCTCACATTCCAGCTCTGCTGTTACATGAACGTATGAATGCAGAAGGGAACACGGTGTCCCACGTAAAAACAGCACTTAAAGCCAACCCCCCCTCGTTCCCATGTAGACCCCCAAGCTCATTCCTGTTTCTACAACCAACTGGCACTTCCTTATCTCGCCTACTTTCCAAAAAGTTCCCATTTACCCTCCCCAGTGCGTTCCTTTCTCTATTCCCCTCCCCCATCAGCTCTGGCCGGCCTAGCCCAAAGCTCTCTACTAATTTTGCAGAAGAGCAGCCCCCCCCCCCCCCCCCCATCTTCCTCCAAGAGTCTTCTCTTACACTTTCAATATGTCGTTGGCGATATATGGTAGACGGGTCCTATTCATTCAAACCCTATGAGAAGTGGAAGGGTCCAACGGACATGAACCCCCGACGCTCGGCCAAAATCCCCCCCCCCTAAACTCGTACCCCTTTGTCCAACCCCTCCTCCACCCCACTCACCTTAAGCAAACCCTAAAATACAGAGGTGCTTCCATACTGCGTTTTTTCTAAGCTTGAAATAAACGCTGTGAAACTGATGCATTTTTTTTTTTTTTTTTACAAACTTTTTGGAGGTTTATTTTTTCCTATACAAGTTTATGGGAAAATGCCTGGAAAAAAACAAAAAAAAACACCCAGAATATGCTGCGGTTTCAATAAAAACAGCAAGGGCTGAAAAAATGTTAAAAAATAAAACACAATGGGGATCATTTATCGAAGACCGGCATTTTACAGTCAGTCTTTGATAGCCCCTGCGCTACCGGAGAAAGCAGCTAATTTAGGATCGGGCGTGCGCCCCTTTTTAAATTAGGGGCGTCCTCCGGCAGTCTGTGCTCCAGTCCCCGACTGCCGAAGATCTCAAACGTCATTTACGCCTGGAACCAGGAGTGAATGTTAGGGTCCATTCACACGTCCGTAGTGTATTGCGGATCCGCAATACACCCGGCCGCCACCCCCCATAGAACTGCTTATTCTTGCGGACAAAAATAGGACATGTTCTACTTTTTTCCGGAGCTGCGGACCGGAAGATCGGGGCGGCGCGCTCCGGAAACGTGGATGCTGAGAGCACATAGTGTACTCTCCACATCCATTCTGTCCCCATAGAGAATGAATGGGTCCGCACCCGTTCCGCAAAAATTGCGGAACGCCTTAGTAAATTTGCTGGGGCCGATGCCCCCAATTAACAAAGTATTGTCGCAAAACTTGCAACTTTTTTTAATGCCAAAAAACTGGCGCAGCGATCTTAGTAAAATGACCCCCTATTTTTGTAAGGCATTGTATTTTCTATTAGTCAACATGTAACATTTGACCTTGGCGACTTTTGCTCCCAAAAAAAAAAAAAAAAAAAAAAAGAAGGTTTTCTGAAAACTACCCTCGGTGTATGTTCACACCACAGTTTTAAATACTGCGGCGTGTAACAAAATCTGCATTAAGCCTCATGCAGACGTCCGTGGAACACGGTCCGTGGGATACAGGACTGGCATTGCGGGAGCGTCATTGGGCGCCGGGTGCTCCTGCAGTGCCAGTCCAGTATCTAAAGGACCACGTTCCACGGACGTCTCCATGAGGCTTTAAAGAAAGGCATTTACCATAAATATCCCACTTGAGGTAGGGCTCATGCACGCGACCGCAAATTGCGTAGCCGCAAAACACGGATGCCCTGCTAGAACAGTCTATATGTGTGCTATACCAGGACATGATCTATCATTTTGCGGATGGCACGGAACGGCTATACGGAAGCGGACCGCACACTTAGTGTCCTCATTTTTTATGGCCCCAATGTGCTGAAAGGGTCGACATCTGACCTGCAAAAAAAATATGCGGACCCAAACAGCGGTCGTGTGCATAAGCCCTTAAAATGTGCCGGGGGGGGGGTGATTTTACCCTTTGCGGATTTAAAAAACGCACCGCGGGAACAAAAACTGGACCTCTAAACGGAAACCACCGCGGGTGGTTCCACTGGGGCTACATCCACGTACAGATCCGTGGCGTACGCAACGGCAAACCTCGGATTTCCGTAGCAGATTTTGCGGAAAGAATAACCAGGGGGTCTCTTTTAGCACCTTCCGCATTACTGGAATTAGGGTCCAGTCATCCAGAGACCCTCCATAATCTCAAGCAGAGTCGTGGAGGCTTCGGAGGGTCCTAGGAACCATTGCAAAAATAGCTTCCTGCACCCAGAATGTATCTCCACCACAATATGGGGGGGGGGGTCAGGCCCTTTACTGGGTGACACAGCCCCCCCCCCCCCCCCATCTCCAGGCATAGTGCCACCTCGGGGCCCCCTATATGAAATTACTAAGAAAGTGGAGTTCCCCTTTAAGTCTCCCCCTGTGTCAGCCCCCCGATCGCCCTCCATTACCTTCATAGAGCAGGAGGAGGTGCAGCGTGCAGGGCTGTGCCGGACATGTCAGGCAGTGAGCGGGGCCCCTCTGCATGCTCAGCTCGCTGCGGCGGCGGTTGCTGCTGCCATCTTGTCCCGGCCCTGAGCTCCGTCACTGTCCTTTTCACCGGCCCCGCGGCGGCTTGGGAGCTGGGCACCGTGCTGTGGCTTCTTCCTCCTCAGTGAGAGCCCATACTAGTCCTGTAAGCGCGGGCTCCTCGTCTCGCTCGGTCCTGCCGCGCACACACCACCGCCGCCGCCCGCTCCCCTACTAACATGTCGCTCGGGCAGCCTGAGGGAAACAGGCAGCAACAGCCGATCGTCGAGTGAATCCGACTGGGGGAGACGCCACCTGGCGTCCACGGCGAGGAACGTCTCCATGACAACCCATGAGAGGTTGTTTACATCGGTGACGTCATTGGTTTTAACCCTTAGGAGGGATGTTATGGTCGAGGTACTAATATTACAGAGCTTGTAGGGCGTAGGCGCCATATCCCTGTCCCTATAATGGCTCCTGTATGATTTATATGGGGCCATACCCTAAACAAGTAAAGGCTACTTTCACACTCGCGTTTTGTGCGGATCCGTTCAGATAAGGCTCCATTTACACATCCGCAATTCCATTCCGCATTTTGCGGAACGGAATTGAGGACCCATTCGTTTCTAAGGGGCCACACGACATGCGGCCGCTATCCAGAATTGCGGACCCGCACTTCCGGCTCCAAAATTCCGATCCTGAAAAAAATAGAACATGTCCTATTCTTAGCGGACAAGAATAGGCATATTCTCTTAGTGCCGGCAATGTGCGGTCCGCAAAAAGCGGAACGCACATTGCCGCTGTCCGTGTTTTGCGGATCCGTGGATCCGGATCCACAAACACACACGGATGTGTGAATGGACCCTCATACAGCCGTCTGCACCCGTTCAGAACTGCTACACAAACACTTGTCATCTACAGATATCGCCCCCAATCAGTAATAGTGACCAAATAATGCCCACAAAAGTAATTTAACCAGTCACCGAGCTCCCATGGTGATACCACATAACTATTAGGCCGCGAAACACGGATCCGCAAAAAAAAAATTCAGATGACGTCCGTGTGCATTCTGTATTTTGCGGAACGGAACAGCCGGCCCCTAATAGAACAGTCCTAGCCTTGTCCGTAATGCGAACAATAATAGGACGTGTTCTATTTTTGGGCGGAACGGACATACGGAAAATAAATGCACACAGAGTAACTTCAGTTTTTTTTTGCAGAACCATTGAAATGAATGGTTCCGCATACGGTCAGCAAAAAAAACTGACACGGAAAGAAAATACGTATGTATTTTGCGTATGTACTTGACGTCAGCGATGTAAATAACCGCATTGAAATTAATGGTTCCACATATAGTCCTAGAAACCCCCCGGAAAGGACGTGGAAAGAAAATACGTTCATGTGCATGAGCCATTATGGAAAGAGGGATGCATTAAGCGGCACTTTGTGTACGCCACGGGTCTTTTTTTTGTTAAGCCGCACCTAGGCTCCGCCCAAGTGCAGTTAATCATACCCAGTACATTGGCGCCAAAATGATGCTACAGAGCGCCACCCCCGTCCATACCTGTCAACTTTTCCTAAAAAGGGGAAGATCTCTCGGACATCCGGAAGAGCTGGCGAATATAGCAAAAAAGTACGGTATGGTGGTCTGCCTCCAATGAACTTCAACTGTATGCGTACCTCCCAGCTGTCTGTCCCGCGGTCCTGGGACGGCTGATGTGTGTCCCAATTTCAACCGTATCTGTGTCACCAGATTGTAGATACAGTCAAACGCAATGGTGGAGCAGGGAGCCCTCAGCTCTCTGCTCCACCATTCCCCGGCCTGTGCATTCCCCAGCCGCCGGCGCAATGTGGTGACGTCATCATGCTTGCTGAGCTGTGCAGGAGAGCGCACAAGTCGAGGATGATCCCACAGCCTGTACACTCTCCTGCTCAGCCCAGCGAGCGTGATGATGTCATGTGCTCTGTTCATTGGGAGAACGGGTCTAGGGGAGTATAACTTTATTAACACTGAGGGACAAAATTATTGTAAGGGGGCAGAACTACTTTAATAGGGGCATGACTACTGTGTGGGGGCACTAAGGGGGCATTACTGTGTGGAGGTACTAAAGGGGCATAACTACTGTGTGGAGGCACTAAGGGGGCATAACTACTGTGTGGAGGTACTAAGGGGGAATAACTACTGTGTGAGGGCACTAAAGGGTCATAACTACTGTGTGGAGGTACTAAAGGGGCATAACTTCTGTGTGGAGATACTAAAGGGGCATAACTACTGTGTGGAGGCACTAAGGGGGCATAACTACTGTGTGGAGGCACTGAAGGGGGCATAACTACTGTGTGGACGTAATAAGGGGGCATAACTACTGTGTTGAGGTACTAAGGGGGCATAATTACTGTGTGGAGGCACTTAGGGGCATACCTACTGTGTAAAGGTACTAAGGGGGCATTCTACTGTGTGGGGGATAAGGGGGCATTAATTTGTGGAGGCACTAAGGGGGCATAACTACTGTGCGGAGGTACTAAGGGGGCATAACTACTGTGTGAGGGCACTAAGGGGGCATAACTACTGTGTGGAGGTACTAAAGGGGCATAACTGCTGTGTGGAGGTACTAAAGGGGCATAACTACTGTGTGGAGATACTAAAGGGGCATAACTACTGTGTGGAGGCATGAAGGGGCCATAACTACTGTGTGGAGGTAATAAGGGGGCATAACTACTGTGTGGAGGTACTAAAGGGGCATAACTACTGTGTGGAGGCATAACTACTGTGTTGAGGTACTAAGGGGGCATAACTACTGTGTGGAGGTACTAAGGGGGCATATTTACTGTGTGGAGGCACTTAGGGGCATAACTACTGTGTGGAGGTACTAAGGGGGCATAACTACTGTGTGGGGGATAAGGGGGCATTACTGTGTGGAGGCAATAAGGGGGCATAACTACTGTGTGGAGGTACTAAGGGGCATAACTACTGTGTGGGGCACTAAGGAGGCATTAATTTGTGGAGGCACTAAGGGGGTATAACTACTGTGTGGAGGTACTAAGGGGGCATAACTACTGTGTGGAGGTACTAAAGGGGAATAACTTCTGTGTGGAGGTACTAAAGGGGCATAACTACTGTGTGGAGGTACTAAAGGGGCATAACTACTGTGTGGAGGCACTAAGGGGGCATAACTACTGTGTTGAGGTACTAAGGGGGCATAACTACTGTGTGGAGGTACTAAGGGGGCATAACTACTGTGTGGAGGCACTTCGGAGCATAACTAATGTGTGGAGGTACTAAGGGGGCATAACTACTGTGTGGGGGATAAGGGGGCATTACTGTGTGGAGGCACTAAGGAGGCATAACTACTGTGTGGGGGCACTAAGGGGGCATAACTACTGTGTGGAGGTACTAAGGGGGCATAACTACTGTGTGAGGGCACTAAAGGGGCATAACTACTGTGTGGGGGATAAGGGGGCATTACTGTGTGGAGGCACTAAGGGGGCATAACTACTGTGTGGAGGCACTAAGGGGGCATAACTACTGTGTGGAGGTACTAAGGGGGCATAACTACTGTGTGAGGGCACTAAAGGGGCATAACTACTGTGTGTAGGTACTAAAGGGGCATAACTGCTGTGTGGAGGTACTAAAGGGGCATAACTACTGTGTTGAGGTACTAAGGGGGCATAACTACTGTGTGGAGGCACTTAGGAGCATAACTACTGTGTGGAGGTACTAAGGGGCATAACTACTGTGTGGAGGCACTAAGGGGGCATAACTACTGTGTTGAGGTACTAAGGAGGCATAACTACTGTGTGGAGGTACTAAGGGGGCATATTTACTGTGTGGAGGCACTTAGGGGCATAACTACTGTGTGGAGGTACTAAGGGGGCATAACTACTGTGTGGGGGATAAGGGGGCATTACTGTGTGGAGGCAATAAGGGGGCATAACTACTGTGTGGAGGTACTAAGGGGCATAACTACTGTGTGGGGGCACTAAGGATGCATTAATTTGTGGAGGCACTAAGGGGGTATAACTACTGTGTGGAGGTACTAAGGGGGCATAACTACTGTGTGGAGGTACTAAAGGGGAATAACTTCTGTGTGGAGGTACTAAAGGGGCATAACTACTGTGTGGAGGTACTAAAGGGGCATAACTACTGTGTGGAGGCACTAAGGGGGCATAACTACTGTGTTGAGGTACTAAGGGGGCATAACTACTGTGTGGAGGCACTTCGGAGCATAACTAATGTGTGGAGGTACTAAAGGGGCATAACTACTGTGTGGGGGATAAGGGGGCATTACTGTGTGGAGGCACTAAGGGGGCATAACTACTGTGTGGGGGCACTAAGGGGGCATAACTACAGTGTGGGGGTACTAAGGGGGCATAACTACTGTGTGAGGGCACTAAAGGGGCATAACTACTGTGTGGGGGATAAGGGGGCATTACTGTGTGGAGGCACTAAGGGGGCATAACTACTGTGTGGGGGCACTAAGGGGGCATAACTACTGTGTGGAGGTACTAAGGGGGCATAACTACTGTGTGAGGGCACTAAAGGGGCATAACTACTGTGTGTAGGTACTAAAGGGGCATAACTGCTGTGTGGAGGTACTAAAGGGGCATAACTACTGTGTTGAGGTACTAAGGGGGCATAACTACTGTGTGGAGGCACTTAGGAGCATAACTACTGTGTGGAGGTACTAAGGGGCATAACTACTGTGTGGGGGATAAGAGGGCATTACTGTGTGGAGGCACTAAGGGGGCATAACTACTGTGTGGGGGCACTAAGGGGGCATAACTACTGTGTGGAGGTACTAAGGGGGCATAACTACTGTGTGAGGGCACTAAAGGGGCATAACTACTGTGTGGGGGATAAGGGGGCATTACTGTGTGGAGGCACTAAGGGGGCATAACTACTGTGTGGGGGCACTAAGGGGGCATAACTACTGTGTGGAGGTACTAAGGGGGCATAACTACTGTGTGAGGGCACTAAAGGGGCATAACTACTGTGTGTAGGTACTAAAGGGGCATAACTGCTGTGTGGAGGTACTAAAGGGGCATAACTACTGTGTTGAGGTACTAAAGGGGCATAACTACTGTGTGGAGGCACTAAGGGGGCATAACTACTGGGGGGGGCTCTAAGGGGGCATAACTACTGTGTGGAGGTACTAAGAGGCATAACTACTGTGTGGGGCACTAAGGAGGCATTAATTTGTGGAGGCACTAAGGGGGTATAACTACTGTGTGGAGGTACTAAGGGGGCATAACTACTGTGTGGAGGTACTAAAGGGGAATAACTTCTGTGTGGAGGTACTAAAAGGGCATAACTACTGTGTGGAGGCACTAAGGGGGCATAACTACTGTGTTGAGGTACTAAGGGGGCATAACTACTGTGTGAAGGTACTAAGGGGGCATAACTACTGTGTGGAGGCACTTAGGAGCATAACTACTGTGTGGAGGTACTAAGGGGGCATAACTACTGTGTGGGGGATAAGGGGGCATTACTGTGTGGAGGCACTAAGGGGGCATAACTACTGTGTGGGGGCACTAAGGGGGCATAACTACTGTGTGGAGGTACTAAGGGGGCATAACTACTGTGTGAGGGCACTAAAGGGGCATAACTACTGTGTGGGGATAAGGGGGCATTACTGTGTGGAGGCACTAAGGGGGCATAACTACTGTGTGGGGGCACTAAGGGGGCATAACTACTGTGTGGATGTACTAAGGGGGCATAACTACTGTGTGGAGGTACTAAAGGGGCATAACTACTGTGTTGAGGTACTAAAGGGGCATAACTACTGTGTGGAGGCACTAAGGGGGCATAACTACTGTGGGGGGGCTCTAAGGGGGCATTCTACTGTGTGGAGGCAGTAAGGGGGAATAACTTCTGTGTGGGGGCACAAAGGGGACTCGGTGGGATTGGGCATGTATTGATAGACACTGGGTGGACTAGAGGAATGGCTTGGTATAAAATTGGGAGGTATGTGTATGTGGTGCCAGGATGAGGCATCATCAGAGCCGCAGTGCCCAAATATGCATACTGACCAACGTCTAGGTTGGTAAAATCGAGGATTCCAAAACCCCACCCCTGGGAAGGCCCCAACCCTGGCATTGTTAGCCCCGCCCATTTTCAATCTGGGACAGTCCCTGCAAATTCGGGACAGTTGGCAACTATACATGTGCATTGGATGGATCATGAAGAAGGGTGTGACGGGCCACAAAAAGGGATGTCGTTTGTGAGAAAATGTGCACGAGGCATGTCAACATCCGAAAGAAAATGCAAAAAGTTGGCAAGAGCGCAGTCATCCGGTGTGTATGGACCTAAACTCAGGAGGAGGTGGATAAAGCTGAAAGTAGCGCCTGACCTGCGATCTATGGTGGACCCATCAATGACCGACGGCTTTGTGACCCCCGATCTAATTGATGTAGTTGTGAAGCTTGAATCCAAAAGTGCATTTGTTGCATTTTTTGTGCATCTAAGAAAAATTGTTAAAGGGAGTCTGTCTGCACATTTACCCCTTTTTAACAGTTCCCATAGCGCTGTAGCCGCAACACAGATGATTAAAACGGTACCTTTATATGCTATTGTGGACTTGTAAAACTGCCAAAAACAAACTTTGATGTGTATGTAAATGAGGGCTCGCAAGTGCCCAGGGCGGCGTCCACCGCGTTGGAGCCCAGGCAGCTCTGCCTCTTCGGCTCTTATCCCCGCCCAGCCTCTTCCTCTGCCCGTCCATCTGTTTTCTCTCCCCCTCAGCGAGATCCCGCGCCTACGCGCTGACTTCCTTGGTCGGGGCATGCGCATAAGCTACTGCGATGCCGTGCCAGCAATATTTTCTTTCCGTATCCGTTCCGGGTTTTTTTTGTGGACCGTATGCGGAACCATTCATTTCAATGGGTCCTAAAAAAAAAAACGGAAGTTACTCTGTGTGCATTCCGTTTCTGTATGTCGGTATTTCCGTTCCGCAAAAAAATAGAACATGCCCTATTATTGTCCGCATTACGGACAAGGATAGGACTGTTCTATTAGGGGCCAGCTGTTCCGTTCCGCAAAATATGGAATGCACACGGACGTCATCCGTATTTTTTGCGGACCGCAAAATACATACGGTCGTGTGCATGAGGCCTTAGAGCCACAGCAATAGATGTGCCTCCATTGTGTCTGGAACGGGTTTCCCTTAAAGGGGTTGTCCGGGTTCAGAGCTGAACCCGGACATCCCTCCATTTTCACCCAGGCAGCCCCCCTGACATGAGCATCGGAGCAGTTCATGCAGCGATGCTCTCCTTTTCCCCTCTGCTAAATCGCAGGATTAATTAACCCCCCAATCTGCCCTTCTTAAGTGATAATGAGCCCCTTTAATAACCTTTTAATGTTTGTACCTATGTCTTAGTTACATAATCTTGGAGGCCCATAAGATGCTGATGAAATGTTAATGTGTATGGGGGCCTTTACGCTCCACTGAGGTCCCTGATTGGCAGGAGGCGGTGGCGTGCTTGTAGACAGTACGCCATACTTCCGGTCCAGCGGGGACCAGAAGTGAAGGAGAATGGAGCTCGGCACTGGAACCATAGAGTCGATTTTTTTAATCCCTGACCTTGGTCTGGCCATATCAAAGAAGGTTCCCAGTCTTGGAAAACCCTGATTCATTTCTCACCAGTTTATGACGATTAGATCCACAGATCCCCATAGTCCCAGCAGTAGAACCCCCCAATCCTGTGGATAGAAGATAATTTCATAACACTATTTTACTTTTACCTTCGTTCTGTGTAAAAAGACTCTTAAGGGGTTATCCAGGAAATGATACTGATTGATAACCTATCCTCAGCATAGATTATCATTATCACATTGGCGGGGGTCCCAATCCCTGTCCCCCCTGCTGATCAGCTGCTTTAGGGAGCTCTGGTGAGCGCTGCGGACTCCCAGCAGGTTACCAACCATAGCGGCCGTACATTGTCTAGTGGCTGTGCTTGGTATTGCAGCCCAGCTCCATTCACTTCTATGGGGTTGAGCTGCAACTAGGCCACGTGACCAATGTACGTGACATCACAATGCCTTGGAAGAGGCCACGGCACTTATGGAGCACCCGACCTCTTCTAACAGTTGATCAGCAGGGGTGCCAGGTGTCGAACCCCCGCCGATTTGATATTGATGACCTATTCTGAGGATAGGTTATCAATGCAATGACCCCTTTAAAGGGGTATTCCCATCCCAGACAATGGGGCCATATCGCTAGGATATGCACCTATCAGACAATCCTGAGAACGGAGCGGGGAAGGTGGTGGCCGGAGGACCCCGGGTTTTGCACCTATCAGACAATCCTGAGAACGGAGCGGGGAAGGTGGTGGCCGGAGGACCCCGGGTTTTCCAGTAGTAGTGAATAGGAGCGGACTGCGCTTGTGCGGACACCGCTCACATTCATTTCTATGAGGCCAACGGAATTGGCCGAGCCAGAGCTAGAGCAGGGCCAATGGAGGGCGGCTGCGCATGCGCAGTGCACCCTCCATAACTTTCGGGGCTCCATTCTCAGTGTGGGAGCTGGTCCCAAAGGTGGGACCCT
The DNA here is from genome assembly GCF_014858855.1 of Bufo gargarizans. NCBI lineage: Eukaryota > Metazoa > Chordata > Amphibia > Anura > Bufonidae > Bufo > Bufo gargarizans. Next base: position 51,128,599 of record NC_058089.1, read on the forward strand.
GACGTATCAGACAATGGGGGCATATCCTAGCGATATGCCCCCATTCTCTGAAATGAGAATACCCCTTTAACCTACAGAATATAAAAATGATGCTACAGGAAGGAACCGGAAGTTGTCTTCACTAAAATCTCCCCTTCACTGTAAATGACATCGCTTTCCTCCTTTATGTCCAGTTCTGCATATGTTTTTCTCATCCCTTTGACTGTAAGAAGATGAGGTCATTCGTCTATGATTTAAAATAGACATATAAAACTTCCTGGCAGTGAAAATTCACAACGCATTGGTCCGAATCCCTGCAACGGTTAATACAGGGCGACGGCATAACTGGGGATAAGTATTGAAATTCCAAAGTGGCAGCACAATAAAATTCCTTCAGGTCAGAAGACAATGATGCGGAATTCTAGTTAATTAGTCATGCAACAAAAATGACTTCAATGTTGGTTTAATTGGAATTCCTTCGGCTCAGGCTTTGTCCAGGTCTCATCCCAGAATTATACCCAAGTTCCATGTTCCAGGGGTCTGACTACTTGGGGTTCATTGGTTACGGTCGCGCCCGGGATCTGGTGCTTGTGGAAGAATAGAATTTGCATGTAAGCTGACCATACACTCTAGATACTGAACCTGCTGGGCAAACAATAATTCTGCATGCCCTCTCCCCCCCATATACATGTGCAGTACCCCCGACCTGGGGGTATCTGCAATGCTTTATATGTATTGTATTTAGGGGTGCACCTAGCCTTTTTGCTGCCTGAGGAGAAAACTGAAACTGCCCTTCTGCTGCCCCCCTCTTGGCCCTACCTGGTGCTGCCTGAGGCAATCGCCTCACCTGGCCTCATTGGTGGTGCACCCCTGCACATACCCCTGATTGTATTATGTTTTATGCTATGCCATTCATTCCAGGAAAAGAGGTATGGTTGTCAGGAACAGGGTTAACCACCCTGTTCCTTTCCTCTTGGTAGGAGTGGGCTGGTTCTGCTTCCTGACAGAATCAGAAGGGGGAGTTCGAGTTCAGACAGTGTAAGGGAAGGAAGCACATGCCAGAGCTCTTTCTTCAAGGGACCATACACACTTCTCCTGTGAGACCACTACTGGCTCCTTCTTCAAGGGACCATACACACTTCTCCTGTGAGACCACTACTCCAGAGAGATTCACAGAGTCAAGATTACTCCCATCATAGAAGCTTCAGTATGCTTCATCAGCTAAACCACAGCTTCACAGACCCTGCTGCCCATGAGGGAAAACAGGTCAGACACCCATCACTTAGAAAAACCATCAGGCCAGACTAACTTCAAGGCCGTGCCTCACAGTGGACAGCTATATCCACAAGTGTCTGCTGGAGCCATGTAATTGCTATACCATGTAACCTGCTCCTGTACTTAATACTGCTGAATGTGCCACAAGTTACATTTTGCAAAGAGAAACTTTTATACGTCACTTCTGGCCTGATTCTTAAAACCACGTTTCCATTGCACCGATCCCCAGAGAGCAACTGCCTAAGGCCTCATGCACACGACCGTTGTGTGCATCCGCGGCCGTTGTTCCGTTTTTCCAGTCCGTGAAAAAAATATGACCTGTCCTATTTTTTTCACAGACAACGGTTCACGGACCCATTCAAGTCAATGGGTCCGTGAAAAATCACAGATGCACACAAGATTGTCATCCGCGTCCGTGATCCGTGTCCGTTTTTTCCTATCATTTCAAAGGCAAACTTGACTTAGATTTTTTTTTTCATTTTTCATGTCCGTGGATCCTCCAAAAATCAAGGAAGACCCACGGAAGAAAAAACGGACACTGATCACGTAACAACGGAAACCGTTTTTGCGGACCGCAAAAAAAAAACGTCTGTGTGCATGAGGCCTTAGGGTGTACACCGTGACACCTCATCAAGGCTACGACCACTCCCATCCTCTTCTCCAGCTCCTCCGGGGCTCGCTGCACATACAGTACATACTTGGACTCCATTGGCAGAAATGTATCTCCACCTGCAGTCCTACAGAAACCCCCATACACATTAGATCATCTAGCCCTGAAAAAATTGGACAACATTTGTCACAATCTGAAAACAGAGATGCTTATTGTCGGTTGGACCCACCGAGGGCAGCAGGGTCAGCCAACAGTCACGAGTTCCCAACAGGAAGGGAAAGAAGGGTCGGGTGAAGTCTGGAGAGATAGCTGTCAGCTGAACATGAATAGACTTGAGATCATTGTCAGAGGCCTGCTATTTCTCCCAGCTCTACCATGAGGTGGCTCGGCAGAGGAGCATGCATGTTTATTTCAACACCTCTCCTGTGAGAACATAAAATCGTCCATGTTGAAATCCAAAATGCCTGATTCCCCTCTGCAGCTGGCAGCCAGCCAGAAGGCCCCCATACATGATACAATGCTGGGCAATCGCACTGAAATTGACAAGTTCCACCATCTTTTATTCCGAGGCTGCTTAAGGCAGTTTCCTGGACTCCTGATATTGATGACCTATCCCCAGGATGTTTTCTAGCACCAGCCAAAAGACATGTCTGCTCGCTCTTCAGGTGATCCCCAGTAACTGTTTCATAGGCCAACTATCGGGAAGAAGCATTTCTACAAACGCTCATTGGCCAGATGATCAGTGCATGTAAAAGAACCATTAGACTACGCAGCCAAATTTATCACAGCGGCCCATGCTGTATGGGAAATCTGGCGCAGTTTATGCTATATATGTGCGCCAAACTGTTTTTTCCATTTGTTTTGCACGCGCCCCCCGTTTGGTCTAAATCAAACTCCCTTATTTAGACATGCTTGAAAAGTGCTGGAAACATTGGTTCCTTTTGCCACACATGCTTGATGTCAAAAATGTGTGTAAAAATAGATGTGCCAAACATGTGGCGTAAATTAGGCCACAAAAGTAAATCTGGATTACGGTCCAACTGCAAAAGTACTTTGTTCACTGCTTTTATGAACACTGAATATCCTGCCTAAAGGGGTTTTCTGGGATTTTAATATTGATGACCTATCCTCAGGACAGGCCATCAATATCAGATCGGCGGGGGTCCGACACCTGGTACTCCCCCCCCCCTCTCAATCTGCTGGTTGGAGAGAAGGCTGCGCTCCGTGCAAGCGCAGCCATCTCTTCATTGTTTACCTGCTCGCAGATAGGACGGTTTGTAATTACACGCTGGGATGTCGACGGTGAGCAGGAAAGCAATGAAGGGAAGTCTGCACTTGCACAGAGCGCGGCCTTCTCTTCGACCAGCTGATTGGCGGGGGTGCCGGGCGTCGGACCCCGCCGATCTGATATTGATGATCCTCTTCCTTGGCTCCTAATGTCATGTTCATCGATCACAACTCAGTTGCAACGCAGTCCCATTCAAGTGAATGGACTGGGGCTGCCATACCAAGCACAGCCGCTGTACAATGTATAGCGCCATGCAGGGGTGCACCTAGTCTTTCTGCTGCCTGAGGCGAAAACTGCAATGGCGCCCTAACCCCCCAATGCCAATTTCTTAACCTAACCCTTTCCTCCAGCCCTACTGTTAAAGACATACTTGGAAAACATTACATACAGCACCACATACTGTGCCTCCCAGTACTATACTGCAGAAACAGATAATTCCCCTTCCACTGCCCCCTTCTTGCCCCTACCTGGTGTTGCCTGAGGCAATAGCCTCACCTCGTCTCATTGGTGGTGCACCCCTGGCGCCATGCTTGGTAAGCTGCAAGAATGCTGATCGTTGCGTGTGCCGAGTGTCGGAACCCCACTGATCAGATATTGATTTCCTATCCTGAGGATTGGCCATCAATATTCTACTTCTAGAAAACACTTTTCCATTGATGCATCTAAGGCTACTTTCACACTTGCGGCAGAGTGATCCGGCAAGTAGTTCTGTCGCCGGAACTGCCTGCCGGATCCGGCAATCTGCATGCAAACGGAAAGCATTTGTGGACGGATCCAGATGCGGATCCGTCTTACAAATGCATTTCAAGAACGTATCCGTCTCTCCGTATGTCATCCGGAGAAACTGATCCGTTATATATTTTTGCATGCGCAGACCGGAAGGATGGATCCGGCATTGCGGTATTTTTAAGACATTTCAATGTAAATTAATGCCGGATCCGGCATTCCGGCAACTGATTCGGAATTTTGGACGGAGATAATACCGCAGCATGCTGCGGTTTTCCCTCCGTCCAAAACGCCGTTCAGTGACTGAACTGAAGACATCCTGATGCATCCTGAACGGATTGCTTTCCATTCAGAATGCATTAGGATAAAACTGATCAGTTCTTTTCCGGTATTGAGCCCCTGTGACGGAACTGTATGCCGGAAAAGAAAAACGCAAGTGTGAAAGTACACACAAAACAGTACATTGAGGTGGAGAACTGTAATAAAAGCCCCCAGGTTCTCAAGGATAGGAGATATGTGGGCTGCCTTGGCTGGATATTCCCGTCTCTGTCTGGAGATTAGGTAGAAATAAATAGCTGACCTCTTGTGCAATTCAGCTATTTCCTAGTAACCTTTGCCCTGCGCTATCCAAATGCAGAACCAGAGGAATGAGGATTGTATAATGTGATTCACATCTCCAAGCAGGTGCAATCTCTTCTTGTCAAGCCCAATCGTGGGCGGCATTCTTCCTTAATTCTGTAAACATTTCTTAATGCCAAATTGTAGGCAAACTAATTGCAGGTGATAATTAGTAAAGCAGTAGAGAGACGGGGAGCGATTTCTAAGTGAATGTCAAGATAATTTTATTATGTTATATTTAGTTGCACTTTATTGTTACTGTTAGAACAACAACTGAAAACAAAAGTACAACAAAGAAAGGCTCAGTAATTGGAGTAGTCGTAGAAAAGAAGGGCAGTTTAGACCTGTAAGCAGTCAGAAACCTATAAAATATTAGGGTACGGTCACACGGTCAGGTTTCCTGATGCAGTTTTGGAAGCCCAAACCAGGAGTGGATCATAAAAGGGGATAAAGAACAGATATGACGTCTCCTCTAGTTTGAATTCACTCCTGGTTTTGGCCTCTAAAACTGCATCAGGAAACCTGACCTTGTGACTGCAGCTGGAGTGGAGCATGGGAGTGGTAGTGGTTCTTGCTTTAACAGTGGCTATCCTTAAACTATCACTTCCTAGGGGCATGCAGCGAAAGGAGGGGCACCCTTTCTTCCCTTGGGTCACACCCTGCTTCTGAGGCTCCTGTCTGATAGTATTCAAGATGCACATGATGTTAGGTGCCTGTACAGGTGCAAGACAGGGCGTGTAGAGTGCAATGGTCGCCGTATGGTAAAGGAGTCAGTAACCAGACCAGATGTAGCTGTCACGGATGGTGTTGCAGAAAGCTGGAACTTATAAATAAACATCCGACCGGCTTGATCCCAAACTAAGGAGCATATGGGTGAGCCCTAAAAAAAAAACTAGAGCTCTCCCTGACTGCTATGCCCATGCAAAGGTCTTTATGGTAGACGATTGCATGTCCACGTACCTAATACTATGTGACACCTGAAAACCCTATAATAGTGAGGGGACACGACCACCGGCTCCCTGCATTTAATATGGACGGAGTCAGGGTAACCTAGAATCAAGCCAGCAAGGAAACACAAATAAAGGAAACAGACCCTTCTGAGGAATCAGCAGAAGCAGGCTCCAGCAGTGAACAACTCATCCAGGAAGAAGTATAAACCGCAAAGTGAGGCAGTATGGGAGGGAATATAAAGGGAGACAATTAGTGTAAATAGGTGACAGCTGGGAGAAGGAAAGGAGATGACAAAGTGAAACCAAAACAAAGAACGTCATGCAAGAGGTAGAGAAGAACGTCTAACAGACCTTCTCACAGACCTGGCAGTGACAGTAGCAAAATAAACATCTCTCTTTACTGAAGTGCAAAGTAGGAGTTGTAGTACATTCAACGATAGCATAAACACAGTTCCAACAATATACAGCGTGAATCTTCTCAGATGGTTTTGTATGGATTTGAGCAAGGATGGAAATTATCATACTCTTTCCTCTCTATCTTTCTGAAGTCTCTACCTGCAGAATCTATAGTGGGCAATAGTGCTCTTGTAATGGTGGCCATAATGTCTACTGAGGGATACAGGGCTTTAGAGATATGACTGGCTAGGTTGTGTCCAGGTGTGAAGGGTTTCCTGACGATGTCCCTCACAGCAGTAAAGTCTTAACAGCCTTTGATAGCAGGGTACCTTACTAGCTCCAGTGCTCGGCCATGCAGACTGTAGGTTCTCTAGTTCTCTTCTTTGTCTTTCTCCTTGTCACCTTCTGTAGATCATGCAGAGATCGGTGAGTCTCTGTGGTTTTCTGGGCCTAAGAAGGGGGAGCAAGAGGTAGTAGCTTCCTCTCTCCATAAACTCTATTAACTCCCCCAAGCTAGGGGCAGATCCTGAATCCTCACCCAACCTTCTGCAAGGGCTGAGCCAGGATTTTTAACTCTGGCTAAACCATCCATACATAGTTATACTGGGTACAATATATAACATAAAAATATATAACATTAAATAGCAAACCATTTACAGATTCCCCTTGCTCTGGGGCACAGCATGTACATAGCCTTAGTGCATTAGGTTGGCCCTACAGTTGAGACACCTGTAGGACTAAGCTATCTCTCCTGGCCCCCCCATATACATGCACGACTGACTCAGACGAACATACATGTGTTATCTCCCAGGGAACAAAAGGATTGGCCATGTTGATCTCCAAAAGCCTGATCCTTATCTTCCACAACAGCTGTCATTGTGGAAAGAGTGAGGAGGCCCTCACACATATTAGGCCTCTTTCACACTTGCGTTGTCCGGATCCGGCATGTACTCCACTTGCTGGAATTACACGACGGATCCGGAAAAACGCAAGTGTACTGAAAGCATTTGAAGACAGATCCGTCTTCAAAATGCGTTCAGTGTTACTATGGCAGCCAGGACGCTATTAAAGTCCTGGTTGCCATAGTAGGAGCGGGGAGCGGTATACTTACCATCCGTGCGGCTCCCGGGGCGCTCCAGAATGACGTCAGAGCGCCCCATGCGCATGGATGACGTGCCATGCGATCACGTGATCCATCCCCGCTACACTTTACCATGGCTGCCGGGACTTTAGCGTCCCGGCAGCCATGGTAACCATTCAGAAAAAGCTAAACGTTGGATCCGGCAATGCGCCGAAACGACGTTTAGCTTAAGGCCGGATCCGGATCAATGCCTTTCAATGGGCATTCATTCCGGATCCGGCCTTGCGGCAAGTCTTCAGTTTTTTGGGCCGGAGCAAAAAGCGCAGCATGCTGTGCTATTTTCTCCGGCCAAAAAACGTTCCGTTGCGGAACTGAAGACATCCTGAACGGATTTCACTCCATTCAGAATGCATTAGGATAATCCTGATCAGGATTCTTCCGGCATAGAGCCCCGACGACGGAACTCTATGCCGGAAGACCATAACGCAGGTGTGAAAGAGCCCTTAGCTGGTTGGCAGTAGGCTCTTCGTTGGCCACCATATGGTCCGTCTATGTAGTGCCATATTACAGTGATATCCTCACTTAGAAGCTTCTTCGAGAAGTATTAGGCCTCTTTCACACGAGCATGTCTGGATAAGGTCCGGATGCGTTGCGGCAAACCCGCGCGAGTAGGTACGCAATTGCAGTGAGTTTGTACTGCGATTGCGTTCCGTTGTTCAGTTTTTATCGCGCCGGTGCAATGTGTTTTGCAAGAGCATGATAAAAAACTAACTGTGGTACCCAGACCCGAACTTCTTCACAGAAGTTCAGTTTTGGGTTCAAGGTTGTGTAGATTGTATTATTTTCCCTTATAACATGGTTATAAGGGAAAATAATAGCAGTCTGAATACAGAATGCATAGTATAATAGCGCTGGAGGGGTTACAAAAAAATAATAATAATTTAACTCACCTTAATCCACTTGTTCGCGCAGCTGGCATCTCTTCTGTCTTCGCTGCGAGGAAAAGGACCTGTGGTGATGTCACTGCGCTTATCACATGGTCCATCACATGATCCATTACTATGGTGATGGGTCATGTGACGGACCATGCGATGAGCGTAGTGACGTCATCAAAGGTCCTTTTCCTCACAGATGAAGAGAGAAGAGATGCCGACTGCGCGAACAAGTGGATTAAGGTGAGTTAAATTATTATTATTTTTTTGTAACCCCTCCAGCGCTATTGTACTATGCATTCTGTATTCAGACTGCTATTATTTTCCCTTATAACCATGTTATAAGGGAAAATAATAATGATCGGGTCCCCATCCTGATCGTCACCTAGCAACCGTGCGTGAAAATCGCACCGCATCTGCTTGCGGATGCTTACGATTTTCATGCAACCCCATTCATTTCTATGAGGCCTGCGTTACGTGAAAAACGCACAAAGAGGAGCATGCTGCGATTTTCACGCAACGCACAAGTGATGAGTGAAAATCACCGCTCATGTGAACAGCCCCATAGAAATGAATGGGTCCGGATTCAGTGCGGGTGCAATGCGTTCAACTCACGCATTGCACCCGCGTGGAAATCTCGCCCGTGTGAAAGGGGCCTCAGTTTCCAGTGAGAATCCACATTGCTGGTCATATAGACATGGGGGGGTTTTCGGCACAGATTTGAAAACTGCACCAATAAGGGACATATCCCCTCATGATGTGGAATCCACACAAAATTGTGTGAGAAACTTGGTCTGGTAGTCTAATTAGCCCCATTAATCTGTGGTCGGATCAGTGGCCCATCATCCCACACTATCTTCGATGGTCGACTATCAAGACCAAGCGGATATAAATTGTGTACAGTGTTACAATATATAAGGTAGGTAGAGGCATGAAGCTTTGGTTTGAGCCGTTTAGTCAGAGTGACTATTACTATGTCTTTTATGCTCCTCACACCTCCTGGGGTCCATGCAGTTGTCTTCACTTTGACATCTCTGACACCTCTTCTAGTCAACTGGACAGACGTGCGGTGGATCAGCAGCAGGGCTACACGGAGGGGACATATGTTCCACCGTCTATACCATAAATTAGGACCTTATATTTCTGTCTACGATTCCATACAATGTAGTGGAGGAGCTCAGGTGGAGCTTGTTGAGTTGAGATCGCAGTTTATGAGGTGGCCTTATCTGGTTGCCATGGATATAGTAATAGGACTGGGACTGGCATAGCGTTCCGAATAATATCTATATATGCATTCAACGTACGTGCGCCAACCCACACTCCACAGCCTGTGCCAATGTGCCTCCTTATACTGGAAACCTGGGGGCTACATTACTGCAACCAACAAAACACATATATAAAGAAAAAAAAAAATATAGATATGAGATAATAGATAGATAGATAGATAGATAGATAGATAATAGATTGTAAGCTCTTGCGAGCAGGACCCTGACTCCTAGTGTTTCAGTTGTATATTAGCCAGTTTTAGGTTGTGATTTGAAACCTCTGAATTTGTAAAGTTCTGCAGAATATGCTGGCGCTATATAAATAACTACTATTAGGCCTCGTTCACACTTCAGTGTTTAGTCAGTGATTTCCATCAGTGATTTGTGAGCTAAAACCAGGTGCAACTCTAAACATAGAACAGGAGCAGATCTTTCCCTTCTACCTCATGTCTGTGGAGGCTCCACTTCTGGTTTTGGCTCACAAATCACTGATGGAAATCACTGACCAAACACTGCAGTGTGAAAGAGGCCTTAGGTCCCTTTCACACGAACGTGATTTCCGCGCGGGTGCAATGCGTGACACTGAATCCTGACCCATTCATTTCTATGGGTCTGTGTACATGAGCGTTGTTTTTCACGCATCAGTTCTGCGTTGCGTGAAAATCGCAGCATGTTCTATATTCTGCGTTTTTCACGCAGCCCTGGCCCCATAGAAGTGAATGGGGCTGCGTGAAAAACGCATTGCATCTGCAAGCAAGTGCGGGTGCGATGCGTTTTTCACTAATGGTTGCCAAGAGATGTTGTTTGTAAACATTCAGTTTTTTATCACGCGCGTGAAAAACGCATCAAAACGCATTGCACCCGCGCGGAAAAAAACTGAACAACTAAATGCAATCGCAGACAAAACTGACTGAACTTGCTTGCAAAATAGTGCGAGTTTCACTGAACGCACCCTGAACGCATCCGGCCCCAATCTGCAACGCCCATGTGAAACCAGCCTTAGGCCCCTTGCAGACGTGCATGTCCGGATTAGGTCCGGATGCGTTGCAAATGCGTTCAGTGAAAAATGTGCGATTTCGCAGGCAAAGTCATTCAGTTTTGCCTGCGATCCCGTTCAGTTGTTCAGTTTTTTTCCTGCGCGGGTGCAATGCGTTTTTCACGCGCGTGATAAAAAAACCTGAAGGTTTACAAACAACATCTCTTAGCAACCATCTGTGAAAAACGCATCGCATCCGCACTTGCTTTCGGATGCAATTTTCACGCAGCTACATTCACTTCTATTGAACATGCTGCGATTTTCACGCAACGCACAAGTGATGCGTGAAAACCAACGCACATGTACACAGCCCCATTGAATGGATCCGGGTTCTGCGCGGGCGCAATGCGTTTGCATGACGCGTTGCACCCTCGTGGAATAGTTGCTCGTGTGAAAGGGGCCTTATTATCAGATAGATAGATAGATAGATTATAGTAAATAATTATTTATAGATAGATAGATAGATAGATAGATAGATAGATAGATAGGATAATATAGATAGATAGATAGATAGATAGATAGATAGATAGATAGATAGATAGATAGATAGATAGGATAATATAGATAGATAGATAGATAGATAGATAGATAGGATAATATAGATAGATAGATAGATAGATAGATAGATAGATAGATAGATAGGATAATATAGATAGATAGATAGATAGATAGATAGATAGGATAATATAGATAGATAGATAGATAGATAGATAGATAGGATAATATAGATAGATAGATAGATAGATAGATAGATAGGATAATATAGATAGATAGATAGATAGATAGATAGGATAATATAGATAGATAGATAGGAGATAGATATGAGATAGATGGATTATAGTAAATAATTATTGATAGATAGATACAGTACGAACCATAAGCAAAAATAGACAGCTGCACAGCACTCCAGATGTTTGAGAAAATAAAAAAGCGATGTATTCCCGCGTATTCACAGCAGCACATTCTAGTTCTATCACAGGACCTTTCTTAGGCCTCATGCCCCATTTTTGGAGAATCACCAGACATGAAGGAAAGTAAAAAAAGTCTAAGTCAAGTTTGCCATGCAAATGATAGGAAAAAAAACGGACGCGGATGACAATCTTGTGTGCCTCCGCGTTTTTCACAGTCCCATTGACTTGAATGGGTCCGCGAACCATTTTCCGTCAAAAAAAAAATAGGACAGGTTATATTTTTGGGGTCGCACTGGAACCACGGATCACGGACTCGGATGACAAACGGTGCATTAGCCGAGTTTTCAACGGACCCATTGAAAGTCAATGGGTCCGCAGAAAATCACGAAAAACGGAACAACGGACACGGACTGAAACAACGGTCGTGTGCATGAGGCCTTAAGCAAAGCAATACTGATGATCAATCCTACTTATACCATATGTTAATAAGGACTAAATCAACATATGGTAGAAAAAAGGAGATCATTGTGAATGTTACGCCCGTTAATCACAGAACCGGTCCCATAGTTCTTCCTTTTTTTCTTCTTCAGCAAGATTAGGCCAGGTTTACATCCGCATCGTCAAACAAGACAGAATTTATTTTTTTCTGGTAAAAATCGGGGGCAACTTATCCTTCATCCCAAGCCAGTTTTCTGCATGTTTGCGACTTTTTAAATGCCACTTGCTAAAAAAATTATAGTCAATGGGGATGGAGCGGCGGCACGGCGAAATAGCGGCAGGACGGATCCAACAGGGTGAACAGCCTGTCGGATCCGTCCTGCCGCTAGTGGGAAAATAGCCTTAGCAGTCTTCACTAAATGTCCAGATGGATGTTTCCAGTTGGGGGACACCGTCTGACACTATTCAATTAGTGCTGCCAGTGTCAGACTGTGCAGGGACACCCCCCAACTGGTAACACCCATCTGGACCTTCATTGCAAACTGCTACCAATTAATTCATAAACTTCTAGCAGGAATAATAAAGGAATGGCGCATCATAGAGTTATAAGAATAGAGACTCCAGAATGGTTGTTACATGGGGAATGCAAGTAGTTACTAAAACGGGCATGTCAGGTTAACTTTTTTATTATTTTTAACCCTTCCAGCGCTATTATAGTAAGCATTCTGTATTCAGAATGCTATTATTTTCCCTTATAACCATGTTATAAGGGAAAATAATACAGTGAATAGACTGTCACCTAGAACCCATGCGTGAAAATCGCACCGCATCCGCACTTGCTTGCGGATGCATGCGATTTTCACGCAACCCCATTCATTTCTATAGGGCCTGCATTACGTGAAAAACGCACAAAGAGGAGCATGCTGCGATTTTCACGCAACGCATAAGTGATGCGTGAAAATCACCGCTCGTGTGCACAGCCCCATAGAAATGAATGGGTCAGGATTCAGTGCGGGTGCAATGCGTTCACCGCACGCATCGCACCCGCACGGAAAACTCGCCCGTGTGAAAGGGGCCTTATAGAAAGTGCAGGCTGGTCAAGTTACACCTCGGTTCCATTTCAATTCTTGCCTCAGGCTTCAGAAAGGCTATGTGCTCCCCTGCCCCTCGCCACAAAGCAGTGAGGGAACAGGGACCCAAGCTGAACTCTTGCACCAGGGCCCATGAGCCTTTAGCTACGTCCCGGGTTCCACTGTAATATAAGTGAGTTGTCATAGTTGGAGGCCTTGTTGTAGATTTTTCATTGGGCTCAGGGGCATCATGGATAACCCCCCTGAGGGCACAGTGTGATTCCTGGAGCCAGAACCTCTTACGCTGGGTTCAGACCTGAGCGTTCGCGATGGAGCGCTCTGTATGCGCGATTGTATGGGCGTTTGCATTCGCGCATACAGAGACAAGCGAACGCCCTTGTTGAGCGTTTTACAGCGCGTAGGAACGCGCTGTAAAACGCTCAGGTGTGAACCCAGCCTTATATATGATTTATCTGGAATGCTATTCACTTGTAGTCAGCGTCCCAGCAGAACAGACATTGCTCCGGTCATTGACGGCTGCTTTACTTGCACATATGTCTAATCCTCTTTTAGGCTTATTACTCGAATTAGTTCCTACAACATCCATTCACGCTCAGATTGTGCGCTTGTTAATTCACTGTGAAGAAGGGCAGGGATTTGGTTTTATATCCTCGTCTTGTTGGATATGAAATTGAACTACAGGTTGTAGGTAATAGTCTTCGTTTTCCACGCGCTATGCTCTATCTCTACGCTCTGCTACTATTTTACAATGAGATTTTCAAGGTATAACTTAGCTTCCCTTGATCACGAGTATGAACAAGGATTTATCTTTGCCCATTCATTCCCCGGACGTACCTGTACGCACAGTAGGCATGTACAGGACTTGACCCAATTCCATAATTCCCTGGTGCGCAAATCCTAAACTTTGCATGGCTCATTTTTCAGGAAGCGATATCACATAGGTGACCTGAACTGGCCTCTTGAGGCATTACTTGAAGCTTCTTAGTCCCAATGCAAACATTATAACATGTGCAGTACCCCCAGAGCAGGTTTGTTATGTAATGTATTGTATTGTCATGTTATGTATTGCACCCATCATAGCCATGTATGGATGGCACAGACATGTATTGCAGGAGGTTGGGTGGGGAACCAAGATTAGCCCCCAGCTCAGCTCAGCTCAGTTCTGGAGTTTGTTAGAGGAAGGAAGCTGCACCTTATGTTCCATCCTCATAGGCCCAGAAAGCTGTAGAAACTAATAGATCTCTATAAGGTCTACAGAAAGAGGAGAGGGAAATAAACAAGACCTCAGAAAGAATCTGCATGGCCAAGTGTAGGAATCAGCAAAGTAATCTGCAACTACAGCTATTCAGACTTTGCTGCAGTGGGGGGGGGACACAATTAACACACCCTCCACACTTGGACACATCCTGGCCAAACGTGCCTTCAAAAACCCTTTATCCAGCAGTGGACATTACAGCTATCATTTCAAGAGTACTATTGACATAGATTCTACTGAGATAGTCTTTAGAAGGATAGTATACAAAGAGGGCCATATCTCCCATCATTGCCCAGATCCATATACTGTTATCTGGGAGAGAATTGTGCTGTGTAAAGTTGGAATTGTGACTGCTATATTTGGATGTACTACAGCTTCCATTTTGCAATACACTACCTTTATTCTTCTACCACTCCCATCCTCCACTCTAGCTCCTCCTAGGTCGCTGCACATGGCCTCTATCTACTACTTATAATACTGGTGTCTTCCCATGTGGCAAAGGGGTGTTTGGGTTTTTTCAGGCACCAGGGTCACTTAAATGGGTTACAGACACGGATGACCTATCCTCAGAATTGATCATGAATGTCAAATTGGCGGAGTTCAGACACCCAGCATCCCGAACAATCAGCTGTTTTGGGCACTGGAAGCTGTGTAGTGGCCATGCCAGGGTACTGAAGTTCAGCTCCCATTCAAGTCGGACCCCCCCATCGCTACAAGACTTCATTGTGACATTGGTCACCTATGCTAAGTGTAGGTCATTAATGGCTGTAGCCTGGAGAAGCTCTTTAAAAAGAATGGGGGCACCCACCTAATGTTGTTCTAGTCCTAAGATGAACTCTGACCTGGCAGAAGGGTGAAGGCTTGGACTGGCAGTATGGCAACTGTGGCATCTGCAAAAAGGGCTGGTGTGCTTGAAAACATGTGCCAAGTGAGAACGCATTCCTTCTAGAGGAGATGGAAATGATTATGATGACTCTATCTGTGGGGGTCGCATGTGGCCTGAATGTTACAGGCTGGTAGGACATGGTGAATTTGAAGACCAACAACAGATGGGAAGCCATAGGTTAACAAGCCTAAGCCTAAAGCTTGTCTCTGTCATGTAACTAGTCCTCCACAAAGTCTACAAAGTGCTCTTACATTTCTAGGACAATGCATTTTTTGTTGTAAGAGGATCTACAGCTGTGGTTCTTCTCATACATCTGACCAATGATAAATTTTTATATGGGCAATTTAGGAAGCCACCTAAGGGGGCCAAAGCCACACAAATACTTTATGCAAATTGAAAATCACGGCCAAAAAATCACAACAAAACTGCTTTGTGCAGCCTTCTGGAAGTCCACCAGAAGGACCTTCAAATGGTCAGATGACCTAAGGTCATCAAGCTATAGAGGAGAGTAGCAAGGAGGCAGAAGAGGAGCTGCTGGAAGTGTATGGGGTCCGGTGCCTGTTATTAGGGGGTATGAATTATTTAGAAGTTTTGCCATGGGTCTGTAATTAGGGGGTCTGGTTTTGAGGGGGGTCTCTATTTAGGGGGTCTTGGTCTTTCATTTAATGGGTCTTGTTTGGAGGGTTCTGCATTTACTTAGGGGTTCTGGTCTGGGTCTGTATTTAGGGTCTGGTTTGGGGTCTGTATTAGTTTAGAGAATCTGGGTCTTTATTTGGAGGGTCTTGTTTTGGGGGGTCTGTATTAGTTTAGAGAATCTGGGTCTTTATTTGGAGGGTCTTGTTTGGGGGGGTCTGTATTAGTTTAGAGAATCTGGGTCTTTATTTGGAGGGTCTTGTTTGGGGGGGGGTCTGTATTAGTTTAGAGAATCTGGGTCTTTATTTGGAGGGTCTTGTTTGGAGGGCTCTGCATTTATTTAGGGGTCTAGTCTTGATCTGTATTTATAGGGTGTCCTTTGGGACTCTGTATTTATTTAGGGCACTGTATATAAGGTATCTGGTTTGGGGGGGTCTGTATTTATTAGAGGGTGTGCATTTAGAGGGTCTTCTTTAGGAGTCTGTATTTCTTTAGGGCATCTGGTCTGGGCCTGTGTTTAGAGGATTAGGTTTGGGGATCTGTATATATTTATGGGGGGGGGGGGGTCATTTAGAGGGTCTTGTTTGAGGTTCTGCATTTATTTAGAGGGTCTTACCTGGGTCTGTATTTAGAGGATATGGTTAGGAGTCTGCATTTATTTATGGGTCTGATTTGGGTCTGTATTTATTTAGCTGGTCTGGTTGGGGGTCTGTTCTTAGGCCTGTATTTGTTAAAGGGGAGTCTGGTCTGGGTACATACACATGGTTTATTTGTGGTGGTGGCAAGTGTTGGGCGCCCACCAATCAGATATTAATGACCTATCCTAAAGATAGGCCATCAATAAGATACCCTTTAAAAGTTGCTATTAATTGTGCTAATTAAAGGGTTATCCAACCCCTATAATGCCCCCCAAAATGCCTGAGCACCTCATACAGGTTATACTTAACCCACTCCCCGGCACCCGGGTTCCTCCTGATGCCCGCACGGCCGTCGCTGCATCTCCCCGTCATGCAGATCAAAATATCCGCCGACGTGCAGCCAATAGCAGGCCGCAAAAAAAAGGGGGTCAGTCAGCACATCCCAATGTGCTAGAAACACAAGGAAAAAAGGACCATGCAGCAGCACTCTGTAAACACAAGTGCAATAATGCCATAATTATAGAAAACATTCTGGTGCTAAACATTTCCTCCCTGCACAATTTACACTGCGGGATAAGCAATTTTTCACATTGAGATTTTGCATTTTTTTTTCCTCAAAAGCCCAAAAGTCCCTTCACCCAGGACTCCAAATTATTTGTGCATTGTGGACATAAAGCAAACATAGAAAGAGATTAGAAAAATAGATTAAGTGTTTCTTAAGACACAGTCTGCCCGGGATGGCCATCTAAAGATTTAAAGTAACATAATCCCCGCAGCAACTGGCAGGCCCAGCTGGAACCTGCAAACAAGGCTTGAATTCAGCATAAAACCTAACAGGTGCAGACCAGGCGGACGCTGGAAACCACAGACACCATATTCCACAAGGCCGGCGCTTACGTGTCCCTGGTGTCACTGGAAAGAAAAGAAAGCATAGGCTTCACCTCTAAAGTCAGAAACTCACCCTCCATGGCCACTTATATAAGGCCGGATACTTTTTTTTAACCTAGATGAAATCTACGTGAAACAGTTACATAAAACACATTTCTTTACGTCTTTTGTATTGAGAGATGTGTTGCTTTGAAGGGGTTGTGCACGGTTTACATCCTGGGAGCTCAGCTTCAGAGCTGAAATCTCCCAGCTTCAGAGCTGAAATCTCCCAGCATTCCTTGCCGTCTCAGCATTGAAATTGCACTGGTGATTTACATTTTAGGAAGTGTTGCCTATATATCAGGCTCAGTACTTTCACACTAGCTGTTCACCCTGTCGGATCCGTCCTGCCGCTATTTTCGCCGTGCCGCCGGACTGCCGCTCCGTCCCCATTGAGCTTCGGCGCAGCACGGCAGTGCACGGCAGTGCACGGCGAAAGGCTGCCGGACTAAAAGTACTGCATGTCTGACTTTTTAGTCCAGCGGCCTCTCACGGGGCACTGCCGTGCTGCGCCAGAGCTCCGCCCCGTCCCCATTATAATCAATGGGGACTGAGTGGCAGTCCGGCGGCACGGCGAAATAGCGGCAGGATGGATCCAACAGGGTGAACAGCCTGTCGGATCCATCCTGCCGCTAGTGTGAAAGTAGCCTTATCTGCTGTAGGAGGAACTAACCGACTCACTACAGCTAAGCTCATCTAAGATAATAGGGGCCCATCTGTCAACAAGCTTGCTGACTGTTTCCAGTGACATCCAGGCCAAGCATTGAGGAGAAAGCCAAAGGCAGGAGGTGGTGCAGCAGCTGAGAGGACAGGATCGGTAGGAGATAGATATGAGATAGATATTCCTATATTTGTATCAGGTCTTATTATCTGTACCCCTGTCATCTCCTTTGTGCCCTGTAATACAGAGCTCTCCATGAACATTATGGGGGTCATTTATTAAGACCGACGTTTTAGATGTTGCTCTTAATAAACCCCTTTACCTGGCAGTGGATCTGCCGGAGTTATGAAGAGGCGCCGGTCTTCTCCATTACTTTGGCACATCCACCGCTTACTTGCTGTCTTACATTTAGACGTTTTTCTACGCCTGCCGACCCGTCCTCTTCCCCACCCACATCCACTTTCTTAGACCTGGCGTGAGCGGGGAAAAGTCACAGATTGCAACTAAGCGTTGCGCCAGAACCTGTGCCTGAAATATGCCTAATATAGGCGATAAATGACCCCCATGTGTATATCCACCATCTAGACTCTATGGCGCTGCATTTGGGATTTAGCTTGGTAGCTTGTTATTTCGGTAATAGGGAAGTGAATGTTTCAGTTCTCTGTCTGTAACAAGAAGTATTCAGGTTCCAACAGAAAGCAGTGTATTCTGGTCAGATATGAAGCATATTATTAAGAAAGGGTTAAGCACGTCTTTCCAGGAAGGGAATAGAGAAATCCCAGTCGAATCTTGAACTCCTTATAAATGCTGCTTTGGCCAAATGGTCCCACGTATGGATGGCAGCAGTGCTAAAAACGAAGGCACCATATTACCTATATGATAGATCTCACATGCTTAGGCCTCCTGCACACGAACGTTTACGCCCTGTGGTCATGCATTTTGCACGAACGCCGACCGTGGGGCAGCCGCAGCAAATCGTGGACCCATTCACTTTAATGGGTCCGCGATCCGGCCGTTCCGCACAAAGATAGGACATGTTCTATCTTTTTGCGGAACGGAAGTACGGGAAGAAACCCCACGGAAGCACTCCGTAGTGCTCCCGTAGGGTTCCGTCCCGTGCTACCATTCCGCATCTCCGGATTTGCGGACCCACTGAAGTGAATGGGTCCGCATCTGTGATGCGGAATGCACACGGAACGGTGCCCGTGTATTGCCGATCCGCAAATGCAGTCCGCAATACGGCAACGGGTAGCACACGTTCGTGTGCAGGAGGCCTTAGTGTGAATGAACCAACATGTAATATTAGAACAACACGTGACTGCAGGATTTCACTACACACATAGGAACCATCTACACCAAAAACTGAAGAATCTGCAGTACCCGGAACAGGGGGTATCTGCAAATGGTCAGTTATATACCAGGGATCAGCAACCTCCGGCACTCCAGCTGTTCTGAAACTTCCTTTCAATTCTATGGGAGTTATAAGAGCAGCCAAGAAAGTGTGCATGCTGGGAGTTGTAGTTTCACAGCAGCTGAAGTGCCGAAGGTTGCTGATCCCTGTTATATACTGTTATGTAATGTTATGCCATGTATTGTAATAATATGTTGTGTATTCCAATCAGTATAGCCGTGAATGGATGGCACAGCCAGGGTTAACAATCCTGGCTCAGCCCTTGCAGGAGTCTAGGCAGTGGCTGGCTCCACCCCTAGCTTGCCAGTGTAGAAGAAAAGTTTTGGAATGAGGAAGCTGTTGTCTCATGCTCCCTCTCCTTAGGCCCAGAAAGCTTCAAAGACTAGCAGATATCTGCAAGATCTACGGAAAGAGAGAAAGAGGAGAACTTAGAATCTGCATGGTCAAGCTTAGGAGTCAGCAAGGTAATCTGCAGGTAGAGCCATTCAGACTTCGCTGTAGTGAGGGACACCCTTGTTTTCCCTGTATCCCGCAGTGGACACTGCAGCCATTATTGCAAAGGTATTATTACCCACTATAGAGATATTTTAGCAAGATAGAAAGGAAGGAGAGCCATAACGCCTATCCTCCCCTAAATCCCTACATCACTCTGTGGGAAAGAATTGCACTGTGTTTAGCTGGAACTGTGACTGCTTTAGTTGGATGTACTACAACTCCCATTTTGCACTTGAGAAAAAGAGAGATGGTTATTCTTCTGCCTTGTGCCTGGTTACTGACTCCTGCACCATACGTCGGCCTTTGCACTCCAAACACTCTGCCTTGCACCCATACAGACACTTAACATCATGGGCACCCCGACTACCATCAGGCAGGAGCCCCATGCCCAGGGTGTGCCCAGGGGGAAGAAATCTTTATTATCAAAACTATCTGCAAAATAGCTTTTCTGTTCATTCAGAAGGACAGCGGACGTCGGATACAGTGGAAGTCGGATACAGTGGAAGTTGGATACATCATCTTAAATGTAGCAGTTTAAAGAAGCTGCCCCTTTAAATCCTGATATTAGAGACTTTCCTTTTGTTCCTTTTCTTTCTGGTTAACGCACCGAAACGGAGTTCTATCAGGAGGGAGAAGTATAACTAAGAGGCTGATGACACTGTAATTGTATTCCTATCGGTGACGGTTTTGACTTTCTTCCTGTTCAGACAGCTCGCCACCATCACTGAGCACATTCTTTCCGGTCAGATTTTCATACCTCAGGCTAAAAATAAGCAGCGCTCGCATGCACACCTAAAGCCAAAACTGTTCTCAAGGTCAAGGGTATCGCTCAGACCAATGGCCAAATCTCAATTCCTGTATAGTCCACGGAACCACTGCACTTTATAGGCTTCATACAGCACTGACTACAACAATGTCAAGGCTTAAAGGGGTCAATTAATCCTGCCACAAATCAGCAGGTTAACCCATTATACTTCAATGCATATGGTCAGCTTAAAGGGGTTTTCAGAGACTTTTATACTCTGGATAGGTCATCAGTATTTGATCGGTGGGGTTCCGACACCTGGGACCCCCGCCATTCAGCTGATTTAGAAGGCAGCAGTGCTCGCAGTAGCGCCGCTGACTTCTCCAGCTTTTCCTAGGCCATGGGACATTATGTTCATTGGTCACATGGCCTACGTGCTGCTCAGCCCCATTGCAGTGAATGAGGCTGAGCTGCGATACCAAGCACAGCCGCTATACAATGGACGGCGAGTGCCGATGCCTTCTCAAACAGCTGATCGGCGGGGGTATCGGACCCCCACTGGTCAGATACCGATGACCTATCCAGAAGATAGGTGTCACCGTCAGTTCTGTGAGAAGGTCTGTTAGACGTTCTTCTCTACCTCTTGCATGACGTTCTTTGTTTTGGTTTCACTTTGTCATCTCCTTTCCTTCTCCCAGCTGTCACCTATTTACACTAATTGTCTCCCTTTATATTCCCTCCCATACTGCCTCACTTTGTGGTTTATACTTCTTCCTGGATGAGTTGTTCACTGCTGGAGGCTGCTACTGCTGATTCCTCAGATAAGTCTTTTTTCCTTTATTTGTGTTTCCTTGCTGGCTTGATTCTAGGTGACCCTGACTCCGTCCGTATTAAGTGCAGGGAGCCGGTGGTCGTGCCCCCTCACTATTATAGGGTATTTTTAGGTGTCACACAGTATTAGGTACGTGGGCATGCAATCGTCTACCATAAAGACCTTTGCATGGGCATAGCAGTCAGGGAGAGCTCTAGGGATTTTATAGTGCTCACCCATATGCCCCTTAGTTTGGGATCAAGCCAGTCGGATGTTTATTTATAAGTTCCAGCTTTCTGCAACACCATCCGTGACAATAGGTCATCAATAAAAAAAAACTCTTGGAAAACCCCTTTAAGCTGACTCTATGCATAGAGGTTTATTGGGTGAACCTGCTGATTTTCGGCCTTGACATTGTTGTGATCATTGGTAAAAAAAAGATCTTTTAAAACTCTTTTAAGTGTCCAAACTCACAGACCTCTTCCAAACTCATCTACTGACACTCCGCTCGATATCCCCTTCAAAGAGGTTATCTCATCTCAGACTTGGAAGGGATATCTCTAGGATATGCCGCCAATGTCATCTCTAAAACAGGGCCCCAAAAGTGATCAAGCGGCTATTTTCAGGGAGTCCCATAAAAGTAAATGAAGAGCGCACCACGCATGCATGGCCACCTCTCTATTCTTGGACTGCTCATAGAAGTGAATGGAACTCACATAGAAGTGAATGGATAATGGCCTCACTTGCGTGGTTCACTCTTGCTCACTTTGGAGGCCCTGTTCTAGAAATAGGTTTCAGTCCCAGAGGTGGGACCCGCACCTATCTGACTTTGTTGGCATATCTTTGAAATACACCATCAAAGTCTGAGATGAGACAACCCCTTTAATAGGGGGATATCCAGCAAATGAGATCGGTAGAGGTCTGCGCTTTTGGCCCCCTAAGCTGACCATACACATTGACATATGTTGAGCGAACCTGCTGATTTTGGCTGGATCTGCTGACCATCTAACTTGTATGGCGGCCTCCTGGCTCTTCCCAGGTGGCAGATGTTGGCGGAGAGAAGGATCGGGCAATCGGATTACAACACGCCCGATCTTTTTGGGAGATAAATTGGAGTCAGAGTAGTCTGGCACTGGCTGTATCCACTCTTTATATTCTGACCACATGCTGTGGTAACATGACGTATACATTAAGGAGGCCTCCAATACAGTGGCATCCGTCACCACATTGTTCCATTGTAAAAATAAATAAAAAAATCTGTTAATATATATATGTATGTATATTTTTTTATTTTTTTTGCTGTACTATGCTTTTGTATCCTTTTTTCCCCTAACATGTATGTTAAAAGTAGAGCAAAAATGCGATGTGAAAACCTCCTAAGGCTAATTTCACACTTGCGTTTAACTTTTCCGGTATTGAGATCCGGCAGAGGATTTCAATACTGGAGAAAAACGCTTCCGTTTTGTCCCTATTCATTGTCAATGGGGACAAAACTGAATTTGCGATTTTCTGTCTGGCATGGGCTGCGGAGCAAAACGGATCCGGCATGACACACAATGCAAGTCAATGGTGCCGCATCCTTTTTCTCGTACACAATATAAAAAAGAACTGGCACCCATTGACTTACAATGGTTTCAATGGCTATTTTACAGATAATGCAACCGGATCCGTTCATAACAGATGCAGACGGTTGTATCATCCTAAGGATCCATTAACACATCTGTATGTGTTTTGCGGATCCGCAGATCCGCAAAACACGGACACCGGCAATGTGAGTTCCGCATTTTGCGGACCGCACATCGCCGGCACTAATAGAATATGCCTATTCTTGTCGGACAAGAATAGGGCATGTTCTATTTTTTTGGGGAACGGAAATGCAGACCCGGAAGCGGGTCCGCAATTCCGTTCCGCAAAATGCGGAACGTAATTACGGCTGTGTGAATGGAGCCTAATTGAAGCGTTTTTGCTGATCACTGCCGGATCAGGCAAAAAAGCAAGTGTGAAACTAGTCTTAGACCAGTATGCCTGTGTATGGAGGGGTGGGGAGCGATAGTTGAGATACCTATGTCTGGTGTAAGGCCAGCCGTATCTCTAGTATAGGGGCCGGGGCCAGGGGCTGACTGGCAACTTTTGGCCCAGGGGGCAAGTAACACGCAGAGGCCCACTGAGCCCCCCTCCTGCTTACCCATTTCCCCTGCCTCCTCCTGACCCCCCCCCCCTTGACACTTTCGTCAGCTGTATATTGTGGGGCACGGTATATGCTATGTGTGTATAACATAAACATATTTCATATGAAAACTTACAATTACTTGGCTTGGCTCTTGGGGATCTCGGACACCTCCACACTTTGTCCGGGGGCTCGGCGGAGCTGATGTGTTTTATCCTAATGAGAAAAATATCATAATAAGGATTTGGAGAAGGGGCAGAGGGATAGCAGAGCAGGGAGAGGCTGGTGCTGCTACTAGAGGGTCATACCATGGGGGAGTAATAAAGCTCACCATAATGCCCCCTTCCCAGTTGTAATAATTCTCCTTATAATAGACAGTGTCAAAAATACACCCTTGTAATGTCTCCAGTTGAGCTAATGTCCCCATAGTGCCCCCTATAATGTGCCAGTAGCCAATAGGCCCCCCTATAATGTGCCAGTAGCCAATAGGCCCCCCTATAATCTGCCAGTAGCCAATAGGCCCCCCTATAATCTGCCAGTAGCCATAGCCCCCCATATATTGTGCCAGTAGCCATAGGCCCCCCTAATAATGTGCCAGTAGCCATATGCCCCCCTATAATGTGCCAGTAGCCATAGCCCCCCCTATATAATGTGCCAGTAGCCATACCCCCCCCCCATAATGTGCCAGTAGCCATAGCCCCCCTATAATGTGCCAGTAGCCAGATAGGGCCCCCCTATAATGTGCCAGTAGCCATATTGGGCCCCCCTATAATGTGCCAGTAGTCATAGCCCCCCTATAATGTGCCAGTAGCCATACCCCCCCTATAATGTGCCAGTAGCCATACCCCCCTATAATGTGCCAGTAGCCATACCCCCCCTATAATGTGCCAATAGCCAGATAGGGCCCCCCGATAATGTGCCAGTAGCCATATTGGGCCCCCTATAATGTGCCAGTAGCCATATTGGGCCCCCCTATAATGTGCCAGTAGCCATACCCCCCTATAATGTGCCAGTAGCCATACCCCCCCTATAATGTGCCAGTAGCCAGAGAGGGCCCCCCTATAATGTGCCAGTAGCCCATAGGCCCCCTACTATAATGTTCCAGTAGCCAGATAGGGCCCCCCTATAATGTGCAAGTATCCAGATAGGGCCCCCCCCTATAATGTGCCAGTAGCCAGATAGGCCCCCCTATCAGTGACAGAAATAAGGAGGAAAAAAAGCCAGTCAGACTTATACTTACCTCCTACCTCCAGCCGAGTCCAGCACCTTCACTGAAATACTCCCGTCCCGCCTCCAGCGCTGCTCCTTACTTTACGGCCGCGCAGCGGCTCAGTCAAGCGGCGCGATGACGTCATCTCGTCGCCTGCGCCGGTCCGGCGGCCTCTCTGATAGGCTGCCGGCCGCACGCCTCCCCAGCTCCCCGTCTCCCTCCGCAGGGCAGGCTGCAGTGTGCAGTCACATATAATTCCGGCCCAGCCGGCCGGGACAATGAGCTGACAGAGAGGCCCGGGGGGCAATTGCCCCCCTGCCCCCCGGCCCAGTCCGCCCCTGGCCGGGGCACACTTTTAAAGGGAACCCGTCACCGGGATTTTGTGTATAGAGCTGAGGACATGGGTTGCTAGATGGCCGCTAGCACATCTGCAATACCCAGTCCCCATAGCTCTATGTGCTTTTATTGTGAAAAAAAAACGATTTTATACATATGCAAATTAACCTGAGATGAGTCCTGTCCCTGACTCATCTCACGTACAGGACTCATCTCAAGTTAATTTGCATATGTATCAAATATTTTTTTTACACAATAAAAGCACAGAGAGCTATGGGGACTGGGTATTGCAGATGTGCTAGCGGCCATGTCCTCAGCTCTATACACAAAATCCCGGTGACAGGTTCCCTTTAAGCATTTGAACCCCTTTGGTGCTCCTGTCATTACTGTCTATGAAAATCTCATCCCGCAATACAAACTAATCCATTATCTATAGGACAGGGGAGAAGTATCTGACCGGTGGGGGTCAAACCGATCACCAGAAAGGAGGAGCAATTTCCCTGAATGAATGGAGCAGCAGGTAGAGCGTGTGCACTGCCGCTCTATTCCCGAGTACAGCGCTCAGTCCCACGGAGATGAAGCCTTGGCTCCACTGTGACATTTTCTCATGTGCAAATCAATGTAAAATCGCAGGATTATGATGACTGCGACACGATTTCCATGCCTTCCTAAGGGCTCATGCACACGAACGTATTTTTTTTTTTCCGTTTCCATTCTGTTTTTTTACAGGTCCATATAAGGAACCATTCATTTCAATGGGTCTGGAAAAAAAAAACCGGATCCAACGTGGATGTCCGTGTGCATGAGCCCTAAGGGAGGAAAATGAGCATATGGTCTTGCAACCATCTCGTAATTTTATCATGACCAAACGTCGTGTGTAGCCTGGCTCTTCGCGTTCGTATGAATCTGCACGCTGACACATTAAAGTCAATTTCTCAAAACTGGTATAAAGGAAACTGACTTATAGTCGCCCAGTGCAGCTGCCCTTTATGAACCGGCAAACACCATGTATGTGACACTTACAGTATTCCCCGGTGTCCCGCTGTTCCGTTCAATGAACAGGTGGGATTGTTGGTTTTTGGATAAAGTGTCACTTGCACACGTGTGACTGAGACAATGTGCTCTCACCTGGTGGAGCTGCAGCTGTTGTTGGTCTTCACAAGTTCTCAGCAACAAATGGTCAAGGAGTCGTCATGTGACGCACACGAAAAACAGCTTTGTGGATGAAATGAGTTCAATCGCGTTTGTGCTGTCAAATATTGTAGCAGTTTTTTGTGAAACCTTTCAATTTTGCTGCCGTTTTCCGGTAATAGCAGCAACAAACCGCCATATGACTGTCCTTAGGTTAGTTTCGCACTCGGTTTTGGTGCAATTTTTTTTTTTTTAGGAAAAAAAGTGCCACCTTCGGATATTGCCTGTAAGTCTCTGGGAATTAGTAAAGGGGTATTCCCACCTGGGAAATTGATGACATATCGCTAGGATATGCCATCAGCATCAGATAGGCGCGGGGCCCACATCTGGGAACCACTCCTATCTCCACAATGGGACCTCTGACAAGAATAGGGAGCAGCTGCGTAAGCGTGGCCGCACTCCGTTCACCATTATGGGAGTTCCAAAAATATTTGTAGAGGTGGCTGCGCATGCGTCGTGCGCTCTCCATTCACTGCGAATGGGGCCTTTTAAAATAGCTTTACGAACTCCCATAGCGATGAATGGAGAGCAGGTCATGCATGTGCGGTACGAACTCCTTCACTTCGGGAGCCCTGCTTTCTAGATAGGAATGGGTCCCACCTCTGGGGCTCACACCTATAAGACATTGATGGCATATCCTAGGATTGTCTTATCTCAATCTGAACCTACCTACAATATGGGGCCACTTTTAGTTCTTTTAAGTTCCTAGTCCGCCCCTGTTAACCACTAAAAGTCTACCAAAAAATGGCGCTAAAACTGCAAAAGAGCACAAAAACACCATTAAAAACCGCCTGTGAGGAGCTACTAATTACATCCGTATTCTTTCTTCAGTCTTTATTGGTAATGGCCGAATTGTAGCCTGCATAATCGCGCAGTTATTGGGCATTTTGCATTTAGTTTACAGGGTGCTGCTGCGGTTCGTATGGTCGTACAGTGTACAGCCCCAGGCGGCTGCGTCCCAAACGCAGCACTGCCTCTCCATGTGGTCGTACCCTAAAAATGACATCCAGTTTTTAACCTTTGGATGCGGTTTTTGCTTCTGCGTTTTCTAAATGAGTTTTCAGTACTCCGCCTTTGACACTTTTGTTGGTACTGAAAGTGTTGTACACGCATAAATTGGAAGTAGGATGGGGACTAATGGATCCACTTTTCCTCTTATTAGAGAGGAGTGCGGTAGTTTGCATGCGTTTTGACGGTTCGGGCAGGCAGTTCCGGAATCCTCTGCCGCAAGTATGAAAGTACCCTAACTTATAGCATCTGATCAACAGAAAACTGGACCTCTGTATTTCTAAAAAACATTTGTACCCATAGCACCACCTAGTGGTGAGTGTTGAAATTATCAATTTTTTTTTAAAGCCATAGCTGTTTATAGCAATATATTGTGATTGAAGGGGTCAGCTAACAATCTCAATGGTACTAACCCGGGCCCAATAAAATAAAAAACAGTCCTGCCATTTCTGCACTGCTGCCTGTTTCCACCACTCCTGTTCCCCACCGAACAAGAAATGGCTTGGACCCATGTCCTCTGCAGCCAGTCACTGGCCTCAGAACAGTACATTACTAGCACGTCACTAGGTGAGTGCCATTCTAGCACGTGACCGCTGAGGCCAGTGATTAGCTGGGAGTAGTCGCCCTGTTAATGTGCACTGTGAGACTGGCTAGTGATGACCACCTAGTAAAGGGAATCTGTCACCACTTTTATGCCGCCATATCGGCCTGGCTTGAATTGACCCTTCTGTTTTGCTGTATTGAACAGCTCCTGCGTGAGATCTGGAGTACGTTCATATTACGGAGCACGAGCTAGGGAGACCTGCAAACCACACATACAGACTGTTCTTGCTATTGACAACCGCCAAGCCCTGTGCCTTCATACTGAGTGTAACCAACAAGCGTGTGCCCTCTCCGAGAGGGGGAAACCGATGCTCATTGCCTCAGTCTGAGGAAACCCTGTCGTGTCCATGGGTCACTGAGCCATCCTAGAGTGGGCCACACTCATATGACATCTCCATGACAGCTTCAGTACTACCATGACAACCATAGTGCCCCCATGTCTGTCACTTTATCCCCCTGGCAACCATAGTGCCCCCATGACTGCCACTTTATCCTCCTGGCAACCATAGTGCCCCCATGTTTGTCACTTTATCCCCATGACAACCATAGTTCCCCCATGACTGCCACATTATCCCCATGACAACAGTGCGCCTATTACTGCCACTTTATCTCCATGACAACCATAGTGCCTGTTAAGGGGATTTTTGCTTCTTGGAAATTGGAGATTTACGTATATCTCCGTTTTCCATCTCTTCTATTCTATTCCTACATGTTGCCCTTGTTTCCCATACAACCCGATTATTCTATGTATAATTACACCTCGTCCAGTCCTTCATACACCCCAGGAGCAACACACAACCCTCGCAGATACTTATATATAAAAATAGTTTACTGATAACATAGAGATGACAAAGCAATAGACATTATACATAGAGGACACCAGCACACACAGCCCCCTCCGTTCCTGTGCACCCTGGAGCAAATGTGGCTAATAATGTGTATGTATATACAGTATATCCAGAGTCCACCAATATACAGTCCACTGGATCTACTCTTCTAACCAACTCACATCCAGTACCTGACCATTAGTATATGTACATATAGAGACTCCTGCATAAACAGCATATATAATCTATTGGTAATACAATCGCCGACTACAAATATCTACAAACCGGATTCCAAAAAAGTTGGGACACTATACAAATCGTGAATAAAAACTGAATGCAATGATGTGGAGGTGCCAACTTCTAATATTTTATTTGTAATAGAACGTAGGTGACAGATCAAACGTTTAATCCGAGTAAATGTATCATTTTAAAGGAAAAATACGTTGATTCAAATTTTCACGGTGTCAACAAATCCCCAAAAAGTTGGGACAAGTAGCAATAAAAGGCTGGAAAAAGTAAATTTGAGCATAACGAAGAGCTGGAAGACCAATTAACACTAATTAGGTCAATTGGCAACATGATTGGGTATAAAAAGAGCTTCTCAGAGTGGCAGTGTCTCTCAGAAGCCAAGATGGGTAGAGGATCACCAATTCCCACAATGTTGCGCAGAAAGATAGTGGAGCAATATCAGAAAGGTGTTACCCAGCGGAAAATTGCAAAGACTTTGCATCTATCATCATCAACTGTGCATAACATCATCCGAAGATTCAGAGAATCTGGAACAATCTCTGTGCGTAAGGGTCAAGGCCGTAAAACCATACTGGATGCCCGTGATCTCCGGGCCCTTAAACGACACTGCACCACAAACAGGAATGCTACTGTAAAGGAAATCACAGAATGGGCTCAGGAATACTTCCAGAAACCATTGTCAGTGAACACAATCCACCGTGCCATCCGCCGTTGCCAGCTGAAACTCTACAGTGCAAAGAAGAAGCCATTTCTAAGCAAGATCCACAAGCTCCGGCGTTTTCACTGGGCCAGGGATCATTTAAAATGGAGTGTGGCAAAATGGAAGACTGTTCTGTGGTCAGACGAGTCACGATTCGAAGTTCTTTTTGGAAATCTGGGACGCCATGTCATCCGGACCAAATAGGACGAGGACAACCCAAGTTGTTATCAATGCTCAGTTCAGAAGCCTGCATCTCTGATGGTATGGGGTTGCATGAGTGCGTGTGGCATGGGCAGCTTGCATGTCTGGAAAGGCACCATCAATGCAGAAACATATATTCAGGTTCAGAACAACATATGCTCCCATCCAGACGTCATCTCTTTCAGGGAAGACCCTGCATTTTTCAACAAGATAATGCCAGACCACATTCTGCATCAATCACAACATCATGGCTGCGTAGGAGAAGGATCCGGGCACTGAAATGGCCAGTCTGCAGTCCAGATCTTTCACCTATAGAGAACATTTGGCGCATCATAAAGAGGAAGGTGCAACAAAGAAGGCCCAAGACGATTGAACAGTTAGAGGCCTGTATTAGACAAGAATGGGAGAGCATTCCTATTTCTAAACTTGAGAAACTGGACTCGGTCTCCAGACGTCTGTTGAGTGTTGTAAGAAGAAGGGGAGATGCCACACAGTGGTGAAAATGGCCTTGTCCCAACTTTTTGGGGATTTGTTGACACCATGAAATTCAGATTCAACATATTTTTCCCTTAAAATGGTACATTTTCTCAGTTTAAACTTTTGTTCCGTGATTTATGTTCTATTCTGAATAAAATATTAGAAGTTGGCACCTCCACATCATTGCATTCAGTTTTTATTCACGATTTGTATAGTGTCCCAACTTTTTTGGAATCCGGTTTGTATATGTACACATATAAAGTCTACTGGGATATTATACTTATATACATACCCACATAAGCACACATATAACTTAGCTGGCTCCTGAAATGCTGTTCATCCATGGGTGTCCAGGAAGAGAAGCGAGAGCCCCACTCCCAACTTTCACCTATATGTTGCTGTGTCCCAGCCCCCCACCATAGACTCCACCCTGTGACCACCCAAATATCTTCCCCCCATCTCTTGGTCAAGCTTTTACAATGTGCCCTTCCTGCCTTAGATATGCTAACAAGGGACACACTGCTACTGGCCATACTGAATGGGTGAATACCACTGGGTCCAAATATTAGGCATATTTGTGTGGTCATCAGGATGAGGTTCTGGCTGAAAGCCATATTTCCTGTAACATATCCCCCTGTTGTCGGTATACCGACACACTATGTTGGAAGCCTGGTCTGTGTGTGGAAGTGTTTACAATAAGAACAAACTGCCCCATGACTGCCACTTTATCCCCATGACAACCACAGTGTCCCCATGACAACCACAGTGTCCCCATGACTGCCACTTTATCCCCATGACAACCACAGTGTCCCCATGACTGCTGCTTTATCCCCATGACAACCATACTGCCCCATGACTGCCACTTTATCCCCATGACAACCACAGTGTCCCCATGACTGCTGTTTTATCCCCATGACAACCATACTGCCCCATGACTGCCACTTTATCCCCATGACAACCACAGTGTCCCCATGACTGCCACTTCATCCCCATGACAACCATACTGCCTTCATGACTGCCACTTCATCCCCATGACAACCATACTGCCCCCATAACTGCCACTTTATTCCCATGACAACCAGTGTCCCTATGACTGCCATTTCATCCCCATGACAACCATACTGCCCCCCCATAACTGCCACTTTATCCCCATGACAACCACAATGACTCTTTACATTATGAATGCAGTCTTTCCTTTGGCTGGCACTTGTGTCTAACAACAGTACATACTGGCCTAGTGACATGTCGAGGTTATGGAGTCTCTGATATATATATATATATATATAAAAAAACACAAATAGTGCAGCAGCACAGTCAGAGCCAATGGACTGGGTGCAAATCCCCACAGAGGCAGGCCGCTCCTCCACGGTTTCGTCTACTATATATATATATATATATATAGAAACCAAAAAACGGGTCCCAGCAGCACAAGACAAGGAATACAGGTGCAAGTCCTCTCAGCCGTGGGCTCAAACGGCCACAGGTAAATAGATATCCAAAGGATGAGGCAGCACTCCAGGTAAAGTGAAAAAAGGTGGATCTTTTATTCCCTCTGCAACGTTTCAACCGTCTCAATGCGGTCTTTCTCAAGCATGCCACACGGTGTCATACAAGGGTATATATACCCACAATACATAGCAAGCCATTATAGTGACAATTATTCAATACAAAGTGTAATAAAGTGCATAGTGCAATATACAATAAATCTAGCTGACATGATTTCATATAGCGTGATGATTTACATATCATGATACAATAAAATGTGTACAGACACAGCAATCATAGTGACAGCATCAACTGTGGATTAATTATTGGCCTGTATTTCATCAACACACTAGCCATCACCTGTGTATCTATAAGAATGTAATTAAATCAACTAAAGTTAAAAACAACTCCCACCGTAATGCATGTGCAGGGGCGCCAAAGTCCGCGTCCTCACAGTCAAAACGCACATGCCCAAACTAACAGCCACGTCACAGGCGCGACGTCATCAAGGAAGAAGCCAGGCGCCGTTACCATGGAGACGTGACGTAAAAGGCACGCGACCAGGGAAACAGCCACATGACCAACCCAGAGGAGTCGCCGAGTTCCGCCCACGACGTCGGGCCCGCGTCACCCGGCCAGACACGCCTACCATAGTGGCGTCGCTGCCATGGCAACAACAAGCCAAGCACCGTGCACAGTAGCTCACCACAGTCCCGCGACAGGCTTAGGACAGGCGCGAGCTAACAGAGACCAGCGGGGGGTGAAAAACAGTCGGCCCAGCAAAAGATAAAATCTAGAATAGCAGACAGGCGACGGCTAATGAGCACCTCACCGGGTCACCATATACATTTAGAAATCGGAGTGAACGTGGTACGAGTATGTCGGCACCATAGGTAACCCCTACATAATACGTGCCATACTCATGCTGTAAGACAATGGGACGGGGACCAAAGGGTCACGTCGTTCTTACGATCATCTCCCCCGGTCCATGACGGGCATGGGATCCAAGACACGTCCATGCCAGGGAGCCCAAACCCCGAGACCGTCCCTTAGGTCTATGAAAAAAAGAAACCACCACTCCAGGGAAACAATATAATTACAGTAGACCCATTTAGTATCTTATTAGAAGAAATACAGTTGCACGAGCCCCAAGGATCTCCCCCAACGCCAAATTTCAACAAAAAGACGCAGAAGATGACGCCCGCTGTCCATGAAAAACGCCAGTGGAGTACCAATATCTAGAGAAAGAAAGAGAAAGAGAAAATATATATGAGAAAATGGAACAGAAAACTATAGATGTATAAAAACAATTAAGTTCCATAATTAATGACACCAATAAGTATTCACATACAACAGGGCATGGCAAGCCGAGGATCCAACGGGAGTAGCAGGGAGCCCCCTCCTATACCACACTCCACTTGAAATCGACATTAAGACCATGAGGTCTCAGGGTGTTGAGGCGATGGATCCATCTCAGTTCCCTCTGTTTGAGGGCCAGTGTCCTATCCCCTCCCCTTCTAGACAGTAATTTGGTCCACTAACATAAATTTCAAATCCCTCTCCCTATGATTGGCTTCCACAAAATGTTTTGGAACGGGCAGATCTTTTCTTTTTTGTCTAATTGAGAACCGATGATTATTCAAACGTGTCTTCATGTCACAAGTGGTCTCCCCAACATATAAGAGACCACAAGGGCAGGAAAGCACATAGATCACAAAGGAGCTGTTGCATGTTAAAAAATGACCAATCTCATATTGGGTCCCTGTGACTGGATGCGTAAATTTCTCACCCTTGGTCATGTAAGAGCAATTAACACAACCAAGGCAAGGGTAGGAACCCCTCCTTCGGGAGCCAATATGAGATTGTACCAAGGTCTTAACAGGAATGTCTGCCCGTACCAACTTATCACGAAAATTGGCAGCACGCCTATAAGAAAGCAAAGGTGGCACAGTCAAAGCTGTAATGTTAGGAAAATTGCTCTTAAGTATTGGCCAATGTTTGCGGACAATATGAGCAATTCGAGCACTCTGCTCTGAATACGTGGATATGAACGGTATCCTCTCAGTTTTACTACATGTATTCTCAGATGGTACATGTTGTGAATCTCTCACCCTGATGAGGTGTTTATTAATCACCTGAGCAGGGTAACCTCGTGTTTTAAACTTGTGTACCATCTGTGAAAAACGAGTAGGGAGTAGATCCGGGTCCTGAACCCCCCTTTTGACCCTAAGTAGTTGACTATAGGGTACAGAATTTATGATTGACCTCGGATGACAACTGCTGTAATGTAACAGCGTGTTACAATCAGTGGGCTTGGTATAAATATCCGTAGATAGTTTGTTATCCACTATAGTGACCGTGGTGTCAAGAAACTGGACATGGGTGGCCGAGTGCACCAGGGTAAAGCTGATGTCCGGGTCCATATTGTTCAAAAAATCATGAAAGCTCCCCAACGAGGTGGAATCACCATGCCAGATGAGGAAGACGTCATCTATGTATCTCCACCACCCAAGGACATTCCTGAAGTGGTGGGATACATAGATAAGGTCCTCCTCGAGGGCCGCCATGAAGATATTGGCATAGGTGGGTGCCACATTCGACCCCATGGCGGTCCCTCGTAACTGGAGATAAAAGCTCTCCATGAACAAAAAATTATTATTTCTAAAGACCAGATCAAGGAGATGGATAATAAAATCCTGACAGTGTGAAGAGTGATTGCTGCCAGACAATTGCCTCCGGACTGCAGCCACCCCCCTATCATGGTCAATGGAGGTGTACAGGCTCGTAACGTCAAAAGATGCCAGGAGACAATTGTCCGGCAACACCATGTCAGAGATCTTATCCAAAAAATCACCAGTGTCCCTAATATAGGACCTGGCACTAACCGCATATTGTCGGAGTAATCTGTCAAGAAAAATAGAAATGTTGGAAAAAATGGAGCCAGTGCCCGTAACAATGGGGCGGCCTGGTGGGTCAATCACTGATTTATGGATCTTTGGGAGTACGTATATAACTGGTGTACGTGGTTGTGACATAATTAAAAACGAGTGGAGCTCACCATCAATAATGTCCTGACCCAAAGCTGCGTCAAGGACCTTCTTGATGCATCGTGCAATCTCAAACCTCGGATCACCAGCCAATACCCTGTAAACACTTAGGTCACCCAACTGTCTCCTAATCTCCTGGATATATTTAGAGGTGTCCATGACAACAACCGCACCACCCTTATCAGCCGGTTTGATGGTGAGGCTGCTGTCATGGCACAAACCCTCCAAAGTGACAACCTCAGAAGAAGTCATGTTAGGATATTTTAAAGGCATATTAGTAACATCTTCACGTAATGAGGCTACATCTATGGAGACAGCCTTCTTAAACGTTTCCAGAGCAGACGAACCACTATGCGGTGAAAAATCGCTCTTATTGAACAACCCAAAAGATTTCAATCTCAATTCAGTACCAACAATCGATTGCTCCACAGGAGGGCGGCCTGCAAACCATACCTTGAGTTCAATGTTCCTATACAGGCGCTGCAGGTCGGCCTCCAAATGGAACCAATCGACCCTGGTGGAGGGACAAAATGAAAGGCCCTTGGACAGCACCTTAATTTGTAAATCAGACAATGGCACAGAGGAAATATTTACCACAGTAGAAAGGTTATTCATTAAGCCTGATTAACCTTCCTGCGCAACGCCATAGGTTTGATTATTCTTGGCGATTTGGGATTTCCGCCACTTGTGGTGTCTTCTGCCACCCCGTCTGGTTCTCTGACTGTCCCGGGGCCCATCTCTAAAAAAGATTTCGTAGATATGGGATTTTGGGTGGCCAACGGCCCAGGATGTCCCGACTGGTTGTATTTCCTATTGTTGGTAGATTGCTGTGAAGAGAACTGTCTCTTAGATGTATCATTTTGCCATGTGTAGATTTTGCCTTTGGTATAATCATCGGCGTCCCGCTGCCATTTTTTCCTTTTGGTGGCCTCTTGTTCCTTGGTAAATTTAGACAAATACTCCATACAACTGTCCCCATAGATTTTAAATTCATCATGCCCCAACATAGTTTCTAAAGCCGACGTGGTCTGGGCTTGCCGCGTCCTGCTGTCCGCCAGTTCCTGTTGTAGATATTCCAAATTCAGGAGAATGATGTCATATGCATATTTATTAGAAATTTGAATAAACTTTTGCGTAAAAGTAGATTCAGCAGGGAAAAGATTTGGTTTAAGTTGTGAGCGTATACCTCTAGGGATTCTATGCTCCTTAAAATATTGACCGAGAGTCATCAAATGTAGGTCAGTGGACACAATCTTCTTGGCGTCTGCCTCAAAGCTTCTCTTTAGGTCGATCAAGGTGGGTGTAGACAGAAAAGAAGGCTCACTCACCAAACCCTGCAAGATCCTCTCCTCGTCCGCCCTGGTGTATGTGAATACGTCGGGAAGATCCATGGTGGAAATCCAGTAACAAATGAGATACGGTGCAAGCTAGGTAAGTCCAATAATACAGAAACCAAAAAACGGGTCCCAGCAGCACAAGACAAGGAATACAGGTGCAAGTCCTCTCAGCCGCAGGCTCAAACGGCCACAGGTAAATAGATATCCAAAGGATGAGGCAGCACTCCAGGTAAAGTGAAAAATGGTGGATCTTTTATTCCCTCTGCAACGTTTCAACCGTCTCAATGCGGTCTTTCTCAAGCATACCACACGGTGTCATACAAGGGTATATATACCCACAATACATAGCAAGCAATTATAGTGACAATTATTCAATACAAAGTGTAATAAAGTGCATAGTGCAATATACAATAAATCTAGCTGACATGATTTCATATAGCGTGATGATTTACATATCATGATACAATAAAATGTGTACAGACACAGCAATCATAGTGACAGCATCAACTGTGGATTAATTATTGGCCTGTATTTCATCAACACACTAGCCATCACCTGTGTATCTATAAGAATGTAATTAAATCAACTAAAGTATATATATATATATATATATTTTGTTGTTGTTGAATACAGATCATTTTTCCTTTAAAAATCGAATATAAAATAAATTGCAATGAACTACACATCTTGTTCTCCAGTCCTCCCCGCCTGCAATCCATCTTGTTACCACTCGGTGGCGCTGTGGCAAATGGACTTAGCCGACACAATGCGGCGTAGCGCAGCACAACGTTTTTATTTTTTTATTCTTCCTGTCGCCATTTTGTGAGTAAGTGAGTGAGGTCGGGCTCGGAGGACGGAGCCCGGTGTGTTCGGATAGCTCGTAGGGCGTGCTCGGGTACGGTTTTCGGCGGAGAAATGATGTCAAGCGGGGAAGGTCCTTCTGATCAAGTGAGTAATGGAGGCGGCGGTAACCGGTGTGGCGCGGGCCGCGGCTAGGCCTCGGTGTGTGGGCGGGATCGGTGGAGGAGGTAAGGGGGCCGCATGCTCCCTTGTCCTGTGGTGACTGCGAGGCCGTGGACGTAGGCCTGGTGGAAGTCTGTAGTCCTAGGCCTCTGCGCTATTACAGCCTATGAGAGGAGGCTGGTGGGCCCCCGGCAGATGTAGGGCCACAGGCCGCCAGATATAAATATGGAGGTGCAAGCGAATGGGTCCGACTAGGCTTCTGTCAGTGCTGTACGGGCGGCGGAGTGGAGCAGGACTCCAGGGAATGGTTGCCTCCTCACCCTGGATTCTGATAGGAATAACTGAAGGCATTTACCTAAGTCTTGTGCAACTTGGAGCAACAGAAGGTTTTTCTGTAATGTGTGCGGAACCGGCGCGAATGTGTGCGCAACGTTATTGAACAAATGGACCTTGAATCGACGATCCGAAGCTTCGCTAAGTTTTATTCCCATCTCAGACAATGGGGGCTTATCTCTAGGATGTGCCCCCCTTGTCTGATAGGTGCATTTTGGGAAAAGCTGAGTTGTAACCAATTTGGCCAGCAGACATGGGGCATAGCAATAGCCGGTTCGCAGTTGCTCCCAGTACACCAGTATTAGGGTCCATTCACACATCCGTAGTGTATTTCGGATCCTCAATACACCCGGCCGACACCCCCATAGAACTGCAGTTGCGGACAAGAATAGGACATGTTATCGGGGCCGCGCTCCGGAAATGCGGATGCGGACAGCACACTGTGCTGTCAGCATCCATTCCTGCCCCATAGAGAATGAATGGGTCCGCACCTGTTCTGCGGAATGGACGCGGACCCATTCTACGGACGTGTGATTGGAGCCTTATATATGGTAGGTGGGGGTTGTTACTCGTTTTACCCTGGGATAACAGAGCTTTAACCCCTTAGTGACCACCCATACGTGTTTTTACTGACGTAAACAAAGGGGGTTTTAGCTAAATGGCTGGCTTTAATCAATCATTACATGTACTTAAAATTGTGCATTAAAAACTATAACTTGTCCTGAAAAAAATAAGACCTCATACAAGTACATTTATGAAAAAACAAAAAAGTTCTTGCTCTTGGAATGCAATTTAAAAAAAAATGTGCTTGGTCACTAAGGGGTTAAAGGGGTTCTGCAGTTTGTCTGAACTGATGATTAGTGTTGAGCGAACTTGTGTTTTAATTTCGGCGTCTAAAGTTCGGGATCAGGTTATCGAAGAATCGCGTTATGGATTCCGCTACCACGGACCATAACTTGGTCCGGGGTAGCGGAATCCATAACGCGATTCTTCGATAACCTGATCCCGAACTTTAGACGCCGAACTTAAAACACAAGTTCGCTCAACACTACTGATGATCTATCCTCTGGCCGGCGGGCGTCCGACACCCTGGACCCCCGCTGATCAGCTGTTTGAGAAGGCAGCAGCGCTGGCAGTAGTGCCGCGGCCTTCTCGCTGTTTACTGCAGGCCCAGTGACGTCACGACTAGTATCAATGGCCTGGGCGCGGCTAAGCTCTGTTCACTTGAATGGTGCTTAGCCGCGCCCAGGCCAGTTGATACTAGTCGTGATGTCACTGTGCCTGCAGTAAACAGCGAGAAGGCTGCGGCGCTCCTGGAGTGCCGCTGCCTTCTCAAACAGCTGATCGGCGGGGGTCCAGGGTGTCGGACCCCTGCCGATCAGATGCTGATCTATTCAGAGGATAGATCATCAATTTAAACAAAGTACAGAACCCTTTTAAGTTAAAGGAGTTATTTGGGGAGGTAGGGGGGGGGCTTTATTGGGAAAGGGCTCAGAATGGGTTATAAATAAAGTAATCTGTGCTATACCTCCGCCATTCCCAATCTGACACCGGTCTGGTCTCGCCATACAGTGGAATGCCCGCACTGCCAGTCACCAGTGCCGCCAGTAGGCATTTCCTGTATGTTGTGAGGGAACCAGGAAGTAGAGATCAGCGGAGTCGGGAGGGCTCTGAATGGCGGGCAGCAGGGGAGGTGGTGAGTAGCGCCGCTTTAAAGGGGTTGTCCCATTACAACAACTTATTCCCATCCACAAGATGGGGAATAAGTGTTTGATTGGCCGAGGTCATACCACTGAGGCCCCCTGGCAATCTTGAAAACTGGGGAGGGGGGGGGGATGTGTTCCCCTGTTTAAATGCTGCCCCACTCAGCTCTACGTGGTTTGCTGGAAATACCGGAGCGCTCCAGGAGTCCCATAGATCAGAATGGAGCAGCAGACCTGTAAATGAGGGAACACAAACTCTCATCGTGGAGATCGGTCCAGCGTTCAGACCCCCGACAATCAAATACTTAATGCGGCAACCCCTTACGTGTATTTTTAACCCTTACCAAGGCCTTTCCCAGTATTCTCCACCACCACCATCCTAAACATCCGCTTTAATGGCAATTTTAGTTGCTGTATGAAAGATGTGATTACCAAACGTTTGCGGGGTGATCGGCGACACCTTGACATGGGCCAGTTAACGGAACGAGCATTCGTAGGCCTTTTCCTTCCTGAGAACTGGCCTGGGCCTCAGCCAGTGGAAGGTGCCCTGACGTGCCGCAGATTTTATTGAAGACATTTCTGCAACTGAAAATTGGTTCCATTCATCTGAAGGCAGGTGCGTGGTTTTCTGCAACCTCATTCAGATGACTGGCACTTGCAGACAATCTGACATGTGTGAAGGTTCCCTAAAAGTGACCCATAGTCCACTGCTGTTCTCTACTGGGGTCTATAAGCCAAACCGCACCTTATTGTTTGGTGCCATTTTGACTAAAATTGCGTAGGAACTGTCCCCATAATATGTTGCCTTTAAACGGGAGCATTGCATAATGGCAGATCTACTGGAAAGAGCTTTTACATGAGGAACAAAAAGTTTGTAATTTACTATGGCCGGGAATCGGGCGGGCATGAACCACAGCATGCAGTCCTTTGTCTCAGGCCTATCCTCTGGACATTTGGTTGCCTCTCTGCTAGACCCCAATATACTTAAAAGGGTTGTTTCTCCAAGTGGCATTTATCATATAGAGAAAGTTAATACAAGGCACTTACTAATGTATTGTAATTGTCCATATTGCATTCTTTGCTGGCTGGATTCATTTTTCCATCAAATTATACAGTTTGTGTTTCCATGGTTACAACCACCCTGCCATCCGTCAGTGGTGGTTATGCTTGCACACTATAGGAAAAAGCACGCGACTGTGGGAGCGCACATGGGCTAGTGCCTTTCCCTATAGTGCAAGCACGGCCACTGCTGCTGGATTGCTGGGTGGTCATAACAATGGAAGCAATATGGATAATAACAATACTTTCTCTACATGATAAATACCCCTTTAATGGATCCGCAAAATGTGAAAGTAGCCTTACCTGGTTGAATTGCCGCTTGCCCTTGCTGCCGGCCTTCTGGTAATATGATGGTCATCTGGCGTGAGGTTACATGAAAATTTCAGACGGAGAGGAGGTGGTAATAGGATTAAACAGAACCTAATTACCATATGGTATAAAAGTGTTTTTTGGAAAAAAATCGGCGCTGGACGGCAATATGAAAGGTACCATAGTCATCTGGGGACAGTAATGGAGAACCTGGTCGGAGTGATCTGTAATGGTCATATTTGGTGAACGACTCCCTTTCAAGATAATGTTTTGAGTCTGAGTACTGGAGTTGTGTCCTTTATGTAGCCGTCTTCAATGTCGCAATACCAGTGCCCGTCCCGATGGTTAGGCTACATGCACACGACCGTATGTGTTTTGCACATCCATATGCCATCCGTTTTTTGTTTTTTTTTTGCGGATCCATTGTAACAATGCCTAAAACGGACCAAAATAGGACATGTTCTATTTTTATATTTTTTTTGCCGGGCTACGAAACGGACATACTGATGCGACAGCACACAGTGTGTCTGCATATTTGCGGTCACATTGAAATCAATGGATCCACATCCTATCTGCAAAACAAACTGAACGGACACGGAAACAAACAACATTCGTGTGCATGTAGCCTTAGGCCTCATGCACGCAACTGTTTTTTTTGTGATTTTCTGCGGACCCATTGACTTTCAATGGGTCCGTTGAAAACTCGGCTAATGCACAGTTTGTCGTCCGTGATCCGTGGTTTCAGTCCGTCAAAAAAATATAACCTGTCCTTTTTTTTTTTTTTTTTCACGGAAAACGGTTCGCAGACCCATTCAAGTCAATGGGTCCGTGAAAAAACGCGGAGGCACACAAGATTGTCATCCGCCTCCGTTTTATTTTTTTCCCCATCATTTGCATGGCAAACTTGACTTAGATTTTTTTTTTTTTTACTTTCCTTCATGTCTGGAGATCCTCCAAAAATAAAGGAAGACACACTGAAACGGAACCCCATTTTGCGGACCGAGAAAAACAACTCTCGTGTGCATGAGGCCTTAGTCATAGATGATATAGCTGTGTGTGCGGATTGATGTGGTCGGGTATATCTGGTGCCTGCATTTTGTATTATGCTCTGTCATAAGATTTCATGCAGGTATCATTTGACAGATTTTTTTACTGTAATTTTTTCACCTGATATCTGCAAAAAGAAGTGACCTTATCCATAACCTGAAGCCGGCTCTGCCTCCCCAC
The DNA here is from genome assembly GCF_014858855.1 of Bufo gargarizans. Lineage (NCBI taxonomy): Eukaryota > Metazoa > Chordata > Amphibia > Anura > Bufonidae > Bufo > Bufo gargarizans. Next base: position 51,170,089 of record NC_058089.1, read on the forward strand.
CTTCCAGCAGTGCAGATCTCCTGTGTTGGATGTCGGCATATCAGATTTTTTTTCCCCCCATGGTTGTTTATTTCCTTTGATATAAACCTGCTTGGGTGAACATCCGTTTTTCTGGTGATGTGGGAATAGATGGCCCTTGGTTGTCAGTAGGCATCTTGTGCCCGACGCGCTGTGTACTCGGTATAAGTCCTCATGCACACGACCATTTTTTTTTTTTAAGGTCCGCAAAAAGGGGGTCCGTGATCCGTGACCTTTTTTTCGTCTGTGGGTCTTCCTTGATTTTTGGGGGTCCATGGAAAAATCGAAAACTGCACCGTTTGGCAGCCGCATCCGTGATCCGTGTTTCCTGGCCGTGAAAAAAATATGACCTGTCCTATTTTTTTCACGGCCAACGGTTCACGGACCCATTCAAGTCAATGAGCCCGTGAAAAATCACGGATGCACACGAGATTGTCATCCGCGTCCGTGATCCGTGTCCGATATCCGTGTCCGTTTTTTTCCTATCATTTCAATGGCAAACTTGACTTGGGCCTCATGCACACGACAGTTTATTTTCACGGTCTGCAAAAACGGGGTCCGTAGGTCCGTGATCCGTGACCGTTTTTTCGTCTGTGGGTCTTCCTTGATTTTTGGAGGATCCACGGACATTAAAAAAAGTCGTTTTGGTGACCGTCTGGCCGTGTAAAGCCAAACGGATCCGTCCTGAATTCCAATGCAAGTAAATGGGGACGGATCCATTTGACGTTGACACAATATGGTGCAATTGCAAACGGATCCGTCCCCCATTGACTTTCAATGTAAAGTTAGGAGTCCCTTTTATACCATCGGATCGGAGTTTTCTCCAATCCGATGGTATATTTTAACTTGAAGCGTCCCCCATCACTATAGGAACGCCTCTGTTAGAATATACCATCGGATTTGAGTTAGATCATGACACTCAGATCCAACAGTATATTCTAACACAGAGGCGTTCCCATGGTGATGGGGACGCTTCAAGTTAGAATATACTAAAAGAACTGTGTACATGACTGCCCCCCCTGTGGCCCCAGAGGTGAAGAAGCGCCCGGCTGCCGCCCAACTGATTGTGCCAGATATCTGCCCGGCCCTGTCAATCTCCTGCCTGCAGCACTGCTAAAGATCAAATTCGGCTGCAGGAGCAGGAATTGTAGAGGCGCTTGCGCAGTAGCTGCCTCTGAACCCAAATTTAATCTTCGAAAGCGACGCAGGCAGGGGATTGACAGGGCCAATGTCTACCGCTGTCGTGGCTCATTCAGACGACCGTATGTATGGTTCCGCATCTGTTCTACAATTTTGCGGAATGGGTACAGACCCGTTCATTTCAATGGGGCCGGAATGGGTACAGACCCGTTCATTTCAATGGGGCCGCCAAAGATGCAGACAGCGCATCGTGTGCTGTAGTTCCACGGCCCCACAAGAAAGATACAAATGACTATCCTGGTCTGCAATTGCTCTATCATAGTGCCGTCCAAGTAGGGTATCCGTGTTTTGTGGATCCACAATTTGCATACCGCAAAAACACTACGGCTGTCTGAGCAGTCAGTCATACAGCACGTGGGTGGGCGCTTCTTTGCCTGTGGGGACAGCCCCCTTCAGGTGATGTCTGGCTAATGAGAGAAATCGATTAGTTAAAATCTAATTGATGTCCTATCCTAAGGACACCTCTGCCAGCCCTCAGGATGGGCCATCAATATCGGACACCCTGCCGATCAGCTGTTGTAGCTTCGCACCTTGAAATACACAGCTCTGTCCATTGAAGTACTGGACAACCCCATTAAAGGGAACCTGTCACCAGGTTTGTGGCTGTGGCACAGAGCAGCCTGTCAGGTCCTCTGACTGCAATGCTGTCCGGCTGTGAACCGGATGATATAGGGCAGGGATGGGCAAACTGCGGTTCAGCTGTTGTAAAACTACTACTCCTAGTATGCCCAGTCTGCCTACAGCTATCAGCCTACAGCAGGGAATGATGGGATTTGTAGTTTTACAACAGCTGGAGAGCCGCAGTTTGCCCATTACTGATTTAGGGCATAAATGCCTGGTTTCAGCAGGCCCAAACCCCTTGCATGCAATATTTTTTGTTCAGCAAACAGCTGGCATTTGCGCCGGATCACCTAAACAGCGATGTTTTACTTTTTGTGAAATCGGACTTTACCCTTTGCAGCTGCAGACCAGAGCAGAGGTCTGGTGTTCATGAGCTGCGGCTCCTCTTGCCACAGACAACTTTCTACCTATACGGTGCATGGAGAGAAAGCAGCCGCAGTTGAGGAATACTGAGGGCTACAGCCTTGGCTCTTAGTGCAGGTGGTAAAGTCCCATTCTCTAAGAATGGGTGCTGAGTCGCACTAACCCGGCAGGGCCACTACACAGTATACTAAGCAGAAGGTGTCCGGCTCCGTACACTGTTATTTCCTTTGGCTTCTGCTAGTAGCTGACATGGGGTTGTCAGACCTCCACCGATCTGATATTGATCACACAGATTCAGTATCAAAGTCCTGAAAAAACCCTTTAGGGTCAGTGTCGGTTTAGTGTCAACGCTTCCCATGTCTTAAGCTGTTATCTGCTTCCTGCTCCCTCTAGACACAGACGTGATTGCTGCAGCCTTAAAGGAAACCTGTCACCATGATTTTGCGCATAGAGCTGGGGACATGGGCTGCTAGATGGCCACTAGCACATCTGCAGTACCCAGGTCCCATAGCTCTCTGCGCTTTTATTGTGTTAAAAAACAGTTTTGAGTGATATGCAAATTACCTGATATGAGTCCTGTAGCCGGAGATGAGTCAAGCGGAAAGGAGCCCAGCACCGCCCCGCGTCCTCCGAATCTCCTCCTTGCTGGCTGACGTCACAGAGCTGGAGCGCCGATATCTTGCGATGCGCGAGCTAGCGCATGCGTAGTTCGTTCCCTGTGCTGATGCCAGTACAGGGAATGAACATGATGCTGACACTGCGCATGCGCTAGCTCGCGCATCGCGAGATTTCGGCGCTCCAGTTCAGTGACGTCAGCCAGCAAGGAGGAGATTCGGAGGACGCGGGGCGGTGCTGGGCTCCTTTCCGCTTGACTCATCTCCGGCTACAGGACTCATATCAGGTAATTTGCATATCACTCAAAACTGTTTTTTAACACAATAAAAGCGCAGAGAGCTATGGGACCTGGGTACTGCAGATGTGCTAGCGGCCATCTAGCAGCCCATGTCCCCAGCTCTATGCGCAAAATCCTGGTGACAGGTTTCCTTTTAAAGGCTGTATTTCACCGGTCGACATTTCAGGTTCTCTTATCTTGCAGTGTATTACTGCCGCTGATTGCCCTATGAACGAGCTCGTTCATGGGGCAGTTCTGATTTTTAAGCATGCTTAAAAATCATCGCTTGCCGGCTGCAGATTGTGCTGTCTAATAGCGATGGGACGCCAGCAAACCGCTAGACAGTATGGGGATGAGTGATCGCTCCTCTCCCGTCTGTGGAGGAGATCGCTGCATGTAATGGCAGCAGTCTCCTCCACTAGCTGGCAAGTGATTTCCGGAAGGGGAATGCTTCCCTCCTGACAATCGCTTGCTAATCTTCCTGTCTAATGCAGGCTTTAAGGCCTGTTTCACACTTGCGTTGTGGCATTCTGGTTTTGAGATCCGGCAGAGGATCTCAAAACCGGGCCAAAACGGCTCTGTTTTGTCCCCGTTCATTGTCAATGGGAACAAAGCTAATCAGGATGTGTTCCGTTCCGTTTTGTTTATTTATTTTTTAACAGACACCAACGGCTGCAAGCTGCGATTTTGTCCGGTCTGCGAAGTAGAACAAACCGGATCCGGCAGCAAAATCAATGATACCGGTCCCTCTTGTTTATCGGCTCTGAAAAAAACTGATCTGTCTCCAATTGACTTGGGCTGCATGCACACGAACGTGGCTTAGTTCCGCATCCGAGCTGCATTTTTTGCGGCTCGGGTGTGGACCCATTCACTTCAATGGGGCCGCAAAATATGTCCTATTGTCCGTTTTGCGGAGAAGGATAGGCATTGTTACAATGGATCTGCAAAAAAACGGATGTCATACGGGTGTCGTCCATATATTTTTTTATTTTTAATTTTTTTTGCGGATTCGAAATTTGTGGACTAGAAAACACATACGGTCATGTGCATCTAGCCTTACAATGATGTTTGTGTCGGGTCTGGTTTGTTCCCTTCCAAACTGGAGAGCCAGGGGATTGGTCGGGTGGGCACGACTTGGTTTGTTTATAACATTGTAATCCGACAAACTATTTATATGGTTTGTCCAGGATTCTGATATTCATGGCCTATCCAAAGACTTGGTCAGTATCACATTGACAGCTGTTAGCTTGTAGCTCAGGCGCCGGATGTCTGAGGTAGAACTACTCGGCGCTGTCCATATTTTAGTGCAGGGATCAGCAACCTCCGGGACTCCAGGTGTTGTGAAACTACATCTCCCATCATGCACATTTGCTCAGCTGTTCTCTGAACTCCCCCAGAAGTGTAAGAAGCATGCTGGGAGTTGTAGTTTCACAACAGCTGGAGTGCCGAAGGTTGCTGATCCCTGTTGTAGTGGATGAAGCTGCTCACATTGAAGTGAAAGGGAGCAGCGCTGCAGTTACCTGCTACATGGATGAGGTGCAGGGTGTCAGACCTCCACTAGGCCTATCCTCAGGATAAGGACAAGAGTTGTCATGTAGTGATGGTAGTAGAAAAATGTAGAAGGCACAAAGATGATGTCTGTATTTTGAGAGCTTGGTGGTGGCTGAACTGGAGTCCTCCAGCCACCACTTTGCGGGGCTCCGTTCCCGATATAGGTGCGGGTCCCAGCGATGGGAGCTGCACCTATAAGACAATGGGAGCATATCCTAGCAATATGCCTCCATGTGTCTGATGGGCCCAGAGTGGCTCCCCTGAGCAGACTGCATGTTACTGTCAGTTCACAGTAGCTGCGGTTGGCCCAGGAGATCCGGCAGATACGCAGACCTGGTTTCTCGTGTCAATCACGGTCGTGCGTATGATCCCTTAGGCCCCTTTCACACGGGCAAGTTTTCCACGTGGGTGCAATGTGTGACATGAGCGCATAGCACCTGCACTCAATGTGTACATGAGCGTTTTTTTTTTTTTTCCTCCACGCATCAGTTCTGCGTTGTGTGAAAAACGCAGCATGTTCTATATTCTGTGTTTTTCACACAGCCCTGGCCTCATACAAGTGAATGGGGCTTCAGTGAAAAACGCATTGGAAGCAATGGCGGATGCGATGCGTTTTTCACTGGTTGCTCAGAGATGTTGTTTGTAAACCTTCAGTTTTTTATCACGTGCGTGAAAAACGCATCAAAACGCATTGCACTCGTGCGGCAAAAAACTGAACGCAATCGCAGACATAACTGACTGAATTTGCTTGCAAAATGGTGCGAGTTTCACTGAACGCATCCGGAACCAATCCGTCACGCTCGTGTGAAAGGGGCCTAAGACTGTCAGTGTATAAAATAAGCCATGTCCTTGACTTTTTTTTAAAGGCAAAACATAATCATAAAATGCGTGATGTAAGGTTTGCTTGACTTTCCCACCTTTTGACTCCTTTGTTTGCTGATCTGAAACAGAATTTTTCCTGCTTCAGAAAAGAGATATGAACGGCAGGCAGTGTGACCACCGTAAGGCCTCTTTCACACTTGCCTAGTTAGGATCCAGCGTGCACTTCCGTTGCCGGAAGTGCCCGCCGGATCCGTAACACCGCAAGTGAACTGAAAGCATTTGAAGACTTATCAGTCTTCAAAATGCGTTCAGTGTTACTATGGCAGCCAGGCCGCTACTAAAGTCCTGGTTGCCATAGTAGTAGTGGGGAGTGGGGGAGCAGTATACTTACCGTCTGTGCGGCTCCCGAGGCGCTCCAGAATGACGTCAGAGCGCCCCATGCGCATGGATGACGTCATCCATGCGCGTGGGGCGCCCTGGCGTCACTCTGAAGCGCCCCGGGAGCCGCACGGACGGTAGGTATACTGCTCCCCACTACACTTTACCATGGCAAACAGGACTTTAGCGTCCTGGCAGCCATGGTAACCATTCAGAAAAAGCTAAACGTCGGATCCGGTAATGCGCCGAAACAACGTTTAGCTTAAGGCCGGATCCGTATTAATGTCTTTCAATGGGCATTAATTCCGGATCCGGCCTTGCGGCAAGTGTTCAGGATTTTTGGCCGGAGCAAAAAGCGCACCATGCTGCGGTATTTTCTCCGGCCAAAAAACGTTCCGGTCCTGAACTGAAGACATCCTGAACGGATTTCTCTCCATTCAGAATGCATTGGGATAATCCTGATCAGGATTCTTCCGGCATAGAGCCCCGACGACGGAACTCTATGCCGGAAAAGAATAACGCTAGTGTGAAAGAGCCCTAAATCAGTTCTGGTGCACCTAGCGTATTAGGGAGTGCACTCCTGATATGCGTTGCTTACACTTCGATTCTTAAACCTATGGATTTGACCTGTACAAACTACCACTGGGTTATGTTATGATGGAAGATATTTACTGCATGGTGGTTAATAGGCATGTATTGGGTCATTTATCAAACTGGTGTAAAGTAGAACTAGTTTAATTGCCGATAGCAACCAATCAGATTCCACCTTTCATTTTTCAAAGGAGCTGTTGAAAATGAAAGGTGGAGAGGACCCGTGCTCTGACCAACCGCCTCATCGGGCCATCCTACGAACCTTACCTGTTGCCAGAACTGACCAGATATGACTGTGAGGTCAATGTGCCAGTACTGGGTAACTCCAACCTCCTGCAAGGCAGCGACCTCCTCAGAGCGCTGGATCAGACCACTTGAAAGACAGCGACAAATTACTCTTTGACTTGTAACTGTTCACATACAAGGCTTCAGTTTCTAAATCTATTTTTCAAGTAGAAAGTTTTATCACTGATAAGAGTTTTACCGGATTTACTCACCTATGGGACTTTTTTCTTCACCTTACCAAATAGTGGCCTTATTGAGATGGCATCATATTAAAGGATAAGATAAATGCAAAAAAAAAAAAAAAAAGAAAATGAAAGGTGGAATCTGGTTGCCATATGCAATTAAGCCTATAAATGACCCCAATAATGTCCAGAAGTGCATGGGAGCAATAAAGGGGTTTTCCCGGTTATAGAAAATGACCTTTCCTTAGGGTAGGTTATCTATATCAAATTGGTGAAGGTCAACCACCCGGTATTAATTCCTATTACTACGCATCTCTGGAACTAACACAGAGAACAGATCCAGAAGCACAGCTCCCCCCTCTGTGTGGTGGCCAGGCAAGGTTACTGCAGCTCTGGTATAGATGTAGCCGTGCTTTCTGGCATGATTAGGGAGTTTGGAAAATGGGTGATACCTGTGTCCTAGTGAATGGGAGCTGAGCTGTAGTGGCCTCTGATCAGTGCACAGTGCAGTCGTCTTCTGGCTCCATACACTGGTACTCATTCACCAATGTGTCTATTGATTCTGGTGTCAATTGTGCCAACATGTGGCATGTTTTTGGCATATCTAGGTTTAGAGAAATGATTTGCCCTGATCTCAGCACATATAAATAGAACAATAGACTTATTATTCATCTTTTGTTGTTGGGTTGTTCTGTTTCGGGAGAAATGTGGTCCACCTGCAACAAAAGAATAGATTACTTGGGGTACTTTCACACTAGCGTTATTCTTTTCCGGCACTGAGTTCCGTCAAAAGGGCTCTATGCCGGAAAAGAACTGATCAGGCATATCCCAATGCATTCTGAATGGATAGAAATCCGTTCAGTTTGCATCAGTATGCCTTCCGTTCAGTCACTGTCAGGCGTTTTGGCCGGACATAATAGCGCAGCATGCTGCGGTATTATGTCCGTCCAAAATGCCTTGATCAGTCGCTGGAATGCCGGATCCGGCATTAATTCCCATTGACTTGCATTAGTGCCGGATCCGGCGTTGCAAAACAACTGAAGGACCGTGCAGACCGGGAAAACTGTGAAAAAGACTGCAAGACGGATCCGTCCATCCGCATGACAAGCGGAGAGACGGATCCGTTCTTGCCATGCATTTGTAGACTGATCCGCACCCGCATCCGTCTACAAATGCTGTCAGTTGTCACACTGATCGGCGGATCCGGCAGGCAGCTCTGACGACGGAACTGCCTGCCGGATCACACTAACGCAAGTGTGAAAGTACCCTTACTTTACAGCTCCCATCCTCCCAGCAGGGCTCTGTTTACCTGTCTGCACCAGTGACATCATGTCAGCAGCATGTGAGAGCTGCAGCCAATCGCTGGCCTCAGCAGTGCATCGAAGAGGCCAGTGATTGGCTGCAGCTGTCACATGCTGTTGGCATGTTACTGTTGCAACAGGTATACAGAGCCCTGCTGGGAGAACAGGAGAGTTGACGCAGGATCTCTTGCATAGGTAACAATATATTCCTTACTGCCTATGGAGCGAATTAAACAGAACAGCCCTACTCGCGTGGAAAAAACTCAACGCAATCGCAGTCAAAACTGACTGAAATTGTGTACCTACTCACACAATTTTATTTAAACGCACCTGCATCGCATCTGGCCCTTCACCCGCAACGCCCGTGTGAAGGGGGCCTAAGAAGCACAAGCTTTGTCACTTCAGAAAGTCAAATGTACTGTATTAGGGTACTTTCACACTTGTGGCAGAGTGATCCGGCCAAACGTATGCCAACTGATCCGTCTAAAAAATGCATTGAAATGCCGGATCTGTCTTTCCGGTGTCATCCGGCAAAGCGGATGCAGCATTTATTTTTTTCACCTTTTTTTTTTTTTCAGTCTGTTTCCGGTATTTTGAATGCCGGATCCGGCACTAATACATTCCTATGGAAACAAATGCCGGATCCGGCATTCGGGCAAGTGTTCAGTTTTTTTCGTCGGAGATAAAACCGTAGCATGCTGCGGTATTGTCTCCGTCCTGAAAAGGCAAAAAGACTTTACTGAAGACATCCTGAACGGATTGCTCTCCATTCAGAATGCATGGGGATGAAACTGATCAGTTCTTTTCTGGCATTGAGCCCTTTTGGTGCTACTCAGTGCTGGAAAAGAAAAAGGAAAGTGTGAAAGTTCCCTTACAGCTATGAGCAGGTGTAGAATTGAGCTATATATTAGTCCAGTTCCTGGTATAAATTATAATTCATTTACATGGCTGTTATAGGCCATGCCTCCTTGCAGTATGCTCTTTCACCTAACCCCCCCCCAACCCCACACACCCTGTGTAATCTTCATAAAAATATTGAGTGTACAAAGTAAAATCTCAAAGTTGTAATTTTTTGTGCAAATGGTGCCTTTGCAACTTTTACTTCACTGGTGCACAGGGGTTGATACATTCTAACTATTGTTTCTTTTCTATGGTTCTGATGAAACGATAGATAATTTATTTACTGTACAGATGAGATCTAAAGATAAGTCTGCATTTTAAAATAAAATCGCCTAAGGGTACTTTCACACTTGCGTTTTGATTCCGGCAGGCAGTTCCGTTGCCTAAACTGCCTGCCTGTATGCAAACGCGTGGCATTTTTCTGACTGATCAGGATCCTAATCAGTCAGAAAAATGCATTGCAGAACCGGATCCGTTTTTCCAGTGTCATCAGGCAAAACGGATCCCGTATTTATTTATTTTCTCATTTTTAAACGTCTGCGCATGCGCAGACCGGAAAGACGGATCCGGCATTCAGGCAAGTCTTCAGTTTTTTTCACCGGAGATAAAACCGTAGCATGCTATGGTTTTCTTTTCCCTGATGAGTCAAAATGACTGAACTGAAGACATCCTGATCGGATTACTCTCCATTCAGAATGCATGGGGATATGCCTGATCAGTTATTTTCCAGTATAGAGCCTCTAAGACGGAACTCAGCGCCGGAAAAGAAAAACACTAGTGTGAAAGTAGCCTAAAATGGCATAAATACTTAAGCTTTTTTTTGTTTCCTGCGTTGTGGTGTCAATCTGGCTTCATACATTAAGGCCCCATACACACAACTGTATTTTTGTTTCACATCTGATCCATATTTTTTCAACGGACGACCCTTTGATTTCAACGGGGTCGGGGGAAAAAAAGCGGACAGCACACCGTGCGCTGTCTGCATTCATATGTCCGTTCCACGGCCCTAAAAAAATATAGATTATGTCCTATTCTTGTCCTTTTTGCAGACAGGATATGGTCGTGTGAATGGGGCCTAAATGTCAGTAAGTGTCATCCAGAATGTGTTTGATTCATATTTCTTTTTAAAGGATGATGCAGGGATTAGACTTTTGGGTTTTTGAAGAGAATGCCGTGACTTGGGCCTCCTGCACACGAACACGTGTGCCCCGTGGCTGTGCTGCGGACCGCAATGCACGAACACCAACCGTGCGGCAGCGGATGGGACATGTTCTATCTTTTTGTGGAATTCAAGTATGGGATAAAATCCCACGGAGACCTCCGTAGTGCTTCCGTTCCGCACCATTCCGCATCTCCAGATTTGCGGACCCATTCAAGTGAATGGGTCCGCATCCGTCATGCGGAATGCCCATGGAACGGCGCCCGTGTATTGCGGATCCACAAATGCAGTCTGCAATATGGCCACGGAGTGCAGTTTTTTTTTTTTTTAACCATTCGAAAGACAGCATCAGAAACAACTGCATGCTTTATCGCCTCGTTACCAGATGATGCGTTCTCAACAGATAAATCTGCCATCACCACTTGCACATCAAATTGTGGCTAGTAAGGCATCGAGAATAGCTTAAAAATATCCTGTACGGCCAGGCGGACACCCGAACGCTGCTTGCAGCGTTCAGGTGTCCGCTCACTGAGCGCTGGCAGGCGGATGCATTCTCGGTGGATCCGCCTCCACTGAAAATGCATTAGGGCCAGACGGCTGCGTTCAGGGCCGCTCGTGAGCTCCTCCAAACGGAGCTCACGAGCGGACACCTGAACGCAGGTGTGAAAGGAGCCTTATTCATCGCGCAATCCAAATCTTTTGTAGTGTCTAATCATTTGCACTTGCACCCGATGCTGCTGCCAAAACTGCTGGTTTTACTATGACAGTGTTAACATTAAACTGCATAAGGGCATTCTTGTGGTTTAGGCCTAGTGAAATGTGGTTGACTGTATCATGTGATTGTTAAAGGGGTTGTGTAGGGGTTTATACTGATGACCTATTTTCAGGATGGGTCATCAATATGAGATCGGCGGGGATCAGACTCCTAGCACCCCGTGCCAATTAGCTGTGAGGAGTCACTTGTGTGAGCGATGCCTTCTCTTCAAGACCTATGTGCCGTCCAGCTTTAGTGATGGCCCACTGTAATTACAAGTTTTGGTCCTATTCAAGCGCAGGCGACATGCAGGTAAGGCTACTTTCACACTCACGTTTTGTGCGAATCCGTCAAGGACAGATCCGTTCAGATACTGCAACCATCTGCATCCATTCAAAACGGATCTGTTTGTAGTATCTGTAACATAGCCAAGACTGATCCGTCTTGAACACTATTGAAAGTCAATGGGAGACGGATCCGTTTTCTATTGTCAGTGAAAACGGATCTGTCCCCATTGACTTACATTGTGATCAGTTTGGCTCAGTTTCATCAGACGGACACCAAAATGCTGCAGGCAGCGTTTTGGTGTCCGTCTCCAAAGTGGAATGGAGACTGAACTGATGCATTCTGAGCGGATCCTTTTCCATTCAGAATGCATAAGAATGCAAACTGATCCGTTTTGGACCGCTTGTGAGAGCCCTGAACGGATCTCGCAAACAGGAAAGCCGAAACGCGAGTGTGAAAGTAGACTAATGTTGAAGAGGACACAGTGCCACCTCCTTGTCGGGGGGTGCCAGGGAGTCAGACCCCCCGCCGATCTGATATTTACAACCTATACTGAGGATAGGTTGTGTCAGTCTAACCCCCCCCCCCCCCCGCACAACGCCTTTAAGGTTGTTTATGTAGAGCCCCCAAAAAAAGTGTGTAATTGTTGTCTTCTCTTTTTGTTCTTCCTTTTTCCTTGTTTCTTGTCTGCGCTATAAAGGCTGTCGAATATGTACCTGAAAAGGTGAAGAAAGCGGAAAAGAAGTTGGAAGACAACCCATACGACCTTGACGCCTGGAGCATTCTCATTCGCGAGGCACAGGTTTAGTGACATAGGATTACATTACATTCTCTCTCGGCCCCGATAGTGGCTTTATGCATTTCACATTTTTCTCTATACATCCGTAATGTTCTCAACGCTGTTTATTCAAATTGTAGAATCAGCCTATAGACAAAGCGCGGAAGACATATGAACGGCTTGTGGCCCAATTCCCAAGTTCTGGCAGATTCTGGAAACTTTACATTGAAGCAGAGGTTAATATTTTAACTTTTTTTTTTTTTTACTTTTATGGGTATTTCCAAATGTATTACATAAGGCAGATAGCAAAGGTAGGGACAATATAGCAAGGACCACTAAACTCAGGTTTATATACACGGTACATCTTTTTAACCATGTAAACTAGGGGTAAAATGATAACCAATGAGTTTTCTAAAGTGTTACTGCACTGATGATTGTTGCATAGTGATACTGCAACAACATTAAAACATTTTAATGGTATGGAGTGCTTTAGACTTTTATTTATTTGTCGTGTCAATTTATTGCCTCCTGTGTCATTTCTTTAGATCACGTTCTTTCCAGTGACAATGGCAAACTAATCTGAATGGTATCTGCAAATCCATAGCCTTAATATTATATAATAAAATGTATTTTTGATGTTTCCTGTGGGTAATCCAGTAGCTTATACTATACATTCATTTTAATCTCTGAGAAATATAAATATATTGCATGACAGAATTTGTGAGTAACCCAATATTCCTCTTGCAGCATCCATTCAATTGTTCAAATGTTAATCTTGCCTGATAAGTTATTTTTGCATTTCAAAGCACATGTTTGGTACCAGACAGGTGATAACACAACCTACCTGATTCATAAGCGGAGGTTCCTAAGTAAGTCCCTTACTGTATTCAGTTTTTCATTGCAGGCTGTATGTATTCACTTTCACAGTGACAAAAAAAGTGGTAATCAAATATACATTATGTGTTCTTCAATTATTATATACTAAAGTAGGATAAATAGTCCGTAACTTTTCACAGGGCTTTGCATAATCAATAGTACAAGTGACCACAAAAAAACTTAAATATGTCTTATCAGTGACAAATGTCTAGTTTTCATGTTGTCAGCTGTTTACCTCGCCCCCTTGCTAATTGCTTTTCACTTTGAATAATGTCTTAATGTCACTTTACATGGGACGATATTAGAACAGATTGTCGGGAAGGACGCAATCCTTCCTGACAATCTGCTGATCAGCTAGTGGAGGAGACCGCTGCATTTACACGCAGCGATCTTCTCCAGAGTCTGGGCAGGAGGGATTGATAATATCGCTCTTTGCCAGCAGGAAATGTTTACACCACGCGATCAACCAGTAAACGATCATTTTTGCGTGCACACCGCTCGTTCATCGGGCAATCGGCGGTACATTTACACCACCTGATCTTTTGTGGTTCTTGGCCCGTGTAAGGTGATCATCAGGAAGGAAGCGTACCTTCCCGAAAAGGGACCCGTTGTCAGTGAAGGAGACTGCTGCATTTACGTGCAGTAATCTCCTCCACAATATAGGGAGGAGCGATCACTAATGCCATTGCTCATTCCCATACAGACTCGTTGTTTGCCAGCAACAGAACGTGTTTACACAGCACGGTCTGCTGCCGGCAAATTATGATTTTTGTGACCGCATGAATGAGATTACCCGATGAACGAGCGTTTCGCTCGTTCATCGGGTAATGGGCGGCTCATTTACTCCACCAGATAATTGCTAATGAGTGTTCCTATAACAACTTGTTAGCAATCATCTGGCCAAAAGGTCACTTTGAGCTACCTTCTCACCTCTGCTGAATGTTTCCAGACATTCTGTTTCCATCCTGCTGGTGGTCACTGGATCTGGCGTTTCCGAATTCAACAGATCACCGCCAAATCCCTATTGACTGTAATGGGATCTGGCAGTGATCTGGCTGCTTTCCTGCATAAATGCTGGGTTTTGGCTGCACATTTACTGTTGTTGGTCTAGCAGACATTGCCAGTATTGCTACCTTCACTTCTCTGGTGAACATGTTCTGGCAGACAACAGCCTGTTGGAGTTCACCAATTCTGGTATTGCCGGATTCAGCAGATCACCACCAAATCCCTATTGTCTGTGATCTGGCCCATTTCTGGTATAAATGCCGGGTTTCAGCCAAATACCGCTTCATGCATTGGTTTTTGTCCGACAGCTGGCATTTATGCGGTATTCACTCTAACACAGGGGTAGCAGGAGCACACACAGACAGCCCATATATCTTTAGCAGTCTGCTTGAGATAAATGTAAGTGCTTTAGGCTAGGTCTACACGACGACATTTGTTGCGCGACAAAAAGTCGCGTGACAGGGCGCAACATTTGTCGCGCAACATTTTGTTGCACTAATGTCGCGCGACAATTTTTATAATGGCAGTCTATGGTGTCGCACTGCAACATGCGACATACTGCGACGCAACAGTCGCAGAAAAATGGATTTTCTGCAACTGTCGCAGTCGCAGCATGTCGCATGTTGCAGTGCGTCACCACAGACTGCCATTATAAAAATTGTCGCGCGACATTAGTGCAACAAAATGTTGCGCGACAAATGTCGTCGTGTAGACCTAGCCTTATTCACAACCATACAGGTCATCCATGATTTTGGTGCTGCTTCTAAGTGCATAAATGGTTAGGAAGCGGATACTCCTCTACTTTCTGTGTGCAGTAGATGGCAGCTTGTCTTTACCCACCATGTTGGAGAACTGCAAACTAGACATTCACAATGCACAGAGCAAAGCTGCTTAAAAAATACCTGATACAAGAAATATAATGGACAAAAATAGTTACCCTTATACACATTGTACTATTGATTAATGGAAAGTTTGTTGAAAGGTTAGTGACGCTTTATAGTTCTGGTGTTTCTATTCTTTAGTGCAGGTTTCCATTGAGAGAACTCAAACTTTAGTTTATGAAGTCTGTTTGTATATATTTTTTTTGTCTGGATCAGATTGCTTTGCTCTTAATAAATAATAATCTTCCTTCCACAAATGTAAAATGACAGCACTCATCGATTGTAATTCAATTATGATTATCTAGGTATTGCATTCTTTACACAGAGGAGGGCTTCTTCAATGCCATTTATATTCCTTTCACCCAACATAATCTTGTGCATCTCAAATGCTATCTGAATATTTCACACTGTATATATGAGCTTTCATATATCAAGTCATGGGAAAAATGTTAGTGCTGGAAATCACAATACTTTATTATTGGTGCGATGCAAATATTGCAGATCAGCTGCTGAGCTTGTATAGAATGCTTGTTAGAACTAGATGAGCAGATCGCCTGTCACTGGTCTGCCTCCTCTCCCATATGCCTGCGTACAGATGTATTATAGAGATTGGCCCTCTTCAATACATTATGATGGCGAAAGCAGAGAGCCACTGCAAAAAAGTATCCCCCTCCAGAGTACATACCGTTTTGATGCATTACATGGATAGCCCATGTTTAATGGCTCTTTAGTGCTCTTAGGCACTTGCGGCAGAGCATTCTGTCAGGGTCCTGATCCGTATGACAAATGCATTGAAATGCCGGATTAGTCTGTCTGGTGTCATCTGGAAAAATGGATCCGGCATTTATTTATTTCACTTTTTTTGCGGTCTGATCATGCGC
Source organism: Bufo gargarizans (assembly GCF_014858855.1). Lineage (NCBI taxonomy): Eukaryota > Metazoa > Chordata > Amphibia > Anura > Bufonidae > Bufo > Bufo gargarizans. The sequence continues at coordinate 51,185,812 of NC_058089.1, forward strand.
AGACTGCAATGCCGGATCGGGCGAGTGTTCCGGAATTTAAGACGGAGAGAAAACCGCAGCATGCTGCGGTATTATCTCCGTCCTGAAAAGTCAAAAAGACTGAAGACATCCTGATGCATCCTGAACGGATTGCTCTCCATTCAGAATGCATTAGGATAAAGCTCATCAGTTCTTTTCCGGTATAGAGCCCCTAGGACGGAACTCAGTGCCGGAAAAGAATAACCCTGGTGTGAAAGTACCCTTACTTACATGACAGCTGAGACAGTCCCGTATTTCATCTATGTAATGGTGCTTATACACATTAAATTATCAGCTGAACCTGTCATTTTCAGTTACATTGTCTGACCATCTAAGGGTGTCTGCACACAAAGCGGATTACGTGCGTTTTTCATGCGCACTAAAACCTTAGCGTAATACTGTGCTAGCGAAGTGTATAAGATTAAACAAATCTCTTGTATACTTTTGCTTGTCCCTTAGGTACGGAAATTGACCTGCTTTGCAGAATTTGAAATCTGAAGCATGCCAATTGTGTTGTGTGGATTTCACCCTTTTCAATGAAAGGGTGAGATCTGTGAAAAATCTGCATCAAATCCGCACCATAAATGTGATTTAATAGTGCTGATTTATGTGCTTTTACTTGTGTGGATTTTCTGCTCATAAATCTGCCACCCTGAGGGTAGGTTTACATCTCTGTTTATCGGATATGACAGGCTGTTCTGGTAGAGAACAGCCTGCTGGAGTTAACCGAATCTTGCCCCTAGCCAAATACTGCTGTTCATCCCCTGACCCTATTGACTATAATGGAAAGGGAAGGGGCTCCGGCCACTTTCCAGCATGACTGCCGTGTTTCAGCTAGTGCATGCAGCTCTATTTGTCGGGCAGGAAACCCAGTACTCATGCGGGAAACCAGCTGCTTCCCATTGCAGTCAATAAGGTCCAGCAGTATCGGGCTAGGCCGGATCCAGTAAACTTTAGCAGGCTGCTCAGTGCTGGATCCGATAAAGGGAGATGTGAACCTACCCTTGTCTTGCAGGGAGATGGGCAGCTGTCAGAGGAATCTTCCAGCTGTTCTCGGGTGTGAGGGGACAAATATACAAGTTGAGGAATTTAATTATGGAGACTTTTAGCTAAACCTCAACGGTCATTATAGAGTGTAGGAATATTTTCAGCATCATGTTGCTAATGGACTCTTATTACTGTCAGGATTGTGCCTTTATACAGCACTCTGTAGTTAAATTTTGGCTTTGCTTACTTCTAGCAGCAGGGGGTTTATAACTAATTTCCTTACAAGTGTTCGACCTCATTCAGAAGGTTCATTGTTGATGTGTGCATCAATGCTGGAACAAAAAGCTTTAAGGCCCCCATATTATTGTATTGTCGTCCGGACCCGCTGACAGTTTAAAGGGCATCTGTCAGCAGATTTGTCCCTATGACACCGGCTGACCTGTTACATGTGCAGCTTGGCAGCTGAAGACATCTGTGTTGGTACCCATGTTCATATGTATCTGAATTACTGAGAAAAATTATGTTTTAATATATGCAAATGAGCTTCTAGGAGCAACGTGGGCGTTGCCATTACACCTAGAGGCTCTGCTTTCTCTGCAACTGCTGCGATGATGATTTTACTGCCTGGCTTAGTGAAAGCCCCCGTTACACCTAGAGGCTCATTTACATATAATAAAAGATCATATTTCTCCGCAATGCGGGCACATGTGAACAGGGGACAGACACAGATGTCTTCAGCTGCCAAGCGCACATGGAACAGGTCAGCAAAACCGCATCAAATCCACACCCGAAAACTTGGCTTTTGGTGCCAATATGCTGAAGAAACGTACATAACTCTGCATGGAAATTTGTGCGGGTTTTATGTGCATTCACAGTGTGCGGGTGGCCTAAGAGCAACACAAACGCTTATAATTCCATACGTATAGTCCACTCATCTAATCAGATTTTGAATGCTTTCACGCTGGAAGTTATTCGAAGGGGCGATCGCTATAGGGATGGATTGCTCTCAATGCTGATGTTGTGCGTGTTGTAAATATCTTTGTTAAATATCACCAAGGTTTTTTTTTTGTAAATTGAGTGAATTACATCGCATTTTTTTAAATCAAATTATACTTGTCTAGTTCTTTAGCAGTGTGGATGGGAGCTAATCCTAGTACAATACAAAATATAATTTCATACTGCAATTCCTGTGATCACGTATCTTCTGCCTGATTGAATAAACGTTTCTGGCTTTATTATACTTTTTTACTCTTACTATACATCTTATTTCTGACTATTAAGTAACAAAAAAAAATATGAATTCAATTATATTAAACACAACCTGCTTCCTTCAATCTGTGTTTTACTGACCTGTATAAATGTATGTGGATTTCTTTCCAGTCCGTGATCTAGTGTAACATTTAGCTAAACGATCTTATTCCCTCAGACATTCAAGTGTTAATGTGCATTGTGGACACCCTTTCTAATCAGTGGTTTGGGCAATTTCAGCATCCAGTCTGTTAGCAGGTACAATAAGTGTACAGCCTAGGACAAGCTAGTCTTACAGGAGGGCTTGGCGATGATCATGGTCTGTCCTAGGATGGCGCTTCTCCTAAGAAGTCACTTTGTCCTGCATTGTAAAGGGAACCGACGACAAAGCAGTAGATGCCACAAGTTCCAAGAAATCATCTGCAAAGTGCACGAGGGTGTGCAAAGTCTGTCCTCGGATACATCACTCACGTGGTGAAATCTATCCTGCATGTGGAAATCAAGTCAATACAGGGAGATGGGATTTACATAGCCTGAAATCACCTTCTGCAGTCCTGATATTTGGAAAGCACTGCTACCCCTAGACCCTGGAATGAATTCTCCTCTACCATCTGGCTGTCTGGTGGATATCCTACTGAAATATATACTATATGTACATGTTGGTTGCAAACGTGCTGACTAAATTCCAGTAAAGGAATATCTTACATACAATGACATTGTACAGAAATGGGTGCTGGTGACTTTCTGGTAACAGTTCGAGGATGTTTCCTGTATGTGCAAGTGGGGGGCACTGTGATGGTCCAAAGTCAGATTATCCAAGGATTGAAAACCTTGACTGTTCTTCTCTGAAAGCCAATTCAACACCTTTTGGATATCTGCCCTTATCGTTCTCCCTCCGTTCCCAGCCTGTGTTGCTCTATAGCACAATCTAGCAGGCAGCTTGTTATTAATGCCTATGATTTTGCAATGACGTGTTTGACGAGCACATGACTGAGTACGGTCTCTGAGTCCACACGCCTATGGCCATGTAGTAATTGAGTTGTGTATCATTTTTGTGTTTACTCTTTGCACTTTGCTCTCTATGCTTTTACATGCTGAATGTTATAGATGCATTTGTGAAGACTTCAACCTCAAGTTTGGCACAATACTGGCCGAATGATGCATGTTTTTTAGATTTAGTAGTACTTTGTTTAGTTTTTGTTAGCATTCTTATAGGTTACATTCCTTTCCAAATGATTATAAATCAATAGGGGTAAATGAGCAAATGAAAATTGAGCAGTTACAGGTCACCTTGAAGTGGGGCTGTAATATGCTTTGGTTCATAGATCGCACAAATATTACACTTTTCAACCAAACCTAGAAAGTCACATACATTTCATGTGAATTTTAGTCCAAATGCTGACGCTGCTTTCACCCACTGATGTCGTGTGACCATTTGTTCAATGGGGAATAAGCCACTGTTATAGGTATCATCACAGAACCTCTTCCTTATACACAGGAGAGGAGCATGATCGTCAGTCATGAGAACGGGGGGCAGTGTTCCCCCATTTGAATGGTGTGGTGGACACGCCTGTGTGTGCTGACGCTTCATTTAGGGGCTCATGCACACGACCGTTCACTTCAACGGGGCTGCAAAAGATGCAAATAGCACTCTGTGTGCTGTCCGCATCTGTTGCTCTGTTCCGTGGCTATGCATAACAATAGAACAGGTCCTATTGTCTATTTTGCGGACAAGAATAGGCATTTCTATAATGGGTGGCCCGTTCCATAAATTGCGGAACACACACAGGCGGCATCTGTGTTTTTTGCGGATCCACAATTTGCCGACCGCAAAACACAGCACGGTTGTGTGCATGAGCCCTAACTCTGCTGGAGATAGCATAGTGCTTGTCCTTGTCTATCCCAGCAGTCCCATATAGTTAAACGGACGGGTGGACATGTGATGAGCAGAGACTCCAGTTGTCAGATCCATGCTGATCAGACACTTAACCCCCCCCCAAATACTATGGCTAGGGGATAGGTTTTTTTTTTATGGGAGAACCCCTTTAGGCCTCCCGCATGAGACTGTGATCGGTCAGACGATCCGCCATTCATATTAATGATCCCACCTGCAACATGCCAGGTGAAACTAACTGACCAGGAATTTGGTGGTCCTTTTTTGTTAAAAAAATAATAATAATAAAATGCTTTTTCCGTGATCACAATAGCAAATTATTGCCCAGTCATGCCATACACGTCATTTCAGCCGACAGCATAAATTTTCCCACCTGGCTGAGCACATTTTTGGTACTGTAGTTTGCACTGAGTGCAATCTCTTGTATAGCCGGCGTTAGACCTGCCTGGATCAGGCGTGTTACTCCAACAAGCCCCATCCTTCTGCCCATGGTAACATCAGTGCAGTTCTGTGCATGTTAGATACTTGCCTGGTCTGACTGAAGTTGAAAATATGATTTGCCTACACTATATGTGGTTGTGGACGTTCGGTGCAGATTGTGCAGTGGAAATTCTCAACAAATATGCTGCATATGATCTGGCCTGAATTGACATCTGTAATCTACCTACCGGCTAGGTGATAGGGTTTCTAATTGGTGGCTGTCCTGCCCGCTGTATAGTGGAATCAGTCGTCCAAAGTTTGGTTTCAAAAACTGCAGGTGTGACACCCTTAGGGTCCATTCACACATCTGCAAAATGGGTCTGCATCCGTTCTGCACCGTTGCGGAATGGATCTGGACCTTTTATTTTCAATGGGGCCGCAAAAGATGAGGACAGCACACAGTGTGCTGTCCTGCATGCGCACTTCCGTTCCGCTAAAAAATAGAACATGTCCTATTCTTGTCTGCAGACACTGACAAGAAAAGGCATTTATTTCTATTTAAAGTGCCGGCCATGTGCAGTCGGCAAAATGCGGCAGACACCTAGCCGGTGTCCGCGTTTTGCGGATCCGCAAAACACTTGCGGATATGTGAATGGACCCTTAGACATCATACAGCCATATTCTTCATCCATGTGCTGTCCACATATTTTGGCTAGCTCACAGATCTATTCATCTCTAGAGGTCCTCATTCGTTTGTCCTTTCCACATATTATCCTGTAGGTTCTATGGTGCTCCACGGACAAGAATAGTTAGTTCTATTCATTGGAGTTATAAAATACAGAATGCACATGGAAGGTATACGTATTTTGCCAATGCGTGGTTTGCAGACTGAAATATGGATACGGCTGTGTGCACGAGTCTTACTCAATATTTTCCGGTGTTTGTTGGGAAGTGTGTGGCGTTTATAGGTTTGTTTCACATTCTTTGTTGTAACTTCTGTTTTTTATCGGCATGAGTTCATGTAAGGTCCCTATGGTCTCCCGATCAACTATCATCCCACTATGTCTTAATGAGTGTGGATCTGTACACACAGCTCATGACCTTTATCTGAACACTCGGCACCCACAAATCCTTACCTGCTCCGCACTAATAATGCCCACTACTCTGTACAAACCTAAGTCTGCAACGGATTTCTTTAGTTTAAGTAATATCTCCGTTCCTGCATGTTTGACAAGTGGTGACGTGTGAAGTCCCGATGTGTGCGTGGGAGAACACGTTCTCCATAGTGCACAGACAGCTGAAGGTCGCTTTTGTGAGTCACGAAGTTCTGTAAAGGCATGTAATAACCACAAGTCATGGCATTCAGCCTAGTAGATTACATTTGTCGATGGTTAAAACTCTGAATTACAGCTGTAAAACAAAAGTTTAGCGTTTTTGGCGTAAATGATGTACACTTTGTTAAAGGGGTGGCAAGTGGCATTTATCCTGTAGAGAAAGTTAATACAAGACACTAATGTATTGTGATTGTCCATATTGCTTCCTTTGCTTTTCCATCACATTATACGCTGCTTGTTTCCAGGACTTATGACCACCCTGTAAGGCCTGTTTCACACTTGCCTTGTTAATTCCAGTTTGGAGATCCGGCAGAGGATCTCGAAACTGGAATTAAACGCATCTGTTTTGGCCTAATCCAGCTGTGGTGGTCATGCTTGCACACTTTAGGAAAAAGCATCTCCCGTGCTGGCCACCTCATATCTGCGTTGCATCTGTGGTCGTAACCCCTGGATATGAGCAGTGTATAATGTAATGGAAAAAAATAAATGAATTAAGGGTACTTTCACACTTGTGTTAGAGGATTCCGGCAGGCAGTATTTTCTCCGGCCAAATACCGTAAGAGAATGAACTGAAGACATCCTGATGCATCCTGAACGGATTACTCTCTATTCAGAATGCATGGGGATGTACCTGATCAGTTCTTTTCCGGTATAGAGCCCCTAGGACGGAACTCGGTGCCGGAAAAGAAAAACGCAAGTGGGAAAGTACCCTTTAGTTTGATGATTTTTGTATTTTTTTGATTTGTGACTTGCAAGTTTTATATAATACTTGACTGTGCAGTTGTACATGATGTGATCTCTTCTTCCCTCACCATTCATGCTGTCTTAAGATCGGATTTTCACTCTTTACCTAGTAAAACTTATAGGTTTGACTTACAAACTAAAGAACTTGGAAGGCCAGCTTGACTAAGACATTGAAAACAATTAGCGATTTGTATAAAGACCAAAAAAGATAAACATTTGTTTGGCTGCTATAGAGGTCACCCAAGGAGGATACTTGTCATATTGACCCCTTGCAATCGGCAGTACTTTGAAACATACTGACTATTTCCAGAAGAATGTAGAAAAAAATTGTCTCAGATCGCCCCTCTGAAACCCAAAGGCAATGTATGGAATATTTCTATGAACACCCTACTCAACAACTTAAGCTGGAGATGTTGCCGGCACCCTCAAGCTCTGAAGACTGAGCAGCAAATATATAAACGCTTCTATCTGAAGGCTTCCAGGGAAAAGAAATTGATCATTTTAAACACCATTTCCACACAAGGGCTCTGAAGAATGGCCGAGGCATTGCAATATCTGCCTGTACCCATAAATTAGAGGACTGCCTGAAAAACTGAGTGTACATGACTGCCCCAATTCAAAACTTCCATCAATTCTCAAAGGGTGCATGCTGTAGATATGCTCTGTGATTATGTACCGAGTTGTGCGGCATCAAGAATCGATGAAGGTGGTTTTGCAATATTGTAATCTTGACTTCCCTTTTTTCCTTTTTTTTCCTAATTGGAAGCAAAAATCTTATTGCTGTACCTTACATTTTAAGAACGCCTACAGTAAGGTAAGTTTTCAATATGAAGTTGTATGTCAGTACACTTTGTGCATTAGTAATAGAAACAGCTAGTTCATGTATAGTCAAATCATTTATATTTATTAATGTGACTGCATTGTCTCCTGACTGGTTTGTCACTTGTTTGTCAGCTGATAAGATTTCTTATTCAGGCTGATGTTGTGAGCACATAGCGTCATGTAAACAGGATGTACTGCAGACGGAAATGTAGATAAACTGCTGCTTAAACAGTCTGATCGTCCCTGCACGAAAGTGTGGTGCCAATTCCGTACTTTTGGGCCTGCAAATTGCTGTCCGCAACGCATGGGCACAGTCGCCTATTCAACTTGAACGGGTCCGTGAACCGTCCACACTGCAAAAAGAATACGTTTTAATTATTTTTTTATTTTTTGCGTTGCGGACGCATGCTTCGAAATGCCATAGAAGGCACCCCTTAGGGCTGCCGTGGCCTTCAGCTCTGTAACTTCTAGATTGCAGACCCATTCAAGTTAAGTGGTTTTTATTATTTTTTATTGGCTAGTGCTATCTACGGGCGTAGGAGATGTCTTGGCTGAATATATCACTTCAGCCTTTAAAGGGAGTCTGTCACCTCCATATGGCCATATACAGTGCTTACATGGCTCTGTAGCACACCTATACAGGATTGTACGGTACCTTTGTTCTTTTTCTTTAGACTTGCACTCGCAGGAAAAACCAAGTTTAATTTATATGCAAATGAGCACTCGCAAGTGCCCAGGGGCGGCGTTCAGTGTGTAGGTGCCCAGGCTGCTCTACCTCACTTTACTCCTTCCCAGCCTCTTCCTTTGCCTGCCCTCCAAATCCGGACCTATCGATGAGGCAAGAGACTTGGAGGGCGGGCAAAGGCAGAGACTGGGGAGTAGAGTGAGAAGGCGGCAGAGCCGCCTGGGCACTTACAAACTGAACGCCGCCCCTGGGCACTTGCGAGTGCTCATTTGCATATGAATTAAACTTAGTTTTTCCTGCTGGTGCAAGTCTAAAGAAAAGAACAAAGGTACCGTTACAATCCTGTATAGGTGTGCTACAGAGCCATGTAAGCACTGTATATGGCCATATGGAGGTGACAGACTCCCTTTAAATATTGCAAATTGATGAGAAGCCATTACCATGTCCTTAGTGTCCACTCTGCACAGTTTGAAGGGAGACCTTGTATCAAAATATTCTATAAATGAAATGTTGAAGCATTGACGTCCAGTTGAGGTTTTTTCTTCCAGGCAATGATATTTTTGTCTTGTAGCTTTGACAAAGTATGTACTGACTGGGCTTCATGGGCAGATGTTTAACTGGGTGTTACAGGGGAAAGTGTTTCCATGGGCTGCACATGATATAAAAATCAATATCATAGTTTCAGATAATTTCACTGGCATTTATGTTGCTGGCCAATTTTACTGGAATACTATATAACGAAGGAAGTGAGCCATAGCTAGCCATAAAGATTAGGTCACAGCAGTGCATCATTCCATTGTCTATACTAAACTTTTTATTCTATTCAGTTCAGATCAGTTGTCTCCTACTGGAGAAGCTGTTCTGTCCTGTGTTGCATAGACAACACATTGATTTGAATGAGTGCTGTGTAATGCTTAGTTTCCAGTGTTGGTGCAGTCACTCGGGTCCTTTCTAACAAGAAGGCATTGGCCGAAGTGGACAATGTATTTTATACATATGGCATGGTATTTGTTTAGTTAGTTTTTGCTTAGTGACAAGATCAAGTGGACTACATTTTGGTCAACCTGGTTTTTATTTATTGTTTTTTGCGTCCGGCGAGAGAGTGAGCGATCAAGCTGCTATTTACAGCAGGGATCAGCTGTTAGCGCTCTGTAGCTCCGCTGGGTCGTTTACGATACAACAAAACAATATTCCCCGTGAGTTAAGGAGAAAGACGCGGGACCCGGACTGGAAGAGGTTGCTGGGACCGGAAGAAAAGAAACAGACCCGCAATCCCTTCCATCATCATGGGACATGTGAGATCACTTCAAGACAAAGCGGATAACCTTGCGGCGCTAACGAAGCATCAGCGTATCTAGAGAGAGTAGTTTACTCATTCTGACTGAGACATTGGCTGACAGGATTAACACCGGACATGCATCTATACATGGAAGGGTATCATCTGCTTCGGGCTGACAGAAGCAAAGAGAGGAGGAGGTCTGGCTGTGTTTGTGAATGAAAAATGGTGTAATTCTGGGCATCTAACTATCAGACTCTTTGCTGTGAAGACATTGAGCTGCTAGCATGAGACCTCACTATCTTCCACCTGAGTTTACACAGGTTATTGTGTTAGCAGTCTACGTGCCCCCCTTTGCCAATGCTTTAGCTGCCTGCGACATTATTCACACTGTGATCAGCAGACTCCAGACAAAACACCCCCAGGCTCTTTTTGATCTCTGGAGACTTTAATCACGTGTCCCTGTCTTCCACTCTTCACCCAGTATGTTAACTGCCACACCAGAGACAATAGAACGCTGGACCTACTGTATGCTAATACTAAACTCCTCACCTCTCCCTCCCCTGGGGGGCCACAATCTGGTTTATCTTCAGCCTGTGTACAGATCCCTTGTATGCAAAGTGAGAGGATGGTCTGAGGAGACTGAAGACGCTCTGAGGGACTGTTTAAGCTGCACTGCGTGGGATGAGTTCTGTGCTCCTCATGGGGAGGACATCGACAACATTACTGACTGCATCACAGACTACATCAACTTCTGTGTGGAGAACACCGTGCCGGTCATAAAGGTACTGTGTGTTTCTAATAAGCCTTGGATTAACCAAGAAATAAAGGCTCTCCTCAAGGAAAAGAAAAGTCTTTAAATCTGGAAACAAGGAGAAGCTTAAAACTGCGCAGAAGGAGCTGAGAAGATCAGAGAGGGGGAAATCCATCTACAGGAAGAAGATGGAGGACCAGCTGCATTTGAATAACACACACGGGGACTGGAAGAGCCTGAAAACCATTTCAGGTCACATACCGGGTCAAATCCAGACTGCAGGGGACTTGAGGTGGGTTAATGAGTTAAACAAGTTCTTCAATATGTTTGACCAGTTACCTACCCCTCCCCAGACTCAGTCCCCCATGCTGCTACAAACCCCCTCCCATCTAATTCCCCCACTGCTACCATCACTGCCTGTTCACCTCTTAGCAACCTACCACCACTCTCCCCCTCTACACCAGAGGACTCTATCGTTCACCCTCCCCACATGCCCACCTTGTCCTTCACCACACTCCAGGTGAGTAAGGAACTACAGAAAATCAAGGTACGTAAAGCTGCAGGACCAGACTGCATCAGCTCCTGAAGTGGTGCTCAGACCAACTGTGTGGCATCATGGGTCACATGTTCAACCTGAGGCTGGGGAAAGTTCCATAGCTGTGGAAGACCTGTGTGGTACCAGTGCCAAATACCTCACACCCAAAAGACCTCAGTAGCTACAGGCCGGTAGCACTGACCTCACACTTGATGAAGACCCTTGAGAGGCTGGTTCTCAACCATCTTCGCCCCTGGTGAGGTCTTCATTGGATCCACTGCAGTTTGCCTTGCATCGGCGTTGGTAATGCCATCATCTACCTCCTACACCGAGCTCTAACTTAGCTGGAGAGGCCTGGAAGCACGGTGATCAGGTTTTTTTGATTTCTCCAGTGCTTTTAACACCATTCAACCTGGACTTCTGAGGGACTGGCTGGAGTGGACCACCACATGTCACATTGGATACTTGACTACCTCATAGAATGCACACAGTTTGTTAAATCTCAGGGTTGTCTCTGACAATCTGATCTGCAGTACGGGGGCACCACAGGGAACTGTACTGGCACCTGGTCCTCTTCACCCTCTACACTGCAGACCTATTCCATCAACTCCCCAGGCTGCCACCTACAGAAGTTCTGACTCTGCCATAGTCTGCCTTATTACAGGTGAGGACTCATGAGTACAGACAGTGGACACAGGATTTTGTGGACTGGTGTCAGCGGAACCAGCTCCAGATCAACTGCGGGCAAAACCAAGAAGCTGGTGGTGGATTTCTGCTTTGGTCCCGGTGAACATACAGGGAACGGACATTGAGGTGGTGGACTCTTTTATAAGTACCTGGGTGTTCACCTGAACAACAAATTGGACTGGAGCTATAACATTGATGCTCTTTTCAAAAGGGGTCAGAGCAGACTCTGAGGATACTGAGGTCCTTTGGAGTGCAGTGGACACTCCTAAAGACCACCTTTGACTCGGTGGTGGCATCAGCCATATTCTATGGTGTGGTTTGTTGGGGGAGAAGCTTATCTGTGGCTGAGAGACAGAGATTAGATAAGCTCATTAAGAAGGCCAGCTCTGTCCTAGGTTGGCCCCTTGATCCACTGCAGGAGGTAGGTGACAAGAACTCTAGCAAAAATTATCATTGTTAGACAATGTCTCCCACCCCATGCACGAAGCTGTTGTTGAGCTGGTGAGCTCCTTCAGTGACAGACTGCTGCATCCTAGGTGCATGAAGAAACGTTATCGTAGATCCTTTCTCCCAGCAGCGGTTAGGATTTACAGTTGCAAGAAAAAGTGTGAATCGCTTTCTTGAGGTCATGCCACAGCATCTCAATCGGGTTGAGGTCAGGACTCTGACTGGGCCACTCCAGAAGGCGTATTTTCTTCTGTTTAAGCCATCCTGTTGTTGATTTACTTCTATGCTTTGGGTCGTTGTCCTGTTGCAACACCCATCTTCTGTTGAGCTTCAGCTGGTGGACAGTTGGCCTTAAGTTCTCCTGCAAAATGTCTTGATAAACTTGGAAATTAATTTTTCCTTTTGATCCATCCAGGCCCTGACGCAGCAAAGCAGCCCCAAACCATGATGTCCCCACCACCATACTTCACAGTTGGGATTAAGGTTTTGATGTTGGTGTGCTGTGCCTTTTTTTTTCTCCACACATAGTGTTGTGTGTTTCTTCCAAACAACTCAACTTTGGTTTCTTCTGTCCACAGAATATTTTGCCAGTACTGCTGTGGAACATCCAGGCGCTCTTGTGCAAACTGTAAACGTGCAGCAATGATGTGTTTTTTTGAACAGCAGTGGCTTCCTCTGTGGTATCCTCCATGAAATCCATTCTTGTTTAGTGTTTTACCTATCGTAGATACGCTAACAGGGATGTTGGGATATGCCAGAGACTTTTGTAAATCTTTAGCTGACAATCTAGGATTCATCTTCACCTCATTGAGCAGTTTGCTCTGTGCTCTTGCAGTCATCTTTACAGGACGGCCACTCTTTGGAGAAAGTTCAGCACTGCTGCTACTCTCCCTTTTATAGACAATTTGTCTTACTGCGGACTGATATGAACAGCAAGGCTTGTGGAGATACTTTTATAACCCTTTCCAGCTTTATGCAAGTCAACAATTATTAATCGTAGGTCTTCTGAGAGCTCTTTTGTGCGAGGCATCATTCACATCAGGCAATGCTTCTTGTGAAAACCAAACCCAGAACTGGTGTGTTTTTTTTTTTTTTTTTTTTTATAGGGCAGGGCAGCTGTAAGCAACACCTCCAATCTCATCTCATTGATTGGACTCCAGTTGGCTGACACCTCACTCAAATTAGCTCTTGGAGATGTCATTAGTCTAAGGGTTCACATACTTTTTCCACCTGCACTGTGAATGTTTACATGGTGTGTCCAATAAAAACATGGTATCATTTAATTGTGTTAGTTTAAGCAGACTGATTGTCTAATGTTGTGACTTAGATCACATTTTATGACCAATTTGTGCAGAAATCCATATCATTCCAAAGGGTTCGCATACTTTTTCTTGCAACTGTATAACCACCAATGTTCTCAGAAACCAAGTAGTGAATGTTTTAAGTAAATTCTGTTATATTTTTCTTGTATTTTACTCTTTAATTTCTAATTACTCTTATTTTGCTCCTGTTGTGAATGTGATTGCTGCTGTTATGCCAAAATTTGCTCACTGAGGGACAATAAAGGGATTTTCTTCCTTTTTGGTTGAAAGCTAGGGAAGGTCAAAGTAGGGAGGCTCCTTCTCCAGCCGGTTGTATTACTGTCAGACCCAGGTTAGTAAGGAGGAGTAGGCATGACTGATCTCCTGGGACATAGAGATTTTTTTATTTCTCAGTTTTAGCTGTAATATAAAACAAAATGGGGTCAAAGGAAATGAAGGAATCACTGTGACATTTTCCATTCTTACTATTTAATTTACATTAGTGTTTGGAGAAATGAAGGATTAGGCTTGTCGGACTTCAACATGCACAAAACTTTGTTATTAAAAGCTGCTGCCGGGGAACAGACAAACCTGCACATGCTCCACAATCAGTTAGTAGTTACTTTCTTCCTGATTTAAGGGGATGGGGCTTTATGTTCCTTTGTAGACAATGTAGTGGTACAGCTATTGTAGCTGTTGCCTTTACAGAAGTTTAGTGGTTCTTTAATACAGTAGAAAAGCATTATTAAAGCCCCTTTCACTCAAGTGGGTGCAATGCGTTGAGTGAACGCATAGCACCCGCACTGAATTCTGATCCATTCATTTCAATGGGTCTGTGTACATGTTCAGTTCTGCGTTGCGTGAAAAACGCAGCATGTTCTATATTCAGCTTTTTTTCACGCAGCCCTTGCCCTATAGAAGTGAATGGGGCTTCGGTGAAAAACGCATTGCATCGGCAAGCAAGTGCGGATGAAATGTTTTTCACTGATGTTTGCTAGGAGATGTTTGTAAACCTTCAGTTTTATCATGTGCATGAAAAACGCATCAAAACGCATTGCAACCGCGCAGAAAAAACTGAACACAATCGCAGATAAAACTGACTGAACTTGCTTGCAAAATGGTGCGAGTTTCACTGAACGCATCCGGACCTAATCCGTCGCGCTCGTGTGAAAGAGGCCTAAGCGGGCAACTCCAAGTTTATTCAAAATGAGTCAAGAACAAGGAATTATGATAAAAATAAAGTTTGTGTATGTCTTGATTACAATTAAAAACTGTGTGACCATCATTTTTAACCACTTGAGGGTTCTGTAGCAAAATATATACACTCGTAATTAAAAAATGCTAAAATACAAATCAAGCAACCCTAAACTGCCTCAATAGCTGCCCTGTTTACCCGAGACTCTACATGTTATGTACCAAAGGGACCAAAACATAATGAACTACTTTAATACTTTTTATCAATTTGCATAATATAAAGAACTAGAAATGGATACATTATTATACCTTTTTTTTTTTTTTTTTTTTTTTACACTGAACACTGTCTTCAGGGCAGGATCCAATCAATATCCAGACACTGGAAAACCCCTTTTAATAGGAAGATCTGATGTTTAAAGAGTAACTAAACTTTTGTATTTTTAATGGTAACCAATCCCCACCCCCAAGCGCACCTTTTTCCCCCCATGTGCTTAAAATTGACGTTTCTGTACACAGCTTACGTCTCAATAGTGTACGGAGTTGACACCTTATCAATGGAGCCTCAGCGCACATTGCTGCTTCTGCCCGTGCCCCCCGGAGGTTTACTAAATGCTGTTATACCCCATGGGTACCCTGTAACCGTGTGCTATCCCAGGATTAGCTTAGCGAAACAGGCACAGTCAGAAGCCGCTTCACTCGGCTAATCCTGGGATAGCACATGGTTACAGGGTACCCATGGGCTATAACAGCATTTAGTAAACCTCCGGGGGGCACTCCTTCCGCTGCAGCCCCATTGATCAAGTGTAAACTCTGTATACCACTGAAAAGTCAATTTTAATCTTTTTTTTTTGGGGGGGTGCGGGCGCGGGCGGAGAGTATATAAAAAATATTAACAAACTATATTACAAAAAGTGTATGACTTTCTGCTTGTCAGACACCTTGCCAATAGATGTCTATTAGGAGTGGGGAGGAGCTGCACAGAGACGCAGGCAATGCTTCTGACTGAAGTCTGTGGGCATGGGGGGGGGGGGGGTTCAGTTAATGAAAAGAGAGCCGTATAGGCTGCTGCAGTTAAATGTGAGTTTTGTATCTCACAACAAGTAATCTATTCACATCAGCACAGTTCACTACTTGTCTGTTGTCCTATAGTGATAGTGAAGTGACAGAGCAGAATCTCCTTTTTCCATTTGCAGTCTGTGAGACTTCAGAGCAGCTAGTCTTCACCCAGGAGCTCAGGGAAAACAGAATTAGAACTGGAGCCTGCAGAGTAGAAAACTGCTGAATTGCCAGATACAAGTCATATAATGATAGAAAGTGTTATAGCTTGTGTGTACACAGTGTAT
Source organism: Bufo gargarizans (assembly GCF_014858855.1). Lineage (NCBI taxonomy): Eukaryota > Metazoa > Chordata > Amphibia > Anura > Bufonidae > Bufo > Bufo gargarizans. Next base: position 51,201,501 of record NC_058089.1, read on the forward strand.
CTGAAAGTGCTCCAAATGCAATGTGAACTAAGTATACAGACATGTAGAGCGGCGCCCGGGGATCTCACTGCACTTACTATTATCCCCGGGCGCCGCTCCGTTCTCCCGTTATGCCCTCCGGTATCTTCGCTCTGTAAGTTATAGTAGGCGGGTCTTCCCTTGTCCTGTGGGCGTCTCCTTCTCCTAGGCTGCAGCGCTGGCCAATCGCAGCGCATAGCTCACAGCCTGGGAGGTTTTTTTTCTCCCAGGCTGTGAGCTGTGCGCTGCGATTGGCCAGCGCTGCAGCCTAGGAGAAGGAGACGCCCACAGGACAAGGGCAGACACCGCCTACTATAACTTACAGAGCGAAGGTACCGGAGGGCATAGTGGGAGAACGGAGCGGCGCCCGGGGATAATAGTAAGCGCAGTGAGATCCCCGGGCGCCGCTGTACATGTCTGTATACTTAGTTCACATGTGAAATGTCCTCTTTAATCCACTTGTTCGCGCAGCCGGCATCTCTTCTGTCTTCTTTTGTGAGGAATAGGACCTTTGATGTCACTACGCTCATCACATGGTCCGTCACATGATCCATCACCATGGTAAAAGATCATGTAATGGACTATGTGATGAGGGTAGTGACGTCATCAAAGGTCCTATTCCTCACAAAAGACAGAAGAGATGCCGGCTGCGCGAACAAGTGGATTAAGGTGAGTTAAATAAATTTAACTCCCCTTAATATACTTGTTCGCGCAGCCGGCATCTCTTCTGTCTTCTTTTGTGAGGAATAGGACCTTTGATGACGTCACTACCCTCATCACATAGTCCATTACATGATCTTTTACCATGGTGATGGATCATGTGACGGACCATGTGATGAGCGTAGTGACATCAAAGGTCCTATTCCTCACAAAAGAAGACAGAAGAGATGCCGGCTGCGCGAACAAGTGGATTAAAGAGGACATTTCACATGTGAACTAAGTATACAGACATGTACAGCGGCGCCCGGGGATCTCACTGCACTTACTATTATCCCCGGGCGCCGCTCCGTTCTCCCGCTATGCCCTCCGGTACCTTCGCTCTGTAAGTTATAGTAGGCGGTGTCTGCCCTTGTCCTGTGGGCGTCTCCTTCTCCTAGGCTGCAGCGCTGGCCAATCGCAGCTCACAGCCTGGGAGAAAAAAAAACTCCCAGGCTGTGAGCTATGCGCTGCGATTGGCCAGCGCTGCAGCCTAGGAGAAGGAGACGCCCACAGGACAAGGGAAGACCCGCCTACTATAACTTACAGAGCGAAGATACCGGAGGGCATAACGGGAGAACGGAGCGGCGCCCGGGGATAATATTAAGTGCAGTGAGATCCCCGGGCGCCGCTCTACATGTCTGTATACTTAGTTCACATTGTTTTTACAGGTGAAATGTCCTCTTTAAGGGGAGTTAAATTATTTTTTTTAACCCCTCCAGCCCTATTTTACTTAGCATTCTGAATACAGAATGCTATTATTTTCCCTTATAACCATGTTATAAGGGAAAATAATAATCGGGTCCCCATCCCGATCGTCACTTAGCAACCGTGCGTGAAAATCGCACCGCGTCCACACTTGCTTGCGGATGCTTGTGATTTTGACGCAACCCCATTCATTTCTATGGGGCCTGCGTTAAGTGAAAAACGCACAAAGAGGAGCATGCTGCGATTTTCGCGCAATGCACAAGTGATGCGTGAAAATCACTGCTCATGTGCACAGCCCCATAGAAATGAATGGGTCCGGAATCAGTGCGGGTGCAATGCGTTTACCTCACGCATTGCACCCGGGCGGAAATCTCGCCCATGTGAAAGGGGCCTTAGTGTTGCTTAAATTTAGGTAATTGAGGGAGGGGGGAAAGGGATAATTGAGTCTGCCTTCAAAATTCCAAAGGCGATAGGGGATCAAACAGCGCTTTTAAGGGGTTATCCCATAAGTCAGAGATCATATAGTACATAGCAATACCTTTCTGACAACGCTAGAACAGCCCTGTACCTCACATGGATCCCGAGATCTCCCCATTCATTGCTCTGCTAGATTTATATCAGGCTGACAGTTGTCCATGCTCTTCCTATCCCGACTCAGGAGGCAGTTGAAGGATGAAACGTGCGGCCAAAGTAGGTGGCGGTATGCACATAATTTTTATTAAATAACTCAGTGGATATGCAATTTTTTTTTATTACATGCAAGTATTCAGGTCCAGGTGCTGATTTGAAAACTAGAATATTGTTCACGGGACAACCCCTTTAAGCCGTTGTTCATACACATTCGATGTTGGATGAATACGCAATCAACCAACAGCTATTCTTCCTAATCTCGACCATATATCCCATTTGGCTTGTGCATGTGCTCTCTACATGGATAGGGGAGTATGCTAGATCCAGACAACACTGGTGGTGGGTTCTATTGTCTGAGAGCAAAATGATTGGGCATGTTAAAATCTAACTGCCCAATGCCACCATACACATTAGTGGATGTTAACCTGGTCTTGCAAAAAAAAAAAAAAAAAAAAATGGGTTCAGCTGATTGTATGGCTACCTTAATGATTTAAGGAAACACTCCAAGCTAAGGCTACTTTCACAGTTAGCGTTTTTGCAGATCCGTCATTGATCTGCAAAAACGCTTCCGTTACAATAATACAACCGCATGCATCTGTCGTGAATGGATCCAGTTGTATTATGTCTTCTATAGCCATGAAGGATCCGTTGTGACCACCATTGAAAGTCAATGGGGGATGGATCCATTTTCTATTGCGTCATTGCTCCGCACCACATGGCGGACAGAAAAACGCTGCAGGCAGCATTTTGTTGTCCGCCTCCAGAGCGGAATGGTGACTGAACCAAGGCAAACTGATGCATTCTGAGCGGATCCTTTTCCATTCAGAATGCATTAGGGCAACTGATCTGTTTTGGACCGCTTGTGAGAGCCCTGAACGGATCTCGGAAACGGAAACCAAAACGCGAGTGTGAAAGTAGCCTAAACTGATAATTTATTAAGTAGTGCATTGCATCAAGGTAGAAAGATATAATCTCTGGGCCATGCACTGACCTCCCAGGGTCTGCACTATGCATGACATGGACTGTCCGTTTTTCCCACAGGGTTTCTTAAAGGCAATGTAAACCTTCGGGCCAATTTTATTTTTATGGTTGCATTTTACTCATTTTTGGCTAAAAATATATTTTTTTTTCAATTTTTTTTAAAATAAATATTGAGCCGTTCTGTCGCAAAAGGTTAACTGTCTAGCTGAGTTAATGGTACTTTTACTTTGTGATGGTCATCTAATAAACTTTATCTATAAATTACTAAAATAATTAAACCAAATTTTTATCAGTAAGATAACTGATCTATATTGGTGTTTAGGAGGTCAAAGATCGTCGATAAGGAGCAGTCAGCTAGGCAGCCTCATGCAACACCGTGAAAATTCAGAGCCTGCTACTAGAGAAACTCAAGGCTTCACAGAGACGGTGGTTCAAAATTTTTATTAGACCAATTGAAAACAAGATTTTAGCTCAAAATAAGTAGAATGCAATAAAATAAAAATTGCGTCTAAAAGTGTACATAGCCTTTAAGGGCTGATTCACACACAGGCCACTTCCTATCTGGTTGTGGGTCTGTGTACTGTACTCATAATCACATGAGTACAATACATTAGAACCATGAACTATCATAAATCAGTACGATGCAGTCAGTTTGGATCAGGGGAGCAGTGGTTGGGTCTGGTGAATCAACTCTTATGGGGAATGTCTGGGAATACATAATTTCTAAAAGTTGTCCGCAGCCTGCCTCAAGTACTTAAAGGGGTTCTGCAGTTTGTTTTAACTCATGATCTATCCTCTGGATAAATCATCAGCATCTAATTAGCGGGGGTCCGACACCTGGGATCCCCGCTGATCAGCTGTTTGAGAAGGCAGCGGCATCTCCAGCAGCGCCGCGGCCTTCTCACTGTTTACCGCAGGCCCAGTGATGTCGCAACTAGTATCCCTGGCCTGGGGGGGGCTAAGCTCTGTTCACTTGAATAGAGCTTAGCCCTGCCCAGGCCAGTTGATACTAGTCGTGATGTCACTGGCCCTGCGGTAAACAGTGAGAAGACCACGGCGCTACTGCCAGCGCCGCTGCCTTCTCAAACAGCTGATTGGAGGTCCCGGGTGTCGGACCCCCGCCGGTTAGATGCTGATGATCTATCCAGAGGATAGATTATCAGTTTAGAGGGGTTCTGCAGTTTTTTTAACTGATCTATCCTCTGGATAGATCATCAGCATCTAACCGGCGGGGGTCTGACACCCGGGACCCCCAATCAGCTGTTTGAGAAGGCAGCGGCGCTGGCAGTAGCGCCGTGGTCTTCTCACTGTTTACCGCAGGGCCAGTGACGTCACGACTAGTATCAACTGGCCTGGGCGGGGCTAAGCTCCATTCAAGTGAACAGAGCTTAGCCCAGCCCAGGCCAGGGATACTAGTCGCGACATCACTGGGCCTGCGGTAAACAGTGAGAAGACCACGGCGCTACTGCCAGCGCCGCTGCCTTCTCAAACAGCTGATTGGGGGTCCCAGGTGTCGGACCCCCGCCGGTTAGATGCTGATGATCTATAGAGGATAGATCATCAGTTAAAAAAACTGCAGAACCCCTTTAAATGATCATACTTACCTGCTCCTTCTTCGGTCCTCCTTGCTGGCTCCCACATCTCTATCTTCTGGTGCTGGTTTTTTTCTTCCTCCTTGGCATGGATATGGTCACCTGATCCTCCATCAACTGCTGGCTTCAACGGTGATGTGTCCACAAGAGACACATCACAGCTGATGCCAGTGGTTGGCTTAAAGGGAACCTGTCAACAGTTTTATGGTGTCCTAACTAAGGGCAACATAAATAAGTGACTGATTCGCTTAGCAAAATGCTGGGTCACTTTCTTTAATTGACTCAGTCAATCTGCCAACATCTTGTATTGAAAAGCTCCAGCTGATAATGATGAGTCATGAATATTCATGAGCTCTTGAGTCTCCCCGCCTACCTGCTGCTGAGTGACAGTTTCAAATACACCACTGGTCAGTGAGACCAAAAGAAATCCCTGTAGGGGTCTACTAATTTGAAAATTAAGACATGTACTTTATTAGATTCAATTAAAAAGGGGATTTATAGATGCCCCAAAATACCACACGTTTAAAACTATCAGACGATAGTATAAATTTGTGTAGCAATTACTTTTTCTCTCATTTTGAGCGAGAGAGATGTAGTTATACAGGCGGGTGGTTGGTATACAGTTTGTCACACTTTTGGGATATAGCCCTATTTCTAGGTGTCCTGGGACCTGGGCCCAAGTCCCGACTACCAGTCCGTGTTATATCAATTGTGTGTCCCTTTTCACTGATGCCACAACACACACCACACCAATTCAACACATACTGGTATAACCCTAATACTGGGCAAAGTTGACACAGTTGCTACCGTCTGTTCTAAAAAGGAAAGAGCGCCTAACACTAGGCCCCACCCGACATGTTTCGCCGCGATGCGGCTTTGTCAGGGGTTTGGGGTATTAGCAAACCCCTGACGAAGCCGCATCGCGGCGAAACATGTCGGGTGGGGCCTAGTGTTAGGCGCTCTTTCCTTTTTAGAACAGACGGTAGCAACTGTGTCAACTTTGCCCAGTATTAGGGTTATACCAGTATGTGTTGAATTGGTGTGGTGTGTGTTGTGGCATCAGTGAAAAGGGACACACAATTGATATAACACGGACTGGTAGTCGGGACTTGGGCCCAGGTCCCAGGACACCTAGAAATAGGGCTATATCCCAAAAGTGTGACAAACTGTATACCAACCACCCGCCTGTATAACTACATCTCTCTCGCTCAAAATGAGAGAAAAAGTAATTGCTACACAAATTTATACTATCGTCTGATAGTTTTAAACGTGTGGTATTTTGGGGCATCTATAAATCCCCTTTTTAATTGAATCTAATAAAGTACATGTCTTAATTTTCAAATTAGTAGACCCCTACAGGGATTTCTTTTGGTCTCACTGACCAGTGGTGTATTTGAGGGTTAACTCCCGAGGGTCTTACTAGGGCCTAATTTTTGTATTTGAGTGACAGTTTGTTTCCATAGGAATCAGCAGCAGGTGGGCAGGGGAGTGGCTATAGCTCTGAATTAAATATACGGTGGACTCGATGACCTCACGCCGGACTCGAAACAGCTCATTAGCATGCGGCATCTTTGTGTGTATATTATGAGGTAACCATCGGTCACACCAGTAAGTGAATACATCTAAGGCACTTTTTAGTAGTTAATGATTGTATATAATTAGTTAGATTATAATCAAATATCCACATGACAGGTTCCCTTTAAGTAGATCTAGTGACCATGCCAGGGAGGAAGTAAACAAACCCCCGGACCGGAAGATAGGCATGCAGGAGCCAGTGCACAGGACGGGCAGGGAGCAGGTAAGTATGATACTTTCAGTACAGGAGGCAGGCAGCCAACATCTGTTAGAAATTATGTATTCCTGTAGAACCTCTTTAAGGATTGTTGTTGGATGCAGCACACAACATGATGTGGAACTCGCACCTATCTCCTAAACGGAGCCCCAAAAGTGCTGGAGGGCACACTGTGCATGCGCAGCCGCCCTCCATTCATTTCTAAGAGGGCTGCCGAAAATAGCGCTGGCTTGGCTATTTCTGTTGGGCCCATAAAAGTGAATGGGAACAGTGGCCGGTTATACGCACAGCGCTCCAATTCACTTCTCTGGGGAGAGCACTTGGTGGTGGCCTGGCCGGACCGGAGTCCTCCAGCCACCACTTTGGCCCGCACCATTCTCGATTATAGATGTGGGTCCCAGTGGTGGAACCTGTACCTATCAGACAATGGGGGCATATCCTAGCAACCCTCAAGTTTCACCAAGCTTCATACAGTATATTAACAGATTATCTCCTTATAGGTTGGCAGATTCTTCGAGGTTGGTTCTTTGTACCCTTCTTGATTTAAAGGAAGGAAAAAATAATATATATATATATATATATATATATATATAATATATATATAACTAGGCCAACATTCGACCATTTCTTTTCATTTACATTAGCATTTATTTTTCATTTAAAGGGATACTTCCATCAAACAAATATATATAGATAATGGGTGAATGGATAGAATTTTTTTAAATCTCTTCTTGTTTTCTATTTTCTGTCCTGGCTGTTAAATGTCATCTTTGTTTGAACTTTTAGCACAGCGGACAGTCTCTCTTGGGGTCCATTCACACATCTGTATGAAAGGTCCGCATCCGTTCCACAATTAAACACCTACGGACATGTGATTGGACCCTTACCCTAAGTTCACACCTGAGCGTTTTACAGCGCGTTCAAACGCGCTGTAAAACGCTCAACACATGAAAACCAATGCTTCCCTATGGGAGTGGTTCTCACCTGGGCGTTTTACAGCGCGTACGATCGCGCTGTAAAACGCCCGACGCATAATCAAGTACTTGAGCTTCTTTGGGGCGTTTTGACGCGCGTTTGTGGCCATAGGACACTGCAGTCAATCACACAAACGCGCGTCAAACGCGTGTTTACTATTACAAAAAACGCGCGTTTTACGTGCGTTTGAGAAACGCTCAGGTGTGAAAGCAGGGTTAAGGGAACCAGTCACCGGGATTTTGTGTATAGAGCTGAGGACATGGGTTGCTAGATGACCGCTAGCACATCCGCAATACACAGTCCCCATAGCTCTGTGTGCTTTTATTGTGTAAAAAAAACAATTTGATACATATGCAAATTAACCTGAGATGAGTCCTGTTCCTGACTCATCTCACATACAGGACTCATCTCAGGTTAATTCGCATATGTATCAAATCGGTTTTTTTTTTACACAATAAAAGCACACAGAGCTATGGGGACTGGATATTGCGGATGTGCTAGCGGTCATCTAGCACCCATGTCCTCAGCTCTATACACAAAATCCCGGTGACTGGTTCCCTTTAAAATGACTCTATGCTGTGCCATTCTTTTGTTATTCCTACTCTAAGTTTATGTATGATTTGTCAGCCATCTGCAATAAAGGTTCATCTTGCACTATCCAATCAGTGCTGCCAGGGTCAGACTGCAGGGACACACCCACAACTAGTAACACCCAGCTGGACCTTCATTGCAGACTGCTGGCAATTCATTCATAAACTTCTAGTAGGAATAACAAAAGAATGGCACAACATAGTCCTAAGAATAGATGCTCCTGAATTGGCATTAGGGTAGGGGAATGTATGTAGAGAAGTGACAGCTTCTATTTACAGTCAGGCCATCATCATTCAGGACAGAGAGGAAGTTTTGTGGTTGTGACTCAATTAGAGCATCACACATTACAGTAACCGATGGGCATCGTTATCTAAGTCTATTGGGAGAAGATTTGAGCTGATATACTGTTGTCCCAATTCTGCTCCTACTAGTATGACTTTGCATATGACGCCTTCACATTACAGCAGCAGTAAACTAGCAATGGATTACCTATGTATTGTAGAGTGTTTATCCTTTGTGCTGACTGCTATGGAGGGACAATATTTTGTATTTGATTTTCAGTGGCATAGTACTGCCGAAATGAAAGAAACAACCAAAACTTTTTTTTTTTATATGACATGCTGCAGATTTGAAAATCTGTACAGCAGGTCAATTTCCGTACGTAAAAAAAAAAATCCTCAAAGGGTAGTTGAGATTTGTGTAATCTAATACACTTTGCTGCTACTGTAAAACACTGATTTTTCCGCATGTATTCCACAACGTGTAGGCGGCCTTAAAAGGGTGGTGTCACTAAAGCAAATAGCATTTATTATATAGAGGAAGTTAATACAAGCCACTTTTCTAATGTATTGTTATTGATTATATTGCTTCCTTTGCTGGCTTCATTAATTTTTGTTATCACATTATACAACAAGCAATGGAAAATGTGCTGGTTTTATTTTTTTTAAATAAACTTTATTAACATTTAAAATTTTTTTTGACTCTTATGTACTAGTATGCCTTGTATATCAATGCATTATAACTTATCAGCGTAATAGTGACAAGCCTCCTATTAGGCCATGCCTGTGGCACAGTTTAATAGGCATACAGTAATGGCACTCCTAGGGGCTTTTATTAGGCCCCCGGCTGCCATTCCTAATCCATCGGCACCCTGCAATTGTGTTAATGGAGGGAGCACTCTCCCTTTGTTGCTATTGACTCTGGCATCAAGGCACATCCGGGGTTGGAATTCTCTCCGTTCCAGCCATTACTCAGGCATCCCCACCAATCAACTGTTTTAGGCAGGCGCTGGATACTATACAGCAGGGGTAGGCAACCTTCGCCACTCCAGCTGTTGTGAAACTGCAACTCCCAGCATGCATACCCTCAGAAATGAATGGAACACACTGGGAATTGTAGTTTCACAACAGCTGGAGTGCCGAAGGTTGATGATCCCTGCTATACAGTGTACCCAGCTGGAAGCGCTGTTGGGGTCCAATCACACATCCGTATGTGTTTTGCGGATCCATGGATCCGCAACACACGGACACCGGCAATGTGCGTTCCGCATTTTGCGGACCGCACATCGCTGGCACAATAGAAAATGCCTAATCTTGTCTGCAATTGCAGACAAGAATAGGACATGTTCTATTTTTTTCGGGAACGGAATTGTGAACCCGTAACTGCGAATCCGCATTTCCGGATCCGGACATCACATCGTGTGGCCCCATAGAAATGAATGGGTCCGCAATTCCATTCTGCAAAATGCGGAACAGAATTGCGGACGTGTGAATGGAGCCTTATTGTGTACTGCAGCTCAGCTTCCATTCAAGTCAGGTGCTAATTCTCGTGCTCCCATGATGAGCACTTTGTCATCTCCCCCTCTTTGATGTGTGTATACATAGGTCTTCTATACATGTGTATATCCTCTAGATTCAAGTAAAGGGGAGCTATCGATCGTTATGCACAAAATATACAATCTATATTTTGGAGATATTGTTAGACACGGTTTACTAGCTGCTAGTGGTAAAGTATTTTATGTTTTGCCTCATGTTGATGGAAAACGTGCAATTTCCATTTTAAATGGGTTTTCTGAGTTTTATATTGATGGTCTATCTTTAGGATAGGCCCTCAATATGTGATAGGTGGGGGTCCGACTGCCAGCACCCTCACAATGCTCCAGTGAGCACCGCAGCCTACCAAGCACAGTGCCATCCATTGTATCGTGGCTGTGCTTGGAATCTCAGCTCAGCCCTATTCACTATATGCACATGGCATCACTGGCCTAGAAGGAAGCCACAGCCTGGAAACGGCCCCCCACCGATCTCAAGACAGGCCATCAATATTTGGATAGTCCGTCAATATGAAAACCTTGGGAAACCCTTTTAATGTTATACCAACAAGATCACATTGTGGGATGACTAAAGTGGTCTAATGCAGATGATGTGGCCAAGGACAAACAAGGGGGAGAACAAAGAATATGGGGGCATTGTTTTGAGGCCATGGACACTGAGACAGTAAATGTATACGGCTGAGCTGAACCATTGGAAATGGTGGAACTGATCACAACAGCTTTACAAACTATATGTATCTGTATTTCTTGCAGTGAGTTTGAGCTGTGAATGTCCTTACCTTAATCCATAAAATAAAATGTCAAATGGAATTACATATACCCTTTAAATTTACTTTACTGTAATATTGCAGTTTTGTTGAACAGTTTATTCTGATTTATTTAGTCTTTAATTAAACTCATTAAAAACAATCTGCTGTTTTCTTGTTCATGTTTCATTGTCTGGAAATAGGTCCAGTTGTCATTATTAGTAGGCAGCCGATACAGCAAAGAGATGTCCACTGCGGATTTTGCTGTGGATCGCAAAAAAAAAAATCACATGTATTAGATCCGGTTTTTGCCACAAAAATGGATGTGAATTTCACCTCCATGGCAAAGGGTGAAACCTGTGGTGGAGATCCGCAGCACAAATAGACATGTCCATTTCAGATCCACACCGCAGTTCTATTTAGGCCTCATGCACACGACCATATCCGTTTTGCGGAACTTAAATCACGGATCCACAAAATGCAGATCCTGGTCGATATGGCAATTTTTTTATTTTTTTTGTATTCCTTTACAAATGTCCTTATAAGTAGTTCATTGCCAGGGCAGAATACTTTTCAGCAGGGGTTATACAGTTGTGAATAACCCCTTTTTCAAGACTTTTTATTTTTATTTTATTTTTTTATATCTGATTGCTAGGGGTCTGACACCTGGGATCCCCTTAAGGCCTCCTGCACACGACAGTTTTTTCCCCCCGTTTACTGGCCGTTTTTTGCGTTCCGTATACGGAACCATTCATTTCAATGGTTCTGCAAAAAAACCTGAATGTACTCCGTATGCATTCTGTTCCGTTTAAAGATAGAACATGTCCTATTATTGGCCGCAAATCACGTTCCGTGGCTCCATTCAAGTCAATGGGTCCGCAAAAGAACAGAACACATACGGAAATGCATCCGTATGTCTTCCATTTCCGTTCAGTTTTTTGCGGAACCATCTATTGAAAATGTTATGCCCAGCCCAATTTTATCTATGTAATTACTGTATATGCCGAACGGAAACCCAATGGAAACAAAAAACGGAACAACGGATCCGTGAAAAACGGACCGCAAAACACTGAAAAAGCCATACAGTCGTGTGCAGGAGGCCTAAATCGTATGTTTGAGAAGGATGTGCCACTCGCAGTAGCGATGCCGCCTTCTCCCTGCTCACCAAGCACAGACATTCTGGGGGTTCAATACGGGAATCTCGCCCCTCGTACACAGGAAACTTGTGAGTGTACCCTGAGGTACTCTCAGAAAGTTTGTACTGCTTCACACCATACCTCGCCCGCTTAGAGGGAACATACTGGCGGAAAATGAGTCTCCCCTTGAAACCAGGTACATAGGCCTCCAAAAATTTGGCCCCGAAGTGATCAATGACTGGCCTGATTTTGTACAGGCGGTCATAGGCAGGATCACCTGCATAACGCAGGCATGTCAAATGGCCTCAAACCGGGTACAGTGTCATGGCTGTACTGTAAAGTGGGGTCTGGCAGAGAACGTCCCCACTCCAAGTCCTTCCTGACACTGTTGTTTTTTTTGCACTAGGCCCATGTGCAGCACGAGGCCCCAAAACGTCCTCTTCTCGGCTGCACTGACCGGAATCCAGCCACTGGACCTAGCCAAAAAAGAAGCCCGGGTGTTGAGCAATTAACTGTTGAGCGTACAAGTTTGTTTGCGCCACCATCGGATTCACAAAGTGGTCACTGAAAAAAAATACTAAAATAGTCCTATTCAGTGAAGCCCACTGTGGGAATCTGGATTCCTGCTTGGCCAACAAAATCAGGAATCACAGGCTCAAAATGCTCTGGGGGTACACCAGACAAGTTAACCAGTAGGGGGCTCAGGTGGACTTATCTGGTGGGGGGGGGGGGAACTAGTACCAGCCCCAAAGCTGCTAGTACTAGTGTGGGCCACAGGGTCCCTGGCAGGGCGGTCCCCTTGCTCCGCCTGGCGGTGTCTCCGCTGCCTTGGGGGCTCATCGCTAGATGAGGACTCAGATGATAAGAGGAAAGTTGGGTCGTCCTCACTGGGACTCTCGGATTCGGAGGCAAGCAGGGCGTATGCCTCCTTGGCTGAGAACATCGGGCGGGCCGTAGGGGAGTGTGTGTGTAAAACTTTATTCAGTGTGTGTGGGGGATGGGCTTTCGCGTACTTTGCCCTACACCTAACAGAAAAAAAAAAAATAACAAACATTTTTTGAAAATCCCAAAAAGTGTAAAAAAAAAAAATGATTCAAATGCGCTGATCAGCGGTGGGGTGGGTGATGTGCTAACAGTGGCTGGACGCTAAGAGAGCCGGCCACAGTCAGAGCATACAAAAAAAACAAAAAAAAACACTAGCGCCCCAAAAAATGCGGGGGTGGGGGGATGATGGCACAAAAAAACGTACACAGTAGCTGAGCTCCTCTCTCTCCCCACGGCCACGGCCCCTGCCCAGCCAGCCAATCCGAAGCGATCCTGAGAGGTGCCGTGACCGCCACCTCTCAGGATCAGCAGGACGGTGATTGGTGGTGTATTATCACACCACTGATCACCGTCCTATTTCAGGTTATCGGGTCACCAGATACCCGGAAACGCAGCAAACTGCAGGTCTGAATTGACCTGCGATCGCTGACACGGGGAGGGTCACAGGACACCCCTGGGCATTGTTCCGATCACCGCCTGCTGCATGGCGGTGATCAGCACTACACAGGGTGTACAGGTACGCCCTGTGTCCGTAAGAGGTTAAAGATGATACAAACAGATCCGTTTTGAACTGATGCATTTGTGCAGATCCATGACGGATCCGCACCAAACATGAGTGTGAAAGTAGCCTAAAACGTAACCTTTTTAAATTGTTCCCACTTCCTTACTTGGATACTGTAGTGTGCACAGGGTTTTCTAGGGACAACACCGAAGACAGTGGGATCCCCTTGTCAGGGCAGCAGTTCCGCTCTTAGGTAGGGTGGAATAGGGACTTTGTAGGCGTCTTCTCTATTTTTCTTGGTTATATTTTTGGATCTTTTTTAATTTTAGTAATCAAGGTAGAACCTTATATTGTGCTCATATTGTGCCTTTCTTCTATTTACCGGTACTTAGCTGTGGAGACACACGCCACACTGACTGCTGCTGCTGCCCTCACTGCTTCTTTCTACATATAGATTATAAATATATATAAAACTATAAAGGGCTACAGCGAGTACTTGACTAAATCAAGTGATTCGACACAAAAAAAAATCTGTAATTTTTTTGCATCGAGGATTCGTTTGTCACGTGACCACGGAACGGTAGTGAAGCGCTTGCTATTACTCCCGCTGCTCTCGGAATACACACCTTTCCAGCAGGGGGCCTCAGGACACTCTGGGTTTCAGGAGGAGCAGGGGGGGAGAGCTGGGGGCACTGGGGTGGGGGGGGGGGGACGCTGATGCACTTGGGCTGATCGCACAGGGGGGAAGGAAGGGTGTTGGGGACTGATGGCAGGGGGTCCGATGAGTTTTTTTTTTTATAAAGGAAAACAGTCTATTCATTTTTTCTTATTAGGATACTCGATTAATCGTAAAAAATAATCGTTTACTGCAGTCCTAAGATAATACTGACGCCTATAAATAAGTGACGGTGGCATCAGTCAGTGTGGAGCGTGCCTTCTAAGTAAACAGAAGACTGCGCATTGCTAAGGCACAAAATGGCGCACTTTAGAGCTATTTTTCTAATAGAATTAAAGTATATTACAAAAATGGTCTGTATCACTGCCCTTACACATTGTAAAAAAGAGTTCTTGAAAATCTGAAAAATCTAATGACCTATAATTATTTTTTTTTTTAAACCATATGTGTCCGTCTTTCGAACACCATTAAAAATGGTCAAATCTGCTGAAATGGTCTAAGTAGGCCTTTCATTTGTGTGTATGGCCAGTTTCCTAATAGGTTCACATCTGCATTGAAGACAGCACTGCAGATTCCATCAGATGCGCCAGATAGAATAGACCAAGGTGCCCTGTTTTTTTATGGTAAATTGGTGGACACCCAATGGATCCCATTATAATCAGTGGAGTCTGTAGGGCATCATGTGCCAGGTTTTCATTCTATAATGGCGAAAACAACAGAAATAGACACTAAAATAGCATTCCAACGCATGTACTGTTAGCTTTATACATGACAACCTTTTTTTTTTTATATATACTTTTTCTCTCTGTATCATGGGAAAGCTTGTTCAGTTGTATTTGACCTTTTTTATTGAAAACTTAATAAACAAAATTTTGCAAGAAATAGACACTAAAGCCTTAGGACGCGTTCACACGAGCGTATGGAAATCCGTGTGTATTCTGCCTCCGGATATACCAGCCAGACTGTCATCCGTATTGAGTCAGTAATTAATGCGGATTTACTTGCCTATTCCTTCCTGCATTTTTATGCACTTTATAGACTATATTGTGTGCATTTGGAAGCAAATACGCACAAAACTAGAACATACTGTAATTTCAAACGCTGATGCAAATGATACGCCTGTCGGAATAGTCCTACTGTACGCATTCACTGTACATAAACGCCATATACGACTTGTGTGAACGCGGCTTTAGGCTGCGTTCACATAGCCACGTTTCCTGGAGACTTTGAAAAGGTCATCTGCTTAGCAGGTACTGTATTACATGAAAATCCATGGGCAGCCCATGTGCGTGTATGTGACAGAAATGCCTTTTGCATGGAGATTCTGTGCTCCTGCATTCATGTTTTACTTTCTCGCAGAATGAATGTTATCCCATACATACAAAAACTATGGCCTCGTTCACATCTCCGGCAGGCTGTCAATGGGGATCTGGCGGTGAAGTAGAGGATTCGGCACAGACCAGAGCGGAGATGTGGACAAGGCCTATCCCTGGCCAACAGTCTTAATCCTGCTCCTTCACGAAGTTACAATTCACTCTACCGGTTTGTGGAAATGCTGCAGAAATAGGGGAAGTAATCATGTAAAAATTAAAATTATCGTCCAAGTTGCTATATGATTGCTTAACATTATAGGACCCCCCCCCCCCCCTGTTCTCTCAGGTTCACTGCTGCTCAGATCACCACCTGTCATCAATATCTATATCCCACTTGGGTTAAAGAGTAGTAATGTGCGCATGTGTCGGGACATACTGTATATAGATGGTCAAGGTAGTCGAAGTCCAATTGTAACAGTTGTGTTCATGTTGCCTCTCGCTGATATTTGCTTTTTTATTCAAGCATTCATTGATGTTGTCCAGACTCCTCCATGTGCCAGCAGCACACGCTCTAACCTGAGTGAGTCTGAGGCATAAAGGCTAGATGGAAGGTAAGTAGCCACGTATGATCTTTTATTTATTTGTAGGTACCAGAATATGCAAACAGTTCTCCAAAGTATCCGTTAGAGATGTCTAATGTACATACCGTACTCCTTTAGATCCCTCATACACATGCACACTCAGCCAAGCATGCATGTGCTCTCAGTAGAGGAGTAAGCCACTGCCCAATACTTCTGGTGATGGCTTACCTTCTATGAGAACGAAAAATTGGGCATGTTGAAATCCAGCATGCCTCATCCTTCTTTCCCCGACCTCTGCCTGGAGAGTTTGGGACACCTTCATACACACAATTCGGCCGCCATTCATCTAAAGTAGTGGGTTACTGTAGGCTTGCTGCTACGTTTGCTGACTTTAAAGGGGTTTTCCGGGCTTTTACTATTGATGACCTATCCTCAGGATCGGACCCCCTCCTATCAGCTGTATGTGCAGTGCGCACGTGCCGTCTCTTGTCTCTCTTCCTGTCCGCTGCTGCTTTGCCATAGTCAGCAGCGGTAAGCAGGAAGACAGACTGCACGCAGCTGATCGGTGGGGGTGCCTGGTGTTGGACCCCCGCCGATCTGATATTGATGACCTATCCTGAGGATAGGTCATCGATAGTAAAAGCCAGGAGAACCGCTTTTGATGTAGTCTTCAGGTACCATCATAGACCCAGGCTGCTGTTCCATACTCTGCTTTCGACAGTCCTTACTTGTTAGAGGAGTCCCTTGACAATCACCGTATTACAATGGGAACCTCCCAGTGGTCAGCGGTTATCTGTGGGCATCCTGACTGTAAAGGTAGCCATACACACTAGATAGAAGTTGGTTGATTGTTGAACAGACAAACTTCTGTTGGACATGCATATTTTAGTACATATTGGCCGTTACAGTTGTTCAAACTGGCCTCATTCAATGATGCAATGAGATGGACGAAAGATCTTTCTGGGAGCGTTCTTTCATAGAAACTATTGGACGGAAATATTAACACGGCCGATAATGGTCTGTCATCGGTCAGCTAAAATGATCATTTGTTAAATTTTACCCAACAAACGATTGTTTTGGTTGAAAACAATGGTCAATTGTGATCCACTTCAGACTGTGTATGGTGACATATTTACAATAGCTGTCAGCTAGTCCTCCCAACTCCTCAAATACACATGGGTGCTCGGCCAAGCATAAATGTGTTTTCGATGGAGGAGTAAGTCCCAGCCAGATACCGCTGGCAGTGGTTTGTCTCCCACACGAGCAAAGGATGGAGTATATTGAAATCCAAGATTGTGGGAGAGAGTCGGGACATTCCAATATGCTGTTGAAATTGCAGCTTTGGCCAGCTTTCATGTAATGTGTATGGTAACCTTAGATTGTGTAGTGTCCCTGCAGGGACATGAAGCATTACATGGTGTCTGTTTAAATAAATGGATTGTGTGTGTAAAACAGGACAGGTTCTTCAGCGTAAGAGACGCTCACTGTAACCAAGAGATGAGGATCCTGAAGACAGGACCCCAGAATTCTCTAATGGGGTATATGAAACTGGGGTTCTATTGCCCACATAATACAATGCATTACTTCTTAATTGCAGTAAATCTGACAAAGTGCCTATTAGGCCCTGCCAGGCTGCCAAGGTAAACCCTCTGCACATTGTGATCGCATTACAGGGGCGTTAATGGGTTGAGATCGGGGGCTCTTTCCATCTGTCTAACCACTTTGATGCCATGGTCAGCATCAACTATCAGGATCGGAGTAACCTTCGATCCCAGCAGTAAAATGCCAGCTGTGTAACAGTCGGCATCGGGAAATTATGGTGTGGGCATAGCTCCTGAGCCTGCGTAGTTATAACATATCTGCAAGCATTAACTACCTTCCAGCACCAAGATACTAATATGACGCCGATCAGGAAGGGGCTGTCCTGGGAATAAGCATTGATAGTCTAGCATTGGACCCCACCAGTCAGCAGGATGAAGGGCTGCAGTTGCAGACATGGCCTTACAAAAAGGTGTACCAACCAAACCTGTCTGATTGTCTATCCTAAGGATAAGTCATTCATGTATATCCTTGATAAACTGTCGAAAGAGGCAAAATAATTATATATAAAATGTATTTTTACTTGTTTTTCTCATAATGAGCATTAGTTTGTTGGTTCGAGTGTATTGCCATATTATTGGATTCTGGTAAATGTAGAAAGATCCTTTCCAACGATGAAGGCTATATGCAATGCAATGCCTGCTGTCTGAAAGTGGCAGAATTTGCTGCCAATCTAATGTCTATGGTTGTGCCACACTTATATTGGAAGGCAGGGACATGAATCAGGGGTGCTCAATTTTCCTGTCCGTCTTCATTGGTTTAGCCAAGGTAAGACACAATAAAGGGGTGTGATGGCCATAGTATGCCGCCATACAACTTCCATGTTCTATACAACTGTAAGGCTACCTGCAGAAAAAACACAACGTAATACAGTATTTTTTTTTCCTCTCTGTGGATTTCACTCTTTAAAATACAAGGGTGAGATCTGCAGAAAATCCGTCCCAAATCCACACACCGAAAACCGCAAGTAACACGTGTTTTTTTTTTTTTTTTCTTTATGCTGAAACGCTCAGAAATTCTGTATTACAACCCATACCGGTGCGCAGGCAGCCTAATACAATCCTCAAAGAATTCAACCTTTTTCACTTCCAATGTGACCAAAAATTTCCATGAATAATTAATTATTCCTTCTGCGTTCCTCTTTTATTGCAGCTGCTGTCATGTGCATAGTTTTTTATAAATGGCTTTTTTGTTAAAATAATTTTCAGTCGTTTCCTTCAGATCAGCATAATTTAGGGCTGAATGGAGCCTGCAGAAATCTGTCGTCTTCCTGCACAGGCAACCACATTCAGCTGTATGGCACATCTTGTACCTGCAGTGAACGGAGAGCAAGCCGCCACACCCGTGGCTTTCTCAATTCATTGCAGTGGGACTTCTGAAAATAGCCGAGAGCTAGCTCTGCTGTTTTTGTAAGCCGCGTGGCTGTGAATGGAGGTTTGGCGGTGCACTGTTCCCCATCCATAAGATAGGTACAGTTCCCACATGTGTGACCAGCTCCTGTCGGACTACAGTAGACTTCAGCCTCTCCATCGTAGCTTATTCCGTCCTACAGGTGCAGTGCTGCCACCTATCTGCCATGCAGTGTGCTGAATGAGTAACCGTAAGCCTCTGCATGTTCCTATTGCTTGTAATCTATGACGCTGCTTGTCATTGGGCATCATTCGCTATATTGCACTGGCTTTAGAATCGGAGACTCTTTTGGACATTGTACAGGGCTGGTGTTGGTGGCATCACAGTCCCAAGGGCCACTGACTTTGCCTCTCTAAGCTTTACATCAGTGGTCAGTTTTTTTTTAATTTTTAGGTAGTGATTGTAATTCAGATGTGTCTATGCCCAATGCAATGTGAGCCTCAGTGCAGCCGACCCTTCCATTTTTTGAATGACCGCTGCGCAACACTACAGTTACCCCCGCAGCAGAAACCATCCCATTAGTCATGTACCGTGTAAAACTTCAGTGCATACCAATGCTTATCTCACAGCTGATTATTACTTTGGGATTAGACAGTCACTAATAAGAACTAAACTTGCTTATCCCATGTATTATGAATCATGGGCCTGACCTTTAGAAATGTCAGCTAATAAGCTAATTGTTAAAAGGAGCTGTCAGTAGAGGAATCGTCGTCTGCACGTTATACAATGTGTGGCTTCAGGTTCTGACTCCTGCAGCCTTTATGAAGCAGCACCAGGGGCGGACTGACCCTACAGGGAAATGTCCTGGTAGACCGATGCCCAGGGGTCCACCCGAGCTCGCCTTACTGTTGCATGCCAAGTACATAATGATCTGATGCTCTCAGTAATAATTAATGCTGGGAGCATCAGGTACTGCAGATGCCCTCCTGAACTCAATTGTATGGGTGTCCTCAGGACGGTGATATAGTTACTGCAGGGGGTCATGGGAGTCAATGGCACCATAACGTAATTGGAGACAACTGGAGGAGGACAGAAAGTCACCACAGAGGGACAGCTTCTGGGACTGTATCTAGTGCTGCACTCTGGTATTCAGTTCTGCTGGGGCGGTATTTTGTGCTGCACTCTGGTATTCAGTTCTGCTGGGGCGGTATTTTGTGCTGCACTCTGGTATTCAGTTCTGCTGGGGCTGTGTTTTGTGCTGCACTCTGGTATTCAGTTCTGCTGGGGCTGTGTTTTGTGCTGCACTCTGGTATTCAGTTCTGCTGGGGCTGTGTTTTGTGCTGCACTCTGGTATTCAGTTCTGCTGGGGCGGTATTTTGTGCTGCACTCTGGTATTCAGTTCTGCTGGGGCGGTATTTCGTGCTGCACTCTGGTATTCAGTTCTGCTGGGGCGGTATTTCGTGCTGCACTATGGTATTGCTGACCCTGCCTACTTTTGTTGCTCCGCCTTTTATCAATCTGGACCCACCTATAACATGGGGGCTGCTTTTAGTTTTTTTTCTAGGCCCACTTTAGGTTTACAATTCACCCCTAAGTAGCACGGATCTTCTTCTAAGTACAGAGTCTGTACAATGCTCCATCGCCGCCATATGTACGGAGCTGGCCTCCCCTAGAAGCAACACTTCGAGGGCAGAAAAAACCCTGTACATGGAGCATCCAATGCGGCATGCCTCCATTCTTTTTTCTGTTGCATTCCTTCAACTCTGACTAAAACAGAGCCGTAATATGGTCTCGCACCTAGGCTCGCAAAGATGGGAACCCAAGGCAAGTCACCCCCAACCTCGTTACTTTGTGCAAGGTAAACCTGGACCATTTGCAAGCAGATGAAACAGAATAGGCCGTGGCTCGTATAAGGCTTCTCTCCCGATTGTGGAGGGAGGATAAAAAACAGAACAGAAATACGGACATACGAAAAATGTAATGCACACAGAGTAATTTCAGTTTTTCTTGCGGACCCATTGAAATGAATGGTTCCGCATACAGTCCGCAAAGAAAATGTTTGTGTGCGTGAACCCTTAATGTTTGTCGGTCTGCCCTGCTACAAAACTACACGTATTGTCCCCCCTTTGGCAGCTGTAATGGCTGCCATGCTGACTTTTCTAGAAACTGATATAAAGGCTTATGGAGTATTTTTTAGTATAAGAAGTAATGTGCCTGTACTGTCATTTATAAGATTACCAGCCTCTGAAGATTTAGGTGCGGTATTAAACTCTGAAATACTCTGCAGCTGCTGAAGAACCTCTTCATGTTAATCAGTGGTTGGCACAGGAGAAGGAATCTCTGACAGTCTGTGACTGGTTCCTGCAGGAGAGAATATTATTTACTTTACATTGACGTGTTTTACACATTTTGTCGCTTTATATGTGTTTTGCTATTTTTAAGTGAATGAGTAATACCAGTATGCGGTGGAATCCGTCTTTTATACATTTGTGTTATGACACAAGTAGGCAACATGACATTGGCAACTATTAAGTCTTTGCACTCCATGCCTTAGCTCTGATTACATTTCTACATGTATATTATTATTATTATTATTATTATTATTATTATTATTTAGGCTTTTTTACATCACATTGTAAGCAGTGACCTATCATATCCTACCCTGCTTAAAGGGAGCCTGTCACCAGGAAGCTCAGCTGAATGTAATGAAACCTTTCACTTGGCGATCCATTGTTTCATTTTTGAGAAAAAGTAGTTTTGATCCATATGCAAATGAGTAGTTAAGTGCACTAAAGGCGGGTCCAAGACAGTCAGTGCATCCTTGCTCTTCCTCTGCCAGCTCCTTCATTGATTGACAGGGCATAGTTATCTCTGCTGCTCCAGCCAATCAACTAGGAGAGGGAGGGGCTGGCCGAAGGAGCAAGGGTGCACAGAGTGGCTTGGGGCCCGCCCTCAGTGCACTTAATTGCTCATTTGCTTATGCATTAAAAGTTCACAATGAAGCAATGGATCTTTTCATGAAAGGCATCATTGCATTCAGCTGAGCTAGCCCTACAAGATGTTTGCCTGGTTTAAAAGTGAATTTTCTAGTGACAAATTCTTTTTAAAGGAATTGTCTGAACAGAGGTCTTCTTTATAAAGACATTAAAAAAGTAACCACCACCGATCCCTGCTGCTCCCGTTCTGACATTTCCTGGTTCCCTGCTGGTCCCCTCTAAACACAGGAACTGACCCCTCAGCCAATCAGTGGTGGAGCTAGGTCTCCACAGCAGCCAGTGATTGGCTGAGCGACCATTTCCTGTGTGTAGAGGAAACGGGGGGCAACGGGGAGCTGCTAAGAGTTCGGAGGGGGATCAATTGTTCTGTGGTGAGAACTGTAGCCGGAAAATTCCACCACGTGTGCCCTTACCCCTAGGTAACAGTGCAGTAACACAGGTATGTAGGAGCAAAAACTTGTAGAGGACAGTCCATGGAATCTGGGTCGTCAATAGTTGGGAGTCCAGGAACTTTAATAATATTTTAGTAATTAATTAGTGTCTCATTAGATGCAGGATGACAAGAACACGCTATTTTACCATTTCCCTTTTTCTTTTTTCTTTCGTGTGCCTGCAGATTAAAGCTAAAAATTATGACAAGGTAGAAAAGGTAAGTTTAGTCCACTTTTTTTGAGGTTTGGCAATCAAATTCTATTAGCATTATCTATATAAAGCTGTGGTACACTTACACTGATCAGCCTTCACATATAGGCTGGTTTTCCACAAGGGGGCATGATGCGGCCTCTGGATAGGTCATCAGTATCTGATCGGTGGGGGTCTGACACCTGGGACCCCTGTCGATCGCTTGTTCGAGAAGGCAGCTGCGCTCGCAGTAGCACCACAGCCTTCTCTCAGCTTTTCCTAGGCCATGTGATGTCACTTTTATCGGTCACATGGCCTAAGTGCTGCTTAGCCCGATAGAAGTGAATGGGGCTGAGCTGCAATACCAAGCACAGCCACTATTCAATGTGTGGCGCTGTGCTTCTTGCAAGAAGGCTGCAGCGATACTACTGCTGAGCACCGGTGACTTCTCACACAGCTTATCAGAGGGGTCATGGGTGTCAGGACCCCCACCGATCACATACTGATGACCTATCCAGAGGAAACTCCCAGAAACCCCTTTAATTGGCAAATAAACAGCTAGTCCTTAAAGTTGGATTTGTTGGAAGAAGGAAAATGGCCCCCATACGCATTAGATTAGTATCAGCTGAACCTGCTGACTAATGTGTATGGGGTCTTCCGAATTTTGCCTGACAGATGACGTTGGGCAGCTGACAGGAATGGCTGTCGGCCGACAGCTGTTGAAGATGTATGAAACATAGAAACAGTAGAATGTCGGCAGATAAGACCCATTTGGCCCATCTAGTCTGCCCTATATACTGAATACTATGAATAGCCCCGGCCCTATCTTATATGAAGGATGACCTTATGCCTATCCCATGCATGCTTAAACTCCTTCACTGTATTTGCAGCTACCACTTCTGCAGGAAGGCTATTCCATGCATCCACTACTCTCTCAGTAAAGTAATACTTCCTGATATTACTTTTAAACCTTTGCCCCTCTAATTTAAAACTACGGGGCCTCAGAAAGGTCTTGTGGGGTGTTCCCAGTTTGCAGTGGTTAGTTCCTACTAACAATTGTCCAAGAAAGGACAGCCGGTGAACCCGCAGCAGGGTCATGAATGCTCAAGGCTCATCGATGCGTGGGGGGAGAAAAAGCTAGCCCTTCTGATCCAGTCCCACAGAAGAGCCGAATAGATTACTGCTGTCACTGGTGTCAGAACACCCATGCCCATCATGTCCACTGCCACAGGCACCTACTTCATGTGGATGGCCGAGTGTTCTACAAGAAGAAGACAAACTGGTAGAATCACTGCGTCGATGGCTCACAGCTTCAAGTATTAGCATACCCCCCCCCCAAAATTGTCAGTCTTGTGTAAACATCAGGGTTCACTTTTGTGTTAGAAGGCCTTATCGAATTTAAATGCAAGTGTGATATTGCTCTGAGCTTGGCAATGAGTATACGTTTTGTCATTTCACCAACCTCCATTCCATCTGCAGTTATTTCAGAGATGCCTGATGAAAGTCTTACACATAGATCTGTGGAAATGTTATGTGTCTTACGTGCGGGAGACAAAAGGGAAGCTTCCAAGTTACAAGTAGGTATCCAAAGAATCCTCACCCCCTTGTAAATTTGGTATATAGGCCCTTAGGTCAGTTATGGCTGTCAGAGCTCCCAAACAGGACATAGGACCTTAGGTGTTACATAGGTCTTAGGGTTATTGCAAAGTCTTTAACAGCCCCCTGCCCCTGAACCATCACTATGCACTGGTCTTATGTTATAGAAGGTCCATACTCAGACACCAAGGCCCGGGGCAGCTGCAACTTCTGTGCCCAATAGAATTATGCCCCTACATAGGACTCCACTTTGGAGTCTAACTTGTCTGTCTAGTATCTATCGTTTGACTGACTGAAAAGCAACAATTAAAGAAGCACTCCTACAAAAAAATATTCTCTGACCTGTTAGAAAGGTACATGATGTAAATGGTAGTGAAGGTAATTTTCTTAACGGTGACTGTATTTGTGAGTTACCACCTCCCTTCTAATCCTCAGCCTGAGTCATGAGACACAGCATCTTATGTGTGGACCGGAAGCCAGTTTCTCAGTTTTCCTATGGGGGGCCTCAATATCAGTCTCATAGGAATGAATGGAGAAGTAACTGACTTCCTGTCCTGTGTCAGATGGAGATCAGAATGTTGGTCACATGACACAGCTGAGGATCAGAAGGGAGGTTATAACTCACAAATGCAGTCACTGATGAGAAGATTACCTTTACTACAGATTGCAGATGAAACTTGAAAAATTAGAATATCGTGCAAAAGTCCATTTATTTCAGTAATGCAAATTAAAAAGAATTGCATTAATGCAGCTTAAAATTAGAATATTGTGAAAAGGTTCAATATTCTCGGCTCAAAGTGTCACACTCTAGTCAGCTAATTAGTCCATACCCCCTGAGCAAAGGGGACCTCAAAATGGAGACTTTGGGGTTTCATAAGCTGTAAGTACATAATCATCCAAATTCTAACAAATAAAGGCTTGAAATATCTCGCTTTGCCTGTAATGAGTCTCGTGTGTTAGTTTTACCTTTTTAAGTTGCATTAGTGAAATAAATGAACTTTGCACGATATTCTAATTTTTTGAGTTTCGCCTGTACATCATGTACCTTTAGAGAAAGCACATTCTGTGGGAGCGCTCTCAGCTCTCCTGGCTATACAGCATGCAGCTATATCTGTGGGTTGTATCTTGTACTGCAGATAGCCTAAGGGAGTGCAAGGATCAGCAACCTCCGGCACTCCAGCTGCTGTGAAACTACAACTCCCAGCATTCACACTCACAGCATTCACGCTGTTTTTGTAAAGCCAATAGAAGTGAAAGGAGGATTTTAGTAGTGGTAGTTTCTGAAGTCACCTGCAGATAATTACCAATGTCCAGAGAATATTTGGCAGCACACAGAAGCAGTGCGTTCTCCTAGAAGGGTTTTACTTCAAACTTATAGAAGTCAGCAAGCAGCCACTTAGTTGCATTTCTACCCTACATTTTGAAAAACCACCATCTTGAATACAACATAAATGTGTAAAACAATACTGGGTCATGTGTCTGATCTTTGACTCGCTCTGTACATAAGGGCACCTTCACACGCCGCATATTTTGTTGCAGAATTTTGCGTAAATGTAAATCAGTTCCAGTCACCTGCAATCCATTTGCTTGCCACGCCATTCAAATGCAGGGAACCGATTTACTGCAACAAAGGGCTTTACAGTGCATCCGTTTTATTTTTGCGGATGCACTGTAACAATGCCTGTCCTTGTCCACAAAACGGACAAGAATAGGAAATGTTCAATTTTTAGCGAAATGGATATGGGATGCACACGGAATAATTTCCTTTTTTTTGCGGCCCCATTGAAATGAGAAGTTCCGCATACGGACCACAAAAAAAACGTAATGGACACGGAAAAAAATAAAATGTTCGTGTACATGAGCCCTAATGAATATGGTTACCCACCTGCACTTTTTCTGGCGTTGAAAGTATGCCCTATGTACAGGGATAGGATGATTGCTAGACAGACCATCAAATATGGTGGCTCCTTCTCCATTCAAGACTTGATGACTTGTAAGGTGTTAAACCTTTCTTACCAAATGGCAGCGATGAAAACGTTTTGGCTTATGTTCTTTTCCTTTTCTTTCAGGGAAAAAATGGCCCAGGCGTACGACTTTGCTCTTGATAAAATTGGCATGGAAATCATGTCCTACCAGGTAATTGCTCCTCATTATCCATAGACACAAATTATGTGCAGAGTAATTACGCGCAGGCTATAACTCTGTTTCTCTTCTTTTGCAGATATGGGTGGATTACATCAATTTTTTGAAAGGAGTGTAAGTCTACTTTCATGTTGTTTCTTAAGTCTGTAGCTAAGGCTTTATTGGCATCAGCCCCCGCCAGCTGTTCCAAAATGGATTTCACTCCTTGTTCCTGGCACCTGACAAATCCAGACTTAAGGACCTGTGTAACCTTCCTCCATGTCTCTATATTTGCAGTTTTAAAAACTTCAACCCATAGTGCTTAATAATAGGTTTAGTAGTGCAAGCCATTTCCAGGTGGGACAAAAATTTTACTAACACCCAGAAGTGATTCCAGCTTCTACTACACCCAGGGGCGGACTGGCCATAGACCCTACAGGGGAATTTCCCAGGGGGCCAGCTGTACCCTCCTCATGGCCGCAGGCTGGGTGCATAACAATCTAATGCTCTCAGCTAGTGAATCGCTAGTCAGGCTACTTTCACACTCGCGTTTTGGGCGGATCCGTCATGGATCTGCAAAAACGGATCCGTTACAATAATACAACCTCATGCATCCATTTATATTATCTGTAACATAGCCAAGACAGATCCGTCATAAACTCCATTAAAAGTCAATAGGAGACAGATCCGCTTTCTATTGTGTCAGAGAAAACGGATCCGTCCCCGTTGACTTACATTGTGTGCCAGGACGGGTCCGTTTGGCTCAGGTTCGTCAAGCGGACAACAAAACGCTGCAGGCAGCGTTTTGGTGTCCGTCTCCAAAGCGGAATGGAGACTGATTGGAGGCAAACTGACTGCAATCTGAGCGGATCCTTACCCATTCAGAATGCATTAGGGCGAAACTGATCCGTTTTGGACCGCTTGTGAGAGAACATGACGGATCTCACAAATGGAAACCAAAACGCCAGTGTGAAAGTAGCCTTCATCCCTTCGTTCATAACTTCGGATTAATACTGTACGGAGATCCGTCTCCTTGCTGTATTAAAAACCACTTTAAAACTTGAACAGATTTCATTGTAGTCAACAAAGTCTTGACTCCATATAATGGCATTTACCTTGACAAAAATCCCATTACAACCAGTGAGCCGATATAAAACTATAGAATGTCAGGGAGAAATGCTCCGTGCGGAACACGTTTTTTAATGTTGGATTATTGCTGGAATTTCTTTATGATCATGAATCTCAATTTCATCGTCTTTTGTACTTGGGCTGCCACGTGCAGCGAAGGATTAGAAGCTGTATAGGATCACGTCTGGGGTCATACTGAATGATACGTCTGAATACACCATGATGTTTGTTTGATTTCTCGACATTTAGGGAAGCCGTGGGATCCTACGCAGAAAATCAAAGGATCACAGCTGTCCGCCGGGTTTACCAGCGAGGTTGTGTCAATCCCATGATTAACATCGAGCAGCTTTGGAGAGATTACAACAAGTATGAGGAGGTAATGTGTGCGGCAAGAATTATCACAAGTGGCATCCAAGTGAGTTTCACCTCCCACAAGTGTTAACCCTCTGTCTTATCCGCAGGGTATTAATATTCACCTAGCAAAGAAAATGATAGAAGATCGGAGCAGAGACTACATGAATGCCAGGAGGGTTGCAAAGGTAAGAACCAGTCAAGTAACTACTGGCATCTTAGTGGTGTTTGCAGAAGCATAGCCTATTGCTTTATACAGGACATGATTTATTCCCCAGAACAGTGTCAATCTTGCCCATGGGCTGTCTGGTATTTCAGTTCAAAACCATTCAAATGGATGGGTCTGAGCTGCAATACCAGACACAACCCTTGGGCAACAGTGGCACTGGTTTTAGTTTTTTTCCTATCCTGGGCAACTCTTTAAAGTGCACCTGTAGCTTCGGAAAACGAATGTATGATTAAGTAAGTCTCCAAGGAGAACTTAGCTAAGGCCGAAGGGACAAAATGTATGGTGTGTCACTGATACATGAGGTATTAGAACTTTTCAGCATCACTTTAAAGGGAACCCGTCATCCAATTCAAGTTGCCCTCCCTGGGGGCGGCATAAAATAGTGACAAACACACTGATTTCATTGGTGTAGTCACTCATGAGCATAAAAAAGTAATCAGCATTATAATTATCACATCCCAGGCCTGGAAAAGAGTCACGGGTGCCTGAGAAGAGTCACAGTTCTTTATGATCTCCTGCTTTCCTGGCCTATTACTGATGATTGACAGTCCTCTCCTAGGAAATAAAGCTAAGGAGAAAACTGCGGGAGATCATGAAGAACCATGACTCTTTTTCCAGGACTGGGCTACGATGCTATTAAAGCTGGTTTTTAGCAATGACTTACTTTTTGCTCATGTATGACACACCACTGAAAATGTCATAACTTTATGCTGCCATCAATGCAGACAGCATAACATTGACGACAGGTTCCCTTTAACCCACAGTGCAACTTTATTACTACATTTCATCTATTTTTAAATTTTCTGTCCTAAGGAGTATGAAACTGTGATGAAAGGATTGGATCGCAATGCTCCCTCCGTGCCCCCACAGAATACCCCGCAGGAGGCTCAGCAGGTGGAGATGTGGAAGAAGTACATTCAGTGGGAGAAAAGCAATCCCCTCCGTACGGAAGACCAGACCCTTATAACAAAAAGAGGTGAAGTCTTATAGCTGTCCTGTACTAGTGATTGTTATGCGATACTCTTATGAGGTTCTTCACAAATAGTACTAGACATGCAGTAAGATCAGTATCACTGTATTATAATACCTCAACCATCGATGTGTTTTCTTTCAGTCATGTTTGCTTATGAACAGTGTCTGCTGGTTCTGGGACATCATCCGGACATCTGGTACGAAGCTGGCCAATACCTGGAGCAGTCCAGCAAGTTGCTCGCTGAGAAAGGGGTAAGTCCAGTTGATAAAAGCAAATGCTGCACTCGATTATTAGGTTTTCTTGTAACCTATATAAATACAGCCGGAGGACAGTGATTGGCTGCAGCAGCCACGTGCCGTATACCTGCATGTCACTGCTGCAGTCAGGGGAAGGACTGAACCGGCAGTGCAGAGAACGGCACAGTAGGAAGAGGTGACTGTAATCTGTTTTTATTTTTACAGCATTCAGGGCCAATACTAGAATTTTTAATTATCTCTGAAAATCCCTTTAATGTTTTGAGAAATCTTCCCTGTTGGAGAATCTACTCTTTCTAGCCTTAAAGGGGCTGTCTCATGAAAACAACTGCTGTCCAAATGTCCTATTAGGGAATATGAACATCATAGATGGAGGTCCTCTTTTTTGTGACCCACCTTTATAAGCCCGAACGGAGAGCTCTTTTATACTATGAGCGGCTCCTGTTCTGATGGATTACAGACAACCTTTTGTTACTTTAACAACCATTCATCTGAATGGCTTACATGTACTTCTACATTTCCCCTACAGGGGCCACTAGTAAAATCAGCTGTTTGCCAGTAATGCCAGGAGTGACAACATTTTGTGTTTCTGATGACACAATGCCTTTAATGTAATTGATAGCTCTGTTTGCTTTTTTTTTTGCATCAGGCTTACATAGCATAGCTTTATATATATATATATATATAATGTGTGTGTACATATTTCCTCTCGTCATTACAGGATATGAACAATGCAAAACTATTCAGTGATGAAGCTGCCAATATTTATGAACGTGCAATCAGCACTCTGCTGAAAAAGAATATGCTGCTGTATTTTGCCTATGCCGACTATGAAGAGGTTAGTGTCCAACTCACAATGCATTACACAACTCTAATTCCACTCGCAAGATCGGTAAACTAACACATCAGACTGCGGAGACAGTTAAATCAATGGACACAGGACTGATGAAGACTTCAAACAGAAGAAAGTTTAATGATGCAAAACTAACATAAATGTTCTCATTATAGAGTCGCATGAAGTATGAAAAGACGCACAGTATATATAATAGACTCCTCGCCATAGAAGACATTGACCCTACATTGGTAAGCTTCGGAGCGCCATGTTTCATGACAGTCCATAAAAAGGATGAGCTCCAAATGCATGTCTAATTTTATTCTTCTATTATGCAAATAATTTCAGTAATTTATGATTGTGTGTGTGTGTGTATGTGTATATATATATATATATATATATATTATATACAGTACAGACCAAAAGTTTGGACACACCTTCTCACACCTTCTCAAGTTTTCTTTATTTTCATGACTATGAAAATTGTAGATTCACACTGAAGGCATCAAAACTATGAATTAACACATGTGGAATTATATACATAACAAAAAAGTGTGAAACAACTGAAAATATGTCATATTCTAGGTTCTTCAAAGTAGCCACCTTTTGCTTTGATTACTGCTTTGCACACTCTTGGCATTCTCTTGATGAGCTTCAAGAGGTAGTCACCTGAAAAGGTTTTCCAACAGTCTTGAAGGAGTTCCCAGAGATGCTTAGCACTTGTTGGCCCTTTTGCCT
The DNA here is from genome assembly GCF_014858855.1 of Bufo gargarizans. Taxonomy (NCBI): domain Eukaryota; kingdom Metazoa; phylum Chordata; class Amphibia; order Anura; family Bufonidae; genus Bufo; species Bufo gargarizans. The sequence continues at coordinate 51,232,101 of NC_058089.1, forward strand.
TCACTCTGCGGTCCAGCTCACCCCAAACCATCTCGATTGGGTTCAGGTCTGGTGACTGTGGAGGCCAGGTCATGTGGCGCAGCACCCCATCACTCTCCTTCATGGTCAAATAGCCCTTACACTGCCTGGAGGTGTGTTTGGGGTCATTGTCCTGTTGAAAAATAAATGATGGTCCAACTAAACGCAAACCGGATGGAATAGCATGCCGCTGCAAGATGCTGTGGTAGCCATGCTGGTTCAGTATGCCTTCAATTTTGAATAAATCCCCAACAGTGTCACCAGCAAAGCACCCCCCCCCCCCACACCATCACACCTCCTCCTCCATTCTTCACGGTGGGAACCAGGCATGTAGAGTCCATCCGTTCACCTTTTCTGCATCACACAAAGACACGGTGGTTGGAACCAAAGATCTCAAATTTGGACTCATCAGACCAAAGCACAGATTTCCACTGGTCTAATGTCCATTCCTTGTTGCCTGTCCTTAGCAGTGGTTTCCTAGCAGATATTCTACCATGAAGGCCTGATTCACACAGTCTCCTCTTAACAGTTGTTCTAGAGATGTGTCTGCTGCTAGAACTCTGTGTGGCATTGACCTGGTCTCTAATCTGAGCTGCTGTTAACCTGTGATTTCTGAGGCTGGTGACTCGGATGAACTTATCCTCCGCAGCAGAGGTGACTCTTGGTCTTCCTTTCCTGGGGCGGTCCGCATGTGAGCCAGTTTCTTTGTAGCGCTTGATGGTTTTTGTGACTGCACTTGGGGACACTTTCAAAGTTTTCCCAATTTTTCGGACTGACTGACCTTCGTTTCTTAAAGTAATGATGGCCACTCGTTTTTCTTTACTTAGCTGCTTTTTTCTTGCCATAATACAAATCCTAACAGTCTATTCAGTAGGACTATCAGCTGTGTATCCACCTGACTTCTCCACAACACAACTGATGGTCCCAACCCCATTTATAAGGCAAGAAATCCCACTTATTAACCCTGACAGGGCACACCTGTGAAGTGAAAACCATTTCAGGTGACTACCTCTTGAAGCTCATCAAGAGAATGCCAAGAGTGTGCAAAGCAGTAATCAAAGCAAAAGGTGGCTACTTTGAAGAACCTAGAATATGACATATTTTCAGTTGTTTCACACTTTTTTGTTATGTATATAATTCCACATGTGTTAATTCATAGTTTTGATGCCTTCAGTGTGAATCTACAATTTTCATAGTCATGGAAATAAAGAAAACTCTTTGAATGAGAAGGTGTGTCCAAACCTTTGGTCTGTACTATATATATATATATATATATAACGGCACTCGCCACTCCCTGGTGTTCTGCCGGCCTAGCACTGCACTGTGATCTGACATCACAGCATCAGGTCATAGTGCGCACATACATGCACTACGTCCTGATGATGTACGCAGTCAGGACATGTGCAGTGTGGTGTCCGGAAGAAGACGGGGAGTGGTAAGTACAGTCAGCGCAGCCTTACACCAGTTTCCCACCCCACCTGCATACTGAAGACCATTACCATAAGCATTCACACTATAAGATGCACTGCCATTTCCCCCCTGCTTTTGAGAGAAAAAAGTGCACCTTAAAGTTTGAAAGATACGGTGTGTGTGTGTGTGTGTGTGTGTATATATATATATAAAAGCAAAATTCAGAATTCTGCAGGATTCCAGATACCAGAGCTCAGGTGACAGTGACACGGCTGTTTTATGGTTTAGACATCCGCTATCCATATATCCTATTATAGTGAAACTCCATCAGTAAATTATATTATAAGTATATTGTCTGCCATTGAGTCCTCCTTTCAGAGTGGATATAAACCGCTCTCTGTTCCCAATGTCAACCAGAAAACAATTGAGAAATAGACCTCAAAATCAGTACAAAATTGCCCACTATTTTATGTACTGTAGCTGTGAACTGAATTGTTCTTAATTTTGGAGTTATCTTTTTTTCTGAGTAGTTTGTAACAGGCAAGGAAATTGAAAATGGAGGACAACTTTGTTAGAGGGTTTTGAGAGCAAAACGGCAATAACAACCTATATATATATATATATATATATATCTAACAAAAATGCTATGTAGTAGGTAAAAAGTGAGAAGCTCTTGTATATCATTAAGAATATTAACATAGTCTGATTGTGTCCTTTTTGTTGTCCTCCAGGTGTATATCCAGTACATGAAATTTGCTAGAAGGGCAGAAGGAATCAAAGCTGGAAGAATGATTTTTAAAAAAGCCAGAGAAGATGTCCGGACTCGTCACCATGTATACGTTACAGCAGCCTTAATGGAGTATTATTGTAGTAAGGTGAGAATCGGACATCTCTTGGCCAAGTTTGAGTAAAGCTAAATATGAATGAGGGCTCATTTACAAGACCGCGGTCGGCCCCGGAAATGCCGTCCATGTGTCGGCTCAGTTCACATCTCATTCTTTTGTACACAATTGGCGTGTATTCAGGGAAGGCTCCCTGTGTACACACTAAACCTGTCCATAGACCCCCATGCCAAAGCAGTGTCCTTTCAACATACATTTTTTCACTATATGGGAGTGTATATATATTCATTTGCTTTTCTTTTTTTTTCCCTAGGACACATCAGTGGCCTTTAAGATTTTTGAGTTAGGTCTGAAAAAGTATGGAGACATTCCAGAATATGTTCTTGCGTATATTGATTATTTATCTCACCTCAATGGTAAGTCCTGTACATAGATCTTGCAATACTTTTATGCATTCTCAATGAGAAGGGCAGTGGGTTTTCTGAGGTGTTTTTTTTTTTTTTTTCTAACTTTGCTGAATTGCTGAGAGTCTGGTAAAATAATTAAAATAAACCCTTTCCTTCCCTTCCTGCGCCCTCTCCAATCCATTACCACCACTCTGTCATTGTACCTTAAGATGCAGCCAGTGACAAATTTTTGGGCTGCAGTAGTGACGTTCCGTATACCACTACAGCCAATCACTCAGCCGTCTCTCACCATATGCTGCTTAGGCCAGTGATTGGCTGCAGCAGTACACAGAATGTCACGGTTGCAGCCAAACAATATGTCACTGGCTGCAGCCAGGGGAGAGGACAGAGTGGCGCTGCTGAATTGGAGAGAACACTAGGAAACTTTTTTATTATTATTATTATTTTGCGAATAGCCCCTTTAATTCTAAAATGGGTTTACTTAGAAAATGGCCTGCAATTTTTACTGCATTGCAGCTATGGAACTTTCAACACATTTCATTTCGTACCATGCAAGGAAAAAAAATTTGAGGGAAACACAGAAAACCATTTTGTGGCCTTGCCCATGTTCATATTATACTGTTTACTGTTATTAAGTTGCATTTCACTTTCTGTTTATTCGCTTTCACAGAGGACAACAACACTAGAGTATTATTTGAACGAGTTTTAACGTCAGGGAGCCTTCCCCCAGAGAAATCCGGGTAGGTATATCTGTCACTGTCTCAGCTGAACTATGGAAATATTACTCAGTTATGATCAAGCTGTGTATTAAACATTACATTTATTTAGCATTTTTATTAAAAGTTTTTATTAAGCACCCCCATCTGTCAGCAGATTTGCACCTATGACACTGGCTGACCTGTTACATGTGCACTTGGCAGCTGAAGGCGTCTGTGTTGGTCCCATGTTCCTATGTGCCCGCATTGCTGAGAAAAATGAAGTTTTAATATATGCAAATGAGCCTCTAGGAGCAACAGGGGCGTTGTCATTACACCTAGAGGCTCTGCTCTCTCTGCAACTGCCACTATCTCTGTAGTTCGATTGACAGGACCAGGGAGTGAAAATGTCATCACGCCTGACCCTGACTTCTGCTAAAGTCAAAGTGCAGAGGGTGCAGCAGTTGCAGAGAGAGCAGAGCCTCTAGGTGTAATGGTAACGCCCCCATTGCTCCTAGAGGCTCATTTGCATATATTAAAGCATAATTTTTCTCGGCAATGCGGGCACATAGGAACATGGGACCAACACAGATGTGAAGTGCACATGCAACAGGTATCGGGTCAGTTTCACAGGTACATATTGCTGACGGATGCTGAAGTGCGGATCTGACCAGTCACTGTGTCCACACTATTCTTGTCCCATTTTGCCATACATAAATGACTAAATGAGTCCAGTTTTAGCTATTATATTTGAGAATCGGGTCAAGCAGAAATAATCTGGAAGCGAAACACAACCACATCAATATAAATTTCTGCTATATCTTCATGGTCTGATTTATACATGGTTTCCTTGTTTCTATTTGCCTGCAGTGAAATCTGGGCCAGATTCTTAGCATTTGAAAGTAACATTGGTGATTTAGCAAGTATTCTGAAAGTGGAAAAGCGAAGATACACTGCCTTCAAAGAAGAGTATGAGGGGAAAGAGACTGCTCTGCTGGTGGATCGGTACAAGTTCATGGACCTCTACCCCTGCTCTGCAAGTGAACTTAAAGCTCTAGGATACAAAGTATGTCTCACAGGCTCCTTACACTCTTCTTACTGTGATCGGTCTCCTCTTCTGTCAATATGGTTCCTTTGGTTCTTCTTTCCTTCTTTCTCCCCTTTTACTTGCAACGACGATCATTGCCCCATCTAAAAATGCTCAGCAATGCGCTGACAAACGCTCCTTTTTGTCAGTCTAAGGGCTCATGCACACAAACTTATTTTCTTTCCATGTCCGTTCCGTTTTTTTTTGCAGACCGTATGTGGAACCATTCATTTCAATGGAAGTTACTCCGTATGTTGGTTCCGCAAAAAAATAGAACATGCGCTATTATTGTCTGCAGCACAAACCAGGATAGTACTGTTCTATTAGGGGCCAGCTGTTCCGTTCCGCAAAATACATACGGTTGTGTGCATGAGCTCCTAAGGAAGGACAAAACGTAACTTAGCAGAACGGTGCGCTCCAAAATGCATTCTGTTCCGTTCTCATATCGGAGAGAAAACCGCAGCATGCTGGGATATGGAGCAAGACGTCATGACCCACAATGCAAGTCAATGGGGACAGATCCGTTTTCTCTGACACAATAGAAAATGGATCCGTCCCTCAATGACTTTCAATGGAGTTCATGACGGATCCGTCTTAGGTATGTTAAAGATAATACAACCGGATCCGTTCAAAACGGATGCAGACGGTTGTATTATCAGTAACGGAACGCTAGTGTGAAAGTAGCCTTACAGCTATCAAATGTCCTCTTCTCAATGACCTTCTATCTTGAACTCTTCTATCTTTTTACCTTCTCTCTTGCAAAAACCAACCATTACCTCTTAGATGTCAGTTTAACATCCAGCTAATATATTATTTTCAGGATGTTTCCCGAGCTAAATTAGCAGCAATGATGCCCGACCCTGTTGTAGCTCCTTCTTCAGCTCCATCTCTTAAGGACGAAATTGACAGAAGGCCTGAGTACCCCAAACCAGATACCAGCCAGATGATCCCGTTCCAGCCTAGACATCTTGCTCGTAAGTCATAATTAATGTCCTCTCACAGGAATGATATAGATAAAAATGTTATGTGACTTATCAGCGGTAACCCTGATGGATCTGGCACAGTGTTCTGCCACAAACTTGATACTTGTGGTTCTTTAATTACGAGTTTAACTTAAAGGGCATCTGTCAGTAGATTTGTCCCTATGACACCGGCTGACCTGTTACATGCGCACTTGGCAGCTGAAGGCCTCTGTGCTGGCCCCATGTTCATCCATTTTGATTGACAGGACCAGCAACGGCAATGCCCCATTGCTCCTAGAGGCTCATTTGTATATATTAAAACATAATTTTTCTCAGCAATGCGGGCACATAGGAACATGGGACCAACACAGATGCCTTCAGCTGCCAAGTGCACATGTAACAGGTCAGCCAGTGTCATAGGTGCAAAACTGCTGACAGATGCCCTTAAAGGATACTTGTAAAAACATATGTACGTGGACAGCTCAGCGCCAGCTGCAGCAGAATTCTCAGTGCGCCTTTTTCATATACTGTGAACACACTATGTCTGCATGCAGCCAAAACCCGCAACAGCCAAGGCCACACAATTTCCTCTAAAGGGCAGATTATAAATCTGACTTGGCTAAAACTGACTTTAGCCATATGTGAAAGTGGAGTGAGCTGTCAGTCATGATAAATCTGGCCCTATGTCTGCATGCAGCCAAAACCCGCAACAGCCAAGGCCACACAATTTTGAAGGTTATAACTTGATTTTTCCTGCAAAATCAAGCGTCTATCAGCTGCAGCTGGTGAACAGGGTTTCGGCTGCATGCAGGTAACAGATAAGGGCTTAGTACCCTCAGAGCAGAGTCATAGTGCCCTTCATAACAGCTAATCTCTTTTGCTGAGGCAGAATCGTTGTACCCCAAGATCATGGAACAATGGCAGTGAATCTAGACCAGGGATGGCCAACCTGATGCTCTCCAGCTGTTGCAAAACTACAACTCCCCGCCTGGAGAGCCGCAGGTTGGCCTTCCTTGATCTTGACAGTCCCACTGAATCCAGGACCCGATGTAGATTGACATCTCTTCTCGTAAAGGTGTAGTTTCCCTATGACAGACACGTTCTGTGTTTTCTCTAGCTCCTGGACTTCATCCAGTACCCGGAGGAGTGTTTCCAGTGCCTCCCGCTGCTGTACTATTAATGAAGCTGCTTCCACCACCATTGTGCTATCAGGTACGTGAATGTAGGCTGATCACGCATTAGGATCTCTCTGGGACAACTTGATGACAACACATATGGCTGTCACCAGAGCTTCCAGAGACGCTGTCGTCCACCTTTCCTAGATGGCAGGTTGCCTAGACATGTACATATATAACCACAGATGTATTTATTTCCCCTCGGTGGGATACTATGCACAACTGACCATGTGTTTGTGTTGACAGGGTCCCTTTGTGCAGGTTGATGAACTTATGGAGATTTTCCGCTGCTGTAAGATCCCAGACAGTAAGTATACATTTTTATATTTTAGGTTTCTGCCAGTTATAATTTGTGGGGGAAGTTACAGCTGACCATACATTTCCCCTGCAGCAGTTCTCATAGGACATATGGAAGGGGGCTTTCTCAAGAGACAACCCCCCCCTTTAATAGAAGGCAAATATTACGTCACACTGTCTGGTTCACAGAGGATTGTCTGATACAAGTGGGAGAACCTGTCTGCCCCTGTTCACGTGGAAATGCTGCATTACATAGCACCATAGAAATCAGCGTGTCTGTGTAATGTATGGATGTGCATGGAACAGTGGCCTATTAGGTGGCATAAATATGAGTGGAAATGTGTCGTTTGCAGCAGCCTTACAGAATAATGCAAGAATCCTCCTGCCAAATGTTAGCGGTCTGATTTACTTGCCTGTCGGTCTCTGTTCCTGAGATTTGTATGTTAGATCTCTGAGTGAAAGATCATTCTTATATAGGGGTAAGCACGGACACCTGCCTGTGCCATGTATAGTGAGGATACATCATATAAATGTGCTCCTAACCATACAAATAACAGATATGGCACAATTAGATAGATGCTGAATCTGCAAATCCTCCTCATGTGGCTGGAGCTGTGTGCCTCTATCACTTATCTCTGAGATCTATAGAGCAGCAAAGATTGGGTTTTCCGAGACTTTGGTGGTGGTCCTACACCCGGGACCCCGGCCGATCAGCAGTTTGAGAAGGCCACGGCCTTCTCACATCTAACCAAGCACAGCGCCATACATTGTATACTGGCTATGCTTGGTATAGCTATCCCTAACCCATTCACTTCTATGGGGCTGAGCTGTGCCTAGGCCAGTGGTGGGCAAACTTTTTTGTCAACTGAGCCAAATATCGCCAAAACCACGATTGAAATTTCTTTTAAGAGCCACATTTTTAAAACCTAAAATATATAGGAAGGAAGCGAATGCTGAAGTTAATGGGTCCATGATGCGGGCTGCACGCGGCCGTGTGCAGCCCGCATCATGGACCCATTCACTTTAATGGGTCCAGGATCCGGGATATGACTGCTACAGAGTGCTTCCGTGGTGCTTCTGGCTGTGCCTCCGCAACGCAAAAAAGTAGTGCATGCGCTGTTCAGCTTCTGTGGATGACGCACTGCTAAGCATCTGTGGATGACGCACTGCTAAGCATCTGTGGATGACGCACTGCTAAGCATCTGTGGATGACGCACTGCTAAGCATCTGTGGATGACGCACTGCTAAGCATCTGTGGATGACGCACTGCTAAGCATCTGTGGATGACGCACTGCTAAGCATCTGTGGATGACGCACTGCTAAGCATCTGTGGAGGACGCAGTTATGTGGGGGATCTGTGGAGGACGCAGTTATGTGGGGGATCTGTGGAGGACGCAGTTATGTGGGGGATCTGTGGAGGACGCAGTTATGTGGGGGATCTGTGGAGGACGCAGTTATGTGGGGGATCTGTGGAGGACGCAGTTATGTGGGGGATCTGTGGAGGACGCAGTTATGTGGGGATCTGTGGAGGACGCAGTTATGTGGGGGATCTGTGGAGGACGCAGTTATGTGGGGGATCTGTGGAGGACGCAGTTATGTGGGGGATCTGTGGAGGACGCAGTTATGTGGGGGATCTGTGGAGGACGCAGTTATGTGGGGGATCTGTGGAGGACGCAGTTATGTGGGGGATCTGTGGAGGACGCAGTTATGTGGGGGATCTGTGGAGGACGCAGTTATGTGGGGGATCTGTGGAGGACGCAGTTATGTGGGGGATCTGTGGAGGACGCAGTTATGTGGGGGATCTGTGGAGGACGCAGTTATGTGGGGGATCTGTGGAGGACGCAGTTATGTGGGGGATCTGTGGAGTACGCAGTTATGTGGGGGATCTGTGGAGGACGCAGTTATGTGGGGGATCTGTGGAGGACGCAGTTATGTGGGGGATCTGTGGAGGACGCAGTTATGTGGGGGATCTGTGAAGGACGCTGTTATGTGGGGGGCGCTGTTGTGTGGGGGACGCTGTGACTGTCACATGGCCTAGGGAAAGGTGAGAGCGGGAGTCCCAGGTGTTGGACCCCATAGATCAGATACTGATGACTAGAGATGAACTTCATATTCTGAAATTAGTTTGCGGTTCATTTTGTGGTATTTAGTGAATTGCGTTATGGATTCCGTAACCAGAGACCAATTCAATGACTGAATGCATAACAGAGAACTCCAGCATAACGGAAACGGGACGGATCTGTTATGCAGCCCAAAGACTTCTATTATGACGAAATTAATAACGGAATGCCTTTGGTCTGTGGTAACGGAATCCATAACGCAATTCACTAAATATCACAAAACGAACCGCAAACTAATTTCAGAATATGAAATTCGCTCATCTCTACGGATGACCTATTGTTGGGAACAGAACAACAGTATAAAAACCTCAGAAAACCCCTTTAAGGTTCATGTAACCCTCCTTTTGTTCGGTCCTGACACTGACCCCCCTTTCTCTCCCTGTGCAGCTGTTGAAGAGGCTGTGAGAGTAATAGCAGGAGGCCAGGCAGACATCTTAATGGAAGGCAATGGCCCAATTGAAGCAAACACCCTAATAAATAAATCCATGAAAAGACCCAACGAAGATTCTGACGATGATGAAGAAAAGGGAGCCGTTGTGCCTCCGGTCCACGACATCTACAGATCGCGGCAGCAGAAGAGGATTCGGTGAGCTGGTGTCATCCAATGTATTTCTGCTTTAAAGACGACTTATTTTGTTACGAGCATCTTGAAAGCGAGATTGCATCGGCGGCTGTATAAAGGAAAAAAAAAAACTTTGAAAAAAAAAAAGTGAATGGCATCTTCTTCTGGAAGGACAGAGTCGAGAAATGTACATACCCCTCGGTTTTCCTCCTGTGTTTTTATGTACAATGGGAAGACTCGCTGGCTCCAAAGGTTAATTTTCGAAAGAACTGGAAATCTGATATTTGTGATCTTTTCTTTTAACTGTCTGCGGCACCAGTGTCCGATTTTCCCCAATACCCTTTGGCTCATACGGTTTACTAGTGGCCCAATAGCAGACACTGCAGGGTTTTGTTTTTTGTTTTAAATTTGCAGTTGAGTGGATTTCCATTCTTGCACACCTGAGGGCGCTGCAGCCTTTTGCCTTTTTTTTTTTTTTTTTTTTTAATGAACTCGCTGCTATTTTAAAAGAACACTGTAAGATGGAAAAGCAATGTACCGCCATCATAAAACACTTCATTCTGCAACTTAATCTGTCCACTGCTAGTATTGTCTGCGTTGCACTACAAAAGACTTCAGGGAAAACCCCTAGAACAGGAAGAAAAACAAAAACGCTTAAAGTGCAAAATTTCTTTTTTTTTTTTATTAACCTCCATTTATTGTTAACAGAACTGACTGTTTTGTACATGATCCTCCTTTTTTCACACAATAAATATTTAATACTACATGTGAGATTTGCTTTATTCTACAGTGAAAAGTGTAACATCTGTTTAATCAGTTTCTTTGCGATGTGATTATTTTAATTTTTTTCAATTATTGTTTTGCAGAATAAAAGAATAAACCAGACATGGTCCATTTAGTTACTTTTATACTATTGATGGTCTCTGGACCGGCATGTGGTATGGATTCACTACGGTCCACATCTACAGAGCAGAGGCAGCGAGGAGAACCACAGCCCCTTCACAGTGACACACACGTCCATGCAGCTATGGCTGGCACTGCTGCTCAGGCCTATTTAGGAATGGGCTGAGCTACAGAACCAGGCATAGCTGTGCATCAATGGACTTTCTATTTTCACCAGTGAGCGCCTCTGCCCCTTCCTTCTGATCCCGGGAACCTGTGTAATAACTTGGTCTCACTATTAGGCCTCATGCACACGGCTGTTGTTTTGGTCCGCATCAGAGCCGCAGTTTTGGCGGCTCGGATGCGGACCCATTCACTTCAATGGGGCCGCAAAAGATGCGGACAGCACTCAGTGTGCTGTCCGCATCTGTTGCACTGTTCCGTGGCCCCGCAAAAAAAATAAAAATAACATGTCCTATTCTTGTCTGCGCTTTGCGGACAAGAATAGGCAGTTATATTAAAGGCTGTCCGTGCCGTTCCGCAATTTCGTACGCCATCCGTGTGCAGCGGATCCATGATTTGCGGACCGCAAAAAAACGAAACGGTCGTGTGCATGTAGCCTTAAGATCTAGTCACACATGCCAGATTTGTTGCAGAAGTTTTAGCGGCTGCTCCATTCATTTAAATACGGGCTGCGGAAATCCATGCACTTGCTGCGAAAACAAACCCATTCAGATCAATGGAACGGATTTCAGTTGCCGAAAATTTTGCAATAAAGCTGCCATGTGTGAATCTACCCTGGCAGATAATAAGACCGCCTTCTGCACTCTCCCTTTATGTTTCTGTTGAAAAAAAAAATTTCAGCCTTCCATGAAAGTTGCCCACTTCCAGAGTTAGGGCTCATCTCAGAAGAGTGGGACTGGGTTAGTATAATGGCTCATGCCACGACCATGTGCAGTCCGGGAAACAGGACTCGTGTGTTTGCTGCATCTCCTGGATCAACGGTCGCTGCAGCATAATAATTTATCGGACCACACTGATGTGAATACAAAACAATAGAGCCATGGTTCAATAGGAACTCACTGTATTGTAAATTACTATGATGCAGTGAGTTTGTGTCAGGAGCTGCAGCGATTCCCGGACTGCACAGAGGCAGGTGCATGAGCCCTGATACTTACCACTCCCGCTCTTATGAGATCCATAGGGATCCGCACACAAGCAGGCTGTCCAGGTAATAACTTCGAGAGTCGGGACCTTGTGTCCAGGGTGAAAACTGCTTTTTTTAGCCTCACTTTAAAGGTACAGTACCAGGAATGCGGTGGGAGCAGAGAGATTCATTCGCCATGTTGGGGCTTTAGTTGTGATGCTTTGGTAACGTGAATACATTTTTTTTTTCTAGGTGTAACATATTTAGACGACACTGCTTTGGGCAGGTCAGCAATTAAAGTGGCAGCGTACTGTGCCTCCAACCCCATCTGGCACGGCTCAGCATTGTTGATTTGACCTATAGTAGCATTTCTCTGACCGCTATTCTGTCTTAACTCTGCGTTACATTTTCCGGTGATTGTGGACACTGCGGTTTTTCCAAACTAGTGACATAATTTCACTATACATATTAACTATAACTGACTGCTATTTCAGCTGTAATAGATGATCTGATCACAACTTGTTACTATGGAGTTGTAGCATTTTATTGCGTCCAATAAAGATAACAGGGTAAATAGCCACATACCACACATTCCTCCATGGCATGTCCTAATAACTGCAGTAAGGGGATGTTAGGTGTTCTCCTTTAACCAATTAAAGGCCCATTTAGGACTCTTTCCCACTAGTGTGTCCTGTGCAGGAATCGTGCTCCATGTGTGAGTGGGATTCCCCCTTATGGTTTCTCAGGAGTACACGACATTATACCGATTTTATAATGCTGTGTGTCTCTGCATGACCTGTATCTACTGAATTACATTGACATAATGCTGTCAGTATAATTCTGTAGATCTAAGGTCATGCACAGACACACAGCATTATAAATCGGTATAATGTTGTGCACTTCTGAGAAAGCAGCAGTGTCCATAAGGGGGAAATCACACACACATGGATCGGGATTCCCGCACAGGACATGCTCATCTGAACGAGGCCTAACACAACGACATTTGTTGCGCGACATTTTGTTGCACTAATGTCGCGCGACAATTTTTATAATGGCAGTCTATGGTGTCGCACTGCAACATGCTGCGACTGCGACGCGACAGTCGCAGAAAATCCATTCGAGATGGATTTTTCTGCGACTGTCGCGTCGCAGCATGTCGCATGTTGCAGTGCGACACCATAGACTGCCATTATAAAAATTGTTGCGCGACATTAGTGCAACAAAATGTTGCGCCACTTTTTGTCGCGCAACAAATGTCGTCGTGTAGACCTAGCCTTACACTGGCTGACAACGACCATATAATCGCTAATAAGTGTTCATAGGAACAGCCTCTGCTTCTGGAAAACAATGATTCTGTATGGGGACGAGCGATGGCATTAGCGATCACTGCTCCCCATACTGTGGAGGAGATTGCTGCATGAACGTCTCCTCCACTGACAAGCAGGTGGTTGTCGTGAAGGAACACTTCCTTCCCAACAATCGTCTGATAAATCTATCAGTGTAAAGGGGCCTTAAGGACTCACGGTCCCTAACGCATTGGCACCGTCCGTGTGGCCTGCTCTGGCAGATGCAAACCCAATCAACTTGAATGGGTTTGCGATCCATCCGCACCACAAAAAGAAAGCATGTTCTGTTTTTGCAGTGTGGAGGCACAGACCAAAATGTAATGGAAGTGCTCCGTAGTGCTTCCGTGGCATCCCGCTCCATGAACGGGTCCGCATCCGTGATATGGGCCACAATATGGGTATAGCTGGCACACGTTCACCTACATGAGCCCTAACTAATACCACATTTACAAGGTTCCACCGGCAGAACGTGGGGCTCACAAGTTTCCAGGAGGACTCTAAGGCTGAATGCACACGGCCGTGAGCGGTGTGTGGTATCCTGGCCTGGCATCCTGCTGAGAGCAGGAGCGCACGGCGTCATTGGTTGCTATGACACCGTGCGCTTCATGCCGCCGCACTACAGTAATACACTGGTATGATCTATAAGAGTGTATTACTGTAGTGCAGCGGCGGCATGAAGCGCACGGCGTCATAGCAACCAATGACGCCGTGCGCTCCTGCTCTCAGCAGGATGCCAGGCCGGGATTACACGGCCGTGTGCATTTGGCCTAACTGGGCCAATTATGTACTCCACTGCTTGGTGCCCGTGGGTAAAGTTGGGGGTGTTTTGGGGAAAATCTTGTGACTGGGTAGATTCGTCCTCTATATCTGATCTTGCAATATATGGGTATTAAATGCTAAAGATGGATTCACAGTTCATGATCATAAATCCAACTGTACAAGTGCTACAAAACTGTTGTCCCCTACAAATAAAGAGGGTCCATCAAAGGATCAGTCATGAAATATATATGTATCTACCGGTATATATATTTTTTATTCTTTTATTTAAAAAAAAAAGAACATGCTGCAAGAACAGCACAACTGTCAATGCGCCTGTCTTTATACATTCGTAAAATATAAGCAGCGTCCACAATGGATAGGATGAGCTTAATATAACATTATCGAGATCAGATTTATTGAGAAATGCATTACAGGGAAAATAGAACTGAAATCCCAGTGTACGAACAAAGTATCGACAATTTAATTAATTGCAAAATAGTCTCCAACGGACAGAACATGTCAGGAAAGGCTTATTCTTTCTAGAGTAATGCAGGATCTAATTTAATTTCTTACTATAAAGAGATATACTGGGAGCAGTGCTGCAGTGAAAAGCTCAGTCCACTACATAATGTGTATTACCAGTGCCAGAGTTACTGCTGGTCGGTAGGGGAGTAGGATGTAGGACTCCCACTGATCAGACATTGATGGCCATCCATAGTAAACTCCTATAACACCCCTTTATGTATCTGCCTCTGAACCCTAGTTAATAAACCAAATTATTCTACCTAAAATATTGGGCTGCTTTATAAACATATTATTTATCCAGTACAGCCTGTGTTTTACCCCAGAGCTGCAGTCACATGCCTGCAGGCTTCAGAGCAGAAATTTCATTCTGCAAAGACTGTCCGTGGCTGATCTGTATTCTGGAAAGTGATATACTTAGGCCCCTCTCACACGGGCGAGTTTTCAGTGCGGATGCGATGCGTGAATTGAACGCATTGCACCCACACTGAATCCGGACCCATTCATTTCTATGGGGCTGTGCACATGAGCGGTGATTTTCACGCATCACTTGTGCGTTGAGTGAAAATCGCAGCATGCTCTATATTGTGCGATTTTCACGCGACGCAGGCCCCATAGAAGTGAATGGGGTGCGTGAAAATCGCATAGCATCCGCAAGCAAGTGCGGATGCGGTGCGATTTTCACGCATGGTTGCTAGGTGACAGTCTATTCACTGTATAATTTTCCCTTATAACATGGTTATAAGGGAAAATAATAGCATTCTGAATACAGAATGCATAGTATAATAGTGCTGGAAGGGTTAAAAAAAAAAGTTAAGTCACCTTCTCCTCTTGATCGCGTAGTTCCCGGTCTCTTTACTTCTTGAATGATGAGCTGTGGGCTAAAGGACCTGTGGTGACGTCAGATCACATGCTCCAATCACATGGTCCATCACCGTGGTGATGGAGCATGTGATCTGACGTCACCACAGGTCCTTTAGCCCACAGCTCATCATTCAAGAAGTAAAGAGACCGGGAACTACGCGATCAAGAGGAGAAGGTGACTTAACTTTTTTTTTTTAACCCTTCCAGCACTATTATACTATGCATTCTGTATTCAGAATGCTATTATTTTCCCTTATAACCATGTTATAAGGGAAAATTATACAACCTTCAGAACATCAATCCCAAGCCCGAACTTCTGTGAAGACGTTCAGGTTTGGGTACCAAACATGCACGATTTTTCTCACGCGAGTGCAAAACGCATTACAATGTTTTGCACTCGCGCAGAAAAATCGCGCATTTTCCCGCAATGCACCCGCCTCTTATCTGGGCCAAAAATAAGACGCCCGTGTGAAAGAGGCCTTAGGGTACTTTCACACTTGCGGCATAGGATTCCAGCAGGCAGTCCCGTCGCCGGAACTGCCTGCCGGATCCGTCAAATGGTATGCAAACTCATGGCATTTGTCAGGTCCTGATCCGTATGACAAATACATTGAAATGCTGTATCCGTCTCTCCAGTGTCATCCAGAAAAACGGATCCGACTTTTATTTTTTTTTACATTTTTTTGTGGTCTGAGCATGCGCAGACCGCAATGCCGGATCCGTTTTGCCGGGACACTCTGGTCCGGATCCGGCATTAATGCATTTCAATGGGAAAAATGCCGCATCTGGCATTCCGGCAAGTGTTCCGGAATTTTGGACGGAGATAAAACCGCAGCATGCTGCAGTATTATCTCTATCCTGAAAAAGGAAAAAAGACTGAATGCTCTCCATTCAGAATGCATTAGGATCAAACTGATCAGTTCTTTTCCGGTATTGAGCCCCTAGGACGGAACTCAGTGCCGTAAAAGAATAACACTGGTGTGAAAGTACCCTTACTATATAATTACACTAGGGACTATACAATAATATGAAAAACAAATGCCCCTGCATTATTAAAGCTTGGCTAAGCTGTGTGGGGTTCGTCTGTCAACAAGATTAACGGCTTCTAATAACCTGCAGAATTGCGAGTGCAGCTCTGAAGTGTAATATGAGCTGTAACTGAAAACCAGTGCAAGATAAGTTATGTATTTATAAAAATGACTTGAATAGTCATATAGATAATCCATAATGGAGGAAAACAGCAGCCATCACAATATGTTAAGCCTCAAACAGCATCAGTGTCTTTATCCTATGCGACTATCTTACATGCAAATCGCCAAATCAATCTTCACACAAATGACCAGACTGAAGCGTTATCTGATTTGGGACAAAGCGACTTGACTCTGAACATTTTAAGGAGCAAACAAGACTCAAACCAACATGACCATTGGTGGAGTCAATCACCAGAAGCATTAATATACCATGAGCCTGAAGACAAAAATGAAAGAAGTCCACCGGCTCTACAATCACGATTTACAGGTAAGAAGGTCGGGGCGCCCTGCCAGAGTATTTTTAAAGGGGGTTTCTGGGAGTAAAATATTGATGGCCTATCATGATAGATCATCATGTTTGAAGAGGCTGCGACCTCTTTCTAGGCCAGTGATGTCACGTTCATCAGTCATATGGCCTATGCCCATCTCAGTCCCATTCATGGAACGGGCCTGGGCTGCATTACCAAGCGGCCACTATACAAAGGGCTTTGTATGCTGTGCAGAGATTGCAGCGCTCACCAGTGAGTTGACCCCCAATTATCATATATTGATAGGTCATCAATATTGCACTCCCAAAACACCCCTTTAAGGCCATGTAGACCATTTTTGAGTTTGTGTTCAGCTGGAAATACAACTGTTAGAGAAATTGCACCCTTACATATAGAGCATGGAACAGACAATGCCAACAACCAGGGGCATCGCTAGGGCTTTCTATCTGGGGCAAGGGCCCCGAATCAAAATACCACTGCCCCGAACTTTGGGAGACTGACTGCATTACTATTAAGAAGGTGGGCTGGGCTTACTTTATTCACAGATGACAACATACATACATCACACTGCCGGCGCCAGCACAATACTGCTAACCTTATTGGCTGGCCTGGCTCCTCCTGGCTTGTTCTCCTGTGGGTACACAGGAAGTCAGGCTGGCGCAGCTGCTCCTCTTATCAGTACTGGCAGCAGGTAGTCAGGCTGGCGCGGCTGCTCCTCTGATCAGTACTGGCAGCAGGTACAGGAAGTCAGGCTGGCACAGCTGCTCCTCTGATCAGTACTGGCAGCAGGTACAGGAAGTCAGGCTGCTCCTCTGATCAGTACTGGCAGCAGGTACAGGAGTGCAGATAGGATGGGACCCACAAGAACCGTAGCAGTGCGGCAGTAATATAGTGGCGGTGGCATCAGTAACACAGCAGGCTGCTCCCTGTGTGACTAACTCCCAACAGCTCCCACTCATACAGAGGCAGTGTCCCAGTGCCTCCATGTGTCAGGAACAAACAGGCAGAAAGAAGATGCCTGGGCTTAGTTGGTAGGTTATTTTTTATTATGTTCTGGATCTTTGCCCCTTTACTATTTAACTTTCTAACTGTTCTGCCTGAGGCTCTGGCAGAAAGTGGAGGGGGAGGGCTGCTTTAAATGCTGCTATCTCCTCCATGGTAGCAGCTAAAAGCATGCAACTGGTCTTGTTTGAAAGCTGACATTCCAGGCTTTCACAGAAGACTAGAATAAAGTCCAAGGAACAGAGGAGAAATCACTGTTAGAAATAGAGTCTGGACTAATCGCTGGTAAAACCTACTTTTACTTTCAGCTGCATTTACTGCATCCCGATTTCTATCAGTGATATCTTCTCTTGTACTGAACAGATAGCAGTCATTCTGGTATTGTGTGGAATGTCATCTTTCAGACAACACACAGCCCATATCTAGCTGGTGCCAAACCAGAGATATGCGCAGCTAAAGCAGTCACTCTCCTTCAATCTGGAAAAAATAATAATATAGAAATGTGACATTATCATCACTGTACGAACCACATAATAAAATTATATTATTGTTACCAAAAAGTGAATGCCGTAAAAAAAAAATACATAAACTAATGTAAAAATTGCTGTTTTTTTAAATCTTTTCCCTAAAAATAAAATAAGTTATTCACTACACTATATGTCCAAAAGTCATGACTGCTAGAACACAAAGGGAGGAAATATTATTGGTCCTCAAAGGGGTTATCCAAGTTCAAGACGACCCCCCCCTGTAATATACTTACCCCATGCCGCTCCTGGTCCCCGCACCGCCGCTGCTTATCCCTGCACACGGATGAAAACATCTGGTGTCGGGGGAGAGCAGCCAATGGCAGGCGGGGACAGGGACGAGCCTCCATAGCATTGCGGGTGATGCTAGGAAGGCTCCCCTCAGACAACGACTGTTTTCATCCGTGTGCAGGGAGAAGCAGCAGCGGCGGTGCGGGGACCAGGAGTGGCGCCGGGAGAGGGGAGCGGAGTAAGTTTATTACCGGTGAAGGGCCCGGCGCATGGGGAATGGGGAGGTTTCTTGAAATTGGATAACCCCTTTAAGGCTAAAATTAATGATGTCACTAAAGGGTTAAAATGCAATAGTGGCCCCTGAGTTGTGCGCCAACAAGATTTACTGCAGACATACATTAAAAATCTACAATTAAAAAGTGACATTTTTGGGAGTGTTTTTCCAATTTTAATGGGACTAGTTTTTCCAACTATTGGTGGGACTTTGAGCAGCACTATTACTATGGGGGGCACTGATATTTCTTCAGGATAGTATTTGGGGGTACTGGGGAGCACAGCGAGCAGCAGGATAACACTGTGGGGACTCCATGTTGGGGGATGATGATAGAAAAGTGAAGAAGCTAAGATGTCTGTGTGCTGTGCATCCTGATCTGACGGACTGTTCCGGCATAAATGCCGCCTCTCATATATGGTAAACGCAACTGTGAACTGGGCCTTAAGTGTGTGGCCAGAATAGTGCAAGAAATGCAGATTTTGCATCTTTTTCCTACTGTGCTTGCTGAGCGGGAAGCACTTCCTGCTGTGATCAGAGTTCTGTGTCAGTCAAATATACTGCCCTTCCTCATAATGCATCATTTAAACTGCAGCTGCATCTCCCCCCCCCCCCCTCCCCCTCCCCTACTATCCAGTTACTGTTTTACACTAGACAGATTTTTTGGTGGCTGAGCAGGTTTTTAAACATCTACAGCATGGATGTCAAACTCATGGCCCTCCAGATGTTGCAAAACTACAACTCCCAGCATTCCCTGATAGCTGCAGTATGCCCAGGCATGATGGGAGTTGTAGTTTTGCAACAGCTGGAGGGCCACGAGTTTGACATCCCTGATCTACAGAGAAACAGCACCTAGGGAAAGGGGAATGAAAACTAAATTACATATATCTAATTTCCATATAAATTAAGGTGAGGCTGGTGTGAAAGTGGAAGACGCAAGTTACTTTAAAAGACAAACAAGTGCTCCTTAGACCAGGCATGCTCAACCTGCGGCCCTCCAGCTGTTGTAAAACTACAACTCCCACAATGCCCTATTGTGGGCTGATCAGGCATGCTGGGAGTTGTAGTTTTGCAACACCTGGAGGGCCGCAGGTTGAGCATGCCTGCCTTAGATGAATATATGTAATTTAGTAAAGTACATACTTTCATCTAACAAATTAAGAGTTTTAAAATTTACTCCGCTCCCCCCCCCCAAAAAAAATGTCAAACCAAAAATTGGCTTAATTATATAAATTGCAGTTGGCAAATTCATAGTTACATAAAGGGCTTTCTCTATGGAAATATATCTTTACAGAAACCTGTATATTTGAGTCTGCAACGGATGCGGACCCATTCATTACAATGGGGCTTTAAAAGATGCGGACAGCACACTGTGCTGTCCGCATCCGTACTTCCTTTCCGCGGCCCCACAAAAAAGATAGAACATGATGTCTTATTCTTGTCCGCAATGGAGAACAAGAATAGACATTTCTATCATAGGGCTGGCCGTTCAGTTCTGTGAAATGCAGAACACACACGTCGGTATTTGTGCTTTGCGGACCCGCAAAAAGAAAAACATACGGTCGTCTGAATGAGCCCTAAATGACATGTTCAGTGATTATCGACTCTTAAAGGGGTATTCCTATCTCCGACAATGGGGGCATATCGCAATGGGACCTGCACTTATAACGAGAACGGAGTGGGGAGAGCTGTGGCTGGGGGACCCTAGATTTCCCGGAGTCCGTCCACCACCATTAAGCGCTGCTCCCATAGAAGTGAATGGGAGCTTACCGCGAATGCGCAGCCCAGGCTGCGATTCATTTCTAAGGGGCCGACGAAAATAGCCGAGCCAGCGCCCGGCTATTTTCGGCAGCCCCATAGAAATGAATAGAGGACGGCTGCGCATGCACAGTGCGCACTCCTTAACTTGCGGGGCCCCATTCTCGATATAGGTGCGGGTCTCAGCGGTGGGACCTGCACCTATCAGACAATGGGGGCATGTCCTAGCGATATGCCCCCATTGTCTGAGATGGGAATACCCCTTTAAGCTTGCCTTTTAACAGAAATACTAAAATCGGACAATATATACAGTCTAAAAAGAATAATACTTCCCTTTCATCGGGTTGCTACAGGGACAACGGCATAGCAACCAGTGTTTAAAAGCTGACAGGAGCATGCAAAAATATCATATGCACAGAAAAACGTCACAGCCAGCAGGCATTTGTGCAGGATCTGAAGACGGGTACATTCAGATGGAGATAGCCTAGGACATATTGGCTGTATGCCCAGGGTCAGTGTAGGCTGCACAGATCAGCTTCTGCTTTCTGCAATGTTCCCAGTGTCGTTGAGAGAACATGGCGTTCTGTACAATGAAAGCAATTTAATGGCGAGCAGAGGAGACGGCGTTTCATCCCAATCAATAGACCGACTGCACGCTCAAGGCTGCACCTCTTGTTTGTTTAGGACCTCGCCCAGGACCGAGTCATAGTATGGACTAAACACCATTTTGTTGTAGTTGACCAGACGCACAAACCTCACGGCCATCTCTTCCAGTTCTTTTTGGATTGGACTTAGCCCGCCTGGAAGTACGGGGACCGATCTCTGGTTCGCTGCAGATAGGTAGCTCAAAAGAAACATCTGGATCCTGGAGTCTGTGGGAGTGTAATTAAGAAAGTTATGGAAGCTGCAAGTAGGGGGAGGGAAGTCCTAAACAATGTGTGAAATCAAAAGAGGGAAAAAAAAAAAAAAAAACAGATCCGTCACTAAATACATTGAAAGTCAATGGGTGACAGATCCGTTTTTTTTAGGATCCTCTGCCGGATCTCAATACAAAGTGTCAAAGTGTAAACGATCAGTAAGTTTTCACATAACTTTGCATAAATCAATAGTACAAGAGACCCCAAGAAATGCTGCATTTACATGCAGCAATCAAGCACACGATTGTCGGGAAGGAAGCGATCCTTACCGACAATTGCCTGCTTGTTACATGCAGCGATCACCTCCACAGTAGGAGGACGAGGGATGGCTACTGCTGTCACTCAGTCCTCCTACAGCTGCATTGTTTCTGGGCAGCAGAGCGCTGTTTAGACAGGACGATCTGCTGCCCAGAAACAATGATTTAGATGCCGGCACTAACGACTATTCATCAGGAGATCTGCAGCACCTTTAGGCCCCTTTCAGACGAGCAGTTGTCACGCTGCGGACTTGCAGCGCAGCATCCGCCTAAACTTCCAGCACTGCAGGGGTCGCATAGCATTACATTGATTTATGATGCTATGTAACCCTTAGAGATCTGGAATGTATTGGATAACACTGACAGCATTATTTAATATAATGCTATGCGACCCCGACGGTGCTGGGCTGAGAGTCCGCAGCGTGACAACTGCTGGTCTGAAAGGGGCCTTAGACTTGCAGTTTATTGGGAACAAACATTCATATAAACATTTGTCCCTAATAATCTGCCCGGCAATCGGACAGTGTAAACCCCCCAAAACATTGCAATATGTTTTATCAGTGAGAAATATTTAGTTCTCCCGTTATCAGCTGTTTACCAGACGCTCTCCTCCTTTTCACTTTGAAAAATGATTTTTTTCCCCCCCATCCAGGATGGACCAACTCTGCAGGATGATCATATCACACATGTCAATGGGGAGGGGGGGGGGGGGGGGGGGGAATGAGCAGGAGCTGAGGAGTCCATGACAGGAAGGTTATAGCTCAGCACAAGCACATTCACAAGCATACAGGTCAGCTCTTCTTTGTAATGTCCTCCATTATGTGGCGACTGCTTCTCAGTGACAGTTAGGAAGGAGATTCTCTTCTACTTTCTGTGTGCAGTGGATGGCAGCCAGTCCCACTCACTATGTGCAGAGGAAAACTGGCAGATACAAGTCATACAATGGCCAGAAATAGTGATAATCCTCATGTACACACACTGTACTATTGATTAATGCAAAGTTTGTTGAAAGCTGAGTGACGCTTTAAATAAATATCCCTTAAGACCCGTCCTCGGGAAGCGGGTCCGGACAAAACATGCTAACATGATAAATTATGTTACTCCATGGGAGTTAATGATAAAAGCAAACACAGTTACCT
The DNA here is from genome assembly GCF_014858855.1 of Bufo gargarizans. Classification (NCBI taxonomy): domain Eukaryota; kingdom Metazoa; phylum Chordata; class Amphibia; order Anura; family Bufonidae; genus Bufo; species Bufo gargarizans. Next base: position 51,254,814 of record NC_058089.1, read on the forward strand.
ATTAATCGGTAAATCTGGTTGGAGGGAGACGACGCAGTCCGGATCTGCCTTTTAAGAGATTCCTCTCTCTCTGTGGAGAAGGGGGTAGAGCCTGTGCTCACCGAGGTAGACGCTCAATTCTACACACACCTTCTCACTGATGGTGGCCAGGGCCTCCTCTGTACTGACAGAACTAGGGAGAAGAGTGCATACAGGGAACTCAATGGTTAGAATGGGTTTCCTTACATAGGATTTTGTGTAAAATGTATAAAAGTTTCTTCCCGTACAAGCAAACAGTTTGTATAAAACAGACAAAAAATATATATATGACCAGATAATGCTGCGTTATCCCCTATAGCAGAGATGGCGAACCTTTTAGAGACCAAGTGCCCAAACTGCAACCAAAAACCCACTTATTTATAGCAAAGTGCCAACACGGCAATTTAACCTGAATACTACAGTCCAATATAGTATATCTGCCATGTGCTTTATTATTTAGCTATAATACCTGACTACATTCAGTGCGCCGCCCGTGCTGTTCATAGTGAGCGCTGATGAATGGCAGGAAAAGTCTAATGCATATTGGTACACCATAGACTTTTTCCAGGGTGCGGGTGCCCCCAGAGAGGGCTCTGAGTGCCGCCTCTGGCACCCGTGCCATAGGTTTGCCACCACTGCCCTATAGCATATGAAACCTATAAGGGCTTCGTACTTTTTATATGGTCGGGGTGATCCAAGGAGACAAGGGTATTTTATTTTCTACAGGACGTTAAAACCCCCCCATCACTGAAACATTAATATAAAATCAGGCCCATAGACATTAAAGGGCACCTATCATTTCATATATTGTTTTCAAATCTACTATATCCAACATTCTCTGCTGAGACATTTCATAATGTCTTTAGAGTTTTCAGGAGCACCTTTTCTATTACAGAGCTCCACCTTTGGTATGGGATAAATTATTTGACATATAATAGTGATTATCTTGATCATCATTATCGTGAAACACTGACGTGTGAATGAAGCTTAACACTGCGGGAAGGGAGAGCCAACATAGCCAGGAAGTTAGGTTCAGCAGGACAGCCGGCTATAGGAAGGAATTAAAAGTTTGTACTGGAGTAAAATGTTAGGAAATGTTTAAAGGGGTTGTCGGAGTTATTTTTTTGTTCTTTGTATGTTTCTAACTAATCAAATGTAAGGGCTTTACAATTCACTTACTTTATCTGCAGTTGCTCCTTTCTCAGATTTCACTGAGGGTCACATGACCTGTGATGTCAGCTTCTCTGCCTGCTCCGATGACGTTTCGTGCACCAGCCTGAGGAGCAGGTCTGTGTCTGTGCACGAGACTAGCGATGAGCGAATCGACTTCGGATGAAAACTTCAGTCCAATACTGTACGTAGAGAGCGCGCCATACAGTATTAGACTGTATTGGCTCAGATGAGCTGAATGTATTACTTTGCGAAATCTCTTGTGACTTTGCGTAATAACTTCATAGATTAATTTTTACTGTAAAAAAACATTTCCCAAACTCGGATTCGGTTCAAAGGTACCACTTGGAACCGAACCCGAATTTGGGAAATCTTTTTTTTACAGTAAAAATGTATCTATGAAGTTATTACACAAAGTCACGTGAGACTTCGCGAAGTAATAACTTCGTCTCTTCTGAGCCAATACAGTCTAATACTATCCGGAGCAGTATTGGACCGAAGTTTTAATGCGAATCGACTTCGGATGTTTCATCCGAAGTCGATTCGCTCATTCCTACACGAGACGTCACTGTACTGGCCACGCCCCCTGCACCGGCCGAGCTTCTCCTGTCTGCCCTGTGTCTCCCTTCCACTGGATTCTTCGGGAAACTTTAACCCCCTTCTACCATCAGCGGCACAGACTAAGGCCTGGAAGCTTGGCTGAGCAGCTGCAGGCAATGAAGACACAAATCCTCAGGATCTACCCTTCTCATCCTGCAGAAATAGAGCTGACAGACTGGAGGAGTTCTGCAGGATCCTGTGTGTATCAGCAGTGTCATTGTACAGCTGGGACTTGTAGTCCTACACGGTCGGGGCAGACTTATTCACCCCCTTTGCAGAGCAGGGGGAGGGGCACAAATATTAATGAGGAAATAGAAGTTTTATTTGCCAAAAACATGCTTAGCTTATTTATATAACTAAATCTGATGGTCAACAATATATATTTTTTTGCATAACTCAGACGACCCCTTTAATGATGACTAGAGCATTTATTCATTTTGCATTTAGGCAGTATGTATTAAAAAAAATCATTGTAAAGTTGTTTGTCACGTATAAAAGGAACCTATTTATCCAACCGTAGGTGCAACAAACATCAAATGTGACCTTTGGGCTATACAGGCTATAGTCCTCGGTACC